>NC_143014.1:377378719-377978719 GCF_055824585.1 Amblyomma mixtum | reverse complement strand
AATAATTTGCTGTCTAACTTTCAGCATGGGTTTAGGCGCGGATTTAGTACGGTAACACAATTAACAGAATTCGCTCATGATATATTACATAACCTCGATGTCGGTAACCTAGTTGATGCCATTTTTATAAAGTTCTCGAAAGCATTCGATACTGTTCTACATTCCAAGCTTCTTGCTAAACTAAATGCTATACTAAACAATCCTCACTTGGTTGACTGGATTTCTAGCTTTCTCTCATCTCGTTCTCAGTTCGTTTCCTATAATTATTCTCATTCTGCTGCTGTTGATGTAACGTCAGGAGTGCCTCAAGGCTCCGTCCTTGGACCACTAATCTTTTTAATATATATAAATGACTTGCCACATAATATTTCTTCTAACATTCGTCTTTACGCTGATGACTGCATTTTATACGAAGTAATTAATGGCCCTAATGATCATCGTCACCTCCAAGAGTCATTTGCTATGTTTTGTAGTTGGTGTAGTACCTGGCAAATGAGAATTAATTCCGACAAAACCGTCCTCATGTCTTTCTGTAACAAATCTTCCGTTTCCCATTTTAGTTACTCTTTCAATGGCCGTGTGGTGGATAGGGTCTCTCAGTACAAATATCTTGGTGTCATATTCACGCATAACATGTCTTGGTCTAAACACATTGATTACGTATGTAATAAAGCACTAAAAAAACTAGGTTATCTACGACGCACGCTACCCAATTCACCAAAAGACACAAAGCTACTGTTCTTGATTACGCAGCTGTAGTGTGGAACCCGTACAAGCAATTCGAAATTAACATCTTAGAAGCAGTCCAAAAGAAAGCTGTGCGTTTTATATGTCATCGTTATGATCGCGATTTCTCACCCTCTTCTACACTTCTCTCATTCAATTTAACCACGCTGTCTGCCCGTCGCCACACTGAATCATTAAAATTCTTACATTGTGTTGTCAATTCCTCAGTAAGGCTCTCAGCTAACCACTACGTTAACTTTGCACCATTATCATCTACAAGAAGTCATCACGAGCTTAATTTGATACCGTATTTTGCGCATGCTAATTTTTTCAAATTCAGTTTTTTTCCCCGTTCAATAGAAGCCTGGAATTCTTTACCTGGGTCCATTCGTTCTCGTCCATTTCAAAACTTTGTTACTGCCATTGAAGACGCATAATAGCTGTGTATTCTTACCCTGTTGTTAACAGTTACTTTCTTGTTTGATATTTCATTTGTGATTTTAACTTTTTGTATTTCTCACTTTGTACATTTTGCTGCATTTTTTTTCCTTGCATTTTGTGTTTTTCCCACTCCTGCCATAGCGCATACAAATTGCGCTGCAGTATGTATAAATAAATAAATAAATAAATAAATAAATAAATAAATACTGAAATGAGGCTTGTGCAACCGGACAAGCGTTGGCACTCTGCCAAGTTCACTTCCCTCAAGTAAACACACCGTGATGTTATCGCTGTGCAGCATCTTGGCGCGCCGCCAAGAAATGCGCTGCAGACCGTGACGGTGCGGAACAGAGGGGAAGCATTAACGACTAACGCTTTTTTTTTCAAATTCTTGGGCAGAAATCCGGGTGGGTGGGTTCATTATGCGAGTGAGTTCGTTACGCGAGTAAATACAATACATATACCCTAATGCAAATGGTTCTTGTCAGTTTTTTCGCGGCCATTTGATAATTCGCACTTTTTTACCGGTCCCGTGAAGTTCGAATTAACAATCTTTTACTGTATTACACAGTATACAGATGATATAACAGTCTCATGAATAATTATTAGACTAATACATATTGTATACAACCAAACGGTAGGTACATATCACTTTCCTGATAGCAAATCCAAAAAAAATAAGAAGACTATTTATCAGACAAACATCATGCTTAAACAAGTGATACAGAGCACTATCAGACAGTTACAAATCTCCACAGCGACATCCCGTTGCGTCATTCACGATTGGCACGAGGCTTTTGGTGGCCATCCAATCGCAGGATGAATACATGCTTTTCCAGTAAATTGAAGGATGCTGAATGAGAGGAACGATCATGCACTGAGTGATGTGCACTGCTTTAAAAACAATTTAACTGCACCTCACATTGCGAAAGCCAGCATGTGCATTTGGAGGACACCCTGGAAGACAAACTGAACCTGCTATGACCAACTCACAGCAACTCGACAACTTCAAGAAGCACTTGGGTGGAAACTGTTACCCCACAGAAGGAAAGCATTGAGATTAAAATTCTGGCACAATATCTATAATAACAAAGAAGCCTCACTATCTTGCAAGCAGAAGAGAAAATGCCATAAAAATACAAAGTATCGTGTGGGGAAAGCATTTATCCCCACATGATAAACGATTACAATCTGTTGCCTAATGAAATATGTGACAGTGGGAACTTCCAGGCTGCTTTAAACAATCTATTATAATCTGATATTTACTGTGGTTCATACTGATTATGCATTTCAGTTGTATATACAAATGCATAGTCTATACTGAAAGTTTGTTGACATTTTTCTATCACATTTATGTTCTCATTTTGATTGCTACACTTAAACTACCGTAGAATTCCGAACAAATGCCCCCACCCATGCAAGGTCCGCCCCTAGCATCACTGTCAATTTCACATTTCCGCGCTGTTTCACCCCCTCCCCCAGCCCTTATCACGCACTGCATCCAAGCAACACTGGTCTGCCCCATCCGGTCCAAGAATCCAATCGAATCCAATCCTGCTTTTCAAGCCATTCGCATGCTCGTTCCCATGTGTCATTCGCAAGCGCCATTAGTCATCTTGTTTTGGCGTTGTGAAATTCGCGTTGGCGATGCATTCGTACTCAGTGGCGAAGAAAGTTGAGGTTGTACAATGGCATCGGGAAAATGGAAGAAATGTGCACCAAACGTCTCGACATTTCAAGCTCGACCGCAAACGAATACGAGAACGGGACAATATTTTCGAGAAGTTGCTTCAGCATAACTACGGGAGAGCAAAACTTTGAAGAAAGCTGAGTAACGGCGCCCCACTTTTCAGTGAGTGCGTAGACGATGCGCTCTTCGAGTTCGAGTGGGAAAGAACGGCAGGACGTGCCGTTAGTAACTGGCTTCTCTCTGAAGAGGCTGTCAGAATAGCCAACAACATGCAGTTGGGATACTTCGTAGCTTCCAGCCATTACATAAGTCGATGGAAGCAGCGGTTCGTCGTGTCAATGCGCCGTTCTACGAACGAGAGCCAGAAGATGCCCGAAGAGTATTCGGAGGCAGCAAGTGCCTTTCGGGCTGCTGCAAACTCCCTGCGATGGCGCAACTGCTACACGTTGCACAACATCGGCAATATGGACCAGACGATGGTCCGTATAGACAACCCAGCCAACAGGACAAACCACGTGGTCGGCAAAGGCACCGTACAGATCGCAAACACTGGATGTGCCCGACGAGGCTTCACGGTTTGCCTAGCCGCACGCGCTACCGGCCACAAGCGCCCGGCCTTCTTTATTTTCAAGGAACAAACCGGGAAAATTCCAGCCAGGGTCTTCGCGAGCCTTCGCATACCAGGTGAGAATGATTCTTTTTTTCAATGGGGCGAGGAATCGCGATGTAGCTTAGTTCGCAATACAATAGAACTGCTTCCGTCTCTGCATTAATGCAGTCGAATTCCATACCAACCCTTCAGTCCCGGCGCAAGTTTCTTCGGTTCAAATTCTTATTTTTGTTATTTAACCATAAACCTGGAATTAATTCTTCGCCGTATCTTAATCTACAGAACACCAGACAAACCCGACACTCCCACCCCCTTTCTCTGATCCCGTACTTTGCAAAGACTAACTTATTTCAGCACTCTTTCTTTCCACAAACCATCAGTGACTGGAACAGCTTACCAGCTTCGTGTGTACGGTCTCTTGACCTGATAAGTGACCATTGTTAGTTTGTTTTTAGTTTGTTTTGTTAGTTTCTTTTTCTTTTCCATGTCATTTCGCGCTGCTCGTTTTCTGCTTGCACTTTGGTATTATTCCTCAATTTGTTTTCTGTTCTGTATCCACTCTTGTTTGGGCCTCACGGCCTGCAGTATGCCATAAATAAATAAATAAATAAATAAAATAAAATTCTCATTTTTTTTTCTTTTATTCGTAGCAAATGTTAGTCTCACCACCATAAAAATGGCTGGATGACATCAGAAAAGATGCAGGAGTAGCTGTCAAGAATCTGGGGCCCAAACGTTGATGACATGCGCCGCTTACTGGTACTAGACCAGGCGCCCATCCATAAAACAGAAGCTGCCAAGAATACTTTCGAGGAGCGCGATACCGACGTGCTCAATGTGCCTACGGGGTGCACGAGCATCCTGCAGCCGGCTGACGTCTATTGGAACAAGCCTTTCAAGTCCACCCTACGGTGTTTGTGGGAAGAATATATGCGTGAAGAAGAGAGGACGCCCAAAGGAAACCTGAAGAAGCCATCGTGCCATCATGTTCTTGATTTTGTTGCCGAGGCATGGGCTGCTGTACCTGAGCCGACTGTGGCACGCTCCTTCAAGGGATGCGGAATTACTAACGCACTCAATGGCTCAGAGGACGGCGACCTGCATGGCGGACTGGCAGATGTTGGAGCCGTGGCACCAGAAGACCGGGGTGGGCTTCAAGCGGAATGTTGTGAACTTTTTTTTGCGACTGACTTGGAGGAGTCTTTTGGTGGTTTCAAGAGTAACTGACATAGCAATCTTTCGCTCAATAAAGTTCATGTTGCTAGAGGTAAATCAAATTTTAAATGCATGTGCACTGCGTTTTTTTTTTCCTGATGGGAAAATGTCGCTGCCATCTTGAATTTCGGCGCTGCTCCGGGATAGCGCCCCCCCCCCCCCCCCTTGCCAGTGATTTTGACTTGCTGGGGAGGGGGCGCTTGCTGTAGTGTTTTGCAGGACGACACATGGATGAAGACTAGTGCGTGGCCCCCAGGCCCACGCCCAAAGGAAAAAGCCCCGTTTATTGCAACCTGACAAGTATATATACAGACACTGAGTACGTCACGCATGCGCCGAGCATCACAAGAATACACGTGCACTTGCTACGATAGATACTATCACACGAAGATCGATAACGCCACATGTTCCCTTTCCCTTTGAGAAAACTAAAGCAGCAACTTGCAAAACAAAATACAACAACTATTCAATGTAAGCGGTTCCATGAGTGGCATTCACAAATACCGTACCGTTCCGGCTTTCTTACTTTTCGACCAAAGCGTGTGACATGTTCACCCTGTACCGCAGGCGAAGATGTTTCCGGCGGCGGCTGCAACGGATCACTTGGGAGAGCTTCCGTTCCGTTCTCCTCGGGACCGTCTGGGACAGTTTGTGCAATAGAAACAGAGTTTCCGTTTTCCTCTGTACCATCTAGGCTAGACAGAAATTCATACTCCCCGTCCCTGGAATCCGAGCCTCTGTTTGGCGCCTGCTTGATTAGCGCTCGCCGGTTTCGTTCAATCTGGCCCCCGCTCTCCAAAACCACAATATACGAGCGTGGCCGCTTTGCGCGCTGAAGCACCACACCTTTTCGCCTGTAGTCCTTGACCCAAACAGAATCACCTGGCACCAACGGGAACATATGTCGGGCAGCATGCCGGCGATCATAATTTTGCCGCTGAATCTCCCTGAAAGCTGAATCATTTTCCCTTGCTTCTTTGAGATTGGGGGTCTTTGGTGCCAGCTTCTTTGGGTGGAGAGGCAAGGTAGTGCGAAGGCGCCGCCCCATGAATAGCTCTGCTGGCGTTTTTCCTAGGGGTCCCGGCGTGTCCCTGTATGCTAACAAAGCCAGATGTAGGTCACCAGATTTTAGCAACAGCTCTTTCACAGTTTTTACCATTCTTTCTACCTCCCCATTTGCCTGCGGGTACCTAGGGCTACACGTCACACGTTTGAATCCATAACAGTTTGCGAACTGGCTGAACTCCTGGCTGACAAATTGAGCACCGTTATCGGTTACCAGCGTTTCCGGTATACCGTGAGTAGAAAACACCTTCTTGAGATGATAAATAACATCTGTGCTGCTAAGAGAGGTCAGCGGACACAATTCTGGAAATCGAGATAAGTAATCAACTATGAGCAAGTAGTTACAGCCTTTCACATGGCAGATATCCGCGGCAACCCTTTGCCATGGCCGAAAAGGTGTCTCGGTCGGGATCATTGGCTCACACGGCTGGAAGCGAAATTGGGAACACGTGGGGCAGTCGGCACTGAATACCGCAAGCTGAGCGCTTAAACCTGGCCACCACACAGACTCCCTTGACTTGCTCTACACCTTACAACGCCCTGGTGGCCCTCATGAAGCAGTTTTAACATTCTGCTTCTAAGGCAGTGTGGCACAACAATCCGAGTGCCGTGCATGAGGACACCTTTACATACGCTCAAAACGGCGCGATCTTGCCAACAGGGCCTCAAAACGGCAGATAACGAAGGTAGACTAGGCCACCCCTCACGGACGTAGCGACACAACGTACGACCAGTCTCGTCCTTCGCCTGTTCTTCGGCTACTAGCCCGAAGTGTTGCGACTCACTCAACTCAGATAACACGCCGGCAACGTAACAGTTGACTTCATCGACCGAAAGAAAGTTCTTCGTCTTTTGGCCTGCCACTGGTGCTCTGGAGAGTGCATCAGCTATTTCGAGATTTTTGCCCGGGACATACTGCACCTCAAAGCTGAACCGCATTAGCCGCATTCTGAACCTTTTAATGTGAGGCGGAACCACATCAAGTGGCGTCTTTCCTAGCAAAGTAACCAACGGTTTGTGGTCTGTTTCTACAGTAATATGCAGTCCACGCACATAGCTTTCGAGACGTTCCGTGGCCCATGTTATAGCTAAAGTCTCCTTTTCAATTTGCACATAGCGCATCTCAGTTGGTGTCAATGACCTTGAGACGACAACAACTGGCCGCTTTTCTTTATTCGGTTGTACTTGCAGTAAAACTGCTCCTAGGCCGTACGACGAAGCATCTGCAGAAATAATCGTTGGAAGTTGTGCATCAAACTTAGCCATACACCTATCTGAGCAGATAGCACTCTTCACGCTATCGAAAGCTATCTGCTGAGGCGCTGCCCAGACCCACTCAGTGTTCTTTTGCAGCAGTTGACGCAAAGGCGTCGTTTGCTCAGCCAAATCTGGAATGAATCGTGAACAATGATTGGCAAGACCTAAAAATCTGCGCATTTCTGCAACGTTCGATGGCGGCTTTAGATCTGCAATTGCGCGAACCTTCGCTGGATCCGGGCATATGCCATCTTGGCTCACGCGGCACCCAAGAAAACAAAGCTCTTTTACACTGAACTGGCACTTTTCTTTCTTTAGGGTCACACCATTTTCGGCCAAGCGTTCCAAGGTGCGAAACAACCGTTCGTCGTGTTCCTTCTGAGTAGAGCCAAAGACAAGGACGTCATCCATTAGGTTCACTACGCCCGGAATTCCGTCAAGAATCTTGCACATTTTGGTTTTGGAAATACTCCGGAGCCGAAGTTATGCCAAAGGGCAGCCGCTCAAAGCAATAACGGCCAAACGGAGTAATGAAGGTTGTCAGTGGCTGACATTCCTTTGCTAACCTCACTTGATGGAAACCAGAGTTTGCGTCGAGTTTGGAAAATTTGACTGCACCGGTGAGCAACCCGAGTGTCTCATCAACAGTGGGGAGCACAAACCTTTCGCGTTGCACCGATTTGTTTAGTTGAGTCAGGTCAACGCATATTCGCACTTGTCCTGACGGCTTCAAGACGGGCACTATGCCAGCACACCAGTCCGTAGGCCCTTGAACTTTACGAATGACCCCATTCTTTTCCATCTCTTTCAGCTCTTGTTTCACGCCATCTCGCAGCGGGATAGGTATGCGACGAGCAGTGTGAATGGCATAGGGCACGGCATCTGGTTTAAGACGAATACAATATTCGCCTTTCATGGTCCCCAGACCGCGGAACAAGGAACCAAATCGCGTCTGCACTACCTGATGAACTGATGCTTCGTCCACAAATTTAACTATTCCCAGGGCTTCTATTGCGGGTAAGCCAAGAATCGCATTGCTCACTGAATCGACAACGAACACATCCTGTCTAACCGAAGCACGCTTCCACAGAATGTCGGCAGTAAACTTTCCTTTCAAGTTCAACCTGTCACCGCCTGGTCCCATCAGAATAACATCCGTAGGCTGTAGTACCTTCGGCAGTGCTGGAAACGACCCTGGGACAACATTTACCTCGGCTCCCGTGTCAACTTTCGCCGAAACAACTGCACCATTAATAGCAATCTGAACAAAGCGAGCCTTTGCAGATGACACAGCCAAATCTCCCACGGAAAATGTCACACAGTTCACGTTCGGTGGCTCACCCCGAGGACTGCGGATGCCTACCTCTAAAGGCCATGTTTCGGGTTCCGTGGTCCTTTGTGTCCGTGAGCAGACAGCTGCGAAATGTCCGGTAATTGTACGGTATATATGCCACAAGTTTATGGTTTATGGGGGTTTAATGTCCTAAAGCGACTAAGGCTATGAGGGACGACATAGAGAAGGGCTCCGGAAAATTCGACCACCCGGGGTTCTTTAACGCGCACTGACATCGCACAGTACATGGGCTCCTGAAAGAAGCTCCTGTAAGAAGCTCCCACAGTTACCAGTTTACACCCATGATGGCCCGTATTAACTGTTTTAAATACTCCTTTTTCCCCAGAACAATAACAGAATGGAATTCCCTGCCTCAGGCCCTTCTGCAAATAGACAATCTCCCCAAATTTGAAAATTGCTTGTACAGTCACTTACCTGAATAGACATCCCTGTAATTTTGTTTTTCTTTTCATACGTTTTGTTTCCCTGCTGCTATTTTATGGTTGTACGCCAAAATATTTACCCACTAGGGTTTGCACTTTAGGCCTGTATCTGGAGTGCAGGACAGCTGTGTTGCGACGATTGTCGTTTTCAATTTGACTGTTTTGAATTGTGCACTGTTCATACTTGTGGCTGTGTGACTTAAGTTACATATGTATCTGTTTCCACCCTGTAACGGCCTACGGCTGACAGTATCAAAAAATAAATAAATAATAAATTCGACTGCCGCAGCCGGGATCGAACTGCCGTCATTTGGGTCAGCAGCAGAGTGCCAGAACCACTGAGCCAACGCGGCGGATATATGTCACAAGTGTTGTAAAACTCTTTCTTTTCTATGTTTTCCTTTGTTGAACTCTTTCTTTGCTTTCTTTTTATTTAATTGCCCCCCCCCCCTGCATTTATTTATTTACTACTACCTCAAAAGCCCACTAGGGGCATTACAGGAGGGATGGGCTAACATACCATTTAATTGGATTAGTGATGAATGATTTGAAGGATTCCAAGCCAGGACGGATAAAAGCTTCAGCTGGTAGGTCATTCCAGTCTCTTGCAGTCTGGGCAAAGAATGATTTCAGATGCGCAGAAGTGGATGCTCAAGGTGTATGAACAACTTTCTGATCACTCATGCGAAGTGAAAGACAGTGTGCAGGGGTGATAATGGAATGACTCAAAGGGGAATGATAAAACCTGTGGAAAAGGCAGTCTGGTTATTTTCCGACGGGATTCAAGGCTGGGGAGGTTAGCTTTTGTTTTCAATACTGTTACGCTCGTATGATATGAACAATCGGAATGTACGAATCTTATCGCATGGCTCTGGACGGACTCAAGGGCTTTAGCTAGGTTAATTTGTTGGGTGTCCCAGATTGAGCATGAATATTCAAGTTTAGGACAGACAAGAGTTAAATAGGTGGCCGTTTTACAGAAGCAGGTGCCAAACGCAAGTTACGGTTTAGATAACCAAGAACATGGTTAGCTTCGTTGGTTATGTTCATTATGTGGGTGATAGAAGAGAAATCCTGTGTGAGGCTCGTTCCTAAATATTTACATGAAGATGCATGGGATATCATGGAACCGCGAAAAGTGTAGTTAGGAGTAAGATACGACTGATGATGATGAAATGATATTGGAGTTGTTTTATTAAAGTTTCAAGGCATTAGCCAGTTAGTGCATCAATCTTCCACATGTTTTATGTCACATTGTCTCTGCGAATAGTGATGCTCCGGTGAATGACGCAGTCGTTGGCGAACAAACGAACGGTGGAAGATAGATTACTTGGGAGGTCGTTAATGCAAATTAAGAATAATAGAGGCCTGATAAGGCTGATAAGGAGCAACAGCCTGCCAGAGAATGACATTCTGGGAAGAGTGGTGAAAAAAGTATGTGGTGTTATCTATAATAAGTTTATTATATCTTAATTTGGAAGTTTTCTTTTCCGATTTGACGACTTCAAACAGATGTTTGCAGACTAGCCGGGTTCCAGATGAGTAATCTTCAGATATTGCATATGAAGAGCCTTTAAAGTTCTTGGCACGTGACATGACAGATTCCTTAGTTTTCAAGTTAGCATACGCTAGAATTACAGTAAAAGCTCGTTAATTCGAACTTCACGGGACAGGGAAAAAAGTTTGAATTATCGAATGGCCTCGAAAAAAACTGACAAGAACCATTTGCATTACGGTATATGTGCCGTATTTACTCGCGTAACGAGTTCACTCGCATGATGAGCTCACCCAACTCGATTTTTGCCTAACAATTTGAAAAAAAAAAAATGGCTGA
Source organism: Amblyomma mixtum (assembly GCF_055824585.1). Classification (NCBI taxonomy): domain Eukaryota; kingdom Metazoa; phylum Arthropoda; class Arachnida; order Ixodida; family Ixodidae; genus Amblyomma; species Amblyomma mixtum. Next base: position 377,968,105 of record NC_143014.1, on the reverse strand, counting down.
GGCTTAACTTGGTTAAGCCTGGAGAATGCGAAGCATCATCGTGTCGCGTAAATTGAAGGCGCACAACCACAGCGACGGCGCGAGGTGGGCCCCCGTTTCTCCACTTCCGTGACGTCATCGTGTCACGTGGTGTGGCATCATCGTGTCACGTGGTTTGGAGGCGCACAACCACAGCGACGGCGCGAGGTGGGCCCCCGTTTCTCCACTGCCGTGACGTCATCGTGTCGCGTGGTGTGACGTCATGTATCACGTTATTTGGAGGCGCACAACCACAGCGACGGCGCGAGGAGGGCCCCCGTTTCTCCACTGTCGCGATGTCATCGTGTCACGTGGTGTGGCATCATCGTGTCGCGTAATTTGGAGGCGCACAACCACAGCGACGGCGCGAGGTGGGCCCCCGTTTCTCCACTGTCGTGACGTCATCGTGTCACGTGGTGTGGCATCATCGTGTCGCGTAATTTGGAGGCGCACAACCACAGCGACGGCGCGAGGTGGGCCCCCGTTTCTCCACTGCCGTGACGTCATCGTGTCACGTAGTGTGGCATCATCGTGTCGCGTAATTTGGAGGCGCACAACCACAGCGACGGCGCGAGGTGGGCCCCCTTTTCTCCACTGCCGTGACGTCATCGTGTCACGTGGTGTGACATCATGTATCACGTGATTTGGAGGCGCACAACCACAGCGACGGCGCGAGGTGGGCCCCCGTTTCTCCACTGTCGTGACGTCATCGTGCCACGTGGTGTGACGTCATGTATCACGTGATTTGTAGGCGCATAACCACGGTGAAGGGCTGAAGTGGTAGCTAAAGTAGTATGCTTCGCATAAAAAGCATCAGTTGCTGACACCTCCCTTCGTTTTGCACCTTCGCAGCCCATAACCCAATTCTTTTCAGTGCACCAAGATGCTGCGCAGTGATAACATCACAGTGTGTTTAACTTTGATGTTAGCAAGGGGGGGAAGCGAACTTGGCAGAGTGACAGCGCTTGTCTGGTTGTGCAAGCCTTGTTTTCCGTATGTTCGCATTATCGTGCCATGGGTGATTGCAGCGGATGCCGTCTAGTGCCACTCAATCATTGGCATGCAGCGAACGAAAGCCGGCGTCAACTTCCGTTGACGACTGATGAGTGGAAGGATGGACGACACTCGCAAAGAAAAAAAGTTTTTCGCACGTAATTTGTAGCACCCGTCCGAAGTCATAGCCTTTCACGGGCGTTGGCTGGTGCTGCGCCGACAGTACTTATCACCATTTCCAAATTAACAGGGCTCGAATTAACGAGTATTTAGTTACGAGTTTCGGAGGTTGCGTGGAAAAGAGGGTAGGCAGCCGCCACTGCAGCCGCCGCGCTGGTGATGGCACCGTTCAGGCTTTACCCACTCTTCAACGGTTTTATATGGTTCATCATCTGTCCCCGTTTAGGACGTGCACAGCCTCTAACTATGCGGAGGTGCTTTTTTTTGGCCACGTGCTGTGTGCCAAGCTCCCGAACACGGCGGCGCGTAGTTCGAATTATCTTAGCGGAACCGACTTGCTTTCAAATTAACGGGCTTTTTTATACACAGATCTATATGAAGCTTGGCCGGACCAAGTGCTGTAGTTCAAATTATCCGAAAATTTGAATTATCGAGGTTCAAATTAACGAGCTTTTTATAGGTAGATTTTTGTTACTTTAGTAGTGAATTATCGAGGTTCAAATTAACGAGCTTTTTATAGGTAGATTTTTGTTACTTTAGTAGTGTCCAAGCTTGTGTGCATGTTTGATGTCGGTAAGTTGGATGGTGACATCAAGGTTTTCTTTGCAGAGTTTAATTACGTGTTTTTCAGACTCGTCCAATGTTTCGTGTGCTGCATCTTTGAGATTAAAGAAGACTAGAGCAATGGGCCCAGTCCTCAGCATCATCCATCCTGGCCGTCATGATAGTGATTTGTTTAGCGTTCTCTTCAGCAAGCGTCTTCGTGCATACTACTTCAGCCTTTAAAGCGATTAAAGAGGAGTAATCTTCTTCAATTTTAGCAAGCCTTTTGTTATCTCTTCAATAGCCTTGAGAGTTTCCGCCAGGCCACTGTGAATAGTTTTTATTTCATTGAGGAGTGTATTTTGCCCAGATCTAATTTCATCTCAGGCACACAGTACATCAGAACATGCTTGTGTAGACATGGAACGAGTGTCAGGCCCGGGGTTAACTTGGATATCGCCGGATATGGTAAGAAGAGTAAAAAGAATGTGAGCACAATCGTAAGCAACATCATCATCATCATCAGCCTGACTACGCCTGACATCAGCCTGACTCAAAGGCCTCTCCCCTGTCCCTCCAATTAACCCTGTCCTTCGCCAGCTGCGGCCACAATATTGCTGCAAATTTCTTAATCTCATCCACCCATATAACTTTCTGCCACCCCCTGCTACGCTTGCAGTCTCTTGCAATCCTCTCTGTTACCCTTAACGACCAGCGTTTATCTTGCCTTCGTATTGCATGCCCTACCCAAGCCCACTTCTTCCTCTTGATTTCAACTAGGATGTAATTAACCCTCGTCTGTTCTCTCACCCACTCCGCCCGCTTTCAATCTATTAATGTTACACCTATCATATTTCTTTCCATAGCTCGCTCCGTTTTCCTTAACATAAGCTGAACTGTTTGTTAGCCTCCACGTTTCTGCCCCATAGGTGAGTACCGGTAGGATACAGCTGTTATATACTTTTCTCTTGAGGGATATTAGTAAACTGCCATTCATGATCTGAGAGAACCTGCCATATGTGCTCCACCCCATTCTCATTCTTCTAGTTATTTCCCTCTCATGATCCGGATCAGCTGTCACCACTTGCCCTAAATAGATATATTCTCTTACTACTTCCAGCACCGCGCCATCAATTGCGAACTGCTGTTCTCTTGCTAGGCTGTTGAATATTACTTTGGTTTTCTGCATGTTAATTTTTAGCCCCACCGTTCTGCTCTGCCTGTTTAATTCATTGATCATGCTTTGCAGTTCATGTCCTGAGTGACTTAGCAAGGCAATGTCATCAGCGAATCGCAGATTACTTAGGTATTCTCCATTAACTCTTATCCCCAACTGTTCCCATTTCAGGCCCCGAAATACCTCCTGTAAGCAGGCAGTGAATAGCACAGGTGAGATCGTGTCTCACTGCCGGACACCTTTTCTTAGCAACAGTAGCACAGTAACGTCAATGCCAATAAACCACAATAGCGAGTACATAGGGCAAGTAAGAAAAGTTGATTATTTACCTGCAGAAGGAGCAGAGGACGGATATGAGCCCATGTCATCCTGCGTGCGTTGCCGAGCACACTGAAGGAAGGCACGAGCCAGTTCGTCCTTATATTGTGGTGTGTTGATCTTTCTGTCAGTTTGGCTGATGGAAGCTGCGAGGAGGACGGTGCCAAGCAGTAGAATTTTTCGGCTGGGGGCACTGTAGTGCAGAAAGCTTTGAGGGGTGGTGGTCGGTTTACGGGTTGTTGGTTCTGGGTCAGCACACAGGCGGTCATTAGGCGTAGAAGTGCAGTTGTCTGCTGACAGTGGTATCAGCAGGCAGGAAGCAGCATGAGAGCGACGGGGATGGCTATGCTGTTAGCGAAGCAAACAGCATGATAGCCTGCAGAAAGAGCAGAGGATGAAAATGAGCACTTGCCATCGCACGTGTGTTGCCGACCCCACTATACCCTTCGAGGGTGTTGTAGGCATCTTGAATAAACAAATAAATAAACAAGGGAGCCCAGCCTCACAAGCTGAGGGACACAGCTCTCTGTATACAAAGCCATGCAGAGTCCATGCCCTCTTGCAGTGGTGCCATCACCACTTGCAGACAATGCAAATTCGCCGCAGGCACTGCAGGTCCTGCTTAAGCGTTACGACATCTGGCGACGCTTTTTTTGTGCAGCCATTCAGAAGCAACTACTAGTCCTTGCTTTTTCTGCACTTTTCCCAATACATATAAAGTTGATTGAAGTTTGATGTGCAGTGGCTTTAAGGCTCTATTGTATAAGCACATAACAATGCAGCCAAGAAATCAGAAGCATGGAAAGAGCCGTCCACCAAAAAAAGAGTATGTTTAAATGCAGAGTGAACTTGCCCTGTGATATAAATATAAAGAGATGAAAAACATATACCTGCTTCCACAGTGCATTCAATCTTCTTGTCTTTAGTACCAACAGATATGCGGAAAGAACATGAGTAGTGGTAATTCCAGAATATCTTTAAGAAAAGTTCGGGTTCAAACAGCGCACACAGACGAGGACGGACAGTGCGGAACATGAACACAGTGCAGTCTTGCTCACTGTCCTTCCTTGTCTGTGTGCAGTGTTTGAACCCACACTTCGGAATAACAACCACCCCATCAAAAGACTCTTCTCACCTTTGAGAACTAATTAGGCCCAAAGTAGTCATGCTCGTGCCTCCATTACATGGAGAGAGATAAAATTATAAAATTTTGCCACCTGGTATGGTTTGGCCCAAGACACTTTTCCCAAGCATTTCACGTTAGAAGAGACAAGCACCACGACAACGCAACCTAGTAAGCATTAGAAAATCGGTGGGTACATGGAGGCACCAGCACTCGAAGCCAGTAAGTCCCGAATGCGAGGCAGATACCCTGACTACTAGGCTATCGCTTCAACACTCTTGTGGCTCCAGTATCCATCCTGTTCTCCAAAAGGGTACCCCGGACTGGTACTAGGTTTTCCTTGGTGCACAGCTCTGGAAGGTAGACTGCGTCTTCAAATCGCACCACTGTGAGCAACCCTCGCGTGAGCATCATGCCTCATGGAAGTTTAGTTACTGGCTCGCTGTGTGCTTCTCAAAATATGCCATTAAGCTACCAGTTGGGCACAATGGTCAGAGGAAACTCATGCAAAAAAGAACTGCACTCGACAAGACTATTTTAAGAATATTGCAAGCTCCTCAGGCCATGGGGGTCCCCTGGAGAGTCAGTGGGTGGTGGCAGTGGCAGTTAAGGAGGGAGCCTGGTTCTGAAACAAACTTTTTTCTTTTAAGCATGAAATGCTTTTAGCTAACGTCGTCGCCAGTGTGGTGACGTCACGCCGAGACCGAGAGCCAACATCCGGGCACTGAATTCCACTCATCCCGGCACTGAAACGAAAGCATCCGCGCACCGTACGAGACTTAGTGAGAATCTCTAAGAGAGATGGCTGCGCTTCCGTGCCGTCCCCAAGGATGGCGCTGCGGTCCCACACTCACGCATGTAAAAGACCGGCCGCTGTGCCTCAAGCTCATGAAGGTTCCCCCTTTGGCAGCAGATGTATACGCGGTCGCCGAGTATTCGAACGTGCTGCAGATACATTTTTGTCAGGCCTGCGTCTCGTCGTGTCTGCGTACGCTTCTGCATCGTCCTGCATTTCATTGCCGCCACCATCACAGCTGCTTAAGCTGAGCAATGGAGCCTGATGAAAGGAGAAATAGGAAGCGTCTTGCGGAAAGCGATCGCTTTGCGAGTGATACGCCACAGCAGAAGACTGCTTACCCCTGCCGACTATGCCATGATTATGCGGCCGATCCTGAAAGCTACAAGGCCGCGACGGTTCGCGGCTGCCTACCTAAGCCCGCACTATTGCAGGCGATTGTTTCGACGCAACAAGAAGAGTGTGGTATGGTGTTGTGTGTTGAACACTAGACCCATTTCAAGATTTTGACTAGTACCATCTACAACCAATGTGTTATACCCGTAAACATTTCATGGTTGGTTTATGGGGTTTAACGTCCCAAAGCGACTAAGGCTATGAGAGACGCCGTAGTGGAGGGCTCCGGAAATTTCAACCACCTGGGGCTCTTTAACGTGCACTGACATCGCACAGTACACGGGCCTCGAATTTCTCCTCCAAAGAAATTCAGCCGCCGCGGCCAGGATCGAACCCGCGTCTTTCGGGCCAGCAGCCGAGCACCATAGCCACTGAGCCACTGCGGCGGCCGTAAACATTTCATGCTTACTCTACTCTCGGTTATGGGAGAGGCAGAGATTTTTTACCTAATTTTACTATAGTAAACACACTTGTACAGCTTTTCGCACTGATTTCAAATATGCATTTAGTTTTTGCATAGACCAATTAGTTTTTGAGATAGTCAGGATTTAATTACCATTGTCTTTAGCCTTATTACGAAAAACTTTATGAATAGAAATTTCATTTTAACACATGTTTAGATAGCCCAAAAGATGAATCCAATGTTGGCAGTAGTTTTTTATTTGACTGAAATTACGTATTTAGTTGCATCAAATTTTAGTTCTGAAAGGTAGAAATTAAATGTCAAAAACAGTTCAACATAATTAAATTTCTGTGTGTAAAATTAAAAATTCGCTTCCAACATTTCATACAATGCACATGCAGCTTCCTATTGCAAAAAAAATTTTATGTATCTGCTCTGGGTGCTGAGATATTGCAATTGGAATGCCAGTTGACAGAAGAAAGTTGCATTTGGAGAAAATTGCAAAAAACACGTCACCCACAATTTATTATAAAAAATGAAAGTGCTCTGTACATGCTTACATTGACACATGATTAAAAAGCACCAGGAATGTAATCATGTTGTTGTTGATCACCGCAGTGGCGCTTCTTCAGAGCTTTTTGCACATTTTTGGCTGCTCTGCACTTGCAAGCAGACTGAGTCTGCCGCAGCTTGTCCTTTTCTGCGAGTCGTTTGGCACTCTTTGAGCCAGGATTCGTGGAGAGTTGCCTCAAAATATTTTCAGATGTCCTCAAATTGCCTGCATTAAAACGCATCACTGCCTCAGCCACAGCAGCCTGAATGGTGAAAAGTGAAGCATGACGATATTTTGGAGCCAGGGACCATATGAGAGCATGCAAACTCTCATTACTATTCTGTGTTTCGCCCCTTTGGCAACGCTCGATAAGCTTCCTGTCTCACAGCCGTTCATACACAGGGAGCAGGGCTTTGCACACACGAGGCAGTAGGTTGTAGCGATGCTGCGGCATGGGGTCTCGTCTTGCTGTGGTGGCATTCTGGTGGCACCACAAGTTTGCGCCTGTTGGACAGAAACTATGATTCGAGGCTTTGTCATTAGATGTGACGTGGTGGTAGGTGGCCATTACTGCCTTCCGAGTTGCCTCCACATTTCTTTTATGGGATTTTAGAGCACAGCCATAGTATGACGTCAGTTTGGAGATGAGGTCCGCAGTCAACTTCCTCTTGCTAACAAGGCTTTCTTCACTTCCTCTGTGCTTGAAAAGCAAGGTGCGCAAAGCTGATCCCATTCACTTTGGACATGACTGACACAGTCCTCTTTCTCAATTTTTATGCAGCCATACACATCTGCCTCTTGCAGTGCGAGGAAGGTAAAGCTATCGCAGTCGCAAAGAACTGTGGTTTAGCACAAGCCATATTTTGCCAGTGACCTTTCAAACAGAATCATCCCTGACTGCACTTCCATCTCTCCTGCTTTTTTGTATTTCTCTGGCATAAATCGCTGGTCCTCCGAGCTTGGTAGGACGAGTCACCTTCATTTGGCACTTCCTCACACCCAGCACACAAGTTGCTCAAAACAACAAAATCAAGCACCAACCCAGAAAAAAGTTCGATCACCTTGCCTATGCCGATATGAGATGTATGCCGGCGCGTCATCCATGACCTGTCAAAGGATAGTGCTGTTTCCGACGTTTCCGAGGTGTAGTCCATCGTATAGATTCTTGACTGACTGTGCACTTTCTGCTGTTAGTTCCATGGTAGCACAGGTTGCCGCAGGCATCAGCTTTTCTTTGACGTAGCACTGCCACGTACTCTTCTGCAGCCCGTGGTGCAATGTTCATCGCCGCAAAAATGTCACTGAGTGTGGTCTGCCGGTTACCCGTACTCGCACAGCACGCAAAACCAGAACATTTACGATAAACAGGTTCTTTTCCACTGCCGCTAACGAGCGATGAGCTCCATCGTGGCGATTTCTCACCGCAAACAGCACATGTCAAAACGAGCTTCAGGGCAAGGCCAAATTCTCGCTCACCCTTGGTTAAACTAATGTCGCTGCTGCAGGTTTTGCATTTTGCAGCAAGCTCCAGCAGTTCATTTACTGAATCCAAGGTGACGATAGAGAAGCACTTCTCGTCAAAGGCACAGTCCGTCACGTCGTTGCCACCACTGAAAAAGCCAGATTTTCGCTTCGTCACCAAAGTTGTCGCGAGCTCCTTCAGCCTCTTTTTGGCTTTGGCCTTGTTTTGCTGGATATCTGATGGCTGCAGCATCACAGTGTCACGCCGAACACAGCCACCATCGGTGCGATCCTCGGAAGCTGGTGGAACCGCTGTGCCTTTGTTCTCCACGGCGTTGCTGGCTTGGTCGTTCGGTCCGTTGTCATCGCTGAATTCCAGCACAGATGCCCTCTTGAAGTTATCCGCTAGTTACTTCCTCTTTTTTTCATATTCATGTTGCGTATGGAACTTTCCGACAGATCAGGACATCGCAACGTACAACTTTGCCCTCGGAGATGGCTCAGCAAAATGGCGTCCTGTGCGCGTCGCCGACGCGGTGGCCGTGGCCTTGCAGACGACCCCATTCAGCTGCGCCAATCAGCTGGCATCCCGAGGTCACGTACATGTGGCAACCAATAGCATTGTGTATTTTGGTTTTATTTTACACTTTTTGCCTCTGCGACCAATCACCACACAGGGTTGGCTGCGGCGAGAAATTCAAGGCCAAAGATCACTGTTTCAAATGAAACCGCGATGGCTCCGACCGGAGCTGCCAAACGACCGCTGCGCATCGCTGGAGAAATACCAATTTGGCATCTGATTCTGCATGAAGCCAACTTGTGCAGGCGTTTTTTAAATTCAATATTGCATTCCAGTGCAAGAAAATTGGTGAAATGATAGAAAAATAGGTGTAGATTTCCAATATTACATTTTCAAAAAATGTTTTCTTTGGCATTTTTCAGCCATCAGAACCCGGCTCCCCAATTAAAAAACTGCCACTGCTGCCAAATTTTTTTTTTGTGAAGATGTTCACATTTTTCAGACACAGGTGTGTAAATACTTGAGCTGTTTATTGCTGTAAAAAGAAAACTTATAGCTATAGGCTTATCTTTAGCCACCTTGTTCACAAAGTTTTGTTGCGAAAGCAACACTACGCGAGTCATCGAGCCATTTCGCGGAGCTGACGCAAGGCCATATGCGTATGCGCAAGAACGGCGCACAACTGGCGCGCGCGCCGCCGTCGCTGTGCGGGTGGCTCAGGGCCCTCTTATACTCCGACTTAACGCGCGCGGCCCTGCCATGTCACGAGACCCTCTATACTCCAACGCCGCTTGGCCACCAACGTTTTTGGTGGCTTCGGCGCACTCTGACGGTGCTGGCATCGAACTGGAAGATGTGCCTATTCTGCGCTGGGCGCGGCATAACTGTGCATAGCTAGTGTTGGTTGGTTTATGGGGTTTAACATCCCAAAGCAACTAAGGCTATGAGAGACGCCGTAGTGGAGGGCTCCGGAAATTTCAACCACCTGGGGATCTTTAACGTGCACTGACATCGCACAGTACACGGGCCTCTAGAATTTCTCCTCCAAAGAAATTCTAGCCGCCGCGGCCGGGATCGAACCCGCGTCTTTTGGTGCATAGCTAGTGTGTCGGGCTCGCTGCTGCTGCCGCACGCTCTCCATCGCCTCTCTCTCTCACCTCATTGCTTTCGCGATCCTCCAGGTTGAACCATAGCTAAACCACTGACAATTTTTTAATTTGCTGATACTACCACATATATAGAGCACTGGTGATTCCAGTTGCATCAGAGCTGTGTTTACATGAATGCAACTCATCTCAATTTTCTGATCTGTTGCACGAGAGAAATGCACCAGGACAGAATATGTATCGCATAAATCTGCCAGACAGGGGTAGGTCGAGAAAGGCAAGCAGAGTTCAACAGTGAATAGAAAAAGGTGAAGCATGCCAAGTTGAATTTTGGGAAGGCACCCCTCCCTGCCACCTGCTCTGAATGCACCACCTCCCAGCTGCAGATAACAAAAGCAGCCCAAGCAGAAGGTTGCTGCAGCTTGCCCCTCCACGGCCTGCACTGGGCATGGCGCCACCAGACTTGATGTGGTGCATGTAAACGATGGTGCAGCAGCAGAACTGGGCAAACGAGGAAATGCAGTTGGCCACATTTTTGTAAATGTGGCTTATCTAGCCTAGCCGAATCCCTCAGAAAGCTCTGAACTAATACAGAAACCGTTACTTTCCAAGGGTTGTTGCTTTTTTCAATGTTTCATGAAATTCTGTGTGTTCTTTATTGGAATGCTTTCTTACCGCGTTGAATTTCTGTGGTCGTGAATTTGTGGTCCCCTGACAGGAAAATCCTCTGACCACTACACGATAAAATTCACCTATGGATGGACATTTCTGTATGAGTAACAGTATATTCATCACTTCAAACAAAAAATGGCATGACACTTCATGGTGGCCAGTTATTAGCCTTCTGGTTGCACCCTAACAGTAATTTTCGTGGCATCTAGGTTTCTTTACCAGGCTGACAAAGAGACATCTCTCTCTTTTCTTTCTTATATATTTGAGCTCAAGCTGGACCCAGTGCTGCCAGAGAGGCCAACATGGAACAGACAATGGTGACACATGATGGAAACACCAAAAAGCAGAGGGAGGAAATGCACATCTGCACACACCCCTTGCACCAAAAAGCGGACTCAGAAAATGGACTCTCGAAGCGACACACACAGCAAAGCATTGGGCCAGGTTAGGCTTGAGACAAGGTGAGTGACACAGCAGGAGGCTCTAAACAAGCTTGAACTGCATTTGCTACAAGGCCTTTCCGAATTGGTAAAAAATTATATCAGGCTCTGTCCTTTTCCAAAACATAAAAAGCAATGGTCAAAACAAATGAAAAATGGCTGAGGCTTAACTTGGTTAACCCTGGTCAGATGCGAAGCATATTGATGGCTAGGCTTGGTAATACATGGCTTTCCTTGGTTGAATACTTGGTCATTTTAATACAACCACTAGAAGCCTTCGTCGTGGGGGAAGACAACGAAATGGCTACAGCGGAACGCCGACTAACCCCGAGAGGCGCGTTGGGTGGGCGCCTGGATTGCCACGGAAGCCGCGTCCGCCTGCCCGGTGGAGGGAGCGTTTAACCTACACCGAGTGTGAACGCGCGTTCGAAATGCGCGGGAATGCCGCTCGAGGACATTCCGGTGTCTGTGCGATGGCATTGTTCTCCCTCTCCCAGCGCGTGACGGCGATCTGTCGTGACGCCATGTGTCACGTGGTATGTCACGTGGTGTGACGTCACTGTACCACGTGGTCTGCACGGCGTGCAACCACAGCGACGGTGCGAGGTGGACCCCATCTTCCTCTGTCGTGACGTCATGTGTCACGTGGTATGTCACGTGGTGTGACGTCGCTGTGCCACGTGGTGTGCACGGCGCGTAACCACGGCGAAGGGCTGTAGTGTACCTCCGTCTTCCTCTGTCGTGACGTCATGTGTCACGTGGTATGTCACGTGGTGTGACGTCACTGTACCACGTGGTGTGCACGGCGCGTAACCACGGCGAAGGGCTGTAGTGCACCTCTAGTAATATGCTTCGCATAACAATTTGCTCTCAATTGCTTCTCCCAAAACCCAAAAGCTTATACATCCCAGTGACACCAGGTACCATTCCAGGTGCCATGAATGCAACAAAATCAATAACAAAAGATTGGCCCTGCAAAACAAAGCATGCTGTCTTTTATTCATTGAAATTGCCTTGAAAAGAAATTGCAAATTGATCAATCAAAAGATATTGTAACTGGCTTCATGAATGACGGGAATGAAAGGAAATCTTGCTATGGCAAACACAGCTCTTGTTAGGGCAGTGTCTGGCATATCAAGATGTTGGATTCGTCCAGTAGCTTTTGTAGTGGTCCACAAAGCATCGAGGCCACAACCGGCGAAGGAAAGGAGACATGGGAGAGGCCTTTGCCCTGCGTTGCACACAGTCAGGGTGGTGATGATGATTCCTTTACAACTGGTTTATGAATATACACTTAGGTAGACTGACATGTGGCCAGAAACATGAATGAGGCTAGTTGTATACTGCAGTTCAATGTGCACAAGTAGAGTATTTTTTTTGCAGATGCGGACCATTTCAATTAAAGTTTTGTATGCATTAACGGCATTTGACAAGTACATAATTTAAACATATAATTAGAAACTTTAAACTGTATATGCAAGTAAAACATGGAGTAATTAAATAACAAAAAGAACTTGCAACCTTCCCCCTCACTCAGAAAAGTTCAGGAGTTCCTGCAAAGCATCATCAGCTCTTGCAATAAGCAAGCTGTTGTTAGATTTAATTCAGCAGCTTGAAACAAAAGGTCATTGGTGAAAGCAGGCATCTGTGATCAAGAGGCGAACACTGTCAGCCGGTGAAGAGTGCTCATCCATTCTATCCATGAGCCAGATTAGAACACACCACCTGAACATCTCAAAAGCAGATTGGCAAAGAAACTAAAAGAACAACACACCTTCAGGATGCCCTTCGCTTACACGAAGTGTTCAGCAAATCCATGTGTGTGGCACTGCTCACTCTCATCGCTGTCTAGGAGCTTCCTGTTGAAGCCTAATTTGCAGCAGAGTTCGCGGAGAGGTGGACGACCTTTTTGACAATCTGGACACCTCAGCCCTGAAAAAGCAGGACAAGTTGCGGTACGCAATGACTGAGGGCTCAGAACAACATGTCGTCTTTAAGTCGTGCATAAATACAATTACCTAATAGTGTTTTGGTAGCCCTCAGTACACGCAACCGGGCTCCATCAAATGTTGGCAGATTGCAATCTAAGCCTTGCTCCTGCTGTGGACTGATCAAAAACAAGACTTTTAATTCACTCCTCATCGATTCACTCACTGATTGCAGCAAGACCCTTTGCAAACCTTTTTTGTAATATATCGTAAAATACATGGCTGTGATGAGACATCTAATGTGTACCAATTCATGGCCAGTGTAAAAAAACATATCTGGGTTGACAAACTTTTCAAACTGTATCAAGGAAGCAGTGAAGTCACAGCAAATGCATTCGTTACCACCTTGGAGAGTGTTTCCGCATTGTTGTCACCAAGCAACACACCAACCACAAGCCACAGCAGGCAGGAAGGCTTTAATTCATGCGACAAGCAAGTGTCTTCAAGAGATTCCGCTCGCATAGTATATGGAAATGTTGAGTGCCATGTTGCTGGCACTCTTGTTAAGAGCTTTCTCTATCTGAGGACTACAGAGTGCACATGTGCGAAAACACTCCTTAAAGCATATGGTTTGGTTTGGTTTATGGGGTTTAACGTCCCAAAGCGACTAAGGCTATGAGAGACGCCGTAGTGGAGGGCTCCGGAAATTTCGACCACCTGGGGTTCTTTAACGTGCACTGACATCGCACAGTACACGGGCCTCTAGAATTTCTCCTCCAAAGAAATTCCAGCCGCCGCGGCCCGGATCGAACCCGCGTCTTTCGGGTCAGCAGCCGAGCACCATAACCGCTGAGCCACCGCGGCGGCTTAAAGCATATGGTAGCTCTCTCTGTGTACAACACCAATTTTTCACACTACTCAGGGAGAATGGTGTTCCTCAGCACCTCTTCAAGTCAACTGCTGCAACCTCTGAAGAATGTCTAAATTACGTAAAGGAATTATATTCCACCTTCAGACAAGAAATCATGAACTATACCCACTTTTCAAATGAAAGAATCTGGTTGAAAGGATGCCAAACCAGCAGGCTATCTTTCTGTTCATTAGGCTGAAGTCTGAAGTTTCTCAAATTAATCTGCCACATTAAGCTACAATGGTACAGGGCCGCTGGAAAGAAACACGAACTAAGCGTAGCCTATGGGCTGTTCGTTTTAACTTCGGTAGAAGCAAGAAGATGCTAGAGTTGTCCGTGAAACATTCTAGTACAACTCTAACTTTTTACCACTCACGTGAAAGCGCAATGAAAATAAATTTGATCAGCAGAGCGCATAGGCACCACGTTGTTTGCGTTTCTTTCCATCTCAATAGTACATCTTATTCGTCAACAGAAGCACAGAAACAAAGTCAAAACACAGTGCTTAACATATGTGGTCATATGTTAAGAGAGGAAAAATACGTGAAACAACGCGCTAGAACAACCTACGGTGAGGAGTCAATAGATTATCAGCTACCGTTATTACTAAACACGTTTCCAGAACTGCATTCCATCGCAAATGATTCTAAAACACGCTATTCTTTTAAAAAACGAGTGAAAGAAGCACTACTGCTAAAGGTTGCAGATTGTTATCAAATGTCGCGATAATATTTTCATTTTATCGTGACCTCAAAAGAAAAACCTGAAATAAAAAACAAAATAGGCAACCAATATGAACTGGCGCATATCGAATGTTAATTCAGAACCAGGACTGGCCTTCAATCGTTGTTGTTGGCGAGTTATACCCTGATAACGTTTTCAAACTGATGTTACCCGAGACGTCACCAAAGAATGTGTGAAACTGTTTTGTGCTGTTAACTTTTGCTTGTCGATACTCTGTTTTTGCTTTTATTACTTATGTATATTTCTTTCTTTTGTTTTGATTGTCTTGTTGGCTTTTTCTTGTCGATGCTCTGTTTTTGCTTTTATTACTTATGTTTATTTCTTTTTGTTTTGAATTGAAAAAAACTGCGCATGTGACTTCTCTAATGTACAAGGTCTCCTTCAGCAAATACTGGCACTGTTCGCCGCACAGCGTGCGTGAAGGTCACGAGGCCCCGTCAGGCGCCATATGGACGCCTTTTGCCTCGTGAACCTCAGCAGATATAGAAACAAAAATCCCCAAGTATATGTACCCCGTTTCTGCTGAAATAAATTTCATTTCATTTCATTTGCTCCTGTAAAAAATAAGCATAAATTACTAAGTGTTTATATTCATGATGGATCGTATTAGTATACGATTTAAATATTTGGTTTTTCATTACTGCGTATAGCTTATGTGCCCTCTCTTGAAGTTTTGTTGCAGTATTTATTTTTTGTAGATATGATTATTTATATATTGCTTATTTATAGTTATGCTCTGATTGCACATGTACTGTACTGATTGCTTTTGCTCCTGCTCCATGCAAGTTTGCTCTCTGGAAGTATTGTGACCCTTGGTCTGAGCATCGTTATGACCAGATGTTCTCAGTTTGCTTGGCACTCACGAACTCAAAACAGCTTACAAAAGGAGACAAGGAACCCTGTGGTTTGGCTCGTTTTCTTCCCTTCAAACAAGCACACGGCCACACAGCCACTCAAGAAATCCCGTGCAAAAAGTTGTGAAATGCAAGAAGATGTTGAGGCATACACGGCTTTAGGTTACTAACCTTTGGTCATAACTGTTGCCCACTGCTGTGGTGTTCACAAAATTAGTAATGTCTGGAATCCACAGGCAGCAAAAACAGACTGGCTCAGGTGTTTGGCTCTGTAACAAGAAGAAAGTTCACATAAGATACGACTTGGTTGATATGTATGCTCGTGTGGAAAACCATGATAATGTGCTACTTATAATGTTTGTTTGTCCAATCATGAGGTTTAACGTCCCAAAGCAACTCAGGCTATGACAGATGCTATAGTGAAGGGCTTTGGAAATTTTGACCACCTGGGGTTCTTTAACGTGCACTGACATTGCACAGTACACGACCCTCTAGAATTTCACCTCCATCGAAATTCGACCGCCGCGGCCGGGATCGAACTAGCGTCTTTCAGGTCAGGAGCCAAGCACCATAACCACTGAGCCACCGTGGCGGCTGCTACTTGTAATGGCTGTGTTAACAATTTTTTGCTCTGGAAGTTCTAAAGTATGGGGTTTGATGCCTCAAAACAACAGATCAGCTATGAAACACACATTAGTAGTTGCCAGCAGATTATATTGCACTATGTGGGGCTCCTTAACGTCTGTTGGCACTGCACAGTACACGGACTGGTTGCAATTTATCATTCAGTAAATTGTCCAATGATGTGCTCGGTGATCGTGACCAGGGCCTTTACCGCATGAGGATGAAGTGGGCAGACTGCGGAGGGAAGCCTTCTCCGAACAGCAGCGCTGTCGGTCACAGTAGCTCGATGGCGCTTACCTGGCTCGCCTGTTTCCGCTGGCGGGGCCTCTGATCACAACAGTCCATCCACCGCCAAGAAGACGCCACAAAGTGGTTCCAGCTGATCAGTGCACCACGACTGTGCGTCAGTGTCCGAGCCCATCTGGTCGACAGGTTGGCCAGGAAGCCCTGCACAGCTTGTAATGGTCCTCGAAATGGAGCATTAGCGATCAAGCCTGCGCTAAGCCCATACCTCCAGCAGGGCAGCACACAGCCAACCTCCGAGGAACTACCAGGTTATAGGATAAGGTTAAACAAAGGTTGTAAATTTTGATACACAATACAGCCTTCGCGTCGAAAGCGCATGCCTGGGAAGCTGGCCTATCGAACCTAGTTGAGCCAATTTTTGTTTTCTTGGTACTGGAAGCCACTCGCTTCCGCATATTGGCCAAACAAAACCGCTCAAACTCGACAACAAAGGGAACAAAATGGTGGCACTTCAGAGATGCAAATGTAAAGAAAACAAGTAATTGTTTTCCTAGCTTAAGAACTTCCTACAGGACCACTGAGAAAAACGTGTTTTGAGGCCGTCGGCGTTTCCGTTTTCTCGCCCTCTTTTGTATCGGAGTTCAATTTGTAATCATCATGACAGTTACGAACGCGCTTGTTTCCCTTCATTTTGCACGACAGGATCCTGCCGTCACCTTTGCATAACCTTGCAAAGCTGTGATCAACATAGGAGCCAAGGTTGCATTAATCTCCCTAATGTCTTAAACAAAAGCGACTCTAGGTGCTTAGGCTAGTGATCTACAATGAACCATCTTGCTAGCTCGTTCGCGTGTCAGCAGACGCTGCCAGACATAGGCACCACCACTGAATGGTGCAAAACAATTTGCAGCAAAACAAACTCTAGACCACTGCTGCGGAAGTTTACAAAAAGCATACGAGGACTATACACTGTCAAATCTTTTTCTGCAGGAAAGGGAAAAAAAACGAAAAAGCAAACAGCAGAGACTTTCATTATCAGAATCTCCTGCTAACAACCCATGTCGCGACTCGAACGGGTTGCCTATTCTTCAGCCGCGCCCTGCGCGGTCGCAGATGGAGAGTAGCTTCTGCTGCCGCGGCACGACGGAAAGAGAAGGTCTTAAAAATGCTTTGGCACGTGCAAGCTCGAGACGCCCCGCATAAATGGTTCGTTTCGTACCGCGGTCGCCCGTCTCCAACAATGCGATAGGGGGGTGATCGAGTATGAAAGAAATGCCTACGAGTATTCCTTTCTCGATTCAGGAATCTTCTTCGAATGGAGCGTGTTCTGCTGCGTTCTTTCGTGTGGTAGCTGCCCGTGCTTCTCTGTGGCCCACTGCAAGTTTCACCCGTCCTCCAAGAACTTCTGCAGTGTCGCCACAATGGGGCCTGTGGCTTTCGCTTTGTCCAAACCTGTCTAGTCAATCTGGCCTTCGTTCAGTGCCTATCACATCCAGAGTGCCGCAGTGGCAGTTTGGACGACTATGCTGTTGACCGACCTTTAACCTTACAGGGTCCCTGGCCTATACTTTGTCCGTTCTCTCGAGAGCACCCCTTGGCTTGGCTCTCCCTGCGCGCAGCCACCTCCCGGAGACTGCCCTAGCTGTTCGGTCCTGCGCGCCTCCCTTTCTTGTGGTGACCTCACCCTTCACCTCTGCTCTTTGAAGCAGCATTTTTGAGCCGCATTTCCCGCTTGAGTTCGAACTATCGGTTCGTGCTTTCAGGGAGTCACTGCACGTCGCAGTATCTAACTGTCCCGACGGCACTTAACTCTCTCCTGAGCACAACTTGCTCTCCTGAGGCTTGCTATTCGACCCTACGACCCTAATGATCTGGCCCACAACTTGATCTGAGCCATGCTCTTTGCCCAAGGTAGCGTTTTTGTCCTGGGTGTTACCCTCTCGACCGCAGGAATCCGCCTCCTTCCCGGAAAGTGCATGCTTCTCTGGCCTCAAACCTCCTTTGTTGCACCTTTCCTCATTCCTAGCGTTAGTGCCCACACTATCCCCCGAGCTCTTATGGATTGCGGATTCGCACTTTTCCTCATTCCTAGCATTAGTGCATACACTATCCCCCGAGTCATGGCTTGCGGATTTGCACTTTTCTTCATTCCTAGCATTAGTGCATACAATACCCCCCGAGCCCTTATGGCTTGTGGATTTGCACTTTTCGCTAGCTTTTCAACCAAAATCATCGGTCCTCATTGCCGAAGTGGCCTTTTTCTCTAGGACCAAACCTGCCCTATCCTGGCACTTCTGAGCAGCAGTCGTGTCTGCCGGCGACTGAGCGGAGCTCCTAAGTTGGTTTCTGACACTCTCGTGGTATACCTGACCAAAGTCAATATGGCTTTCGAAATCAGCCTCTGCGGAACTTCGAAAGTATCACAGGAGAGCACTTTTAGCTTTCGCGTAGTTTTTCGCATCCTCGTCCCACAGGTGCGCTAATACGTTGGCAGCTTCACACGGGAGGCTACCCAGCAGCATAATTG
This sequence comes from Amblyomma mixtum, assembly GCF_055824585.1. Taxonomy (NCBI): domain Eukaryota; kingdom Metazoa; phylum Arthropoda; class Arachnida; order Ixodida; family Ixodidae; genus Amblyomma; species Amblyomma mixtum. The sequence continues at coordinate 377,949,573 of NC_143014.1, read as the reverse complement.
ACCAATAACCCCAGCCTAGCTGCTCCTCTGCACAAATTCTCTCAAAATTTTGAAGAAAACTGCTGAAATTTTCGCCTGTCCTGAAAACACTTAACATAGATCGAATTGTTCGCATTCTTATCAAGTTAAGTTCACGCGTGAGTTCCCGCAGCTCTCTTTCGCGGTTTTTTTCCCGCTCTTCCCGAGCTGCTTCATCCCACTCTCGCGTCCTTTCTCACGCTTGTCGCACTTCTTCCCGTTCTCTGTTTAGCGACTCCTGAATGTCCTCCCAACATTCGACTATCTCCTCCGCGTCTGTACCGCTTGCCTCAATGGCCTCAATTAAGAGCGGTTTCCTACGGGTCAACCCAAAACCGATGCCAAATTCCCCGCATATCCGAATCAGGTGTGGTTTGCGCAGCTTTTTCCAGTCCATGTCTGCTCTCAAGCAACGGCTAATCTCTACTCTATGTGGTCAGAAAAAGAGTCTCAGGCAATCTCTAGACCCACCTTACATTACCTAGGTTTAGAAATCCTGAAGATGTACAACCTGGCAAAAGTCAGAGACAAGACTTTACACTTACCCATACCAGAGCCAGGACACTGCGCAGACCATCACACCGCTGCCATCCAGTTGATGTGCTCGGTGATTGGGACCAGGGTCTTTACCGCATGAGAACGAAGTGGGCAGACTGCAGAGGGAAGCCTTCAGGAGAGTTAGCTTGATGGCGCCTGCCTGGCTCGCCTGTTTCCGCTGGTGGGCCCTCTAAACACAACACTGACACTGTGGTAGGTACAATATAATACCACATAGAAAAGCACTTGTGGTTCCTTGTATACACTGTGCACTATTATGGTTATTTGTCTTAGGAGCTATTTATACACATGCATATTTTGGGTTACCCCTTTGTGTCATCACAGAAAACTGAATTAATGACCTCCGATTATTGCTACTTTGCGCCAGCCACGGCAACAATTCTCCTGCGAATTTTTTTGTCACTCCACCTGACACTCAACCTACCTTAGTCATACTTCTCCCACCTTGTTATCCAAAAAAATCAAGTAACTAAAAAAGGGCATGGCGCACATTCCATGCCCTCAAGCATGAAAGCCTGTAACTCATCTGGAAAGAGGCAAACATGCTCAAGGTTAGCCGAGCCAGGTGGTGAACTTGTATTGGTGTCTGTACAATAAGCTACAGCACTGCAGCATGCCATGTCCTGCTTGCTATACTTGTGCACTGCGGACTCTTCTGCATAAGTCATAGGCTTAAACTTCTCAATGGCTTTCTCTGTATGTGTTTATGGAGCAACATTATTTTTATTTCTTTTTCAGCTGTCCAAACTAATTTATGTATGTGTATACTCATAGCTACACATCGATATATTTCAATTACAAGTGAAATGCTTTACTTTATTGATATCTGAATCTGCACAAAGTTATTGTGTATGCACACATATTTATTGATGTAGCATTTTCTTATGTACACCACCCTTCCCTTGACATTACTGCACCTTTATGCATTGATTTTGATTTTTCACAGCGGCTGTCACCGAAACTACCATACCACTGACGCTTAGATTCATCATTTTGAAGCAAAAAGCTTCACTAGGCTCATCAACACCGCGCTTCGCATGAGCCGGAGGCCAGATTTCCCACTTCTATGCATGCGCGAAACCAAGCGACGTCACGCGCAGCTCAGGTGGCCGCCGACTTCGTAATAAAAAAAGAATAAAAAATAAGCACAGAAACAAGAATAAAAAGAGAAACGAAAGAAATAAAACATTAGAAAAAAAAGACAAACAGTTCGCCAGGAAACTCATAACCAGGCCGTAAGGGAAGGAAAATGAAAAGAAAATTGGTTGGTTTTAAGGAAAGGAAACGACGCCTGTCTCTCTCATATCTCGGTAGATACCTGAACCACGCCATAAGAACCACACCATAAGGGCTTTGAAAATGAAATGAAATGAAAATTGGTTTTAAGGAAAGGAAATGCCTGTCTTTCATATCTTGGTGTACACCCGAAAGGCATGGACACCACAGTACGTCTCTAAAGCAACCTTCTAAGACAGCACCGTATTCACTACACGCTCGTCTCCTCCTCGGCCTCCGTACAGGCAGTGTGTGGATGGCCAAATGCCTCCATCATTATCGCGGTGCTCCCAGTGCATTGTGCACTAACTGCGATAGCCATAACATCAAACCAAGTGTAACTGAACGTTTTCGCTTGTATATCCAGGCTTAACCACAGCTAAGCCATTGCCTAATTTTTTCTTAGTTTTGAAGAAGCCGCATAGCGGACATTCATTAGTCTACTCCCGCAACAGGAGCCCATCGGCCACAGTGCCATGGACGGCATTTCGGTAGCGCACCGCCAGACTACTCAAAGGCTTTTATTGCGAAAGCTATACTACGCCAGGTGTCGCCTTTTCGCGGTACCACAGCCTACCCTTCACTGTCGGTGGTCGGTCATGTGACTACAGACGTCATACCAGAGCGAGAGATGGGGCACCAAGTCGGCTCTTATTCGTAGTGGCGACTTGGGTTTTCTTATAATGTTCGCATTCCTTACTTTGGACCAGAGGAAAATAAATATGTGTGCAGTTGACCTACTACTTGCCACTGTCCTAGAAGGAATGAATCGAGCTCTCAAAAAGTCTACAGAGAGAATACTGACGCTGCATCTAGTTAGTTTCATTCCCGCTGCCTTTGCTCAAAGCATAAATTAATTTCTTGCCTTTTCCCTCGAATGCCAAATACAACACTAACACAGCAGTTCCTGAACGTGGTAACGTCTTCGCGGTAGCAGTGCAAGTTCAATGCGGGAAAACCCATGTCGCCGCTCCGAGTAATTCAAACAAGGTGCACAGATCAGTGCAATAGAAACATCCGGTAAACAAACAAAAACGGGAAAATATGACGGCCACACTCTTAGAATGGAGGAGGAGGGGCGCCGCTGCGAGCAGGGTTATGCCGTTTTCTTTAAGAGCCGTTTTCTTTAATCGCCTGTCATTAACACTGAATTATTTACGCTTCTGCTTCTCGAGCGAGCGCCCTAGGCAGCCGATAAGCAAACGCACAGCTCACCACCATGCAACATGCTATCTCCACAGGCTCGTCGAAATACAGAAGTGAATAAGCACTTTCCGTAAGTACTCAGGAAATCATGCGAGAAAGCAGCGCGGGAGCAGGTAATTACCAGTATGTACGAAGCTTGAACCGAACCAGCGGCTGCCAGACAGGGAACTCGGGAGCAAGAGCAACTAACCACAACCAGCCGCAGAAAAGCGCACTGCCATCTTGGATTTTTAGATTCACTTGTTTCAGCTTGTCTCAGGCTGGCTTAGGAGTTTGAGCAAGCTGTGGTTTAGGTTTGCTGCCACTGCCGGGCACCACCACTGTTTTTGCATCATTTCATTGCTCAAAATCTACTACTAAAGTTCTAAAACCTGTGCAACAGCTTTAGCGGCAAAATATAGTTTTTTTTTCGGTGTTACTAAAAGGTCTGCATAGTGCCCTCTGCTACCTCGGGAGGAGTACAAAAGATATCGCGAGAGTTCGCCCACCGTTGTCAGCGCTATAACGCATGTAGCCCACACCTCTCTCTCATTCAGGCGTCCACTGACCCAGGGAGCCAGCTATGCATTAAGCTAAGTGGCGGTAGTGACAGGTGTGCGCTGCATGCTTTGGCATTAACAACGTTGTGCCAGAAACGCGGCGCTGAAGCCATAGGCCGTCGGCGTTCATTGGCATTGGCGTTGTCAATGTTTTACACTCTGATAATTTTAAAGAAAGGAAGGCGAGCGCGTGCGGCGAGGCACGCCAGCTGTGCGTAGTGATGTCACTTGTTCCTCGCGCATGAGCAGCACGGCTCTCCAGGAGCCATGCAAAACTGCTCAACCTCGGCCAGTGTAGCTCACGGTACAAAATGGGCCGCACAATCCCTACCGGTGGCTTTGATGGAAACAGCCACCTGCCAGTGCATTGGTGCATCGCTTAACCGCTGTGTAGGGTGCCTTGATGTCCGCTCGCGGCACTGGCCATCGAGGCACCCTACCGCTGCGCGACTGCGCTGGTACGAGGACTCGCCGCGATGGCCAGCCCTTAAGGCGCGGCTTGAAGGGGCTCTGAAACACTTTCCGAGGGGAGCACATCAACTCGCTCAATCACTGTAATGTGTTGTCATCAAAACCTGAGCCAAATAACACATTTCTACACGCAGCATAGGACCCACAATCACACGCTAAAGTTGGCGAGCCCTTCCCCGCGACTTTTTCGCGCTCGCACCCTCCTCTGTCTCTCGAACCTGCGTATACAAGTTAAGAGGTAGCTATTGGTTCGAATCTTTCTGATGTCAGGCGGCTATCATGGCTGCGGTCAGCAAGCCGGGTAGGTCCGGCGTGTCAGGAAGCCGAGCTCCCAGATTGGGGGGGGGGGGGGTTGCGGAGGAGCGCCGACCTTCCAGCGTGCAAAATGTGACAAGAAAGAATGGTGCGAAGACACTGAAATTCAAATTTTGACTGCAGATAACTCAGCTTCTACAAAGCGTATTAAAAAAATTCTTGGTGGACAATATTTGTGAAGTGGCGTGCTTTAACATCCCAGGCATACTGAAACTTTATTAGAGCCCCTTTCAGAGCCCCTTGAAGAGTCCCCTGCTTTTGCATGTGTACTCGGTTTAACTACGTCCCCTAGCTACTACTTTTTTGTTCCAGCAGATGGAGCACACATACCCCTATAAGCATGCATGCTTTTCATTGACCTCTGCGAACCCGCATGGCTGTACATGCCACTCCTGGTCTGGAACGCTCGTGAGTGGCTCCAAACAACCTAGCTCTGATCCTAACCGTAGTTTGTGTACTCATCTTATGCTCCACAGTGCAATAGGCAGACATTCATCATGGTTTCTTCGTAACTGGGTATGTTCGCTCGCATAGAATGGGCGCATCACGCCTTCTCCGACACTTCTGCAGCACTTTATCGCTCAGTGAAACAAATGCTGTAAGTCTAATCAGATGCATATTTTTGTTCGCATACAAGGAAATATTATAAGCTTAAGGAGATGCATATTTTCGTTCATGTATGGTATTGCCAATGTGAGAGGTGGATGGTGAGTGGGATCTTGGCTTTTCAGCAAAAATCGTAGTTTAAAAGTATTGGATGATCGACCCAGGAAGCGCAACTGAAAGTTGGGGTAAGGTCGACTGAATGGTATTAATTGGTTTGTAGCATTAAATGCAGGAGGCCAATGAGAACTGGAAGCCATGGACATATCCAGACAGATATACTATTCCTAATATTGCTTTCCCCATTACACTCTCGCACAGGTTGCGACGCATTGCATACCACAAAAGCGACGGCCTTGTCCGTGGGCAATGCGATGTCAGCACACGTTAAAGAACCCCAAGTGGTCTAAAAGAATCTGGAGCCCCCAACAACGCCGTCCATAGCCCAAGGAGATGCCTCAAATATCTGTCGACGTGAAACCCACCCAGGAAGTCACAACCGACCATCTTGCCATTTCAAACATTTTTTGCCATAGCATATATCTAGAACAGTTCGTGGAAAGATACGCTTCTGCAAATATCTCATGCTGAGTCACCGCTTCCCCCCTCTCTCGAACTTTGTCCGTGCAGCTCAATCACTCTGTTTCGACCTGCACTTTTCTATTGCTTCGTTCAACCGCGTAACGTTTATGAATCTTTTTTCAGCCATTACACCAGCACTGCCCTTGTATTAATTTATTCGTACCCTGTATTTTGTGCTATGTAACTTCATAACATAATTCCTCAGTCGTTTACGCATCAATGCCTTGCTTTTGGAAATCGCTTTGTTACTCTGGAGCTCTGTGTGCAATAGTGTTTTAACGAGCTAGTGTTAGAGAGGACGTTCCAAGGAACCGCGAGGGGCTCTGCGCTGCCTGCACAGCTCTCTTTCATATATCTCATATATTCTTACACCGTGTGCACAACACTGTACGTTTAATCTCCACGCCGCACTACCAAACCTTTCCCTTGCACCAACATGCACTACACGCATTGTAGCCCCTGTAAAAAAAGGGTAAGCTCTCGAAAGTGGAGCAATTTTCACGCGAAAAACTGAAAAGAGCCAGACGCACAGGCCCGCAGAAGCTATCAGAGTCCCAAACAGAGGACCCCGCCGACAAGGACCGGTCTTCACAGTCACCCTTCCTACAAGTGTTGGCTCTTATTAGGTGCAGGTAGCGCAACCTGCCTCGGTTGGCAGGTGTGAAAGTGGAATCCCCGTTTCCTATTTTAGGGGCGGGTGTGGGAGGCAACGGGAGGCTTAGGGGCTAGGCCATCCGTCTCGGCTGCGGGAGGTGGTTGGTTCGAAATCTACCGTCAGACAAGGGTAGGAGGCACCAGCTAGAGAAGTGGAGAGAAAAATTCCTCCCTCCCCAATTGAGAAGGTTTTCGGTCACAGCTCCAGCCAAAAGGCTTTTGCAAAGACACCCCTAGTCTCCGTGCTGTTTATAGCATTCCGAATACACTTGGGCAGCCTAGATTAAAGAATCCCTTCAGTAGAAGTGGTACAGAGCAGATTTTCTATTTGACAAGCCTAGCAACAATTCAAGGCCTGCGTTAAGTAGTGTACATTGGCTGAAGAGGATATGCTCAGAGCAGCCAAACAGCATACAAAGTGCAAATGCGAGACAGCAGGGCGGGCAGTGTAAAAAAAATCTTTATTATCTGCTTCTAAAAACTCTCGCTCTGTACACTCTGTTAGTTAGTTATATTGATTTTAATGGCGCAAAAGCAATCAGGCTATGATACGCCAAACACAAGGTTAGAGTTTTTGTTAAAAGTGAAGCATTTTCTACTTAGAGTTTGTTTAAAACGCTGGCTTCTTTGAGAAACATAAAATTCATGAGATGTCAACCAGTGCTCGAGCACCGAAAAGTAACATGGGGTGTAATGGGATGCTTTCTCTGTAAAATGTTGTAAAATATTTCTTTCTTAGTTAGCCTAGCAACAATTCAAGGCCTGCGTTAAGTAGTGTACATTGGCTGAACAGAATATGCTCAGAGCAGCCAAATAGCATACAAAGTGCGAATGTGAGACAGCAGGGCGGGCAGTGTAAAAAATTCTTAATTATCTGCTTCTAAAAACTCTCGCCCTGTACAATCTGTGATGGAGCCCCGAGGTCCACAATGAAAAGCTCACAAGCCATACAGAGTGCACCAGGCTTGTCAAAAGCACTCTGCAGTGCAAAGCAAACTGCAGCCAGCGGTAGATTCTGAACTCAAGGGTAGCCCTTGTGAGCAAACACAACCATACAGTCGCAACACGTTGTACAAACACGGGCATTGTACTTCATATCCAGCAACTGCAATAGCTTCAGTGGCAGATGTCGCTTCAATGGCAGATGTCGCTTCAATGGCAGATGTCGCTTCAATGGCACACTGCTAGAGTTCAGCACAGGCCTGGGGCCATATTCTGCACCGCTCTCAATACTAAACAGTTACTAAAAAGCTCACAATGCCGCCATATGCAACGCTCCCACTGGTCGGCCTTGGCCGGCGGTTTTTGCGTCAACGGTGACGTAGTGAACACGGCTGAAGTGGTGACATTGCGCACCTAATTATGCGGGCTGACACTTGAGAGCAAAAAAGGCAGCTCATAAACCGCTCTCAATCTTTGTGATCGAAAATTGTGGCTGTTCCGCACGAGCAACGGTGTAGGAGGGTGCATGAAAATGGTTTTGACGTGCGAGACGAGTTGTTTCGACGCTTCAAGGAGACTGCACAATGTGCAGAATGGCTGTGCAACGACCTCGCCGTTGAACTGGGTGTGTGCGGGTGAGCGGGCTGTCGGTGGATTGGCAGGTACTGTGCGCGCTGAGCTTCTTCGCCACCGGTGGGTTTCAAGGCACTGTAGGAAGTGGTTTGGTTGGTTTGGTTTGTGGGGTTTAACGTCCCAAAGCGACTCAGGCTATAAGAGACGCCGTAGTGAAGGGCTCCGCAAATTTCGACCACCTGGAATTCTTTAACGTGCACTGACATCGCACAGTACACAGGCTTCTAGAATTTCGCCACCATCGAAATTCGACCGCCATGGCCGGGATCGAACCCACGTCTTGTGGGTCAGCATCCGAGCACCATAACACTGAGCCACCGCGGCGGCACACTGTAGGAAGTGAAGCAAACGTCGACATAGCTTAGCCGACTGTGAGCAGGTGTTTGCGGTGGGTGGTGGAGACCATTGTCAATGTTAGGTCGCAGAAGGGGGTGCGTTCACTTTCGGGCGAGACCCAAAGAGGAGGCGGCGGCGAAGGAGGGCTTCCTTCGCTTAAAATTTTGTCGCGGCAGTATTCCCGGCTTCGTCAGGTGTGTCGATGACACACTCATCGCCACCAAGAAGCCGCGGGCCAGCGCTGCGAGCAAGTCTCAAGGGATTCTACGCTGTGCATACGAGTGAGTAGACCTCGGCCTCTGTTTTCGTCCGCATGAGGTCGGCTACAAGTGCGGGCCTCGGCAATGTGAGTTCGTGCTGTGCGTGATTTTTCTCAGATCTGTGGTGCGAACATGCATATTCTGGCCGTGGACATGTGCTGACCCGGATCCATCCACGACGCGGTAGTCTGGCGCCACTCCAAGGCGGAGGAAGGCCTGCTGGACGATGGTGAAGTTTTGTCTAGGCAAGCAGTAAAAAGGCCCTGTCGACCGTCGGGCGACCTCACTCACATATACTGAGCTCCAGCACACTGCATTTGCCCTGATCTGCTAAAGCTACAAGAATGAGCCTGGCTAGTTACACCAATGCGGACACTTTACAGTATGGTACAGTGTATTTTCACCCATTTGCAGCAGAAACACAGCACTCATATAACGTTGTTGAAATACATGATATTTTCTGTGTAAGAAAGCAAGGCAAAATGCACCTGACAGCATTTGTGTTGTGTAGGCAGTCACAATGCATCATTTATATTAGTAGAATGGTAGAATACTGACCTTATAGCAGTGCTAACTCATATATCGCCATCCTGTGTTGTCTGTATGCTCATGAATATCATGTTCTGCAGAGCCTGGCTGTGGGCTACTTGGCATGAGTCTTCCATTGTATAGTAGAGCGTCCTGTAAGGCTGTTGAGATCACCGAGAAAGGACATGCTTAACTGCATAATTTTTTGTTCTGCAGGAGACAGTGTCTACTCATTGGAGCCAGCCATGGCTGCTTGCACCAGTGGCGTGGCATCACAGAACGACCCAGCTGAAGACCTGTGCAACATGCCCCATTCTTTCGTGCTATTTGTGGTTGAGCCCTGCATCGATAGGCCGAATAGCTACTCTCAGTGCTTTCAAAGGCACCGGACACACCACCGCCAGTGCGAGTGGACAGTGTGCATCATCACTGCGCGTGCCACACTTCACAGCCTCTCTTTGGATGCATCCATGTCAGCATTGGGCACAGGCGACACTGCCACTGACTTAGAAAAAACGGGCTACCTCTATATGCTGGCTACAGACAAGATCCTTCCTCGCCTACCTCCACCAGGGCAGATCAATGCACTACTGTATTTTCAGCCTCTTAGGACGACCCGTCTCGAGAGGCAGGCGTACCTTGAGATGGTGCAGGGACAGTTGTGGTGGCAGCTCTAGCGTCAGGCAATGACTCACCACGCCGGCGTGGAGAGTCACATCACAGCCACTCTTTCTATTGCCACTGCCATTGCCTCGTGTCAGTGCACAACACACATCTGCAAGTGTGTGAGCAACTGTGTGATGTGGTTGTGCCCTTGCCCACAGCCAGCCTCGTGGTCTGAATGGATTGCCAAATACAAGCCTTTATAACTGTGTTTAAACAAGTGCCCCACCAGCTGCCACTTTATTGACAGTGTGTGCCAGTATACTTCCCAGTCCCTCAGCAGTGTGTTCCAGTCTCTCTCTGAAAACGGAATAGGTGTTGAAACAGCCAGCCCTGTGTGTTAAACGCATCTGTGTTCACTCTCTTTTGCCAATGCTTGCGTCGACTCACCTGCCCCTTCCCTGCTATCACTTTCCGCCTTGGTACAGTGCCTGTGGTCATTACCCGTGCGACGGACATGCATAAAACCAAGAGTGTAGTGCTGAGTAAAGGCACTAAATGTTTGTGATGGTTGTTGGAATCAGAAAGCACCATCAATGCTTTTTTTAGTGCAACATACATTCAGTAAGTGCGTTTATTGTTTTAGCCACAGCATTTCACATGACCGTTTTTATTGCACAAGAAGCAGTGTATATAAAAGCATGCTTTATCTTGATGTACAGTGATCATATGGCATTTTCAAGTGTAATTAAGAAAAAATTTTGAGTTCAAAGTGCCTGTTTTCATTCATACAGAGGCTGCCTGTTCAATAAGTACTGCATGGTACAGTGTACATAACGCATTTTCAGGACTTGAAAACATTTTGGCACGTATAAAATGTGTATCAAAGATAAGCTTTTAGATTGATGGTAGGTAACTAGTGGTTTTGCTCTTTGGCAAAAGCTAACTACAGCAAGGAGAATGCTGTATAAAAATTCATAATAAATATTGTAAGGTGCAGAGGCCACAGTGAATGCTGAATGACTAGAAAATCCTCACTGATAGACAAAGGTGTGTCAACACCACAGGTACATTACTGAGGAGATGGTGTGTGAGTAGAGGTTGTTTTACAATAACAAAACATGCAATACCAATACTGGGAATGCAATGCTCTACAGCTCGAAGAATATACAGGCAGCTCCATTATAGGAAAGTTTCAGCACTGGATGATTGCCCCCATAACTGACACCTAGCTTGGTTTGTGATAGGACAATGCTATGAAGCCTTGCTCTTGATGGCTGCGACATTTCCAAATGGCCCGACAAGCTCCTTATGCTGTCGGATGTGTGCAACAAGTACACCTTGAACTGCTTTCAGGCTACTTTTCCTCTTGGTATTTAATATCCTTTTTCAACTTCAATGCTTCGTCTTTTGTACAAACTGGTTGTTCCTTTCTCTATTGGAGGGGCCTATATACAACGTGCCTCAGCTACGAGGGACCAAGATTTAAAAAAATCAAAGTGTTCTTCTCAGCGTAAAGAAAGTGCATGTTAGAAGCTATGAGAAGTATGTAAAGCTCTTCAGACACTGCCCTCACCAAACCCAGCGATGCCAGCACGATCACTCCACCTGCTCTGCAAAATGCAATAACATATTGCACACTACTGCACTGTCCTACCTGTATCACCTCCGCACTACATCACTGCCCTGGATCATATGCAAACTTGAACGTTGCCTCTACACAGTCATTGTGGAAAATTCAGGTTGCTGTTTACCAGCCAATGCTCAATTGGCTCAACTTTCCGCCCTGTTGCAATTAGCCTTTACACAAGCCATACAACCCCCCTACTAATTCCCTGGTTGACCGCTGACCAGTTAGAAGATCAGCAAATGCCCTTGGTGGAACAAGCTCGTTTCACCCTCGATGACAATAACAAATTTACCAAATCAAGGCTGCCTCTCTCTCTCTCTCTAAACAAATTAAATGGAGCATAAACATCACAATTTCTGCATGTTGCCATAGGCACACAAAAAAATACCGCAGCAACTGAACATCAACCCAACGGACCATCAAGTGCGCAGCCCGATGTGAGCAGCATCACTTGGTTACGAGGCAGATGAGTGATTGTTGCCACAGTAACCAGGCTTGACGGCTCTCATTTCCCCTCACTGAGATTGCACGCTCCCAGCAGCTGCACCTGCCTGCTCCCGTCTATCGGCAGTTGCTGCAGTGTGATGATTCATGGTCATCCGGTATTTTCCAAACAAATATAAACAGAACCACACGTCACCCTTAGAGCACCTTTGTCATCGATAGTAGGTGCTGACTGACAACAGGGGCTAAAGTTGTCTTCGTAGATTTTCCACACGAGCGCACCTTGCAAGTCGATCTTGGCAGGCTCGCGGTAATCACCGCCTTCAAACCGATTTTTCCGCGCACTTAAGACATCCTGTCAGCACCTTGATTGTAGACGACGTGTAAAAAAAGCTGCAGAGCCCTGGAATCAGCTGTTTTTCTTTCTGGCTGCCATGTTCACGATGGATGCATATGTGGGTGGATGCATGGAGGATGGGTGGATGGATAAGGCTGAATCCTTTGAATTGGGCGGCAGTTTGCGCCACCTAGCCTAAGTTTTTTCGTCATTAGCGCATCCTTGCGGCAGCAAAATTGACTAAAGAGCAAACTTAATTGCAAATCTAAGAATGATCCTTGTTCTACTTGGTGTTGTTGAGTTAGAAACACAGCTTGCTAGCAAAATAAAACATTGTTCATTTTATTCACTGCGTCTTTACAGCATGACGTTAGCTTACGGTCCCTTGCCGTGCAAATAAATGCTTTCGGGCAGATCTCTGCTACTAGCCGCTAAAGCCCCTAGATAATCTGACCTATGGACTTCACTGGCCACTACTGATTGGCTGATTCCGCGGTTCGCATCTCGCGATGCCGTCATTTTGACGTCACGCTCTCAAACTTGAGAGCGATATTGAGAGCAGTGTAGAATACGCGCCCTGGTGCACTATGTACAGCTAGAGAGGCCGCCCTGAACCGAGGCAATAAATAATTTTCTGCACCGCAGCAGGGCCCTCGACACAACACCTCAACGACAGCTTTTTTTTTCCCCTATGGCCAGAAAAGGACACTGTGAGGCAAATAGCTGTTATTTCTTGCAGTGCACCATCTTGAGCGGGCCACACATGCTGCGATGCGAAAGAGTGGCAAGCTATGCAGCGCACACAGCCGACACAGGACACATAAAGAGATCTCTGTAGCACCTCTGTTTGCACGAGGTCCATTGACATGCCTAATTTTGCCTGGTCAATTGCACCTTTATCAGCTACTTGAACCCACTGAGTTTCTGCCATTTCATGCCCAACATACGCATTGTCATCAAGCAAGCCAAGCCGAGAAGTGGTCGCAGCAGTGGCGGCATAGCTACACAGCCAGAATTAAATGTCAACACACAAGAGCGAGTCGATAGAAGGGGTCATAAGTGGCACTAATCACCCACGCCTCAAAGAAACGCAACAACGGTAGGATGACGCAGATGAACAAGGGTAGCATTAACATTCTGTAGTCAAAAAGAAAAAAATGGGATGAAACGGTACAGAAAAAGGATAGGGAAAGGATGAGAAGTATGAGAGTGGAGTACTTGGGCAGTGTAAGGAAAGTAGCTGGAGCTGCCAAAAGTGGTGCCGGCGAGAGGCCGAACGTAGTTCGCCTTTTCGCTGATGACTCCGTAATTTACCGTAACATTACTACAGACAGTGACCGCCAATCCCTACAATCTGACCTGAACGCAGTAAACTCTTGGTGCTCATCATGGTTAATGACATTAAACGTTTCTAAAACTAAACTAATATCTTTCACTCGCCGTTCAGCTCGCATTCCAACCACTTATATTCTAAATGTCAATACCGTGGAACTAACATCAACATACAAGTACCTTGGGGTGCACCTTCAGTTTGACCTAACATGGCATCACCATATCGACCTCACCCTAGCATCTGCTAACCGCTGACTTGGTTTTCTTAAACGTAACCTCAGATAAGCCCTTGTACACGTTAAAAAACTTGCTTATATAACTCTAATACGCCCTAAAATCGAATATGCTGCGGCAATTTGGGACCCTGTTCAAGCCTACGTTATCACTAACATTAAATCCTTGCAAAACCGTGCTGTTCGTTTCATATTTTCAGACTACTCTCCCTTCACAAGCGTTTCAGCATTAAAAAAACGTGCCGAACTGGAAGATTTGTCATATCGCCCTAAACTTGCTCGCTTAACCCTTTTCCATAAGCTTTATCTCCACCCATCCCTTTGCAGTGATTTGTTTCAGTCACCTGATGCTATCTTTCCACGCCGTGATCATTCTTTCAAAGTCAAACGCGTAAACTGTCATTCATTGTCTTATGCCAATTCATTCATTCCCCGTACCATCACTGAATGTAATAGTTTGCCATCAGTCATCGCCACAGAAACTGACAATAAAAAATTTCAAGAGCTTCTTCACTGTAACGGAAATGTGTAAAAGTTTGCTGTTTTTGTTAGTTTTCATTTTTTCTTTGTGTGATGCCTTATGTTTCAATTAACGTTTTTGTTACACTTATTTGTTAAAATGTATCGCGATTACCTATGATTGTACCCCCCCTATGTAATACCCTCTTCTGGAGGGCCTTTAGGGGTAACTTGAATAAATAAAATAAATAAATAAATTTCCCAACCTGGGCTCTTCCATGTCCACTTTCGGTTCTCCTGTTTGCGGAAGGTATTTGTAATCCGTAAATTATCGTGAAAACCCGTTTATACCATATAAACGCATCTAAGGTTTATTGTTTATGGGGATTTAATGTTCCAAAGCGACTCAGGCTATGAGGAATGCCATAGTGAAGGGTTCCGGAAATTTAGACCACCTGGGGATCTTTAACGTGCACTGACACCACACAGTACACGGGCCTCTAGTATTTCGCCTCCATCAAAATTTGACCACTGTGGCCGGGATTGAACCTGCGTCTTTCGGGCCAGCAGCCGAGCGCCATAACTACTTAGCCACCGCGGCGGCAAAAAATGCACCCTGTTTTCCTGGAGGAAATATTAAAAAAAGACCCATGTAAGGGTCGCACGCGCACCCAAACTTCCCCGACCCACATAGAAATAGCCTTCGAAATGCATGCGCACAGGAGCTTCCAGGTGCCACCCACGGATGGCGCCCAAGACCGTGGGTCATCGCCATCATCGTTGACTTTTTTCTCTGCCATGAGCTCCCACTATCCATATTGGCATCACCAGCTTCAGCTTTTTGTGGCTGTCAAAGGCACGGGAACCGTGGTAGAGACGTAGTTCATTTTCATCCACATATAAAGCAAATGAGGAAGGCTCACTGAAATCCTTTATTTACACTGCATTTCGCACTTTAGTGATCATGACAATTATTCTTCAGTATCATCGAGTGCATCTGATATCCCCCGTTTCTTGAAAGCGTGACCAATGAGCTCCTCGGGATTGCTGGTGCAAGTGTGCGCAATCCAACTTCAGTGCTGTGCAGTCGTCTAGTTGCAGTAACTGCAGGTTCTCACTACCTCATTTTGTACATGCAGCAGCACCTGACGCCGTACTTAGTTTTTGGCAGCTACTATTACCGTATATTTCCACGTGTAGGCTGACTCTGCCTTCCCTGGGCAGCCAAAGAGGGCAAGAAAATGGACATTTACAGTGGTTCCTATAGGATGGTGCAGCTCAACGCAACAGACGCATAACAATGCAGTCACGAGGTAATCAATGAGAGATGAATGGAGATCAAAAGTGACAAAATGGCCCACTTCCCTGCATTCCACACTCACATATGCCCTGACTGACTAGCCCAATAAGTGGCAATCCGAACTGCCACCGTTTCTGTAGTTTCAGATTTCGGCTTGACAGACAGTGCGGACATTAAAAGAGGTCTGCTATCCCGCTAGCTGCGTGTAAAGAATTTTTTTTTGCAAAAATCAGGGTAAAAAGTTGGGAGCGCACAAATTACGAGAGTAAATCTGGTAATTATAACTGCCATCATCTCATTATTGCTCGAGAATTCTTAGATGTTGCCAGCTATACCCTTGACTCTGAATCCCACACCTAGTTGTCGCCAATCTGGTAAACTGTGATAGCAGAATACATGTGTACTAACGTTGCATATGTCTCAGTCATCTATATCCATAATCTTACTAAATTTGATGACACCTCCATTAATGCCCACCAGCTCCTTCAACTGCTCTGCTAAAATAGCCTCATTCAGTAACATTTTAGTGTCAAACGTTGCCAGGTTTGGTTTCCAAAGGCAGTCTGCACAGATCCAGAGATTCTGAATGCCAGGGGTTAATTGGTGCATTTCGGTAGGAGGTGGTGGCCATGTACTACACCAGAGTAGTTAATTCCTGTTTTTGTATGAGGACACATTTTCTTGTTCCCTCAGTGAGCCTTTCTAGTGTGGTTGAACATTTAATAGCATAACATCACTGGTTCTCAGCTCTGTTCGCCAGGAACAAGTAAAACCCCCAAGCCTGGTTCGTTAACTTCCTCAAAATTCGCATTGTTTTCTTTTTGTTTTGCTGATGGAGAATTGCAGCAGCACCAGGATCAAACCATGGGCCCCACGCACATGAGACTGGTGGCCATTATCTATGTCGCTTCAACATTACCACCTCCGTAAGCATGCTTTCCTGTCTCGCACCATAAAAGCAGGAGAAGTGGCCTCCAGTGAGAAATAAGCCGCCCTCAACCCGTTTGCAGTTTTTGTACACAGTTTTCACGTCCACGACAGCTACTGCACTTTCCATACATTGCAAGCTGTAGATATTGACAATGGTACATGGTTGAAACATCACATTTGGCTCTTCAGAATTTCGACTTAGTAGCGCAAACACAGAGAGCCACAGGATAACGAAAAAAGAAACGTCACGAGCACCTGTTTCGATGCTCTGTTTCAAGCGTTGTTCTATGCTGCATCATTTTTAAGCATGAAATGCTTTTAGCTCCCGTTGTCGGCAGTGTGGTGACGTCACGCCGAGACCGAGAGCCATCATCCGGGCACTGAAATCCACTCATCCGGGCACTGAATTCCAGTCATCCGGGCACTGAAATCCACTCATCCGGGCACTGAATTCCAGTCATCCGGGCACTGAAATCCACTCATCCGGGCACTGAATTCCAGTCATCCGGGCTCTGAAACGAGAACATCCGGGCACCGTACGAGACTTAACGAGATTTAACGAGACTCTCTAAGCCCTCCTACGCGACCGGCATGCAAGCGCCCGGTTGGTCTCCAAACGAGACAAAAAATAACTGCTGCCAGTGCTTTCTCAATGTTTATCAAGATATCAGTGGAGCTGTGGGTTTGATAATGCACGGAATTATAATTTCCTATTTGTAATAACGCGTGCAAAAAGCACATAAATGCCACGTTACACTTCGTTGTCATACGTGATCCGGGAGAGAAGCGCTGCGTTCAAAGGGCAAGGCATCGCGCCGAACGGGTGGTGGCGTTCCTCCCTTCCTTTACGGTGCGGTTCGCGTGTCCACCGAGATGGCAGAGAATTACTGCGTCATTTCCTTTCCTCAAAAACCTTGCGTTCAAATGGCAAGGCATCGCGCTGAACGGGTGGTGGCGTTCCACCCTTCCTGTACGGTGCGGTTCGGGTGTCCACCGAGATGACATTAGGCCCGTAAACATTTCATGCTTACTCTACTCTCGTTTACGGGAGAGGCAGAGATTTTTTTTTTTAGTCGTCTGTCTGTGCTACTTCACTTGAAAAGTGTGTTCAACCAACTAGCTCAGCACCAAATTTTGCTGGCAATTTCGAGGAACAAGTTTCTTTTCCTGCACATTCTGTACTCTGCAACACAGCAACATTCCAGACAGCAAGTTTGCTGCGATTATTCACTATGTGATACTCCTTTAACCCATATTTCCACATACAAGTACCTTGGTGTGCATATTTGCAGTAACCTTTCCTGGCAAGCTCATGTGGACTATGTCACAAGTAACGCTAACCATACTCTCGGTTACTTACGTCGCAACTTTTCTATGGCGCCCACTAACTTGAAACTTATACTGTACAAAACACTAGTCAGGCCAAAACTTGAATATGCGTCGTCTGTATGGGACACTCCTCTTAACTGACTAATTCTGAAAATAGAAGCCATTCAAAATCGGGCTGTCCGTTTCATTTTCTCTAACTATCATAGAACTGCAAGTGTAACTCAAATGAAAGCAAATTTAAACTTACCGGATCTTTCAATTCGTCGAAGAATTTCCCGTCTATGCCTATTCCACAAAATCTACCATTCAAACCATCATCTCAGAGATACGTTGCTTGTACCACCATCTTACATTTCATCCCGTAGCGGCCGCCAGTTCAAAGTTGGCGTACCCAGCACTCGCACCAACTTACACTTCGCCTCTTTTATCCCCAAGACTGCTAAGGAATGGAACCACCTTCCCGCTTCCATCGCCTCCATTACAAACGCCGACTTGTTTAAAAATGCTGTAATTGATTTTACATTGTAGTGCCGCGTTACCTGTTGTTTTTGTTGTGTATCACCCACTCCTCTCTGTAATGCTTCGGCCCTGAGAGTAAATAAATAAATAAAATAAATAAATAAATAAATGCAACTGCACGATCAAAAGTCTAAGAATTTTGAAAAGAAGTTTTCCTGACCTGATGGAGGGTCCCTAGTAGCGTCCCTCGATGTGCCCATCCGAGTGAGCCCCATCAGTGGAAGAGGAGGCGTCCGAGAGCCGCTTTGGCTGGAATTCGGTGATGATGACTGTGACGTTATTGACAGTCACCGCCCGCTGCTGGCCCGAGGAGCGGTCGGCATTCTTCAGGCGGGGCTTGGCTGTGCCGTGGCAGCGGCCGCTGGAGCCACCCCGGGACCGCTAGAGCCCCGGCGGCTGCTCGAGCCCCGGCGGCCACTGCTGGGACCCAGTTGCTGAGCCACCAGCTGCGCGTTCAGGCGTGGCTTCCTGCATAGCATCAACATCATCATCGTCGTCAGTAGCCTATGTCCACTGCAGGACGAAGGCCCCTCCCATATCCCACCAACAAACCTAGTCTTGTGCAAGCTGCGGCACCTCATCCCCGAAAACTTGCTTAACCTAGTTCCACCCTCTCGTTCTCTGCCACCCCTGTTATGCCTGCCTTTTTGTAGAATCCACACCGCTGCCCTAAGGCGCCATTGTTTATCTTCGCTCTACATCGCAGGCCCTCCTTAAGCCCATTCTTCTCTACGGCAGCGGGGACATCACAGTAAACTGCTGTTTTCTTCCCAGACTGTTAAACATAAGATAGTTAAGTTTCTTTTCCAGAGTAACTTTTAGATCCGTCATACTGCTTTCAGTGTTTAGACCCTGAAGCGTCCCAAAGTGACTTAGGCTATGAGGTTGGTTTGGTTTTGTGGGGTTTAACGTCCCAAAGCGACTAAGGCTATGAGAGACGCCGTAGTGAAGGGCTCCGGAAATTGCGCCCACCTGGGGTTCTTTAACGTGCACTGACATCGCACAGTACACGGGCCTCTAGAATTTCTCCTCCAAAGAAATTCTAGCCGCTGCGGCCGGGATCGAACCCGCGTCTTTTGGGTCAGCAGCCCAGCACCATAGCCACTGAGCCACCGCGGTGGCTTAGGCTATGAGGTACGCCGTAGTGAAGGGCTCCGGAAATTTCAACCACCGGTGGTTCTTTAACGTGCACTGACATTGTACAGTACACGGGAATTTAGAAATTCACCTTCATCGAAAGACTGTCGGGACCGGGATCGAACACGACTTTTGGCTGTGTAGCCAAGTGCCATAACCACTGAGCCACCGTGGCAGCTAGAAGTAGTTGGGCTGTATCGATGGGGTACCGTGTTTAAATCACAGAGAGATCACTCTCACTAACAGAGCTCTAATTGGCTGGAATAGTTCAAAAATGAAATACAGGTTCTACCACTACCAGCTGTTTTCGCAAGTAAATTGCATGCATCTACACTGATTTCAGGGGACTGATCCCAAAGGCTATGCCACACCACCATTCAGTCCAAAATGGTAGCAACCCATTCTTTTCGGTAGAGGCGTCAAGAGTAATCAACTAGTGGGAAGATTTATAATCCAATCATCTCGCCAATAAATGCGTCTTTTGTTGCCACACAAACGGCAACGCAGCCAGAAAGACCCAAAGAATCAATTTTTACTAATAACAATAACTGTTTGGAGTTGCTCTCAATGCCCTTTTATTTCGACTTTCCCGATTCTGCTCTGTTTCTTAAACACTTACGCCACCACTTTGTCATGCTGCCATATTTAGCCAATTTTTCTCTCACCCTTTCTCGTATGAGTGCATTATTTTATCTCCGCAACCCCCTCAGGAGCATGAGAACGACTGAAACAAGCGAACCAATGAAGAGAGATGGATGAGCAACGGCGTAAGATTCACCCACTTGGTGGATGTTCCGTTGCGAACGTCACACGAGACACTTGACAGCTTCCACGGTGTTCCGGTACATGCAGACGCTGCAGACCCACACCTGGTCCTCCTTGGACGGTGGCGCCTGCACCAAACTGAAATGCGGCATGGTAAGAGCATGGCACCTTGCAAACAGCACTAATCATGAAAAGCCACCTCAGTAGTTTGCCCCGTCAATACATATCACTCATCTACCAATGGGCATTGACAAATATAACGACGAATACTCTACAGAGTAAACTAAAAGCAAAACATTGTAATATATAGCACCACTTGTGCAACACAATTAATGCTGAAGAATCTAATTTAGCGGTATTTTCCAAGTCCTTTGCCCTCAAAATGCTACCAAACGCTGTATACGTAACAAAATATAACAACCATTTATTGCCTGAATTATGACGGAATCAAAGGAAAAAAATCGCCACCTTGCTTTATTTATTTATTTATTTGTACCTCACAGGCCCCAAAGAGCATTAGGTGAGGGGGCATATCGAAAAAGGAATATCTGGAAATAATAAACCATAATAACAGTACAACAGACGTGGCACAAGGCAAATACACGAAAGGAACACAAAGTTGATACAAAATGGAGTTAAAATAACATCAAAAACGAAAATAGAAAGAAAAAAGAGCGAAACACGAACATGTGATAAAAAGGTAACCAGGGGCAACAGAAACAGTGGTAAAACACAAAACAACGTTAAGAGCCAATGAAACTGTAGTACATTTCAAACAATACTAGGGCAATAAATGTATACATAGATGGTTTTTGAACTCTCCAGGATCAGTGAAAGTGATTATGTTGCCAGGAAGAACATTCCAGAGCTTAATTGCTCTAGGTAATGCAGAAGAATTAAATGACTGGGTTATGCTAACTAGGAGACCCACATTCAAAAGCAGAGATCAAAATTTTTGTTATTGCCACTAAAATCTGAGAAATCGGTATGTTGCCAATTAAGAATGATTGGCATTTGAGCCATTTTGTGCGCCTAGTCCAAGTTGTGTCGCAGACCAAATTGAAGCCTTCATACCTACTAAAGGCCCTGTGACAGTTGACAACTTTTCATCCAACAAACGTCTACTTATTCTTCCAGCGACAGATGTCAGAAAATGAGACATGGAATTCTTAAACGTGCCTGGAAGCCTCTCATTTGCACTTCCCTTCTCTTCACGCAGTTGCCTTAAAGTGACGTCCAATATACTGACCACAAAGCGCTGGCTACTGAAACCATGCTATCATCAAACTTTGTATGCAAGCTCCATGTAGTAATGAGTGTATGGCGTGCAAGTGGTGCGTCAAGAATTCGCAACACTGGGTGTTAAAAGGTTCATTTGGCTACACCTAGTATGAATGCTGTCATGTCCAACATTGTGACGCTGTGACGAATGGACTGGTAAATACTCATGTAGTCTACAGTGGCTGTGTGGAGGCCATGTTCCAGAACCACCACCAAAGCACACCACTCGAGGACATGGTTCATTCCCTGAAGGTTAGCAAACAGAGGTGGACCAACTCCATATTCCGCACGCTTGAAGAAACTCCTCCAATCCTGCCAAAGTGAGCTGTGGCTGTGTTCTGCCACTGCATGGTTTGCGTAGTATTCTTATGAAAATATGTAAATCAAAAAACTTTTTGGCTGTTATCATCAAGAAAGGCTCCCAATAGCATCTCCTTCTACTACACTAGCTGCAGTAGTTAATCCAACAGTCAATGACAGTTTACTCAAGAGACCTGACAACATCAATTGCAACTTTATCCAAAAGTGTTTGCGGAAAACTGAGTGCATAAAGAGGAGCTGGATTGTTTGCCACAAGGAAAGTGACGCAGGTTATTGCGAGCTGTTCAACACAATCATTCACATGCATCCATAAGTGAAGCTCATTCACGGGCACCTGTTAACCCTAGCGTAAGGGGTCCTGCAACGACTAAACACTAGTAACTGTGCACACACAAGCACCACCTACTATTCACCGTGCAAGTGGCAGTACGGTATTTTGGTTTTAAAGGTGATGCAATGCTCAAAACTGGAGTCATAAGAGTGACTCTAAAGAAACTTTTAAAGGGGCTGCAAAGCACTGCTTGGGGGGATACCGGCTACACTTCAGGTGGATTCTTTGTGTCACACAGATGCTGACTCAAAAAAGAATTACAGGAATCGATGCACAGGAACGGAAGTTATTCAATGAAGAAATTTCAAAATACAAGCAAACAAAACGCTGCCCTCAACTCAATTTTGGCGGGGCTTCCCACTCCTATTTCGCTCTCCCAATGACAGCACCTGGCGCAACCAATCAAAACAGCCTGCCAGAGCACATCGCGGAAGTTTTCACTCCATGGTTACCTGCTCTCTGTAACACGTTCTTGCTAAGACTGGCAGCGTCGTTTCCATGGTTACAGAGTCATTCCCTTGTTTACAACAATCACGTGGACGCCCAGCTGGCACAGCCATGCTTCGTCACGTCACCAGTGCAGAAGGGAACTACTGAACAATGGCCTTTCCCAATTTATCCGAGCGCGAGATAATGCGACGCAGTGACAATCTGCGCGTTATTCCCTATAGGGATACGCCGAGAGACGACGACGAGACCCGCTCTAGCCAGACATCGAGCCCTCCATGCGACGTTAACACCGCTGATCGTCCAACCATGCCGCCGCCGCCCGGTGATCTTCTACAAGCTGATGATGTGTGCTGGTAAATGTGAAATGAATGGCTTTTTTCTTTGAGTCCTTCCTTGGGATCGAAACGAATGCTTGTGGAGTGCAGTGGCTCGATCAGATCGATTCTGCTAAGCCGTTCTCAATAGGTATGCATGCCCCGCGAACTTGTACGCGGACGGACGGAGGTAGCACTTGGAAAATTGATATGCTGTGGCCACCCTCATACTCTGAAACGTTCCAATAGAGCCACTGTGATAGCATACGTTCATTTTTAATCGAGAAAGTGAACATGTTCGGAGGAAAACACTACACTGTGAACATCAAGAAAATGCTACTGCATCCAGGTGTACATGCGGCCACTGCAAACGGCAGCAGAACGGCTGTGCTGCCCAGACATCACGCAGTGTATAGCCCTGTTGGACGGCTGCATCTGCAAGGATGAGTACTTCATCATTCTCTGTTTGGACACAGAGGCGCTGAGAGTCACATATGGCGACCTTATTGAGAGGGGCCAGGAGCCAGACATGGATATCCAGAAGTAGGTATTTCCCATGCCAGCGTATTCCACATTTTCTTTGTAATGAGGCCTCATAACAGGGAAAGTATGGCAGTACCACATTTGCTTCAAAAATGAGCACTGTGCACCAGAAGCAGACTGAACAGGTTTTCACCACATCTGATGGGGCTTGATCACAGGCCGGACATTCGCCTTACCTTTATAGCGCTTAGCTGTTGCTTCGACATACAATGTCAGTTACCCGTCGCTGGCTGGTCAGGGCGAGCAGCAAGCTGGACAGTAAACATGCAGAAGTTGGCAGCTTCTGCAACTTTCTAGCCTGCTATTTGTGCATGCCAAAGCAGACAGTATTTCATGGGTTTCACTGATGGAGTTTATTCCTTTATAATCATTGCGTGCGTACATGTACAAAACACCACCATAACTGTATAAAAAATGTTCTATTGTAGCCACTTCAGCAACGAATTGCATTCTTGTTGGAATAAAACTTTCAAGATTTGAAATTTTTGTAGGGAACATCCCTGAGAGCACTGAAGAGAATTCAACCCTCCCAGGTGATTAAATGTATGATTTTTGTCCACTGTTAAATTTCTATGTCATCACTGTAAAGTGTTTCCAGAATGTCAGTTGTACTTCTTTTGACTCAATTGTCTAAAAATCATTAAGCAAAAAATTCAGCCATTTTAGGGCTCTTGAAAACGCTCATCCATGCAAAATATGTGAATAGATACATGCACATTCCACAGCAACACCAGCATTTATGGGAAATGTAATGCCGACCATCTTGAAAACTGCCTTCTGCACATTCATATTGCATGCCTGGCTTCAAGTGGTTGTGCGTGCCTTATCGCAACAGGTTTAAAATATAACCTCCAGCCATTTGTAGCACATTATGTCGCAGCAGTGACTAAAGCCGATGCGAAACAGGTGTACACTTTTGTGCACGCTGTAACTGAAACGTCTAGAAAAAAAATCCAATATATTTTAAGAGTATTCTTCAACTGCTATGAAGGTAATTTACGGTGGCACACTTTTGTCACTAGACGCGATGCTAGACATTTTAGTCAAACCACTATGCACTAGATCTGATTAAGTGCAGAGATCACAATATGACGTCTTTTCTCTTTTTATTCCAGAAGATACTAATAGATTACACTGAAGTTACTTAGTAACTAAGTGTTTACGCTTTTCAGATTAATGAGACCAATTACGAGTTCCCTGCTTTTTAGCGGTGTTAGAAGCCAGCCTCAGTGTCCATTTTGGGAAGCCTCTTCTTGTGCCCATGGCACTTTGGGAAACAGTTTCTGTGTTTCAATGCCTGGCCATAAAAATAAAATTCTGACAGGAAGGTGAAAGTTCTTCTTGCAGAGCATTACTTTCTTTTTTATCGTGTCCACCTGTTTAATGTCAACAGCGTACCAGAGGAAAAGAAAGGTTTGCCTTCTTGACGTGCTCCAGGTACAATACCTACTTCTCGATGCAGACCCTACTGAAGCAAAAAACACCTGATTCAAGGTAGCAGTCAAACTCTTAGTTGCAATGGCGATGGCTAATAATGACTCCAGCATGTTAAGGCTAGCACAGCACGTGGCTGAAGTGCGGCCTGTTCGTACTGCTAAGGGAGCACAGGTAAAGCAGACAATGAGTTGTTGGTGTGAAGCCACTACATGAAAGCCTGCCAGAATGCCAAATCCCAGTGCAACACATGCTGCAAGATCAGGCATCTGGTAGGAGTATGTCACTGAACCAAGGCCACTGACAGAGATGAACAACATTGCAAGAAAGCAGAAAAAGCAAAAACACACGAAGCAACCCATAAACAGTGTTATGAATAGTGTCACGTAGTGGTGACGGCAGTCAGAAAAACAGCGGAAAGGGCTTCAAAAAAGAAGCTGTTTATTGGGAACACCTGCGCCAACAAAGAACTGAATGACTTGGCGGCGGCATACCAACAAGCGTGCTTGGTAGTTGTCAAACAGAATGCCCGCCGCTCTCGGCTATGCTCAATTCAAAGCTGGCAGCGATCTTTCGAGAAACAGCGTGCAAAGGAGCCACAACAGTCTGAAACAACATAGGATCGGCTCCACCTGGGTGTGATCAATCGAAATAAATCTGCTCACATCTTGCATCACAAACAGAGCGATAAATGTGCGTGCTGGTAGCTTAGAAGAATGAACAAACAATGATTGGAAAGCTTTGTGGCATTGTCTCCCTCGTAAAGAAGCATCGACCTGGTGCTTTGCACTTTTACTGCCTCATCGTTGTAAGCAGGAGTTGTCGACAGAAATGTCACGCTTTTCAATTGGTCGAATTTTTCGTGACGTCAGAGTGCACGAATTTCAAACGGGGCTAATTGTACTTTTGCTAGTAACCACGCAACCAATTAAAGGGATGGTAAAGTGATGCTCAAAGTAAGTGGGATTGAATTTAGTTAATTAATTAACTAACAAATTAGCCTAATTAACCTTTCTAGTCAGACCAGATAAATAAAACCGAGTAGGAAATTGGTCCAGTTGGGGAATCGAACCAGGGTCTCCGGAGTGCGAGACGAGCATGCTAACCACTTGGCCATGCCAGCTCAATGGTTTGGAATGAACAAAGGCGTGTCTAGCTAATGCGGCGTCTTCGTTCACTCCCATCTTCCTCCCTTCCCATTACGGCGAGGTTCAGGTGTCCACCGAGATATGCGAGACAGATACATTTCCTTTCCTCCAAAACCAATTTACCGACGAGCAAGGCGTACAGCTGAACTGGCGATGGAGTTCTGTGGACTCCCTGGCAGCGTTGCAAGACGCTGCCGCGTTCCACTCTTAGAGGCGAAGCTTAACATCTTAACCACACATCAGTGACACAAGCAGCACCATCGCGCATAAAGCTTTCGCCTCACCGCACTTTAGGTCAACAAAGTTACCGCTGATTTTTAGCATGCATAATAGGGCATTATGCACACATTTCTGGGTGCGCATGGCAGCGCTGAGTTGCTGTTGGTCTGTAGGGGGCTACTTTACAGTCAAGCTCTCCAAGTCAGTGACCTTGTACGAGCTGAAGTAGGGGCACAAAAAGCTTTCAACTCAGCCTGTGGCGGCGAATAGGCATCTCTACCCATGCACGGTCGCCCGGCTTATATTCCGCATGGCATTGGCGTAGATGGTAGTGTTGGGCGTTGGTGCGCTGTTTGTCTTTTTGTGCAAGCTGACCAGTCGTCGTGCCTCTTCCGCACGTTGTAGGCAGGCGGCGATGCCGACCTTGTCTTCTTTGACAACATGTGGCAGCATGGCATTGGGCGTGGTTGTGGCCTCCCTGCCATGGATGAGCCGAAAAGGCGTCATCTGGGTGGTCTCTCGCACTGCAGTGTCGTAAACGAAGAGGATGTAAGGCAGGATGATATGCCAAATCTCGTGTTCAGCCCCGACATACATGGCGAGCATGTCAGCAATGGTTTTTTTCCGACGTTCCATATGTCCGTTGGTGTGCAGATGGTATGCAGGTGTCCTCCAGTGGCTTGTTTGACAGTAGTACAGGATGGCTTGCGTCAGCTCCGCCATGAATGATGTTCCTCTGTCCTCTGTCCGGGGGTGAAGAAACCTTGGCTTCCAAGTACTCTATGAGGCGTTGGAGATTAGGGTTCGAGCGCTGCTGCTCTGCAAAAGAGTTGGAGCTGATAGGTCTTAGGAACGCATCGAGGTCGTCTTTTCGTGGTGCATCTACGGGCAATCGGCATCACAGTGCTCGCATCCGGACTTGTAAACAACGGTGACGTTGAACTCTTGGAGTCGTAAGCTCCATCGAGCGAGGTGGCAAGACGAGTGCTTCTAGTTGGCGAGCCAGCACAGCACGTGATGATCAGCCACAACTTTCAAAAGCTTGCCATACAAGTACGGGCAGAATTTCGACATGGCCCATACTATCCCAAGGCACTCCTTCTCAATCACGGAATAGCGGCTGACGTAACCTATTACTCTCTCGCGGCCTTGCTGCTTCTCAACGAGAACAGTGCCTGGCCTTACACTGCTTGCGGCTGTACGTATTTGGGTTTCGGCACAGTTCCACTGCATTATAAATGACTTTTGGCGGCTTGGAGTTCTGTGAAATTCGATAGGAGCCACCCAAGCAACCACAAATATCCGTCGGACGTACGAGCTAGATCCGAACGTCCTTTGCCGAGATCGGACGTCTATCGGACGTACGAACGCAATCCGATTTCGGATATCCGTATTCGTACATCAGCCGGACGTACGGACAGTGTCCACTTTTGTATATCCGCATGAGAGACGAGGTGTACATCCGAAGGACGTAAGGCTTAGTATTTTCCGAGGCCATGAGTATGGACGTTTTTTATTTCACAGAAAATTCGCGTCTTTCGTGTATGTATACTGTTTTCTTTATATCAGTTGGAGGGTTTGACGCGAAGATGTTTGTAAATTAGTGCGATTCCACTCCTACCTGCAGTGCAAGAGCCGCCAACGAGCTAAATTTATCTAAGAGGAGAAGCAGGTGCTGCAGAATTTTGCAAGAACTAATGACTAGTTTTATATTTATAAAACTTCTCCAAATTAGTGGAGTTGTGCGACATGTCCACCGTTTTGCTAGCTAAACTTGCCATTGAAACCATTCGTAAGTATCAAAACTCCCGTGCATTCTGCTATCACCATCATCATAGATGTCAGTTCGCGGTCAGTCCAATCCAATCCATCAGTACGGCTCCGTAGCGCTGCGCTGTTGTTAATTTGCTGCGTAGTGTTGTCGCGCAGAGCTTTATAGCTCTGTTATTATAATGTGTGGCTTTGTTCGGTCTGTGGACGAAAGTAGCATGTAACTTAAGCAATTCGAAAGATACGGGAAGCGCCTGAAGCTCTTGTGGAACACCGGAATCCCGTACTGCGTCGACCTTGGTTTAAAGAAGGCTTAGTGCACATGGGATTGCCTACGAAGGTATGTATCCAGCACACTTCTTGGAACTTGCTTCTAGGACAATGCATGCTCATATAACATTCGTTCACAGGACAGTGGGAGCAGTAAGCGCGAGGAGATGGCTTCCACAAGTGTGTGCTGTTCTCACACTTTCGGGAGCCTACATCACACAGCTGCGGGAGCCCTCAACTCGCGCGACTAATTCCCACTCCTCTTCAAAGTTGCGGGACGGAGTATTTTAGCATCTTGTTAATTTTTAGAGCATCGCTAGGTTCACTGTGCCTATATAAAGAGTGACAACGCGCGAAAGGCAGACCATAGGAAGCACGTTGTGGGTTCCTAAGTGGACACAGGCCACCACCCACCGCGGGTTCGAGCTTCGCGCGAGCCAAGGGCCCCGATCAGCCGTCACCACGCACACACTGGGACACCGATGCGGTGCACTCAACCTCCGCTGGGAGGAGAGCGATTCGCCGCAAAGAAATAAGCCTCCAAGTTCACAAAGGAGACGTTTATTCACGTCGTCCTTCAGCAGGTACACACGCACTCAATAGTCACCCCGTCCCGGGGGCGCGCGAGGAGCAAGGCTCCGCTGCGCGCACGAAGCGACTCGAGCAATGTGCGCCGCTAGCACGCCGCTGCAGGAGAATGTCCCCGCGGCAGTGCTGTGATCTCTCTCTCGTGTCGACCGTTGGGCCGGTTGCGAGAGAGAGTGGGCATTCAACGCAAGGTACGCCTGTCAGAGGTCGCTGCACCCCGCTGGACAGGCTCGAGCCGCTGCAGGTCAGAGGACACGTGCGGGCGAGCTCGAGTAAACACTGGTCCGAACGGCAAAGGCCGGCACGGACAAACAGTAACGTACGCACCTTACGCTGTCTCGGAGGGATCTCTCTCTCTGGGCCCCGCTCGGACGGTCGCGCGGTGCGCGGCCGCCCAAAGCCGGTCCCGAATTCCCGCCAAAAGGCGCCAATGGCAAAGGCCCTTGGGGAGCCGGGGCGGAGCTGTGGCTAAATGACAGTGATTAGTCACCCAGCCGCCTCTCCACCGCCTGAGGCGGGAGCAAGGGAAAGAGGAGAAACAACGCGGGAGGCCGGCACAGCCGCGCAAAGGCGACGGCGGAAAGCCAGGATTCCCACATCCCCCTCTCCTTAAATGCCCTCCTACCCATCGGCAAAGCACGCGGCCAAAATAAAGAAATCAATACACAAAAAAAGCTACACTTCAGTTCCAAAATAAAGAAATGAATACACAAAAAAAACTAGCTACACTTCAGTTCCAGCCAGAACAACGTAAGAAAAAACAACACACAAAAACAAAGGAAAACAAGGCAAACAACACTTGCATACGCTTCAGTAAATAACAACAGCTTGCAGATTATATACACGGTACACAAGGCGATGTGAATTCAACTCTATAACTATGTGACAGGTGGATGTCAGCCTCAAAGTTCGATGGCGCGGCCCAGTGGGCCGGTCGGCGACTCACCGCTCGCAGACTTCAAGTTGAACGGGTTGGGAGGGCCGACGACTGATGGCGGTCTTCTTTCCGTTGATGTAGGGTGCGTTGATGACGACGGGGCCGCGGCAGAGCACTGACCTCGCGCCCTTGGACACGACATCACGTTCGGCACAAGAGGGTTAGTGCACCCCCTTCACGCCGGCTCAAACGGGCGAGGACGTTCGGCGGCGTCCTGATGTGTACCCTTGGCCACAGCGAGGGGTCCTTCTCATCCTCGCGCTCACGCAGAAGCACAGCGGCACAACTCACAGGCGTCACCTCGGCTCATGGTTACGCGCACACACAGCCACAGCCACAAACACACGTGCGCGGACGCCGGTCGGCGACAACGATCGCCTCATCAGAAGCGTCCAGAGGCGCCGCGGCGAGGGCCAAAGGGTGCACTTTCCGCCCCCCATCGCCCCAAACGCCCCGCCAACTTCCCCTCCATACGGGCCGCACAAAACTCGCACCGCGACACACGGCTCCTTAATGAGCCAACCACCCACAGTCGGGTCGGAAATGAGAAAAGGCGCGCCGTGCAAACGACACCTAATCCAATCTATTCCTTCTAGAAGATAAGAGCGAGCACGAGCGGGCTGAAGTTTGCCTATGTACATCACGGTACGTTAGAACGAAAACAGACGTACAAGCAGGAAACGAAAGTGGCTAGAAACTGACTAAACCAAAACAAATAAATAAACTGATAAACACACAAGGCTGGAACTGAGCATGCTGCAAAAACAAAACAAAAAACACACCGTGCTTCGCCTGGGTAGGGCCTGACGAGAAAGCTCGCCAGCTTGCTGAGGCTGCGTGCCTTCGGTTGCGGAAAAGTCCGCCGTCCGGCATCAATCACACCGGTGACCGTCGCCTCAGATTGTACCGGTGCTCCGTACGCTTGCGTTCCGCAGCACCAGTTGTGCATTTGCGCTTGCCTTTGATACCAATGGGTACCGGCGCAAGCTCGTCAGACCGTGACGCGTAGGCCTTCAGGTCTATGAACCCCTGCTTGCTCCTGGGGAAAGGCCCCATCAAATCGCAGGTGGCCATCTGCCACGGACGCACACTGTCAATCGGTTTCATCATTCCAGGCGGCTTGCCGCCCCGTGACTTCACCGCTTGACAGACATGGCAGGAACGGCAATAGCGGAAAATGTCACGCTTCATGCCGGGCACGTCACCGAATGACTCAGTTTTGCAAAAACTTTGGAGCCACTCAGATGACCGGCCAGTGGTTTGTCATGAGAGAATCGCAAAAGTGCGCCTCTCAGACTTGTGGGGATAACCACCTTGAACGGGTCGATGGACTCCTCATCGGTGGCTATGTACTTCAGCACGAGCCCGTCATGGTCCAGTAAATATGAATCCCCGGGGTTCGCCGCGACACACGCTGGCTTCTGCCCCCCTGCGCCCGCTACAATACATTAGCGTCACGGCGCTCCGTCTCCCTGAGACCGTCACTCACCTCGCGACAAAAGGGGTCATTTTGCTGGGCTTTCAGTAGCTCTTTACGGCTGAAAACGATTCCAGTCATCGCAGAGGGGAGGCTGGTCTCGTCCCCACTCAGGTTTGCAGCCAAAATTTCCTTTCGCGTCGGCAACTCCGAGGCGCTCACGAAGAGCTTTGCCTCTCGTCCGCTTTGCGAAGCGCTGCTTGCCTGGTTAGCGGAATGGGTTAACCCGTTTGCTGGCTCCCCCCCTTGCCGCCCGGCGGCTTGTCCGCTGTTTGGCCCCCTCCGCCTACAGGCGTCAAGGCGCCGCTGGCGAGTGGGGCACGGGATAGCGCGTCAGCTACCACGTTCGTGCTCCCCTTTCGATGCTGCACCGAAAAGTCGTAATGCTGTTTCAGGAAAGCCCAGCGCGCCAGCCGACCCGCAGGCTCGCGGAGCCGCATCAGCCAACTGAGCGCACTGTGGTCTGTCTGCACCACGAATTGCGTTCAATCAAGGGAGACGTCAAATTTACGCAGTGCAAACACGATGGCGAGGCACTGCTTCTCGGTCACGGAATAATTCCTCTCCGAGGGCAGCAAGGAGCGGCTGGCAAAGGCCAGCGGGTGCAGCACGCCATCGAATTCCTGTAGGAGAACTGCTCCTAAACCCTGATCGCTCGCGTCAGTCTGGACTACGAACTGTCTGGTCAGGTCGGGTAGCCTGAGCTGCGCTGTCTCGGCAATGGCACTAGACAGGAGGCGAAAGGATCGCTCTTGCTCGGGCCCCCATCGCCACGCTGCAGTCTTTCCCAAGAGCTTGGTCAAGGGTGCCTGCACGCGGACACAGGACGATAAAAGTTGGCCATTCCCACGCAACTGGCGCCCAACGTGCTAAGTCATTGGCGCTTATGCCTTTGATGGCACATTAGCCGAGACGTTGGGCGCCAGTTGTGGGTTTCTAAGTGGACACAGGCCACCACCCACCGCGGGTTCGAGCTTCGCGTGAGCCAAGGGCCCCGATCAGCCGTCACCACACACACACTGGGACACCGCTGCAGCACACTCAACCTCCGCTGGGAGGAGAGCAATTCGCCGCAAAGAAATAGGCCTCCAAGATCACAAAGGAGACGTTTATTCACGTCGTCCTCTAGCAGATACACAAACACTCAATAGTCACCCCGTCCCGGGGGCGCGCGCGAGGAGCAAGGCTCCGCTGCGCGCACGAAGCGACTAGAGCAATGCGCGCCGCTAACACGCCGCTGCAGGAGAATGTCCCCGCGGCAGTGCTGTGATCTCCCTCTCGTGTCGACCGTTGGGCCGATTGCGAGAGAGAGTGGGCAATCAACGCAAGGTACGCCTGTCGGAGGTCGCTGGACCGCGCTGGACAGGCTCGAGCCGCTGCAGGTCAGAGGACACGTGCGGGCGAGCTCGAGTAAGCACTGGTCCGAGCGGCAAAGGCCGGCAGGGACAAACAGTAACGTACGCACCTTACGCTGTCTCGGAGGGATCTCTCTCTCTGGGCCCCGCTCGGACGGTCGCGCGGTGCGCGGCCGCCCAAAGCGGTTCCCGAATTCCCGCCAAAAGGCGCCAATGGCAAAGGCCGTTGGGGAGCCGGGGCGGAGCTGTGGCCAAATGACAGTGATTAGTCACCTAGCCGCCTCTCCACCGCCTGAGGCGGGAGCAAGGGAAAGAGGAGAAACAACGCGGGAAGCCGGCACGGCCGCGCAGAGGCAACGGCGGAAAGCCAGGATTCCCACATCGTGTAGTTCGCAGTGGTTCGCAACGGAAGCTTTGCGGCTTTCTGTGCACAGTCGCGTACAGTGCTGTGCAGGTTAGTGCTGTAAGGCCCATGAGAATAAATAAAGAAGAGATACATTGTCAAATATGGTGTGGAAAAGTGAGAGCTGTTATTGCCTTATACTTATTGAGGTGTTTGTTAAAGTGCATTGTCTTTTATACTTGCAGCATTAAACACTTCTATTAATTGGTTCCAATATGTTTTTACTTGGGCTGCTGCATTGTGCCATTTATTTCACATGACTGATGTTTGCCGCGTTCGTTTTATTTAAGAAATTCTGTGGGTGGGAAGATTACGGATGTGCATGTGTCCCAAGCTTGCCACATTTGAAGAGTCACATTTAAGAAATTTTCCGAATATAACCCATTGCTCTGCTGATGTATCATCAACCACAATAAAATATGCGTGCTATGCATCAAATTGTTTTTGGTTTTATTGCATCGCGCGGAGTGAAAAAAGCACGCATGCACCATATATGCGAATATTCGAGGAAGATCCGCCAATGGACGTACTCAACTGGACGTCCGTCGGCGGGCGAACCGTATACCTTCGGCCACCTTTCGGACGGCCGACGGACGTCTACCGGCTGTTTGCGGATATTCAGCGGACGTACAGAACATCCGAAACAGACCTCTGTCGGCCGTCCGAAGGATATCGGTGGTTGCTTGGGCATATAAGACCAAAAGAAAGTTTGCTGCAAAAGCGGTAATCACTGACTAAAAGGAAAGCAGCAGCTGTAGGAAATTCTTCAGGTTGTCGGGTGGCATTGCTGGGATACATGAATGCAGGGCTTCAAACAAAATGTGCAGAAAGTCGGACACACCCCAATTTTTCAGCTTCTCATTTTGCACAGTGCAATCCCACAGAACTGTAATGTATCGCACCATTTAGAGAGGGTACCATAAACCAAGTGGAGAGCGACTTTGCCAGCCAAACCCAAAGGCATGGTACAGTCGAACCCGGATATATCGAATTCGAAAAGGATCGGAAAATAGTTCGATATAGCGAAAATCCGCTATACAGATAAAGGCTAAAACTGCACTCCGGATCATAAAAAATTGCGGCTTACCATTTGGAACAGCCGCGAATCACATTGTATGGGCACGCAATGTGAAAGCGCTTTATTTCGCGGAAAAAAATTCACTATAATTTTAGGCTGCTTTTTCCTCTAGGAAACGAAATTCAAAACACTGGTCTCGATCTTCTCGAGACTGTCCAGGTGCGAGAGCCCAGTGCCTTCCATGTCGCCGCAACAGCGCCGAATCAGGCTGAACGCTGACGCCAGTTCAGTGGCTGTGCACGGACGCGTTTCTTCGACAACACAGTTGCCCTCGTCGTTGCTGGAATCGGCGTCTTGAACGCCAGCTATTCCGGCCACAACGTCCTCATCAGCGAGGTCGGCTACCGCTTGAACTTCGCTGTCACCGTTAATAAAGTCCTCAACAGTTACTTCGGACGGAACGGCGCCAGGAAAATTGGACAAGTCGCGAAACGTGTCGTCCAAGCACTCATCGTCATCTAAATTTTCCAGACATTCATCTCCAGCCACTTCAAGGCCTGCCTTTCCAAAACAGTTGCCTACTGTGGCCTGCTTCACATCGCGCGTTGAAACACAGGCACACACAAGAAAAACACGTGAGGCGCGGATGGAGCAGTCCGAGCGAAGCCTATGCGGAATAATACCAGCTGATATACTGGTGAGGCTGCGCAGAATTTTTTTTTTCCCAAAAATCCGCATACCCCGAACTTTTGTTCATAACAGTACAATGTGAAATTAGACACCCCGAACCTTACATTGAGTTCCTTGCAGGTATTTCTAGCACTTGATGCATTTGAATGCATTAGCATTCGAAGCCCCACCATGACAAAAACGTGTCAGTCGTCGTCCGGCGCGATACTGTTGTGTATACTTGACTCGTGGAGCAAGGCAGGTGGAGCCACGTGCCACTACCATCCACCCGCCATGGTTGTCACGGAGTGGAAAGCTCGGCGAGACATTCCCCTCTCCACTAGCAGGGTAGAAGAGGTGAGGCCGAAAGGTGGTTAGTACAGGAAGAACAAAAAGAAATGATTGTAAAATTGATAAGGACTAAGAACGACTAGATAATCTCAGCAAAAGTAAAAAACACTAAGAGTGACTGAGCAAAGAGCACAGCAAAGTTGCTCAGCAGTTTTCATTAATGATGAAAAGAACATGAACAATGTTCAAAATGAGCAAATGAACAGCAAAAGAGATGGCAAAAGAACAGGCTAGTTTGATTCCTAGCAGCAGCAAAACCGCAACCTAGAAGATCCGAAAGGGCAGGGTCTTATCGGAAGCGGCTCGCATGCTGCCTGCAGCCAAAATTGATCGCAAGATCCCCATCATTTCAGTCCAAGCACACACATTCATCACCGGTAATGAGGCAGCCAACGCATTAGCCCGAGATCTCTACTTTCAGGTAACCGGCTAATAGACTACAAGGGGATGGACGAACGCATGGAGGAAGGAAAACTTTTGCAAAGATAAGCAGAAAGCGTTG
Source organism: Amblyomma mixtum (assembly GCF_055824585.1). NCBI lineage: Eukaryota > Metazoa > Arthropoda > Arachnida > Ixodida > Ixodidae > Amblyomma > Amblyomma mixtum. The sequence continues at coordinate 377,914,254 of NC_143014.1, read as the reverse complement.
AGAACTATAGGTTAGGAAGGCGTCTCGTGCCACCACTGAATTCAGGCTCAAACAATACAGAAGCCGAAAATTTTGCAAGCTCCTTCTGGTTGTTTCACACTCAGGTAGACGATAGGAAACATGATAAATGTAAAACCTTCGGAGCGAGCTCGAGCAGCCTCAATCACAATTTTGGAATGCCCTGGACCCTGGGTAAAATATTGTAAGCGGAGAAGCATGGGAGGCCCTGCTGCGGAGCCAGGTCCCCGCCGACCAGTAACGAGCTGTACATCTGATGGCTGAAGCAGTGCAGAACCAATGTGTTTTTGCCAGTCTTTAGTTGCGGAAGTCCCGACCTCCGTCCCCTAGGCCTGTGTGCCAGAGGCCAGCTACATCGGTGAAAATAAAGTTTTAATATTCATCATCATCCGTGTTCAGAGTTTTTTTTTCAGAGCGCAGCTCTTTGGCGCGCGTTTCGCGGCGTCGCGGTTGTGCCTCGTAACCAGCTCCAGGACAACGCGCTGCTCTAGCTGCGCGCGCTCATGGCGCCATCTGCCGCACGCCCAAGCCGAAACGCATATAGCCGCCGCCGTTCGCCACTCCGTGCATTCCCCCCCCCCCCCCCCCCCCGCCTTTTTCCTCCGTGGCGGCGTCCGCGCGTTAGCGCGCTGTGTTACCTGGCTGCCGAAGCGCCGGCTCGACATCAGCGGATCGCGGTGCGTTCATCCCGAGCCGAAACGCGGAGCCACATTCATTTGACTTGCTAGCAGCCTCAGTGGCATCAGTCAGTCGCAACTATCTCTTCACCCCGCAATGCTCCTATGCGCCAACGCGCTGCCTCGCGCGACCTGCCGATAGCTTAATTGCTCTCTTCGATCCTCCTCCAAGGCCCCCTGTGCGGCGGCAATCTTAGCGCCCGATAGGGGACAGCGGATCTCGATACCCGAGCCGAAACGCACAGCCACCGCCGTTCGCCGCTGCGAACCGCCTGCCTATACAAAGTTTGTTCTCTGCCAGTTATTTCTGAGCCATGAGCGAGGCAGCCAGTGGAAGCCCTTCGTAACAACCTCGCGAAATACTTACATAGACTTCGTGTCTGAGAAACAGGCACTGGTGCAACAACTCGAGCATATATGCATCTATTTCTCCGGCCACAAAGCTCCCTGCATGAAAATCAAGGACTGTTAGTGGAGTGTATCTTGAAGAAGGAATATCTGAGCAAAATAACACATTTTCTGCAATTGTAAAGCTGAAACAGCTGATGAGCTCCGCTCAACTTTCGCATTAGGAAGTAACGTAATCGTCGGCAGCCTTTTTTTCTGAGTAACTGATTTAACGCCTATAGGTGGTACACACATGTGCGCAGCCACGGCGCTGCGTTGCGGCAACGCCGATCGCCATGATTGAAGTGTACGTAGCAGACAAACTAATGCCAGCATTCAATAAAACTTAGGTTGAGCCTAGTTGGTACATGTTACTGTTAAGATTATTGTTGCGCAAACACGGGACAATCCACAACGAAGAGACAGGCGCTACTAAAAACTGGTTTATTCTTCTCAAGAACGCACACTTATACATCTGACCACGCATGCTCAAACACGCCATCTGGAACCACAACTTTCATGCCAAGTGCTGCGCAGAAGTGAGCACAAAAAAAATGATTTCAGCTGCGTACAGAGCTACGGACGTATCACTAATACAGTCTACAGCTTTTTCCTTTGTAGGCTCCAAGGCTAGCCGAGCGTGTTAGTTTTGCTTTTGTCAAGAATCACAATCTCGTCAAATGGCGGTGCACAATTCCGGGAAGAATTAAAGTGGGACAAAAGATGTGCCCGTTTGTCTGTGCTGTTCTTAACATTATTCGCATGCTCCCAGAGTCGCTCATTTATGCACCGCCCTGTCTGCCCGATGTACACCTTTCCACATGAAAGATGGTTTGGTTTTATGGGGTTTAACGTCCCAAAGCGACTAAGGCTATGAGAGACGCCGTAGTGGAGGGCTCCGGAAATTTCGACCACCTGGGGTTCTTTAACGTGCACTGACATCGCACAGTACACGGGCCTCTAGAATTTCTCCTCCAAAGAAATTCAACCGCCGCGGCCGGGATCGAACCCACGTCTTTCGGGTCAGCAGCCGAGCACCATAACCACTGAGCCACCGCGGCGGCTTTTCCACATGAAAGAGGGAAGGCATATGCATATACCACCGCAGTGGCGCAAGGGATGTATGATGTTCCGTGCCTGATTAGGCAGCCACTAGTCCTCCTATCACGTAGTACGTGCGGGAGCACAGCTTCAATTGCCAGTTTATTCGGCGCGGAAAACGCCAGAGGGACGCCATGCCTGACTGGAACTCTCTTGCGGTTATGAGACACCTTATACAGATATGGCACCACCACAGTCCTGAACGTTTCACGTTCACTCGTCCCCCTTATACTTTGCGTACCGGTCTTCATCTTCCGTATGAGGGCTTCGGAACCTGCCAGAACGTTCACGTATCGCATTCAGACCGCCGTTTGTAATTCGCGTGCATCGGCGATTCGGCCCGTAGTCGCTGAGCACGACAGCCGCACGTAACTACGTCGTAAACGAACTCCACTTCGATTAGACAGCAGTGCTTGTTATCGCTGCCTGATCCTGCCGACGAAACCGGCGCTTGCAGCGTTCCCCTCGATTCTGGAATGGAAGCTCGGACAGTGGTCAATGACAGCAGCGCTTCTGCGAAATCAGTGAGCCGCACATAGTTCAAGCACATTCGCGGGGATGAGAACCGTAACCAGGCGTCACTCGATAGCTGCGGCGCGTCTGAGCTGCTCCTTGCATAGATGTGGCCTGCGTATCTGCGCGAAGCCGTTGATTTCCGATCTCTGCAACATATCTGGCCTTGATATAATAAGGCTTCAGATCTCGTTGTCCTTGCAAAATTTTGGACCAAGTGCATACAAAAGAAACGCAGGACGACCACCAAAGTTTGCTGAAATGTTGACTGAAATGATATATGTGACCTCGTGCTTTCTTTAGTTGATCTTGAAATGAATTCTTGCCGCATGCACTCCATTTTTCGGTGGAGTTTTCGGTTGGCGCATGCACTCTGTTTTTCGGTGCAGTCGTGGCAACCAAAGCGGCGTCCTTATATCGTGGACGTTGGAGAATCTGCGCTTCCGTCACAGTAGTACTAGCTGGCACGGCAACGTCGGTCCCTATACCGAAGCAGGACGCTAATTCTGCATCGTGCACAGCGTTGTCACATGCCGACACGAAAAGACACGACACTGACGAAGCGCAGGCTAACAAGTGTGAGCTAGCAGGTACTCTCATGTCGAATTTTTTCAACATGGCGCGCTCACTGCAAGGGTGAAAAGCTACCCAGCACACCTAGCCCATTGTTTTGAGCGGCCGCTGTGACAATCTACGACCACCTTTGAGCAAAAGAACGACTGCCCTAGAGTGGCGACAAGCCTTCCGAAGTACGGCCATCTGTATACGTTGTGTGCAGAGAACTCCCACAGAAGACATAATCGGCGCCTTTGTCGGAGATTTACCCGAAGTGCTCACGCACATCAGACGCGCCGCAGCTAGCGAGTGGCTCCGGGTCACCGATCTCTCCCCGCGAATGTGCCTGAACTACACGCGGCTCTTCGGTTTCACGGAAGCGTTGCTGTCATTTCCCACCATCCGAGCTTCGATCCCAGATTCGAGGGGAACCAAACCCGCAAGCAACTTCCGTCGCTGCGCCTGTTTTCTCAGCCGGCTTGAGCAACGCTAGTAAGCGGAGTTGCCCCACGAAAGCGACATTTATTTACGACAGTTACGTGCGGCTATCGCGCCCTGCGGCTTCCGGCCGACGCGCGCCTATTCCAACCGGCAGGCGACACGCGAAGAAAACATGCTTGCAGAGCCGCAGTTCGTCTGCTACGTGCGCATCAATGAAGGCGTTAGGATGGATGGATGGATGGATAGGAGCGCCCCCTTTGAAACGGAGTGGTGGCAATTGCCACCTTGCTCAGCTTTTCTTTCTTTATTATTTTTTTTGTTTACTGTGTTGTCAATTCTCATTAAGATTCGCCATCATCTTTACCTACGGTTTCCTACAATTCTAACCTTATGCCACATCTCTGCTTTTCAGCCACCAATCCTCCAATCGCTTTTTGCTGACTTCCACTGCAGATTTATTTACATGACCATTGTTATCTTTAAACCCTAGGGCCTCAGAAAGAGCGACTGTGCCTGCATCGACATCCGGATGGATACCATCACACCACACACTGCACATGTGTCATCTTCTTCGTTAAATTTCTTTTTGTAGCTGCGCGTTCTAAGACACCCTGACCTAGCTTCAAAAAGTAGGGCACTGCCTCTTGAGTTATCATAGAAATATTCTTTCCTGATCTGCCTTTTCCAGTATCGAGGTGGCGTTGTGCCGCAGCGCCGCGGCGCGGCTGTCCGCCAGTGCATGCCACTTCAGCAGTTTTTTGAGGAGTCATTTGAGGGGGATAATATCGTAGGTGCTGAAATGTTTTCACTAGATTACATTCTTCACTATTCTCTGGTGTTTCAGCGGCGTTTCTGATTTTTTTCCCCCAACACAGGCGAAGAGAAAGACGAAGACGCGCGCTTGACCATTGCGTCCTCTATGCTTGACAGAGCGCTCAGAACGGCACACGTGTTGAGGTTCTGAGCCCCGCACTGCTACCAGACGTTTGTGTTCTGAGCTCATACTGAGGAACGCCTTTCAACTACCTCGCTGGACAGACTGGAGGTGATCAATGCATGCCTATTTTATTGCAACTGCCGTCAAAACTAAATCATAATGTATGTGGCCTCTACAACATCCGGCGGCCCGGGAAGACTGGTACTTCCTGTAATTGACTAGGCTTATCCGCCGAGCTCTGATGCTGAAAAACTTTCTACCTTAATGTCGCCTCATCCCGCAGAAGCTACCAAATGATCGTCATATGTGCAATAGCGTCTAACGGTAGTGCGTTGTGTGTAGTAATTGTATTTAATTACGGCGTGCCAGTAATTCACTCGCGCTTAGCATTCTGTGATCGGGGGCTTCGCAACAATGCCTAGGATTTCGATTGAGCTCATTAACAGCGAGTTTTTCTCCATTGCTTTTCAATCAAAATGTTGCCGGCGTGTCCAGCACAACCTACAATCCGTTCCCGATATCTAAATGCCATAGACACTTAGTCGCCGTGGCACACCTTAAGAGCCTCCCTATACAGTGTGCCGCAGACTTCACCTGGATAAATACCTTCGAGGTAAATTCCTTCAGGGTAAAGGACTTTATGGTAAAGGCCTTGTAGTGAAGGCCTTCATGGTAAATGCCTTCCTAGTAAACACCAGAGGCAAAATTTTTTAGGCTCAAGGCCTTTATGTTAAAGGCACATGAGGACCATAAGTGCTCATCATAACTGGTGTTATTGCACGATACCCCACGCTGTCATGCTAAACCATCTGCCATTTTTAGGGCGTGAACCTTTGTTGCCTCATAAGTGGCGTGGACGGAAGCTGTCCGCACGTGTCCATACAAACTGTCAATCATTAGTTACATGATAATAAATAAAATGTAAAAGTTGATCAGCAACATGTAATGATTTTAGGAATGATAAGTAGATAGTAAAAAATAGTGATAGTGACAATGGTAGCTAGTGATAGTGACAGTTACTGCTAGAGATAGTGATGGTAGTGAAAGTTACTTAGCAATTGATATATTCACTAAATAGTCAAGACTGCAGATATTATGTTGACAGCTATACTGTTAGTTGGTGATAGAAATCATGATTATAGCGTTAGTGATAGTCTGTGATAGTGAGGCGATTGAGATAGAAAATAACAGATAAGGCAATGAGGAAAAGTTGAAAAAAAAGAGAAACAATGAAAAAGAAGTAAACAAAAATAAAAATAGTAAAATTAAAATACAGAAAAACAAAAATAAGAAAAAAAACGGTAAACGAAATGAAAAAGGGAGGGAGAAATAGTGGAAAGGGGAAGCCCTTTCCGTTTCTGCTCGTAAGGAAACTTAAATGCACTGTTGTAATTTTCTTTTACAGCAGCACTGCGTGCTACTACAGAATTGCTAGTGGGTGATACAGATGCTATGGATGCAGAACACATGGCTCCTACTTCTACAAAACTGATTCACTACGTAACATTTTCCTACGGTATGCCTGAATCACGGTGTAAGAATAATTTAGGTGATGACACTGCGGCCGGCGCACCGTCCTGGTTGTGTTCGCCGCCGGCGCTGTTTCCGTTTCCCGGCGACAGGTGGCGCTAGTAGGTGGAGGCTCTCGGATTCGCGCTGCGTAGGTTATCGATGCTAAGCGTTGCTCGTTTGTCGCGCTGTATATCGGGGTATATAGAAAAGTATGCACAGGCATGAATACACCGGGATTCTGCAGTAACAAGAATGATTACCTAAATGAATGTGCAACTGATTTCTCGACGGCGTTTTTGTAATAGCTCTGATAGCTAGCATACATTGAAGCCAGCATATCAATCGTATTTTCTAGTTGCGCCCGCCAATCTTAGCTAATTAAAGCAACAATAAATAAATTGTAGCAGGATTTTCGGGGAAATAGCCTAAGGACAGCTAGCCAAAATGCCGTTCCGAGCTTCGGTCGTCAACCCAGCTATCTCGCGGTGTGCGCTGGCGGTGCGGCTGCCGGCGCTGCTCATCTTCCTCTTTACAAAATAAACGTCCTCTAAGCACCTTGAACCATTGCACCTCTAGCTTACACATGTACTTGGTTACAAACTTCGCTCGACACGCGACCACTACGCAGACTTCTGCTCAGTGTTAAGGCGATTGCGGTTACACTTTGCGCCAGTACAGCAAGCCGTGTGCAGTACAGCTTGATGAAGGGCATGTCACACGGTTAAATCCATCGCAACTCTCAAAGCAGTATATCTTGTGCTAGTTGCCCATGAATGGGCATAATTTTTTTATCCTACTCTGTTATTTCAAGAGAACAATGCGCGCTCTTAAATTAGAAAAAAAAATGTCCGACCTGAAGTAGGTCTGGTGGTGTGTACAGTGCTCTTACATTTGTGTAGATTATTAGGAATGGTATGCTGAAAGGGGGGCTGAACATATACTTTATTCTGTCACAAAACTATACATTACATGACACAAACTGTTTAAAACATACATTCACAAAAAATCTAACAAATATTAGTACATTCTGTAAACTTGGCAAAAAGATTCAGGATGAACAAAGTTTTGCAAGCTTTTTTTTTTCTCTTGAGCTTGTTTTTTCAAGTTCATGGTTGCAGCTTTGCAGTGCTGCCTCATTCTCATGGTTAAGAGATGGTGCAGAATTTGTGCAACGACCTCTTCTTTGTGCTGAGCACATGCAAAAGTCAAGGTCTTTGTGTCAAGCACATGCTCCACCGTTTCCCAGCGTACAGACTGACTGTCGGCATTTTTTGCAAAATGCTCCTCAACTGCTCTCAACAGCTCAAAGAGATTCACGTTGGGGTGCAACAGTCCACCCCTGGTTTTTGTGTTGGTCAGGGATGCTTCAGCAGAGCTGTTTCCCGGAATGGTAAATGCAGACCGGCAACAATCGCACGTGGTGGCTTTCATCAACTTTCGGCTCAAGAATCCAACCACATAGTAAAGTATGCAGTCAACGACTTGCGCTGTATCCTTTCCGTTTAGGGTGATAACATCCTCACATTCCCAGTCCTCAACAAGAATAAGTTTATCAAGCTTTTCTCTTAGCTGATCAATGACGCCAGGCGAAGAGTTGCTTGCACTGCCTAGTTCGATCAAGGCTCTGAAGTCGGATGCGTCTAGTAATGGCTTCTCATCCACCACGCAGCAATTCCCAAATTTGGAGGCCTCAGAAGGCTGTAAATGGACATTGTATTGTACAGTTGCAAAAAAAGTTGGCATTGAAGGATGGTCATTCTGGCTTCCAGCAAGTCTTATCTTGCCGAAGAATCTTTCGATCGGATCTTGGTTCATTTTATTTCTAAGAACGTATCTGAACTCGTACTGATGCAAAAGAACCTCACAAAGCTCTTTAGTTGATCTCAAGGTAACTCGGAGCCCTTCAGAGGTGCTTTTTGTCAGGAACATATCCTTCGTAATATTTCCACTCTGCAGCTCTTTTTCTCAGTTATCCAACCATTCTACCTCACGTGACAGAATGCCTAGGTCAGATCCCTGCTTTGTGACACCTTCATGAGGAAACCGCCGGTTCAAGGCATCGAAAAGATTATTAAGAAACAATGTGAATTCTTGCGTGGCTTCAGTGTCTCCCAGATTGCGCACACCACGGTTTCTGTAAAGTTCAATACGTGCTGCCATCGAGCGACTGAACACTTGCGTGGCAAGCTTTACCCGCATCTTTTCACAGTTGCTTGGATAAATGTGGGAATGTGTTATTTTTGGACACACCTTCAAAGCTCCAGCATTCGCTTGGTCTTCTTTATAAACTGCTGCATAGTCCTCCCACCTAATCCAACGTCCCTCCTTTTTCAGGTACCTTTGTTGCAAAAGACGGTTTCTGATGCATTTAAAGAGGTGTGGAGCATCAGAAAATGCCAAAACATTTTGTGTGGGGTCGCTTGGATGTGTGAAGGAGTTCCGGCAGGCTTCTAGTGACCCACTTATACCCAGTGTTCGCCATATAGTCCTGTTTGTCGAAGCTCCATCACAAACAAACCCATGAATTTTTGCTCCAGCTTCCTCCATAAGTAAAATTGCCTGAAGGAGCAACTGTGCAAGAATAGTACCCCTCGTGGCACCTTTTCCTGCAAAAACACCTATTGGCTGAGCATAACTTTCACCAAAAGGGCAGAACATAAAAACAAGAGCATGGTCTCCAAGCTCGCTACTGTTTTCCGTCTCTGATGCCAGACCGACGTAGGTCATTGTCTTTGAGTTGACAGCCTTACTTTTACGGACTTGCATCTCATCAAAGATGATAATACCGTGCCGCTTGAAGTCATCTTTCTTTTCAAGTTTCTTTTTTAAGGCTATGAAGAACTTACTATCAAAGCCTGTTTTAAAGCCCACCAATGAGATGTAGCGGTGTATTGTTCGTACTGAAGGCAAGGCGAGAATTTCACTCTCCATCAAGAATCTGTATCCTGCAGGTGACCTAATATGGAGGAGAAGGCAGAGCAAGATCCAGTCATCTGAGTATCTTCTACCGTGTTTTGAGCGAGCTTTGCCTGCAGCTACGCACTCTTTCAACACCAGCTTTTGCGCTTCAGGAAGGTTTGCTTCTCTGGAAAGGCGTTCGAGTGTTTCATTACTGATTTCTAGTAGTTTTGATTTGCAGTTAGCCAATTCTTGTTCAAGATTATGTTTTTGTTTTTGAAGCCGCACTTTTGACTTGTCGCAGGCAATCCTGGCGCGCCGCAACATTTCAATGCGTGTTTTTTTCGATGGACTGGTCGGAATGCGAATGTGTTTCAGTTGAGAGTTCTTTTCCTTTCGTGCAGCATGAATACGAAGTACAGCCACCCTGATTTTTAATAATATAGCGCGAGCGTCGACCGAACTGCTGGTCAGCGCCTTATAACGGCGATAATCGTGCAACAAGGCGAGAGTTCGCGCACGCGCACGAAGGCAGAGCGTCGTCTGCTACGCTGTTCCGAGCACGAGGACACACGCCCTGCCACAATATCAGTTCGCAATCAGATCCCGCCAAGTCGTAGAGCGGATGCGCATGATTAATATGTGAGACTGCATGAGACGTGATTTCTTTCTCTCTTTTTTTTGCCTATTACGGGAGGCCAGCCTGGCGATGCAAAGTTGGGATAAGAAAAAATAAAATGAAAGAAATATAGCAGCACATTGAAACCATTGCCTGGATCGCGATAAACAGGGTTCCAACCAGCCTTGCAGTGTCTCAACGGTATAAAAAGGCATCGGTTGGAAGCCCGTTTATCGCGATCCAGGCAATTGTTTCAATGTGCTGCTATATTTCTTTCATTTTATTTTTTTTATCCCAACTTTGCATCGCCAGGCTGGCCTCCCGTAACAAACAAAAAAAAAGAAAGAACTCACGTCTCATGCAGTCTCACATATTAATCATGCCCATGCGCTCTACGACTTGGCGGGATCTTGCGAACTGATATTGTGGCAGGGCGTGTGTCCTCATGCTCGGAACAGCGTAGCAGACGACGCTCTGCCTTCGTGCGCGTGCGCGAACTCTCGCCTTGTTGCACGCTTATCGCCGTTATAAGGCGCTGACCAGCAGTTCGGTCGACGCTCGCGCTATATTATTAAAAATCAGGGTGGCTGTACATCTTTTAACTTAGCACATGCATTGCAACTTGTGCTCTCTGTCACTAGTAGGCAACTGTTGTGCCGCCAGGTTCCACATTTGTCAATATATGCGCACTCGGGGCGTATATTATTGTACATTTCACCACTGGGACCACCTGCACACAAATGCATTTCATGAAAGACCCGCACTGCACACTCTATATCAGCTAGGGAATTCATGGGCAAACCAGAACTTATGGCCTGTACGTTAACAATACGGCCATAAACAAAACATTTCAGTGACAAGGAGTCATTACGTGATGTGGTTACTTCTAGTACTTTTCTATGAAAAGGCGCCTGGTTACTATCTTTCGCCAATTCTAGCTCACTGAAAACAACAGATTTAACCCCAAATCTGTCAGAAACTTGGACTGTCCAGGCTTCACTTGGGAGTTTAAGGCTGGAAGCACAGCATGACAGAGCGGAAATTGTCATTTGCTGTCCTCCGTACTGGAGGAACAGGGACTCGGTGGGTCGCTGCTCTTGCGTTGGTCCATGACTTCTCTCTTGCTCTGTAGTTTTTTCAGATGAGGAAGAAACTTGTTGCTGAATGAAAAGAAATGATAGAATCAGGATTGTTCCTGCCGTCCCAACTAAGCCAAAGTTTCGTTTACGTCATCTATATTATGTCATTACTTCTCTTAATCAAGTCGGTGTTATATGTTTCTTGCTATTTTATTATTTCTTATTAATCTAAAATTTTCATGTTTCCAACCTCTTCTTTAACGCCTGAACGGCGCTGAAATTAAATAAATGAATGTTCACTTTCCGGATGCCATCTAATAGTGAGCAAAGCTTATGCGATTACTAGCACACTGTGCTATTAGATGTCCAATGAGATCCTGGCTAATTAATTATAATCAAATAAATATACTGAAGGGAAGAAAACACGGCTGCGGCAACCGAATCGTCTTTACGATAATTTCCGCTCAGTAGTTATTGTAGACCAATATCATGATTTGTTGCGCCTAGTGAGCTTAGATGAGGCGGCTGGAGGAATGCCACCTGAATTTAAAACAGGAAATTACCTTTTCAGCTGTATGACTAGGTGCGTCGGCAGTGCATGTGCCACTCAATGTGTAAGTATCGTGTTGAAAAGTATCCTCTTCTTCACGTGGAGGGGGCGCGACGCTGCTGAAATCCAAGCGTGGCCTCTTACAAGGCGCGTCTGTTGATTCGGCATCAGAATGTTTTGAACTCGTTGTGTCAACCAGCAATAAACTTGGTGCATTTTCAACGGCCAGGTGTAGCTCTTCAGAAGCATTCGACGCTTCTGGCTGTCCTTGCTTCATAGGCTTCTGAGAAGTCGGCGGCAGAGCCTGCCGTTTCCGCGGAGGTTTTCTCGTTTTTTTGCTGCACAGTCAAGTATCCGGGGCAGTTCGGGAAAATGCTAGGCACAGCGTCGGGCGAGAGCACTGGTTTTTTTTTTGTGCGTGTAGAAGGACGTTCCCCTTGTATTCCGCGTGATATGTTGCAGAGATCACTGCATTCGGGAAGTGCTTCGCGCACACGTGGTCGGTAGGCTGCAAAACTTTATCTGCTCGCGGAATCGCCCGTCGCCACTTTTCTAAACGTTCGGGTTCACGCGGAGCCTTGAAAAGCGACACACGCTCCGTACAAGTCCGATACCCCGACTTGCAATTCGGTACAAAGCACTTCTTGCCCATTTTGAAGCGCAGCAAGCCTGAGCGCAACTAACTGCACTCGGCGTCACATGCCGCGGCGTGGTATACGTTGAGTGAATCCCAGCAGAATACCAATCAGCCAAACAGTGCACTTACAGGACTCACAGGCACAACCAAACACTTTTCGAGAACCCGGAGAAGCCTTCACACAGACACACACACACACGAGTTTCAGCACGTGTATTCACCCCGCACGTGGCGTGAAAATTTCTGAGCACACGCGAGCGGGCAGCGCGGGCCCCTGGGCTCCCATACTACAGCGCCATCTGTACCCTTGCGGCGAAAACTACCGCTGATTCAAGGTAATCTGCGAACACAATCTGCCCGCGCCTTCTCTCTACAGGGAGCGGCGAGTGTCAGCACCTAAATTATTCTTACACCGTGGCCTGAATGCAGCTGTCCAAAATGGCTACCTTGAAGCAGCATAATGGATGCCTACACGAAGGTATCTTGATGCCGCAGCTTGGCTTAGCCTCAACGCCGGTGCTCCTGCTGTTCCTCAGTGGCAAGAAGCCGCGACTGCAGGAAGCCATCACACTGGTGGGCCGAGTGGACGTGCTGGTCGTGGTGCCCAAGTACCGGCTCAACCTATCCGGCTTCTTCACGGCAAACAAGAATGATACTCCAGGTGATTGTCGACAAACGACAGCTGTTTGGATTAAACTTGAGAGCAGTAAATATGTGCAATAAATTTAAACACATACCTTCAATTTGTTTTATTATTGTTCTTTTACTGTGGCCAAAGGAGCATTTTTCACCATTTTGAAGTAATATTCCAAAGCTATTACGTTGCGAAATAGTGTTCCGGGCCTTGAACGTACAAGCAAAGGCGTAATTTGATTGAATACCCGGAGTGCGCAAATATTCACTTATTCCAACAGTGCACTCTTTCCACAGTTCTAAAGCAACGTTACAAAGAAAAATAATTCAATAATTATTTTAGAGCAAGCTTAGTAAACTCTTTAGCTTACTAATATAAACATCCGTAGTTTCTCTCTCTCATTGAAAAGTTGCCAAAACCATCCAAGGGTCACGTGATAAGAGTAACGTGACAACGATGATTTGCCAAATAAGTTCCTGATATTGAAATGCTCATTTATGCAATACAGAAGACTGCAATTCTCCAATTATTTTTTTTTAATTTCTCCTCATGCTTGTTCTGCTCAGTACTAGAGATAATAAATGCACGTCTACGAATGAAGCTCTTATGGTAAAAAACAAATGTTAATGTTCACTGCCAGCCGCCTGCATTTCTCATCATCAGAAAGCGTCACTAATATGTTCTTCAAAAACCAAATGGCGAAACATGCCCGAAGGGTGAAGGGTGCTGAAAGGGGAAGGAAGCATACTTATTAGCATGGTATCAACAGCACTTGCAGCATTCGTGAACAAAACACTGCGACGACTTGTAACCCAAGGGGGGGGGGGGGAGACGACCGCTCTGATTTTTTCTTTTCCTTTTTTTCCAATGTGCTTTTGAACTTTCACAAGCAAAACAACGCAAAGCTACCATGTTATCGTAAGCAATGCATAAAGTGACCAAGAGGTGGAGGGGAAAAAAAGAATCAGAGCAACGAGCTTTATTGAAATTTCTTTAGCCTCATGGTTCTTATCTATAGATTATATTGGAAAAAGATGTGAGTAGTGGATAGTTATTTTCAATATTGTTCTTATACTTGCACTGTTTTTTTTACTCTCATTTCACTTTCGCTTTGTTTAATAGCAGGTCATGAAAAAAGTAAAGATGCAGTCTAACGCAAGTGAATTTGATTTCTCGAAGGAGGAAAAGAATGGCCTGCACACATTGTGTGTGGGTGCCCCGCTGCAACTCAAAACGCGCATCCACAGTGCGTTGGAGCCGCGCTTCCAGATGTTGTGCCGGCCGTGGGAGAAGATCTGCGACTTCTCACTGCCCCCAGCTGGCTGCGAGAAGAAGCTGGTAATGCCTAAGTCATCGATAGCTTCCCTCTGGGTCGCCAGACAGAATGTGCTTTTTGGGCACTAATTCTCAATGACAGTATTGCAATGGCATTACAGAAAAAAATTGAAAATGGCCGTGCTCAAAACTAGGAAAGCATCCATTTAAGGCACTCTAAGAAAGCTCGACAACACGACGGTGTGAAATATTGCTTGGAATCTTGAAACAAAATGCACAAATTTATGTCCTCTAGCGTGTGCCAGGAAATGTATCAAGCTTGACAGAGAACAAAAAAAAAACAGCGACACAGGATCTTCTCCCGAAATGTTTAAAAATAATCTAAGTGAACAAATGAAAATGGAGCACTCGGCGGTGGTATATTCGCACCACTTTTAGAAGTGTTTTCGTTTTTCTGTGTTTTTTCTGACCTTCTACTCTAATTGTTCGTTTTTGAATGCAAGAGGTCTCCTGTTGTTCTATTGGGGGCACTTTGGGTGCGCAGTCTTCTTGTTGGGTCTGATGACAAGTTTTCTGTTCTGTGCGGTTGGCTCACAGTTTCAAAAAGGAAAAAACAAAAATTACGGGACATTCAGACAAATGATGTGCCAATTCTGTGAAAGCAGTTAGATTCATCCTTAGTTATTATTTTCATGTTTTCACATTAATGAATGATTTTGCTCTACTCCGAGGCTTCACAGATGTGACAAGAGGGTTTCTGGAGGACAAATAGGGGCAGATATGAGTGGGTAATGGTGGGTGGATTTGTGGAAGGTGCAGGTGGGGTGAATGTTGGCGGTGGGTGGGGGGCAGTCCCCCTAGATACGGGGAAGAGCCTGGTGGATAGCGCTTCTGGAGGGCAGCAGATTTACTCGCTGCTTCCTTAACTTCGATTTCACCGTCACATTTTGATTCAGCTGTTGCAGGGGTTTCTAGGGAAAGGAGGCCTCGTTGATGGAGATATATCAGGGCTGGTGGTGCGTGGTGCATCTGGAAAGTAGAATTCAGTGGTGAATGGCGCCTCTGGTGGGTGGCAGGGGACAGGGGCGAGGAGGTTGACCGAGGGTGGCGGTGCGTAGATGGGAGCTCCCTAGCTTGGGGAGTGAGGTCTGGAAGGTGGCCGGTGGGACGTGTTGTCTCCGCAAACGCTTCTGTCAACCAGATCGGGGTTTTGCCGATGGACACTAGCTGCTTCTGGTGAAGCAAGGTTCATATCATCTGCGCATATTCAGTTTGTTGTGTTATGTAGTCTTATAACGGTTATATCACACATGTCTCATTTGGTCTTTGGCAACAAATTGAAATCGGTTTATAGGATTTAACAGCCCAAAGCGACTCAGGCTATCAGGCACGCTGTAGTGAAGGGCTCCAGAAATTATGACCACCTAGAGTTAGAGAACCACAGGTGGTCGAAATTTTCTATGGCGTCGTTCATAGCCTGAGTCGCTTTGGGGCATTAAACCCTATAAACCTATTAGCATTTGTTTCGAAGTTTATTCCGATGCTGTTCCCTACTGGTCAGTATGCATATATATGCATCACGACTGTAAGGACAGGACACAGACGACGCTGACACCGCTGTGCTTGTGTCCGCCTTTATTTGGTGTCATGTCGCAGCATTTACAGTGAACTCATTATAGATATGTACAATCATTATCAAAAAAAAAAGCCTGGAGGGTACACTTATGCGCCACCTTAGTGTTCATTGCGATAAGTGCGGTATTGTTAACAGGTAATAAGTCTGATAGCAGTAACTGGTCATTGCCCTTATATGCGGAATTGGTCATCCTCAACTTCACGCTCGTATACCCCTGGGGCCCTCATGCCACCCCTGGCAGAGTGGTGTAGGAGTTAAAGGGGCTGCGAAACACTGCTTGGGGGGATACCGGCTATACTTCAGGTGGATCCTTTATGTCACACAGATGCTGACCTAAAAAGAATTACAGGAATCTATGCACAGGAACGGGAGTTATTCAATGAAGAAATTTCAAAATACAAGCAAACAAAACGCTGCCCTCAACTCGATTTTCGCGGGGCTTCCCACTCCTATTTCGCTCTCCCGATGACGGCACCTGGTGCAACCAATCAAACAGCCTGCCAGAGCACATCGCGGAAGTTTGCACCCCATGGTTGCCTGCTCTCTGTAACTCGTTCTTGCTGAGACTGGCAGCGTCATTTCCATGCCAGAGCCCCTGGTGGTGTATTTTTATTTTACTTGCTTTGCAGGGCTTTTATCTAAGACAAACAAGTTGTTTTTGTTGATCTAATATAAAACGCAGACAGGTGACAAAATGTTTCTCTATTTATTCACACAATTTGCAGTATATTTACTGTTTGTACAGTCATCAAGCCCGCGCCAGGTGATGTCATATCCGCTGCTGAAACCCGCCACTGTGTGCGGACACCATCAGAGGCATGAATTTGTTTTTGGGAGGACATTAAAATATTAAAAAACGGAATATACGCGGTATTACCAACGCTAATAACAGCATTGCAACTTACTGTATGCGATCAACAGGCAAACTAGTCAACTAAGATAGTGTTTCGGGGCCCCTTTAAGCTATGCACCACTGCCTGGTGATGGCAGGTACTGCCGTCGGTGCGGCTTGAGACTCAGGTTGCTCTTTCCGAGCAATCTCTTGCAACCAATTATTAGAGTTTTAGAATAGGTCAGGGTGAATAGGGTGACCCTATCTGCATGTGCTTAGCGTTAGGGAAACGGGTTCAAGTTTTCTGTCTAGAATAGGGTGGTGGATGGTCGCTTTGCGTTGCTTGAAGGCAGCGACATAACGGCGGGAAAGGGAAGCTTTCAGAACAAATCAGTTAATATATATGCTGTATTTTTCCAATGCGTAAATAAAACGACATGCAAACTGTTGCAGTTACCAATTTCTAATTAGGAAATGCGGAAAATGATGCAAATATTTTTTTATAATGCGGACATGTTCAATCTGAGCCAAGACTATCCGCATAGGAAGATCAAAGTTGTAAACCTGTTTGTGGATATCAGTAGTTCAAACCTCCCGCGCTTTCTGACGTCAATCGACGCGTACTCGCTAAGCCTAGCAGCTCTGTAAACACAGAAACAATCCGAGAATTTGGCTTGTTATATCGTTAGAATTTTGTTGTTCAGGCAACTTCAGCCAAAGCAAAACCTTCGGGCGCCTTTATTTTGCCGTGAGCGTGAGCCACAGAGTAGCGGCAACGACAAATCGGTGATGAAGCGAGACGGCCTGCTTCGATGGGCGCCACCATGTTGACCCAACGTAGAGGGGCTTTGGGGCGCATGCTATTTCGTCGACTTTGCGTTAGCGTCGCCCGCTCACCGAAACACCCAAGGGGCGTTAGCGTTCTGCGCATGCGCAGTAGCATCCTGCTATTCCCCTATGACCAAAGCGATAGGGTGGCCCTATACTAAAACTCTCTATTAACTGAGCTGCCACCTGCCACAGTGGTCAGTTTCCTCTCAATCCGGTGGGCAGGTTGTGGTGATGCCACTACATCACTTGACCAAGGTGGCTCATTTAGGCTCCTTCTCCGAGGACTTTTCACTCACTGCGCTGAGGCCACCGCCGGAATTTCTGCAGAATGAAAACATTAATGTTATCGCTTTAACAGAAAGCTGAAATGGTCTCCTTTCCAGCCGTGTGGTGCGGCGCTTGTTAACCTTTTGAAAATTTATGCTCAGGACCGCTTAGGCCAAGTCCTGCAGCCACCTTCGAAAGATTCAGAATGCCCAAGAGGCAAAACAAGCCTGAGGCCACGGCTAGAAACACACCAGGTGGTCTATATATTTTTGACAATTTCTGTAGCAACTACCTCAGCCTCATCCTCAGTTACGGTTCTAATACAGTCTGTTTTCGTGTGCCAGCAGGAGGTGGGGAGGTCTTGTCAGGCTTACGGTGTCAGGAGGTTGGGCAATGGAAAGTTGTACTCCAACTGATATGGATTTCACATTGTGGTCCACGACACATTGCTACCCCACCCCCTCAGCCTCGCCCCCCACAGTTCAGGTAAGACGAATGAAATTCTTGCTGGCTGGCTTTCTATTTAACGGATTCTTTAGCTGAAGTTAGCAGAGCTGAGCTGATCATCGTGTGTTTCCTGTGGGAGAGACATCACGAAAGATTACAGATTGGGGATATTCCGGATCTGTAGCACATGCTTCAGTCGTGCCCTTGTAGTATCTCCAGTAGCGCGCAGAACCCAGCGATGTTACTGAGTAAGAGCTTGCACTGCCTGTTCTCATATCGAATGCTTGTGTTAGATTCCCAGATGTTCTGCTAGTGATTTGAGCTGTGTGCTGGTAAACGTGCGGAAGAGAAATGAGTGTTGCTTCGCACATTAACACTTGGACAAAACCAAATCTCATAGTTTGTGAGTTTGTGTTGCAATGTGTTGGAACCTTGCCTTGCAGGGTCTTCCCCAGGTTGGACAATGGCTGTAGCACGGCAGCCTTCCGGAGACCAGAGGAGAGCCGCCACAGGTGGCAACGTTTGAGACTGGAGTTGTTGGCCGCAGGCACTCAGCAACCACATGGCGTTTTTCCGAGACTTAGGAGCCAAGTGACTGCTTTTTGGCCTGGAATTGATTGATCGCGATGGCGTATTTTGCTGCCGTGTATAGAATGTCTACAAGTCGTGGCATATTTTGTATTCTTTTATAGTTTGTAAAACGCAACATATATTGCGGACCAAAAATTTGTGTTGTGCGTGTGCTTATTACTTAACCATGCCCGAAAGCTTGCAGTATGCGGTTTCGATGCAAAATATTTCTGCGCAGTCAGCCAAAACACGTCAATTAACAGCAATGAATCGCGAGGCAACATGTCTGTTGCATAAACTGGAATAATACCAGCTGATATACTGGTGAGCCAGCGCAGGATTGTTGTTTTTTCTTCCCCAAAAATCCACATACCCCGACTTTTGTCCATGACAGTACAATGTGAAATTATACACACCGAACCTTACATTCAGTTCCTTGCAGGTGTTTGTAGCGCTTGATGCATTTGAATACCTTAGCACTTGAAGCCCCACCATGAAAAAGCGTGTCAGTTGACGTCCTGACTAGTGCAACATGGCAGGTGGAGCCACGTGCAACTGCCATCCGCCCGCCATGGTTGTCACGCAGTGGAAAGCTCAGGGAGACATTCCCCTCTTCACTTGTAGGGTAGAAGAGGCGAGGCCGAAAGGTGGTTAGTACAGGAAGAACAAAAAGAAATGATTGTAAAATTGATAAGGACTAAGAAGGTCTAGAAAATCTCAGCAAAAGTAAAAATGACTAAGAATGACTAAGCAAAGAGCCCAGCAAAGTTGCTCAGCAGTTTTCATTAATGAGCAAAAGAAATACACACTAATGTATGCAAGAAATTATGAAGAAACAATAAGTAGATGTGAGGAATTGGAAGGAGGATACCTAATGCTTACGTATTGCCACCACAGAATGACGGATAAGTACTCCCATAATTTGTTACTGTGTCTGGCCACTTCCAGACCGTTAGAGCTAGGAGGAAGCAGTCTTGCATATCTGCATTCGATGCAAGCGTATATGTGAGAGAGTGTGCTTTGCAATGTATTCGTGCAGTTCAACGTGTAGCATGTTTGGTTTCGCTACGCTTGATCTACGCCAAAAAAGACTACAGTGACGCATTGCCCTGCTTAATTGTCCATGCATCACGGAGAGGCCTCCCTGTGTTCTAAAGGGAAAAAAATTTCCTTGTCTGCTGCACTAGTGATCCCCATAGATTGCTTGGGAGTTGAAGACAATTATCTTAGGACAACCGAGTTCTTTTGGGCCAGAAGGCTGACGGAACTCTTGCAAAATCGCCTAATGTTCACAATCGCATCGACGATAGTGGGCTTCTGCAATAATCCGTTGATATTAACATGCCCGCAGCTTTGAGGCAGCATCACCATTACAGCAAGTAGCGGTAATGTATTGCATCATTCTGGGTAGAGGAATGTAAAACAGCAAAGAGAATTATTTTTATGAAATTAGCGCTATAAGAAGAATACAGAGAACTGATGCAGGAATAAATTGTGCTTAAAAAAATCATAGATGCAGGGAGCAGCTGTCGACCTGCACTCGAGTGAGGCCTTGCACTGGAGTACCGAGCACAAATGAAAAACCATACAAAACCAATAGGGAATGCTTTTGAGGATAGCAAAAATTCTAATAGCAGAAAAAGATTCAAAGCGCCGTCAAGTGGTTGGTGGATATATTGTAATTATGGAGTCTTGCATAATACGAAAAAATTGCATGTAAAGTGTTTCTTGTTCAAAAATGCTATTGTCTAGAATTGTTGGGTATGGAAATGAGAAAAACAGATATGGAAGTGACAAAAACAGATTTTTAATGCCTGCCATGAAGTACTGCATTAAAAACTTTATTAAAAGTGAACTATGGCCGATTTCTGGGAGCGAACCTTTTGAACTTCGGAACATCACTCACAACCACCGTGGCCATGTAAGAAAGGAGATGGTCTTTCGGGCCGTTCCCACTTGACTCTTTAAACATTCACGAGAACTGTTTAAGCAAGTTTACTACGTAGTCACCACTCTCACTTTACTGCGCTGTGCTGCTAGCACTGTGGATCTCCTTTGAAAATTTATCATCATCAATCAAATCCATAGTTGGTGTCCCGAGGCGGCACCAACCCCTTCAAAGTTGCACCCTGCCCTCGGACTCAGCAGCAAGTCGGAACACAGCACACACACTCTATGGTCATCTCACACTGTCACGGGTTCTTCAGCGAGCCTTAAGGGATCCTGAATTTCCAGAAGCAACCCACAACCCATAGACCACCGCTGCTGCCGCTGGGTCTGTCGTATAGCGTTCTGCGGCGGTGACGGCCCAGCGCGAGCCGAATAATTAGTAGTGCAGTCACCTTTGCTGGCTTCAACCCCTCTTCTCCTTCCCTGATGCTTCGTCCTCGACCGGCGGGCAGGACCCCACCGTCAGCACCGTTGGCGAGTCTGTAATCCCTTTGTGTCCACCGACTTCCTCGGGTTATGAAACATCTCTTGCTGCTGCTGTTGTTGTTGGCCTCATAAAATTGCCCATACCCACAAAGGGGATTGGCCATAACCAGGTGGTGACTACCTGTACTGCAAATTGCAGGTGGCAAGCATGGGATGATCTAAAATTGCTATACATTTATGTTTTGTAATTGTGAAGCTGCAAACGGAATTACTGTGCAGAGTGTAGAAGTCTAACCAAGTGACTTGGTATATTGCCGTATGATGAGTGCTGCACCTGCGGCAGAAGGAGGAACTGTTACAGACATTTCTTCACACGTTTTACACAGTCTACAGTCAGTCTACAACTGTCTATAGGAATCATTGCATAGAAGTGGAGGGATGAGGCAGACATACTGCATGAAATGACTTCTGTTGTGTTAATCATAGCGACAGGTGTGTTCTACATGAAATACTGCAGAATACCTATCTTGAGATGGCCTAGACAGCGCATGCTCTCTTGTACATTCCCTAGTTTCTTATGATGTGAGGGAACGAAACTGCCGATAATGAGGAGGTGCACACTGTGCGCATGCTTTGCTGGCTGTATTCAGGTGCCCCAGACCGCTGAAACGATTGACAAAACTGTTTCCAGATGATGGCTGACGATAAAGAGTCTGAGAAGGGTGCAGCGAAGCTCACATTTTCCACTAATTCATCTAGAACAGGCCACATTCGTAGGGCCTATTACTAGGCACTTGGCTGCAGACTTGGAAAGCTGCACAGCCCATGCGGGCTTCTTTACGCCTTTTGAGCGACACTGGTGTCGACTCGCGATTGTGGTGCCAGCGAACTTGCATATACATATTTACTATTAGGGCCGAAGCATTAGAGAAAGAAGTGGGTAATAATAAAAAATATACAAGAACAATATTGGCACATTAGAATTAGATTATATAATCACTAACAACATTCTTAAATGACTCGAGTTTGTAATACATGCAGTGGAAGTGGGAAAGTGATTCCATTCCTTAGCTGCCTTTGGGATGAAAGATGCGAAATGAATGTTCATGCGACTGCTTGGCACTTCAACTTTGAACTGATGTTCGCTGCGGGAAGAAATATATAAAACCAGCAGAAGTAGCGAGTTTCTGAGATGAGGGTTATAATGGTAGGTTTTATGGAACAGACAAACGCGCAATTCTTCGACGAATGGAAATATCACGAAGGCTTAGATTCCTTCCGGTTACACTAGCATTCGATTATAGTTGGAAAAAGTGAAACACGCCACCTGGTTTTTGATGGATTCTATCTTTTTTAGAATTAGTAAGGAAAGTTGAGGGTCCCTTACTGATGACGCATGTTCTATCTTTGGTCCGAACTAGTGTTTTGTAAAGTATAAGTTTCAAGTTCGTGGGCACCATAGAAAAATTCCAACGTAAGTAAGCAAGTGTACGATTAGCATTACTTGTTATGTAGTCCACCTGAGCTTGCGAGGAAAGGTTACTGCATATATGAACACCGAGGTATTTATAAGATGAAACCTGTGTTAGCGGAGTTTTATTAAGTGAATAATCACAAGAAATCTCATTAGATACATGACGGGAAATTCTCATAAACTTGCACTTAATAACATTAAACTTCATTAGCCAAGTGTTACACCAAGAAGAAATCTGATTAAAGTCTGATTGGAGGGTAAGGTGGTCAGCAGAGATTTTTATTTGACAATAAATAGCACAATCACTGCCAAAAAGTTTCGTGGCAAGTCGTTAATATAGATAAGATTTGGCTGATTGGTTTATTGGGGTTTAACATCCCAAAGCGACTCGAGCTATGAAGGCCGCCGTAGTGGAGGGCTCCAGAAATTTCGACCACCTGAGGTTCTTTAACATGCACTAACATCGCACAGTAGATGGGCCTCTAGAATTTCGCCTCAATCGAAATTCGGCCGCTGCGGCCGGACTGCACCTTTCAGGTCAGCAGCTGAGTGTTGTAACCACCCAGGCAGCACAACAACATTGGCCGAAGGTCGGTCAACTGTTGGCAAAAATTGGCACGAATATCGGTCCTACACTGGCATTTGGGCCGAGCGCTACCACTTTACACATTGGACCTACTTTCATGCCAGTTTTGGGCCAATCTTCGGACGATCAAGCGGCCAACGCAGTACCGATGTTCGTTCTGCAGCATGGGCCAGGAAAGGTCTCATACCGGTATCCAACTTTCAAACATTGGTAGCCAACTTTCAAACATTGGTAGCCAGCTTTCGAATAATGGTTTCCAGCTTTCGAATAATGGCATCCACCTTTCGAATAATGGCATCCAGCTTTCGAATAATGGTGTCCAGCTTTCGAATGATGGCATCCAGCTTTCGAACGCTGGCACATGCAATTAACCCACTCGCCAATGACCGGCACTGTGGATGGATGTACAGACCAATCTACCTAGCAAATATTCATAATAGAGGGTGCGAAAGAATTCCAGAAAAAAGACCCGCTTATTGCTTTGAGTTACAAGAATCACGCTTTTAGCCCGCACAGGATGGTTTGCGCTACCACCAGCCACCCTGGGGAGTAAAGAAAGGGGGCCCAAGAGCATGGTGGCAGAGGCTGTGGGAAAACAATTTATTTTCAAGTTTGGTGCGTGCCGATCAGGTTGGGCAAAGCATCTGGGCAAGCTGCTGCGGCACGGCTAAGGCATCCATAAAATGCTCAACGGAGCTGTCCTCCAGTGAACTGATCAGTCATATCTGAAGTAATCGTTGCACTCCACTTGCAAGAGGGCTGCTGGACTGCATTCAAACAAAATTCCTCGTCCAGCTCTTGCACGATGGCCTCACGAAGCGCCAAGCCTGCAACGATCGAGACGCATGATGTCATGGTAAGTTGAATTATGGCCATCACAGAACAAAAACAAAAATGATTAAGTAACACCGAATTTTGTGAAACACAGTCATCGTGAAGACACTAGCAACATATTTTACAGGATAATTTTAAATTTATTCTTGAGAACCAGCACTACATTAGTTGCACAAAGTGGAATTTAATTTACTAAACTTCTCTTATACCAAATGGTTTAATTTAGTCCAATGCGTCGTGTCGCACTCCCAGTAAATATATTCAATGCGAGATAAGCAAATTAATGTGATACTGAAAACAGATTAATGTATTATTTTGTTTTAATATCATAACTCGTATTTCTAAATTGCGAGCTAATTTTTTTATTCAAGTAAATATGCACAGGTTGTTGCGTCTCTTCCACATGGACGTCAAAACAACATTTTTGATTAGTTTTTTTTAATAGGGTTAAAAATACGGCTTGCGATTTTTTGCGAAATACGCTGAACGCAAGGAACTGAGGGCACCTTTGTTTTACCTTAATCGCTTCGCATGCATGCTATAATTGGATTCGAAACTGCGACTTGCAAACCACACAAAAATACTAGTCTGATAGTCCAGAGTAATGCCCTTTTTCATTGCGAGAGAACTTGGGCAAAAGCTTTAACCAGAAATTGCGGATTTTCTATTGAGTCTGCAAGTGTAGAAGGCAAAAAGAAACAGTACGGAAGTATACATATTCTTACCAACTGGTCCGCAGTGGAAAATTAATTAAGCGGTTCCGATTTCCGTCGCCCATAAGCGGTAAAGGACATATTCCCGAATGCATCCCATCTCAGGTCATATGAGTTCAAACCCGCTGTTAGCCAAAGTAGTGAATCTTCAGTGAGTTCATCTCACCAAGACGAAAAATTAAATTCTCACCATTCGGCCACAATTCCACTGCGCACGACGTCAAGCAAGCCATTTCGCAATGAGAGTGGGTACACAGAAGTCGTCCTCGTGCTTTTTGGCTCGCTCTGTTTTCCTGCCGAAAAAATAAAGGCGCATGTAGTCAAAGCAACGTTTACTACAAAAACCACTTTAACTTCCAGACGTATATCAAGATAAAAGAGTTTTAGTACTTACAAATAAGATCTTGCAGGCGGTACGAACAGCGTCGGAGCTCTCCTAATATATTAGCGTGGCTTTTCGCGTGCACAGACTATGAACGGTGCTAGCTCGAGTGTGCATGCATTTTCGTCGTGTTGGTTGTGCACGTGGTTGGGCTCCGCCGTGGAGTCAAGAATGTCTTATTGTGATGCGTCGCGCGGTTCCAAAACGAGCAGTGGAGACGATGGTGGGGGGGGGGGGGGGGGGGGAGGGGTTGACTGGAGGGGATAGAGTCATTTTCCTTTACACAGGTTTTGTGGTTCCGAGAAAAGTCCTCGAGCTGAAAGGTGGAGACAGGGAGATCGTGGAAGGGTGTACGAACAGCGAAGCGCGTAGCTGCGCGCGAGGGAAAATAGCTTTGAGGAAGTGACCACCAAAAAGAAAAAAAAGCGCTTCGCGGGGTGGGGGGCTAGCCCGCTACCTAAAAAAAAGGGCGCGGCCGGGAGAACAGGTGGGGAGATATGGGAAGACTTGAAAGAGAGAGGGAAAGGGGCCAAAACACGTGAAAAGGGTTTGGAATTTTTGGAGAACGAGTCACATGGCCACACGCAGTACGGAAAGCAATACCTACAAGGAACAAGTGGATGGGAAACACGGAAGCGTCAAAGTATTGCTACAAAGCTGCAGCAAAAGCCCGAAAATTTTGAAGTGAAAAACTTGGAGCTTCAAGATGAATTTCGCCAAAATGACTTCACACACTCACGTATTTTGTGGGGCCGTGATGTGGCTTCTGTTAGTTCAAGATAGCTTAAAATGTTACCGCATAATAACAAAAATATAAAGCAAAAAAAAAATATCCAAGCAGAATGCGCGCTCTTTCATAGTTTCATGTACCGTACATACGCCAAACAAGCTAGGTTAACATGCGTCTAACGCCAGTTGTCAGTCCATTTATTCAGTGGTCGTCGAAGAATCCTCAAATTGTTTGTTGGTGTGGAAGTTTCGCGCGAAAAAAAGCAAAAACAAACAAAGGCATGTTGAATTGTGGTTCGCAACTACTTTCGATGATTTTCATCAATAAAGGTCATGTTCGAAAGAAAAAAAAACTTGCGAGTAAATATGCAAGGACGTGAGCAAGAGCTATATTGCCCCCAGTGCAAATTACGCAACAGAAGAATAAAATGGTCAAGAACAACAATTTCCAACACTACGATTTGCAGAAAAGGAAGGAAATAGCAAATCAGAAAACACGGGAAAGGCGCGATCACAGGGCACGAGGTAGGGAAGCGTAGGAATCGCTTAGCACGTGTCCGCGTGCGTTTATGAAGCACCCGCCTAATATTTCACGAGCGCAACGCATAATTCGAAATTACGAGGCGACTGCTTCGTTTCTGGACGTTGCCAAAACTGAGCACAATTTCGGTTTAGCGAATGCACTTGCGCTAATCTATTACGTTTGTATCGCGATCTCCATGAAGGAGGCACCAGCTGCGCACTGCGGCAGTGAATTCGTAGAGCGAATAAAAATAAGTGATTTTTTTATTCCAAAAATATAATGAAATCAAACTTATTTGATTTTTGTTGAAGGCGCCTGTTG
Source organism: Amblyomma mixtum (assembly GCF_055824585.1). NCBI lineage: Eukaryota > Metazoa > Arthropoda > Arachnida > Ixodida > Ixodidae > Amblyomma > Amblyomma mixtum. Next base: position 377,887,900 of record NC_143014.1, on the reverse strand, counting down.
AAAAGTTTTGTTGAAGGCGTCTCGGGTGTAATCAGAACGTTAATTCTGATCAACAGGACTTCGATCGCAATTCTCCTAAACGTATAATTGCTGGTCACTGCGCAACCAGAGTGCAGCTTTTCCAACGGAATCATGGGTAGCTTTGCTCACAAACTGCAAAAGTGTTCGGTTAAAATATAATAATAAATAAAACCAAATCTTTGAACTCGCATGTTTTAGCGCGTTCGAAAATTATGAACTGCCGATATGGTACTCGACAATAAAAATATTTTTGAACCCATTTTAATGGATGACACAATGTTTACCAACGTTTGCCCGTATACTTTGAACACTGGATAAGCGGTGGCAATCCTAGGCCAATATGGCCAGCTCCCGGAAATGGCATAGCCAACTCTGGCAAAGAGTGGAACAACACTGGCTAACATGGCCCATGATAGCCAGGATTCGATTATGGCACAGCCAGCAATGGCAAACAGTGGGGCAATCCTGGCTAACCTGGCCCAAGATAGCCAGGATCTAATTACGGCTCAGCCAATAATGGTAAAGCGACGGACAACCAGGGCAATTGTTGGATGTGCTAAGGAGTGGCACAACCAATATCGGATGCTCACTGGCAACTCTGGGCCTAGTTAGGGCCACGCTTTGCCAGTGGATTTCCAATATTGGCCCGCTGCTGTGTGCTACCTGGGAACTAAGCTACCGCGGCGGGTTATATAGATAAGAAATATCAAAGTTCCCAGCACTGATTCCTGCGGATCCCAGAGTCCACACTGCAAGAATCAGAGCTACGGCCATTCGCATTTACAAAGTGTGTGCAGTTAGACAAGAAGCATTCGATCCTTCTTAAAACGTTAAGCTGAAGATTAAGCTTACTTAGTTTCAGAAGTAGTAGTCTGTGGCAAACCGTACCAAAAGCATTGGCGAAATCAATGAAAATCCAGTCAGTAATGAGTGAAGAGTCAAGGGCGGAAAACAAGTCATTCGTGCAGGCTAAGAGCTGAGTTTCACAAGAATAGTGCTTTCGGAAACCGTGCTTTTGAACACTGAAATCGAGTTATACCCTTGTTACATGGGCAGAGTTAACTGCGATTAGCATAACCACGGTCAATCATAACCGTGGTTAGCGTATGTTACATGGCGGACCAAACCGCAGTTACGTGACTAACCGCGGTTCTCGCGAACCGAGCTTGGCGACCTCGGTTTGCGTCGTTAACTGAGAACATGGTGGCGTCTGTGGACAGAAAGTGCCCGTAGGCGTCAGAGTTTCGAAAAGCGTATGAGCTGGTGCACTTCAGCAACATACTTTTTTCGCGTGAAATGACGTTTCAAGAGCAACACATTAAATGAGGCTGCACCAAAGCGCCGTCCGATGGCGCTTTGGTGCAGCCTCTGAGTGCCGTCCGACGGCGCTTTGGTGCAGCCTCTGAGTGCCGTCCGACGGCGCTTTGGTGCAGCCTCTGAGTGCCGTCCGACGGCGCAGCAACAGCGTACTGCAGCACCGTTCCGCAATGCTCGAGCTGCACATAGCGCTGTAATATCAAAAAAGGACCGCTCCCTGCACCGATCTTTAAAGTAGGCGACAAGAGCGCAACACTAGCTGCACCAGATTTCGCGAGCTGACTGCGGTGGTGCCGCCTGCGAGCGCGGCGGACGATGGCGCTCTGACAGTGCGCTACTCCCTAGTCGTTGCTAAGCCTAACTTGTTTCGCATCGAAGCCACAGTGGGCTGCGCTTTTGAATTTACCAGCGCTACAGTAAATTGTCTACTCATTGCACTGCCTTACTGACTACCCCATTGTCTCATGCTAAAAGAAAATATATGATCGATTTCAGTGACGGCTTAGCAGCGGAGCTAGCATGCAAGAGATCGGGTGTGCCGCGGTGCACCAGCGGCAGCTGGTACGCCCTAGCTTGTATCGGAGTTATTACTCCTACCGTGAACTTGGTACAGATCAGCGATCCTCGAAGAGGAATCATTTTTGACATTCCCTTATCCCAGGGCTTATTATTTACGACAGCATGAAAGCATAGCATGGTTTTCAGATGCTGGTGCCAGGGCTCCGTCGCAAAGGCATTGCCTTGGCGTGGATGGCTTTTCAGGAGGCGCGCCGATGTTTGTACTATGGCAGTGGAGGCAGTGCTGCCACCGGACGGCGCCGTCGGATGGCACTCTAGACACTGCGTTGTAAGGTATTTGCAAATGCTGCTTCACTCTGCTGATCATTGTGTCACTTCGTTCGTTGCACCCGGCCAGTGGATGCCAATACCGAGAACGGTAGCGAGCAGTGTGACAACGGCGAACCGCGGTTTGAGATAACCACAGTCAAGTTTGGTAACCACGGTTAACTCTGCCCGTGTAACAAGGATATTAGTCTCAAGGAAAGTTATAATATGGCTATAAATAACATGCTCCAGTAGTTTGCAAGGAATGCTTGTTAATGCGATGGGTCTGTAATTGGATGGGGAATTAACATCACCTGACTTGAAAATAGGAACCACCTTCCCCACTTTCCAGTCGTCCAGAGGTTCACCACATTCCAAGGACTGCGAAAAAAGTTTTGACAACAGTATCGAAGAATAAGCTTCAGTGTTTCTTAAAAATTTTGGGCTGACACCATCTTTGCCTGGTGAAGAAGAGCTTAATTTCATGCATTAATCTGCTTATTCCAGTCCAATCTATGATAAGATCCATGGTCTGGTAATCAAAATGGGAAACAATAGGAAGGGCAACAACTTTCTTTGGGAACAATAGTTTTGTCAGAAGCGAGTAATTCGATTTCTGACTTATCACCGCGAGCAACATTCCAAAATTTGCGCGGGTTTGAGGCAAGCATCGACGGCAGCGTTCGTTCAAAAAATGTGCGCTTCGCATTCCTAAGCCCCTTAGTGTACTCTGCTGCTGCTCGATGATAAGCCTCCCATCTTTCTTCAGACACAGATAACTTGGCTTTATGGGAAAATTCGTTTTTTTTCTTCAGTAATCGCTAGAGTGATGTTGTAAACAAAGGGGCATTAGAGAATTTTTTTATCCTGCATAAAAGAATAAATTGGTTAGTAAGCTGGATGATTTTCGATTTGAAGGTGAGCAAATTTTCTTGCACTGTACGCTCTGAAAACTGAAGAATTTGCTTGAAAAATCTGCTAGTCCTGTGTTGATAGAAGTATAGTCGACTTTCCCATAGTCCCTAGTAAACTTTTTGCTTACTTCTTGGCGAGGTGAAAGGTTCGTAATATTAAAATGAATAATGGAATGATCACTCAAACCAGGCAGAAGTGAAAGTGAGTGAGCGAGGTCCGGATGTACGGCAAGTACTAGGTCAAGGATACTGGCGCTAGATTGAGTAACACGCGTTGGACTTTTAACTAATTGATAAAGATTAAAGTCAGAGCATGTGCGAAGAAACGAAATGCATTTGAAGGAGCTGCAGTTTGCAAGCGGAAGATGCATGTCCCGATTAATGTTGGGAACGTTAAAGTCGCCCAGAACGAAGCTGGGTGATGATGGAAACTTCGTGTGCAATTACTTAGAACATCGTGAACATCCGACGAGAAACCATTAGATGAATTGGGAGGATGATAACATGTGACGAAAATAATATCTTTATAATTGAGGCGGATGTTCAAACAAGCCATTTCAAGCGGAGAAAGAACAGAAACATTGAAGGAAACAAGGTCATTATCGACTGCTATCAAAAAGCCACTGCCAAATCGCGTTCCCCGATCACGCTTGTAGAATTTATATTTTCGTGTGCAATTCAAGAATTCTTTATCGTTGTTTTTTGCGGAAAGCCAAGTTTCTGTAAGAATTACCACATCAGCTGAACAGGTGTAAATCAACGTTGACAGGGAATCATGTTTATTGCTAACGCTCCTAATGTTAGAAAAAAGAAAAGAGAAGCTACATTTGAACGACCGATGTCTGCTAACATCTAGCTACGATGACGACGGAGGGGCAGATGCACTAGAAGTTATTAAGCTAGTCTTGTCTGTGGAAAGTGCGCCACCAATACAGAGCTCACATACGCTGTCGGTGATGGGGCAGTAAATGTAACCTTAATTGTCGATAAATACTTTGTTGTGTTTCAGTGACTAAGCCCGTACAGTAGCTTTTGCAAAATCCACCAGCTTTCTGTGACTAGTGCTCACCGACTTCCTTGTGTTCTGAAATGTCTCTTGCTGCTGTTGTTCACCTCATAAAATAGCCCTTACCCACAAGGGGGATTGGCCATAACCAGGCGGTGACCACCTGTTATGCAAATTGCAGGTGGCAAACACGGGATGATATCTAAAATTGCTATACATTTGTGTTTTGTAATTGTGAAGCTGCAAACGCAATTACTGTGCAGAGTTTGGAAAACTCAAACCAAGTGCCTTGATGCATGGCCATATGATGAGTGCCGCATGTGCCTCAGAAGAAGGAACCGCTACAGATATTTCTTCACACATGTTTTATAGAGCCTACACGCAGTCTACGACTGTATAGGAATGGAGGGAGGATGCAGAAATACTGTGTGAAATGACTTCTGTAGTGTTAATCATAGCGACGGGTGTGTTCTGCATGAAATGCTGCAGAATAGTGCAGAATACCCGTCTTGTGATGGCCTTAATAGCACATCCTTTCTCACATATTCCGTAGGTTCTTGTGATGGAATGAAACTGCCGATAACGAGGAGATGCATGCTGTGCGCATGCTTTGCTGGCTGTATTCAGGTGCCTCACGCTGATGAAATTATTGATAAAAGTTCTTGCCAGGTGACGGCTGCTGATAAACTGTCTGAGGAGGGTGTAGCGAAGCTCACATTTTCCACTTATTCTCCTAGGACAGGCCACCTTCAGAGGATCTATTGCTATGCGCTTGGCTGCAGAATTTGAAAGCTACGCAGCCTATGTGGGCATGCATGAATTTTGAGCGACACGGGCGTTGACTCGCGATTGTGATGCCAACGAATGTGCGTGCACATATTCTCAATTCTGTTCTCACCACATGGTCACTGGCCCTCTTTCTTCGGTTTGGTTTGGTTTGGTTTATGGGGTTTAACGTCCCAAAGCGACTAAGGCTATGAGAGACGCCGTAGTGGAGGGCTCCGGAAATTTCGACCACCTGGGGTTCTTTAACGTGCACTGACATCGCACAGTACACGGGCCTCGAATTTCTCCTCCAAAGAAATTCAGCCGCCGCGGCCGGGTTCGAACCCGCGTCTTTCGGGACAGCAGCCGAGCACCATAGCCACTGAGCCACCGCGGCAGCTCTCTTTCTTCTCCTCTTCCACTTTCCCAATGCAGAGGAGCAGGTGGAATATTCATCTTTCCTGCCAATCTTTGTGCCCTTCCAAGCAATCAATTTGTCTTTCCTTTTTTAGAAGCTTCAAGTCCATAAAGGTACTATACGTAATCCATGTAAAAAAAATGATGCATCTCCATACTGGACAGTAGTTGTCACGGCTGTAAACTAAGATAATTTCGATTCATTTCAATTTATTTTCCAGTATACACTGGAACATTCTCCAGGCTCGTACGATCATATGATCGTATGAAGACTCCCTAAACATGACTCACACCACTGGTACCAGTGGTGGCGATGGCCAATCACATGCTGCGATATGAGTCTGATGATGTTGCGGTGCTCGTGCTGGTCATGTGACCTCATTAATTTTGCGCGGCAGCGGCAGCAATCCGACTATCGATTGTCAAACACTATTACAGTAAAACATGTAACTAAATGCATTGGTTGTGAATCCGCACTGTCACAGTGGACATGATAAATGTGAAAAAGTTTAGCAGAGTTTGTAGTGTAATATTCGTAGACTGAATTGTGGTACCCATAATTATTCTTCAAATTCCGCAGAAAAGAGTGCGTTGGCTATCGCTCGGCAGATATATGGTAGAAGGACAAATGCAATGGTGTACAGCGTGGCTGGCATTGAATGTTTATTTGTAAGTATTGAAAATAACTGGACTATGCTAACGTAGAAGCTGCTGTGTCTTAGCTTTAGCCCCCCCCCCCCCCGTTCTCTTACACTTCGCTGGGCTGCTGCCGCTAACAATTCTACACTAATAAGCAAGCATATGAAGGAGCTGTATTTGAAAGAAAAAATAGTAAAAGCATTCACAGCAACGTGCAGGAAGACGATGAGCATAATGAAAAGCACGTCAGATCAAGTAAGAGCAATGAGTTCTCTTAATTGCATAATTTCAACTCCAGTACCGTGTTTACGGTGGAGGTTGAGTAACCTACATAAACAGTTTGCTTTTTCCAAGCCAGTAACTTCTTTCTGTATACGTAATGTGTTACTTTTAATTCACGCTTTTGAAGAATGAATGAAGGAATGCGGGAGTGGGGTGGCAGACGCAAGTAAGGATCAACACAAAAACCCTTGTTTCTGAAATTCCTACCTTCCCTGCTCAAGCTTACGCTGAACGTTCACATCATGCACTGGCAACCATACTCTGAGTGATTCCGCCTGCTAGACGAGAGCGGACTTGCCGTCGATGGGGTACGTCGATTACGACCGCATCCACTCTACCTCGGCCACCGGATCTTGGAATTTTGGTGTGAATTGACTATATTCAGGAAGCGCTCGCCGCAAATATTAGGATATGAAAACCTTCAATGTTCAGCAGAAAGAGGGCAGCGAGAGGGCTACCCGCCTAGACAATGACAAAAAGGTCTTGGTTCTCAGAGGTGGCTTCAGCCAGTTGGATGAGTTGTAGTCTGCGGGTCAGAGCTCAGTAGTGAGGCCTCCCATGAGTCTTTCGACTTTATGTGTCGTCGCTCCCGAGGGGCATGAGGACACTCCAATAATATGTGCTCCAAGGTCGCCCTAAGTTCACAGTGTGGGCATTTTTCTGTCAACTGCCCTGGGTACATCAGACTCCAGAGGGCTGGGTTTGGAAATGTGCAAGTTTTAACCAGCGTGAGCTGATGGCTTCGTATCTAGTTAAGAACCTGCCTGCAGGAGGAGGCCTAGCTCATTGAAAATGATAGTGCTGCGTAATTTCTCTGTATCCCACCATGCGATCCCTGTCTGTCAAGACCACCTCACTCAGGTCCGCCCGGAAGGAAAAGCCTCGGGCCAACTCGTGCAGGGATGCGTGTGCTGGCGTCCAGACTAGCGTAATTTTTTGGTCTATTACTTGGTGTCTTAGAACTGTACTCGTCAGGAGGGGGGGGGGGATCCGACCCCTGCTGAAATCTAGTACGGCAACAATGGAGTCACTGATGATATACATTGCTTTTCTGCCAACACAAGCCAGTGCTACGGCAACTTCCTCTGCAGTCTCTGAGTTAGTTGACAGTATCATCATCATCATCAACCTGACTACGCCCACTGCGGGGCAAAGGCCTCTCACATGTCTCTCCAATTAACCCTGTCCTTCGCCAGTTGCCGCCACTCTACCCCGGCAAACTTCTTAATCTCAGCCGCCCACCTAACTTTCTGCCGTCCCCAGTTACGCTTGCCTTCTCCTGGAGTCCACTCCGTTACCTTTAAGGATCAGCGGTTATCTTGCCTTCACATTACATGCCCTGCTCAAGCCCACTTCTTCCTCTTGATTTCAACTAGGATGTCATTAACCCACATTTGTTCTCTCACCCATTCCGCCCGCTTCTGATCCTTTAACGTTACACCTATCATTTTTCTTTCCATGGTTTGCTGCTTTGTCCTTAACTTAGACTGAACCCTCTTTGTTAGCCTCCACGTTTCTGCCCCACAGGTGAGTACCGGTAAGATACAGCTGTTGTATATTTTTCTCTTGAGGGATAATGGTAAACTGCCATTCATGATCTGATAGAACCTACCATATGCACTCCACCCCATTCTTATTCGTCTAGTTATTTCCCTCTCGTGATCCGGATCAGCTGTCACTACCTGCCCTAAATAGACATATTCTCTTACTACTTCCCAGCACCACGCCATTAATTGTGAACTGCTGTTCTATTGCTAGACTGTTGAATATTACTTTGGTTTTCTGCATGTTAATTTTTAGCCCCACTGTTCTGCTCTGCCTGTCTAATTCATTGATCATGCTTTGCAGTTCACGTCCTGAGTGACTTAGCAAGGCATTGTCATCAGCAAATCGCAGATTACTTAGGTATTCTCCATTAACTCTTATCCCCAACTGTTCCCATTTCAGGCCCCGGAATACCTCCTGTAAAGAGGCAGTGAATAGCATAGGCAAGATTGTGTCTCCCTGCCAGACACCTTTCCTTATTGGAATTTTATTGCTGACTTTATGGAGAACTATGGTAGCTGTGCACTAAGCCCTATGACATCCCTATTAATGCCCGCTAATTCCTCAAGCAGCAGTGCTTAACTAGCCTCACGGGATAAGGTTCTTGCGTTAAACGTTGCTAGGTTCAGTTTCCAATGGTGACCTGTCCGGAGCCAATGATTCTTTACACCCTCCGCTGCGTCACAGGTCTGACCGCCGCCCCATATAGAGGCACTTATTTTTAGGAGTTGGTTATTATTTACGACTGCGAGGGTGATCGTATTATTACCATGCTCCGTGGCACCCACGTAGACCACGTCCTCATCTTTACAGGAGAGGAAGTATTTCTCAAGCGCTTGTGTCCGTTTGGCCTGGCACAGAGAGTTTGGTTTATGGTTTATGGGGTTTAACGTCCCAAAGCGACTGAGGCTATGAGAGACGCCGTAGTGAAGGGCTCCGGAAATTTCGACCACCTGGGGTTCTTTAACGTGCACTGACATCGCACAGTACACGGGCCTCTAGAATTTCTCCTCCAAAGAAATTCCAGCCGCCGCGGCCGGGATCGAACCCGCGTCTTCCGGGTCAGCAGCCGAGCACCATAACCGCTGAGCCACCGCGGCGGCTGGCACAGAGAGCGATGAATAGAATCCATATTCCTGGGTAGTGGTGGTACAATATTGCTCTGAACTTCTTTGAGCCTGTCGACTTTGGCGGTTGTGCTGTTGTCATGACTCAGATGGAGTCTAGAATGGCCCTGCCGGTTGTGCTTAATTTGGGGCGTTCTTACGGCTTGCATAATTTTTTCCAGGGTATTGTGCATGCCTAGCTCTAGGAGGCGGTGAGTGGATGTATGGAAGGCATCCGTAGAGCTCTACTTCATGCACTGCCTGATAATTCCATCTGTCTTTTCATTTTATGCCCCTTTAAGATCGAGGAAGTGGGCAGCACGTGAGATATGGCTAACTACGATGGCCTGTACTAGCTGAAAGAGATTGTGCTCCTTCATGCCATGCCTCCTGTTACCAATCCACTGAGTGACGAGTATCGTTTGTTGTGCACTGTCCTTCATCTTAGCTCGATGACAATGCAGAACTCGAAGTACTAGACAGCTGCGTTCATATATGGGAGGCCAAAGCTAGTACGGAAAAGCGATTAAAGAAACAAAAGTGGAATTGCAATCTCAGAATACGCCTAAAATGCCATAACAAAGAGGTCGAGGAATATCCATTTCAACTCAGCAATCACAACTGGGGAACAATATGCGACCATATGGAGGGCAACATCCCGCTCGCTAAAACATGGAGCCTCCTTCATCATCTCCTGAATCCAGATGGTAGAAAGTTAACACAGCGTCAAAATTTCCAGAAATTTGGTCGTAAATGTGAGGGTTCAAAACAAGAACTCCTCGATGCAATTCTTTGCCGATACATAGGATCCACCTCCACAACTTCCTGTCGGTGAAACTCACTTGCATGGCAAAGGTGCGTACTATACAGAAAAAAAAAAATTGGCTGTAGTTTAGCTCTGGTCAAACCTGGAGTGACACGATAGCTACAGCTGGCCGAGTGGAACTCGCTGAGTCGAACTGCAAAGTCAGTCTTTCGCCGCTGCGTTTTGCTGGGCATTCGTTGTTTGGCTAGGCATTCTACTTCATCTTCATCCCTGGACGTGGATTCACAGTTACTGCATAACTCCTTTCCTCAAATTAATTTTCTTCATTACGGCCCCTCTTTCTCTTTCTTCTTTCACTCCCACTTCCTCCCTCCCTATACAAACGGATGACGGGTGTCCACCGAGGTATGCAAGACAGTTACTGCGTATTTTCCTTTCCTCAAATAAAATTTTCAGTTTCTTTATTACGGCCCTTCTTTCTTCTTTCACTCCCACTTCCTCCCTTCCTGTAAGGTGCGGTGAGGGCGTCCACTGAGATGACAGAGAATTACTGCATCATTAATTAGTGAGCTACAGGACATGACTACGCTTAGGCTTTGCTGTGGTTAAGCAATGCAATGCTACTGATGATTTCCTTGGGTAATCTCTGACGTCGTCAAATCGATTACGGGTGTCTACAGAGATATGTGAGACATTTACTGTGTCATTTCCTTCCCTCAAATTCATTTCCTTCATCATTTCCTGTTTCTTTTTTCACTCCCTCCCTTCCTCAACAAACGGAAGACGCGTGTCCACTGCAGTCATGGGGATACGGCCGAGGTGTGACCACGCTCAACAAGGCAGAGTGGCTGGCGTAGTGAAGCTATCGCTTCAAAAGTATGAGGTGTGCAACGCATGCGGACGGTTGGGCCACCACAAAGATGTTTGCTCGGACCCTGACACCGTCAAGTGTCGAAGATGCGGAGTGGAGGGTCTGGAATTGGGCCATACTTGGGAAGTGAAGTGTCAGCTCTGTGGCAAAAATCACCTCCTCGGCGACAATAAATGCAGGGAAATCTACAGGACTTCCTATCTCACCAAGAAACAGAAGTGGGAGCGAAAAATTGCCCAGCAACAGCAGCAGCAAATATCTGACGGAACTCCGGAAGGCAATTCCAGATGACGGGACTCCTGAGGCCGGCGTGGGGATTTCCATGCTGAGAGCGGAGACTTTCGAACACGGAGCGGGGACTTGCCGCGATCAATGCAGACTACCAGCTGGAGCCGTCCAAGCTCCCGTGGCAGCGGGCGATCCGGTTCCGAAGCCAGGGCCAGCTTCAGGAACCCACTGAACCCGTGGGCACTGTTTCGGTAGCCGATCCTCTCAGACTAAAAATGAGAAGGTTAAGGGAATAGAAAATTTAAAGAAGGAAGTCGGTGAACTTAAGGAGGTCATTAAGGAAATCACTCAGGAGCTTCACCAACCTAGACTACAGGCAAATTCAGGATCCCCCCCACCTCAGCAGGCATTCCTCTCAAAACGGGCAGCTCAACCTGCAACCCCCCCCCCCCCCCCCGGTTTAAAATGTGGTCAAACCATCCCCGGCACCGGAGACAGTAAAACAGTCAAGGAAAAGATGGTCATTGGGACTGTACCAATTAGCCCCCCGCCCTTCCCCCCGCAGAAATGGAGGGGTGGGGAGACGGATAAGCTGGTGGCATTAGAACGGACTAGACGCCAAGTTTCAGGCCAGATTCGAAAGAATCGAGATCAGCATGACCGAAATTATGGGTGTCCTAAAACAGATCTTGTGGCGGGAGCAGTGCTGCACTAGACAAAGAAGAGTGAGGCAAGACACGATGCTGAGAGCTGGCATAAAGTGCTCATGTCAGCACCCAACAAGTTAAGAAGCCTGTGCACCAAAGTTCACAGCGAGCAAAGAAAAAATCAATGCAAGAAAAGCACCGGTCATAACATGTGAATTGTGTGAAAAGCGTGGTTTATGAAATACCTTTGTCATGTGGACGCACCTACATTGGCCAAACAGAGCGCTGTTTGAATGAACCGCTTCAAGAACACAAAAGATCCCTAAAGGATGCCATCAGCAGTGAATTAGCAAAACATTGCAGCGAGCATGAATGTGCTCCACAGCTTAGCAACACAATGGTCATCACGTCATATTTTTATCAACGGAACAGGGAGATTCAAGAATCCTTCAACATCCGACAAAAGAGCAATGTTTGCGTCAGCATACCTTCGATAGTGCTTCATGACAGCAAAATTGGTTATCTGCGTGATTTGTTTTAATCTTTTACCCCGTGTACATCTTTTGTGTTTTTATACTTCTGTCCTTTCCTTCTTGAATGAGCGAGATGTATATATTCGATGAACATGCATTAAAAATCTGGTTGTTAGCATCATGTCCCGCCACTCTCTTCTTTGTCTCGTGGTGCGCTGCTCCTGCCACAAGATCATGCACCAACCAGCCCAACTTTTCACCTTGTCCTAAATCAGACTCAGGAACACCTTAAACACATGAACGCGGCCTCTGCTGCGGAGAGGCAGGCAATAGTTGAAAAAAAGATTTGACCAATCCCAATATGGCCAGAACTTCAATAGCGAAAACTCGACCTTGTGGCAGTGGAACTGCCGAGGGTTCCCACAAATGCGAGCGCTTGTCCTACAGTAGCTCTAACAAGAAATTCAGAATCCTTTGGCAATAGCCCTGCAAGAAGCAGGCAAGGGCGTGGTTAAATATTCATATCAAGCGTTTACTAGTGACTGCGGGGAAAAAATCCCGGGCTACTACATTCTTCAAAAGGAATGCAGCGGCAATTGCACACGAAATCAATTCTCCTGACGTTGAGACGGTTCTCATCGAAATTCGCACGGGTAGGAAAGAGGAGCCCTGTATTTTCCTGCTAAAGATTCACAGCACCCCCATCAGCACAAGATTAGGTTCAGGGCCCTCTTTCGCAAAGCGATCAAGGTGGCAAGAACCAATCCCCTGCTAACTGTAGGGGACTTTCATGCGGACCACCAACTGTGGGGATACAATACGCATGACCCAAAGGGAAGGCAGCTGTGGGAAGACTTTCACGAACTGGGCCTCACCCTGCAAACAGACCTGGGCTGTCCGACCAGGGTGAGCAACAGCGTGAGCATCGGCACTACCCCAGACCTAACCTTCACGAAAAGCGTAGAGGAGGAGGCAGAAAGGCTGGCAGGTTAAATGCCCAGTAACCGATATAACCTCACATCGACATCAGCAGGATATTTACGCTGGACATTAGACACCTCCACCAGACCTCCAGTTTAGTACCGTTTACCAAAAATCCACGTACCTACAACACCAAAATTCGTGTCCAGTCCAAGGTATAGTACCTTGTACAGACATCCAGCTCGATATTTACCAGATATTTGTGCATGGTGTAAGCATGCCCAGTCTACGTAGTCTAGACATCTATATAAATAGTATATGACTACATATAGACCAATAATTTCTCTTAAATACTGCAGCTGTAATAACTGAAAAATTCTGCATTACAAAAATTGTTGATGTCCTCATCCTACTATTCTTTGGGTCATCTCTTGCCTAGAGGCTTCCACTATAGCATGCTACGATAATGCTAACATAATGCTCTTCTGTTCGCAATGCCAGCGGACTGTCACGGGAAAAAATGCTCGAGGGACAGAGGAATGAAGACCTTATATTTTTGTAATGCAGCACATAAATCATGGGTGCTTGCAACCCATGCTTTACACAATTACGCACGCTTTACGAAAAAAAAATTAACTGTGGTTTACCTCTGGTTAAACCTGGAGTGACACGAGAGCTACACCTGGCCAAGTCGCTGAGTCGAACTGCAAAGTCAGTCTTTCGCCGCTGCATTTCGCTGGGCATTCCTTGTTTGGCTGGGCATTCCTACTTCATCTTCATCCCTGGACGTGGATTCACAGTTACTGCGCAATTTCCTTTCCTCAAATTCATTTTCTTCATTAGGGCCCCTCTTTCTTCTTTCACTCCCACTTCCTCCCTTCCTCTACAAACAGATGGCGGGTGTCCACTGCAGCCACGGGCATACAGACGAGGTGCAACCACGCTCGACGAGGCAAAGTGGCTGGCGCTTTGCTTTGGCAAAGCGCTTGCTTTGGCTTCAAAACACAATTGCATTTTTTCCTTGACCCATGCCGGCTTTATTTCAACTACGATGTTATTAACTTAAGTTAAAAACATCCTAGTCGAAATAACAAACAGGCATGGGCAGTGCAAGTAACGTGAAGGCAGCTAACCGATTGTCATTAAGGGTAACGGGCTGGATTTAGAGAGAAAGCAAGCACAGCCGAAAGGATCAGGTCAGGTGGGCAGGTGAGGTTTCGAGGTTTGCTGGGATAGGGTGGCTGCCGCTGGCACAGGACAGGTTTAAGTGGGGAAATTTTTGGCCAGCAATGGACATTGGCTGGTGATTTTTGGACATTGGCTGGTGGTTTACTCTCAAGAAAGATGAGGTCACACATTCATCTGCACAAATGCCAAAGCTTTCCTCAGTTCAACATACCAGTAGTTAGTTATCATTGCTAGCACGACTACCAGTTTTAGCATATTTTTGAAAAAAATTTAATCCAAAATATTGAATTGAACCAATTTGTGTACTTTAAATAGTTGGATATGTTGAATAAAACACGCTTAATCGAAAAAAAATAGTTATCATAATACTGGCTGCTGATTTATAAAAAAAATTTTTAGTGTGGCCTTCCACCTTAAGCTGAGATAGCTTGCTTTGGCTGCAGCGCAAGGTATAAAAGTAAGAATAGTAACGAAATAACATTGCGAATCCTGACCAAAGTTGTAGAGATTGCCGAGATGGCAGGGTTGCAGAGTTGGGCCGGCTACTAGGCCTAGCCTGGACCCATGCTAGCGGACGGAGCCGCAGCAGTGAACGCTCTCAAGACCGGAAGCCAAAGACCCTTTATTGACGCCAGCGTCTCTATTTATAGAGCTGAACCAGCGCCCTCTACATCTCCCCTTCCCGACACATTGACCCCCATCACGCACACGACACAGCTCACTGTCACACAGTCTGCGAGGTTCAGTCACACAGGTTCACAGGTTCAGTCTGCTCGGTGTCCTCACACGTCGGCCGGATCTTGTAGTGCGCCCAGGTGGTGACGAAGAGGGGAGAGCGTCCAGGACTTCTTCTGGCGAAGACTGAAGCATCTCACGATGAGGTGAGGGACCGTGCAACCCTCGAGCTGGTGTAGAAACAGGGCTGCTGTCAAGTGCATTTGTCGGTGACGACAGCGTGCTTGAACCCTGAGGTTCAGTGCTTGCACCCGATGACTCCTCTGATGCTGCTTGAGTCTGAGTAGGCAAGGTCGAGTGCCCGTTCTCATTCCACACAAGCTCTGTCGACTGCGGAACAGAAATGTCATTGACAAAAGGCATCAAATGAATCCTGTTGCGGACTAGAACCTTAGTCGGCGTCTCCACCACATAGCAGCGCGGTCGGGCTCCTGGACTAAGTACCACCGCAGGAGTTTTTACGTTTCGGACCCAAACACGATCCCCAGCTTCTAGATCTCTCTGACGACTGGCTGCATGCCTTTTGTCGTAATGCTTCTTCTGAAGCTGGCGAGCCTGCCGATCCCTGGAGTGGAAAGTCGTAGATGACGGCCATTTGAGTCTCAACTGGCACTTAGCCATTGGCAACCTTGTTCTCAATCTTCTACCTAACAATAGCTGCGCTGGGCTGTAACCAGTGACACCCGGAGTATTACGATAGGCCAACAATCCCAGAAATGGATCTGAAGACTTGGTGAAGATGTCTTTGATGGTGCGAACCATTCGCTCAACTTCACCGTTCGATTGCGGGTAATTAGGGCTTGACGTTCTATGTTCGAAACCATACTGACCCGCAAAGGAGGAAAAGAGCTTTGAAGAGAACTGAGGTCCATTGTCGCTTCTTACTAGCTTGGGTATGCCGAATCGAGCAAAGATGCTTTTGATGGCATTTATAACATCAACAGAAGTTGTATTCTTCAGGTGAATGACATCTGGATATCTCGAGTAATAGTCGACTACCAACAGATAATCATGACCTCTGTGCTTGAACAAATCTATGCCAACCTCCTCCCATGGCATCAAAGGAGTTTTCGTAACCATAAGTGGCTCCTGACGAGGGATTCGTGTTGAAGCACATTGTCGGCACATGAGTACCTTGTCACGGATCTGTTGAGACATGCCAAACCACCAAACAGCTTCTTGCGCCCGTTGACGTGTTCTATTGATACCCTGGTGACCTTCGTGGAGAAGTTCTAATGTCACCTTTTGGAGAGAAGCAGGGATGACAAGTCTATGGTCCTTAAAGAGAATATTATCTATGAGGGACAAATCACCTCTATACTCCCAATACTTTTTCATATATTGTGGAAGCCTTTCCTTACGCGGCCAACCCTGAGTACAGTATTGAGTTAAAAGGGTACATTCTCCATCCTGCTGTTGATGGCTGCGAACATCATCAGGACTGATTAGACGAGTCTCAGTGATTGCTGAAATATGCAGCTGTAAGAATTTTTCGACCATATCCACTTGTTGGGGAGGTGAAGCTACTGGAGTGCGAGACAGCGTGTCTGCAGTAGCAAGCTGCTTGCCAGGCACATAAACAACTCGGAACTGATATCGCATCAGTTTGATACGGAACCTCTGAATCCTAGGTGGCATCATGTCAAGATCTGATTTCCCTAGAAGAGTTACTAGAGGTTGATGATCCGTTTCCACAATAAATGAGATACCACGAATGAACTGGTCAAACCGGTAAATTGCCCATGTCACTGCTAGAGCCTCTTTTTCGGTCTGGCTGTAGCGTTTTTCTGCCTCTGACAGAGCACGAGACGCAAATGGTACAGGACGTAGCTCACAAGTGGGCTGTTCTTGCAAAAGAATTGTGCTAATGCAAAAAGAGCTGGCATCACATGACAGAGTGGTGTTGTAGCTTGTATGATACTTAGCTACACACAGTGAAGACGTGAGCATTGACTTGACCTTGTTGAATGCTAACTCTTGCATAGGACCCCAGTACCAGTCGCTATGCTTATTTAGAAGTTCTCTAATCGGTGCTGTAGCCTGTGACAGATTTGGAAGGAAGCTACCAATGTGATTCACCATACCAAGAAACCGGCGAACACTATGGACATCTGTCGGAGTTGGTAAAGAACGGATAGCTTCAAGCTTGTCAGGACTCGGAGAAATACCATTTTTACTCACAACTACGCCTAGAAATTCTATTTGCCGTTGGCCAAAACTACATTTGTTTTTGTTAAGCTTTACACCTGCTTTGCTTAGACGATCCAGAACTTCAGATAACTTCTGGTCGTGTTCCTCTTTATCTTTCCCAAAAACAAGAATATCATCAATCATATTAACAACATTAGATTGGCCTTCCAAGATTCTAGCCATTTCCCTTTGAAAGAATTCCGGAGCAGATGTTATTCCAAACGGTAAACGACAGTAGCAGTAACGACCAAAAGGCGTGATGAATGTAGTGAATTCCTGACAATCTTCCGAAAGACGGATTTGATGAAATCCAGCAGTGGCGTCCAGCTTTGAGAAAACTTTGGCATTACCTAGTTGTCCTAGGACCCATTCAACCGTAGGTAAAACGTGCCTTTCCCTGAGAACCTCCTTATTAAGTTTGGTCAGATCCACACAGAGGTGGTATCCACCTGAAACTTTTGGAACTACCACCAAGCCTGCACACCATGCCGTTGGCTTGTCAATACGCCTAATAACTCCCTGTCTTTCAAGTGAGTCAAGTTCATCTTTAACCACGTTATGGAGGGGCAGGGGAATCCTACGTGGGACGCTCAGAGCAAAAGGTACAGCGTTCGGTTTTAGTCGGATAGTGTACTCCGCACCAAAAGTCCCTATGCCATCAAAAATATCCTGCGTCGGCAACTGACCAGGAGAATGAGAAGGAGGAGCCTGACTTACTTGCGAACGTGCCAGCGCATCAACGAAATGAACAACTCCAAGAGCTGTGATGGCTGGATAACCCAGAAGTGGCGTCGACTGCGATGGCAGGACGTAGACTCTCTGCTGCGAAGTGCGACCTTTCCATTCGAGGGTAGCTAAAAATTGACCAGCAACCCTCAACTGCCGGTTGTCTGGACCGGTGAGGCGACCCTCCGGCGCGTCCAGCCGCGACGGAATACCTGGAAAGGTGGCGGGAACCACAGTCACTTCTGCACCAGAGTCCACTTTAAATTCAAGAGGAAGTCCGTTGACCTTGACACACACGAACTTGGCGTTCTCCGTCTTCTCCTTCTCGATAGGATGCACAGAAATGGAGTGCGAGTGTCTTGCGGATGAGCGTTGCTTGGAGACGCAGACGTTCTCAAAATGACCCTTCTTTTTGCAGAATCTGCATGCAGCGTTCCGCGCAGGGCAATTATCACGTGTGTGAGCTTCGCGTCCGCAGAAGTTGCAGGGTTTTTCCGAAGCGTTTCGACGAGCGTTTCTCTGAATGGATTTGCGACGCGCGGTGGCGTCCACATGCACAGGCAAAGTACCGTTGTGAGCTCGTTCCTGGCTTTCCTTCTGCGCGTCCTCATACAAGCGTGCATGTAAAAGCGCCTTCTCGAGAGTCAAATCCGGCGTTCGGCAAAGCTGTTCCGAAAGCTTAGTGTCGAACAGGCCAACAACGAAGCGGTCACGAACCAGCCTGTCTTCCACGCTGGAAGAGCCGTAGTTGCATTTCTTTACCATCGAACGCAGGGTGGAATAGAACGCGTCCACGCTCTCGGATGGTTGTTGTACACGCTTATGGAAGCGAAAGCTTTCATGAACTTCGTTCACAGGATGTATGAAGTGAGCCGTGAAGCGTCGTTTAACTTCTGCATACGACGCGCTTTCCAGCTCGGTGAGCCCAAGAGAAGAGAGGATGCGGCGCGCTTGAACACCCATGCAATAAAGAAGTGTGCGAATCCTTACTTCGTCCGTTGCTGAAGACGCACCCGTGGCGACAGCAAAATCTTCAAATTGCTCCACCCACGATGACCAGGAGGCCGGGTCATCGAAGTCGAACGCTGGTGGCGGCGCTAGGCCAGACAAACCCGCGAATCGAGGTTGCGTCTCAGTCGAAGACGACGCGTCCATGGCGCTGCAGATGGTGACTAGCATTTTAAACCACCTGCGCCCAGTTGAGTCAGAATTCTGATGGGTGTGCATTTGCCTTTACTACGTCCAATATTTTTTCTTCTATTTAGGCATGGTAATGTTTCCATGAAGCAAGCACGAACACACATGCAAAAATACAGGCAGCACTGGTCATGCCACCTATTTGCAGTCAATAGCAATTTCCAACTTTAAATGCAGTAAGGCAACGCGAAATATCGAATGATTGAAAAATATGGAATTCTTAAATCATATCTCACTTTCATTTCCAGGATGTCGCATGTAATATCTACGAGGAGTCTAGGTTAAGGCATATATAATGTCGTGGGTACGTCTCCAGATTTTCCACGAAAAAAGATTGGTGAATAAGACATCACAGAGATTATGCCTCGGTACATTGACGTTTAGACTTAATCCCGACATCTCTTGGAGGTTTGTGGCTTGCTGGGCTGTAGATCAAACCAGTTTGTGTGGAAGAGATTAGCTGGAGAAACGCCGAGCACAACTTTGAGAGTGATCAGTAGGTCTTCACATTAACCCTTATAAGGGGAGTCAAACTAAGACACGTTAAAGAACCCCAGGTAGTCGAAATTTCCGGAGCCCTTCACTACGTCTCTCATAGCCTGAGTCGCCTTGGGAAGTTAAACCCCATAAACCAAACCAATCAAACTAAGACATGAAAAGAAACCCGGTGTAACTGAATGGGATAAATTCAGGCAAATCAGGGAAACCTCTGCTGTAGGGGGAAACGTTCAGAATATTGACCAATGGGCAGGGGCCATCATGCACCACGTTAGACCCACTACCACAACCTAGGTACTGGAGGATGACGCGCCAGCGACCGCCGATAGCAAACTCCTGCACATGTGAGAATCGTGGGAGGGAACAGCGCGAAACAAAACGACGGACAAAGTAAGAGGACACAAAGACGAGCGCTGACTCGAAACTGAATTTTTTATTGAAAAACGAAAACATATATACATCACACTCACGTGAACAAACAGAGCAACTACCATTGGTCTAGTGGAATCAAGACCATCAAACGCACAATATGCCACATGGTGAACTCTGAACAAAAGCACCCCTGAATCCCGAAATGAAGCAAGTCACGAATTATCTAAAAATGACACTTCTTTGTTAACTAATGCTAAAGATGCCTGGCTGATACACTGTGATTCCTTCTTTCGTATGAAATAAGCTTCCATAATCTCCCTTGTCAATTTATCCCGGTGTCTAAACAAAATTTTAGTTTTTGTGACCAAAGGGCGGCACTTTTTCTGTTTTTTATCATTTTCCTTCCCACACTCGCGGCAATGATCTTTCAGATGAGAGTATCTGGTGTCTGATAGTGAATTAAGATGTTCCCTCAGGCGAACATTAATACATCGGCCTGTCTGACCAATGTATACTTTTTTGCACGATAGTGGAAGCTCGTAGACTACAGAGCATGCGCATTCTACCAACGGTGACCTGTGAGTAACACGGCATTTAAATGGACTAACTCCTAATACACTCATGTGAGAAGCTAAACGGGGCATGCAAAAGGTTCTACGCACGCAGAGATGGAGCCAAAATTTGAGGTGAAGAATAGCGAGGCATGATAAGGAAATTGAGGATTGTGCAATTAAACTTTCCGAGTAAAACTGGTGCAGTAGGTGTGATGAAATGGAAGAGAACATGAGCCTTTCGAAGACGGGCATGCTATGACACCCCTTGGACCTTGACAATTCAAAAACACAATCAGGCAATAGACTGGCAAAAGCCAGGCACGCGTTCGAGGGACGGATGTGGAGCTCGTGGCAAAATTAGTGGACACCTACACTGGCTACACGACAACGCTCCCCCTCCTGCAGTAGGAGGGCCTTCTGAACGAGACTCTCGATGTGCCCATTACAGAGGCTGAGGTCAGGGCTGAAATTCTGAGTTTAATCTGAGTTTAAGGACGTAATCGGCCTGCGGCGCTGACGGGGTTTTGAACAAAACATTCAGTAATCTGGACTACACGTATATAACGGCGTTCACCAAATACATGCAGGAGGTGTGGATTAGCCACCGTCTCCCTCAGCAATCGAAAACTACTAACGTGGTGCTAATCCCTATACCGGCCAAACCTCCCAAATTGGGCCATCTCAGACCCATTTCCCTAACTTCGTGCATAGGAAAGCGTATGGAACGCGTGATTCAGGCCAGACTAACGCGCTACGTGCAGCAGAAAGACCTCTGGCTGCACGAGATGGTCGGGTTCCGGCCGGGCTTGTGCATGCACGGCCTGATGCTTCCTTTACAACACAACACTATAAATTCAAGATCCAAACACGCGAAGGCATTTCTAGATTTAGATCTAACCAAAGCCTTCAACAATTTTAAGCATGCGGCGATCCTTGTGGGGCTTCAGGAGATATAGGGATCGGCGAGACGACATATAATTACCTCAAGTATTTCCTACCAAACAGCACGTCAAAACTAAAATTTGAGGACCTAGAATCCAACACTGTCCACCTGCAGGAAGTAAGGGCATGCCGCAGGGCTCGGTACTCTCTTCCTATTTAACATCTTGATGAGGGGCCTTCCCGCTGCCCTCAGGGACATAGAAGGCCTAAAGTTTACCATGTACGTGGATGACATTCACATTTGGATGAACAGTGGCAGTGACGGCAGGATACAAGAGCGCCTTCAAGCAGCAGCAGACACTGCAGTGTCCCACATGGCCAAAAGGGGCCTTGCGTGTTCCCCGCAAAGATCCACTCTTCATATACAATCCGAAAGCACTCCGGTGCATGTGCGACTAAAATTTCGAAATTAAGTTCGAGGGCAAAACCGTGCCGAAAGTCAATCAAATCAGGATCCTTGGACTCTTTATCTAAGAAGATGGGTATAACGAAGGAACTATCAAGAAGGTCAGCAACTACGCTGTGCAAGTAACAGGGATCTTCAGGAGGGTCACGCTCAAGGGCAGATGCCTCAAAGGATGTAGCCTCCTGAAATTGATGCAGGCATATATCACCAGCACAATGTGCTACGCCACGTCGTTCCTCGATATTAGGGTGAACGAGAAAGATAGCATCGATGCACTTATTAGTTGTTACATCAAGAGGGCGCTGGGCTTACCTATCTCCACCTCTACAGACCGCCTGTTGGAAAAGGGGGGTGCATAATAGTTGGACTGAACTCGCCGAGGCGGTGCAAATCGCCCAGCTCGAAAGACTGATTTCAGTAAAGAAGAAAGTTGGGCTAGTTGGTATCGATCCATCTAAAAACGGCACACAGAAAAAACACGCAGAACACAGGGAGAACGGACAGGACAAGAGCGCACTAGCAACTGAAGCTTCGTCGAAAAACACTTCTCACTCGGTAAGCATGCGCCAGGGAATTCAGCAATTGTTCCTTGTGCGACAGGTGTCGTGTATCGCATTCCCCTTAGCTGCGGCCTAATTTACGTGGGCCAAACGGGGAAATGTGTGAATGAAAGGTTGCGCGAACACGCAGCGTCGCTAAGGACGGGTCATGGCTCGAACCTTCCCCTGCACTGCAAAAAATGTAAGGATTGCGAGGGCGGCTGTGTGCCCAACTTGGGTGCGACAAGTATCATTGGGCGCGGTAGAAAAAGATTGGATAGAGAGATATTGGAGGCCTCGAACATAATCGCCGCAGGTGACGACTTCTGTGTTAGTTCTACGTCGGTATTTTTGCTGGAAAAAGAGCGCAAGTTTCTCGGTATCTGTTAGCAGGAGTGGCAGCGTTTTCATGCAGGTTTCGCCTTTAGCATGTGCTGGTCAGGTGCTTCGGTCATCCCGGGGGGTTTAGGTTCTTGTCTTTATTCTTGTCTTATGTATTTTTAAAAATTTTTTTTTATCTTTGTTTAGTCCGTATGTACAGCAACGTCATGTTTTATTTGGGTTTTTATCTTGTTCACACGTGCTGAATTCCCTGGCGCATGCTTACCGAGTGAGAAGTGTTTTTCGACGAAGCTTCAGTTGCTAGTGCGCTCTTGTCCTCTCCGTTCTCCCTGTGTTCTGAGTGTTTTTTCTGTGCGTCATTTTTAGATGGATCGAAAGACTGAGTACAATGAGTACGGGCTGGACCATTCTGGAGTGGGTCAGCCAAAAAATCGATAGGGGTATATGCGACAAGGTCGCCCAACCGCCACAGTGTCGCGAGAATATCATAGTTCCCCCCTCCCCTGTAACATACACCCAGAACACCAGGAGCAAAAGCGGGACAAGAGGCCAGACGCGGTGGCTAAAAAGGCCGGGAAATTTAGGGTAGGAGAGGCAGCTTACGTAGACGCAGCAAGTGCCAGATCGGGGGCAGCAGTCGCCCCGGTTGTCGACGTCCAAGGTGCACCAATAGCTGCCGCCTGCATTAAGAGTAGAAAGGTAGATACGGCTGAGGAGGTTGCAATAGAGCTCGCTTGCTCCAGAACCAAGTCTAGTTTGGTTCTTAGCGGCAGCAAAACTGCAATCTAGAAGATCAGAAAGGGCAGGGCTTCACCGGAAACAGCTCGCATCCTGTCCGCAGCCAAAATCGATCGTCAGATCACCATGATTTGGGTCCAAGCACACACATTTGTTCCCGGTAAGGAGGCGGCCCAAGCGTAAGCCCGAGATCTCTACTTCCGGGTAACCGGCCGACCGACTGCCAGGGGATCGACGAATGCAAGGACGAAGGAAAACTTTTGCAAATATACGCGAAAATCGTCGAGAACTATAGGTTAGGAAGACGTCTGGTGCCAGCACCGGATTCAAGCTTAAGGCCATTGTACGCCAGCGAGTGGACCGCTTGCTTTCAGCCTCCGCCCAGGCGTGAGGCGGTATAGTGTTGTACAATCCCTTTGCTGCTGGCGGACAAGACGGATGGTTCGAACGTTCTGATTGGCGGTCCCGGCAGTGCCGCCCGCCTAATCGCCTGCAGCGGTACAGGCATGTGTTTGTAGCGAAACACGGAGATATCTTGCGGTAGAAATTGTCCGTATTGATTGCGGCGTATTCAAGACAATATCCCTTGCGTCAACATTTCTTTTGCTGCCTTTGATTTTCGTCGAAGGTAGAATGGTGGTCAGCTGTGATTCGGGCTGGGACGGCACGGATCTCAGTTCTGACGACCCTGATGGCCGTGAACCAATTCGTGACAAAACTTTGCAAGATCGAAGGCGAGTCTGCTCATCTGAAGCAATGTCGTCGAATAGAATACATGTTTGGACCATTTCTACCCAAGAGACTAAAAAACGCGTCACATTGCAATCGAGCACTCCTCCTCGTTCGACGCTGCGTTCTCACAACGGCCCGTGATTCCTGCCCCAAAATAACAGAATGCGACCTGCTCTGAAAGTTACGCTGCCCCGACGATTTCACAGCGATGACGTGATTCTTACTGCGAATTCTCGATCGGGCCAAGCTGCAGTGCAGGCTGCTAACAACCGTCCGTAATTACAATCGGTATAATCACATTTTTTTTAATAGTTAAGATTACATACTTAAAATTTTTAGTCAGTTATTCAAAATAGCACACTGCAGTGTTTTTTGCATTGCTGACAGAGAAAAAAAAATAATTGCACTTGCAGCCTTTCCCAAGCATTTTTCACAGTCACTGTAATATGTAAACGGCCTTCTCCTTGGCTCCCTATACTGTTACAGCAAGACATTCTTACCTATTCAATATTTAAGTTGTGTGTGTGTGTGTCTGAATTGTGCATGCCTTTAACATTCACAATTTAGTCCAACACTGCTGTCAAACACAAATGCTAATGAACATGAGAAATTATGTTTCCACCTAATTGGAACAGGTAAAATCAGTTGTAATTAAAGCAGTTCCGCATTTCACAGAACAGTGACACTGCAACAATAGTGATTGATTTTTGTCATGTTTTTCAGGCCATTATTAAAAGTGTATGGCTTTGTTCTGCACAGTGACAGCGGGCCATCAAGTTGTGGTTTAGCATTCCTTCCTGAGCTCATATTGCAGTTGCACAAGCCAGAATGCAGTGCTGAAAACAACTATGGAAAGTTCTGCTCAAGGCCATATCATTGTTGCTATGTACAAAACAAGCTGGCATACACTCTGTACAACTCCAAAGCATTCTGAAATAACACTGTGAATGCAGAACAAAGTGGGTGCCTTTGTATTTCATAAAAGTCTGTACATGCATTCTCATTATTATAAATATAATCAGATGTCGGAGCCAGTAAACTGGATTACAGGTAGAGTAAATGTAAGAACCAATTTGGAGGGTTTACATTGCCACGGCTCCCGGCTTCGGCTGAGAAAGAATACTTGTATAGTCAGGGGAACAAGGTACGATGGCCATATTATCTGGTTATCTCGAGCAAACACTAACATATCAAGCAGAATTTATAAAATTGGATTTCCAGTAAGGAAGCTATGATGTCGTGCAATAAAATGAAATTACAAATAAGCTCTTTAATTATGTGACAGGTATATATGCATATGCTCTCTGATACAGCCTTAAAGCAATGTCTAAAGTTATTTTCACTGATCAGTAAAATGTAGGATGGCTGAATGTAACGATGACCAGTTCCCAAGGTAGCAAGCAAAAGTGAGCATTGCTAACTGTTAAATGATGTTAATACCACTTTATGTATGCTGAATTTTAGAGTGCTATTAGTTGCTGACTATCAACAAATTCAGCTAAATATACCTATATAACTGCCGGTGTGCTTTCAAAGAAAAATTAACTGAGGCATGGACAGGCAACAGAAATTTGGAGAAGACCAATATGAAGTTAGGCCAGAGAATTCCAAGGAAAAACAGAAAAGCAGTGATGGCTTTTGTCGTTTCTGGCATCTCTATAGTGCAACTTGAAGTTGACGGGTTTTGTGTTTAAGATGAACCAGCAGTCCTGTTAACACTATCCTGAATATATAAAAGTCACATGCATAAGTATGCATTAGCAGCATTCTCACTAAGCCATGTTATGAAATCGATGTCTTGCTTAGCTGAAGAGACAATAAGAGACAAATAGGCACAGTAATGCATGCTTAGGTTTTCAGTGCACGAGTTTAGCTGGCTAGACCTAGCTTGTGCAGTGTTGAAGTTAGCCTAAATGCAACTGTTTATTTATTTATTCAACATACCCCTAAAGGCCCTCATTCGAGAGTATTATATAGGGGGGGGGGGGGGGTCACATGTAACAAGAACATTATGAACAAGCAAATGAACAATAAATAGGCTAAATATAACATAGGAAAATAATTAAGCACCAGAGGATAAAGAAACAGGCTAATAGAAAGCAATATAATAATAGGTTTAAGAAACAATAAGGCATAACAGAAATGAACGTACACAGCGTGTACGTATTGCCCATAAATCACATACATTTCAATCAGCAGTATATTTCAGATGCCAACGTCGCTGCGGATGAGATCGAGAAATGTGGAGGCGTTAGATTCAGTGGCTATGTGTGCTGGTAGATCGTTCCACTCTATGATAGTGCGTGGTATGAATGACTTCGCAAATGCAGATGAACGACACGCGATGCGCTTAATTTTGTGCGGATGGTCGAGCCGTGGAAAGAAGGCTGATGATAGGAAAAAAATCGTGGTGGAGCGATCGATGGTGATACAGTTTATGGAAAAGAGCTAGTCGTGATAATTTGCGGCGTTAAGACAAGTCTTCTAATTCGGCACGATTTTTTGGGGCAGTGACACTGGTAGTATGTGGGTAAGTAGTCTGAAAAAATAAAACG
The DNA here is from genome assembly GCF_055824585.1 of Amblyomma mixtum. Classification (NCBI taxonomy): domain Eukaryota; kingdom Metazoa; phylum Arthropoda; class Arachnida; order Ixodida; family Ixodidae; genus Amblyomma; species Amblyomma mixtum. The sequence continues at coordinate 377,861,443 of NC_143014.1, read as the reverse complement.
TGCAGCATGGTTCTGCAAGGACTCAATGTTTGCTATGAGATAGGCTTGTTCAGGATCCCAGATGGCTGATGCATATTCAATCTTCGGACGAATGAGTGTGAGGTACGCAAGTTTCTTCAGGTGGGGGGGAGCCTGTCTGAAATTGTGCTTTAGTAGGCCGATTGAGCGGTTGGCGGAGTTATATTAATGTGGTTATGCCATGTTAAGTCAGATTGCAGATGAACTCCGAGGTACTTGTAGGTAGTAGCAAGTTCGACAGAGTTGTTATTTAGAAAATAAGTTGTGGGAATGCGAGCGCTGTGAGTGAAAGACAAAAACTTAGTTTCGGAAGTATTAAGTGCCATAAGCCAAGCCGTGCACCATGCGGTTACTGCATCAAGGTCAGTTTGCAAACATTGTTGGTCAGTGATAGATGAAATACTTCGGTATATTACGCAGTCATCGGCAAAGAGCCTAATTTGAGAAGACACAGAGTTGGGTAGATCATTAATATATGTTAAAAAAAGGAGTGGGCCAAGGACGCTCCCCTGTGGTACCCCAGAAGTGACTGGAGTTGTAGTTATTAATGGAGCTGAACTGAAGTCCAGCACTGAGGAAGTCCGCAATGCAAGTAACAACAGTAGGGTGAATATTCAACTGAGTTAGTTTGAGTATAAGCCTATGATGAGGAACACGGTTGAAAGCTTTTGAAAAATCGAGAAAAACGGCATCAATTTGTCCGCCAGCATCAATGGATGAATGCAAATCATGAACGAATCTGGCGAGTTGTGTATCACAAGAGAAGCCCTTGCGAAAACCGTGCTGGTATTTTAAACTTATGTTGTTGTTTTCCAGGTACTTAAACATTTGACTATGAATGACGTGTTTGAGAAGTTTGCAGAAAGTATTCGTTAGTGAGATAGGGCTATTATTAAGCAGAGAAGAAAGATCACCGGTTTTGAAGATCGGTATTACTTTGGCAACACGCCAGTCATGAGGTATGAGACCAGAAGACAATGATTGAGAGAACAGGGCAGTTATTATTGAACAAATGGAGTGCGATATGCTTTTAAGTATTTTATGATTGAAGCCATGTTGGTCAGAACTGGTAGAAATCTTAAGATTGTTTAGTAGGCATAATATACTAGTTTGACTAACTAATATTTCAGACATTGATATGTTAGGAAAATTAATTAAGCAGGGTGCTACGAGGCATCTTCATTAGCGAATACGGAAGAGAACGCGTCGTTAAATAGCTGAACACAATGGGCTTCAGGAACTGGAATCCCATCATTATCGGTAAGAATTATATCGGGATTGTTAATTGGGTTTATCACTTTGCAGAATCGGCTAGGGTTATTTGCTAACATTGATGATAAGTCCTTAAAGAAAAAGTGCCGCCTGGTTGACTTGAGAGATATTTGGTAAAGCTTGTCGCATTCCTTATATTTTTTCCACGCCCTCAAAAGATGGTTCTTATCTGCTTGCCTGCCAAGGCGCTTCTTTTTATTATTTAGACGACGAAGCTGTTGGTTGAACCAAGGTGCACATTTATTATCTTTGATTGTAACTACAGGGATGAAGTTATTGATAAAGTCAGTGAGGGTATCTTTGAAAAGTGTCCAATTTTCTTCAACAGAGCGAGATAAGAAATCATCCAGAAACTCCAGAGAAAAAAGATGCAGTTTGTTATTAATAGTCACATAGTCGCCTTTATTGTAGCATCGGATTTGTTTTGTTCTTAGGTTCTTTTTGTTGAAAGAGCAAGATAGATTGCCAGTTATAATGGCATGGTCAGAAAGCCCATTCAGGTGATTGAAGTCGGAGCAGATGTCGGGATCGGATGACAACACAAGATCCAAAATGTCAGCATTACTAGTAGGGGATCACGTAGGCAGATGAACGAGCTGCGTTAAGGAAAAATTAAGACAGGAGTGGAGAAAAACATGAGCTTCAGTGTTACTGGGAGGGACGGCTAATAAGTTCCAGTTAATGGTTGGAAAGTTAAAGTCGCCGAAGATGATCAACTTACTTTGGGAAAACACGTACACTCCTCACTCAGAATTCGAGAAAATTCTTGCGAAAAACCAGCCACTAGGTCAGGGGGATGATAAAAAACACCAATTATAATGTTAGTTGTCCCGCACCGCACGGAGACTAAAACGTACTCGAGAAATGAAGTAACAGTGACTGGAACAACAATAAATTCTTTTCTGATAGCGAGAAGGACGCCGCCTCCCCTACGAGAGTTCCTATCGCACCTAAAAATATTAAAGAATGACCCCTGTACTAAAATGCAGTCATCATGAACGGTATCATTAAGCCATGTTTTGGTAAGGGCTACCAGTGATGCAGAGCATGAATCAATGAGTGATGACAGCGCAACGCTCTTCGGCAAAACACTTCGGATGTTAGTGTACAGAAAGCACACAGTGGTCACACGTGCAGGTGGACGTTGGCTTGAAGAATGTAGTGAACTGCCGAGCGATTGACTACGTGAGCAATGTCATTCCGCACTGCATCGTGAGACGCACACAGCATCATTAGCATCAGTGTCCCATTCATACATGTCATCACTGATAAAAAGCTTGTTGAAAACCAGACGCATACGGGGGCCTTCTTTTTTAACCGTTTTACAAAACTGCAGTAGCTTGCGACGTTTGACACGGACGGCCTCGGAATAGTCCCGCGAAATGCTGAACTTTTTCCCTTTTAGCTTGAAGCCCATACTTATGACTGCCTCTACATCCTTGTCGTTATAAAATTTAGCAATTATAGGATGACATTTGTCAGTTGAAAAGCGACCACGCCGATGAGCTCTAGCGATGGAAGAGGCAGTGACACCAAGCGTCTCGGCACAAAAGTCGCTAACGAGACGTTCCGAGGCTTCCCAGCTTTCACTCATCAGAATCCTCGATTCCAGAGAAAAGTACGTTTGACCTATGAGAGCGGTTTTCAAGGTCGTCAATTTTGTCCTGCATTTTACAAATTCCTTGGTCAACATTCCTGGTGGCAGGGACATTTGACGACGATTCGACCTTTGACTCAAGCTCCTGGAAACGCTTGCTTAGGGCTTCCATCTCGGTTTTAAGCGCAATATGAATACTCAGAACTTTGTTAACAGATTCGAGGATGTTTGCATGACCAGCGTCTATACGCGTAACTACCTCCGCCAGATAGTCAAGCTTGTCTTCCTGAGCTTTGGTCATAGGTCCGGGGTTAGCTTCGATATTGCCGCCAAGTAGCAAGAGACGCCGAAGGAACCGAAGTACAGCACGGAAGCGCTTGAAAGAATGGGGGGGCCTCGACACCGCTACAAGACAAACGTCGCCGTCCCGATAACACTGAGCACCATTGTAACTAACCTGGAAGTACATGACGGTTGAGCGTTGTGCCACGAAGATAGTGCCGTGACCCGAAGGGGCGTTGAAGTGAGCGCGCTTATAGGGGGGCTGGAAAGGGCGAGCCGATGCTGTCCCCAGTGGCCAGCCGAAAGCGAGTGGTTTGGCCAGACTTGGCGGGAGCTGTGGCGGTGGGCTTGATGGGAGGCTGTAGTTCGCTGATAGTTGGTGCAGAAAGGCAGCCGGTTCATCGGGAGGTGGCTTGGCGAAACAGAAAGGGTCAGCAGGCGACAGGCCACCCAGGACGGTGAACAGCAAAACCTGGAAGTACATGACGGTTGAGCGTTGTGCCACGAAGACACTGCCGTGACCCCTCCTGACCCCTATACCATCCGACAAAACTATTGAGTAAATCTGCCCCTATATTACTTGAAAAAGATTGTGAGGAAAGTTCTTACGCATAAGATAGCATTGTATTGGTTTGCTGAGCTGAGCAAGTGGCTGAGCACTTCATTAGAACAATTTATTTTAACATTTATTATACCTAAACAGTACTAAAGGACAACGCTTGAGTTGTGAGCTAACACAATACGCCAAGTAGGAACTTGATGAGTTTGTAATTTACTATTAAGAAGTAATTGACCACTGACATCCAAGTAAAGCCATACCATTACAAAAGAAAGCTTTGTCGGTTTTCTTTGTAGCCTTATGTCTTCGCTCGAGTTGATGCTATTGAGTAATTACTCCCTTATCACAAATCTTTACCTTGGGGGATTTCCCTAATTCAGCGGATGAACATCATCGCTTACTGCATGGATTTCTGCAGTGACTAGCTCAAAGGACAAGAGGTTAGTAAGCCCTGTGAGTTGGAAGGCCATTCCAAGCCTTTTGTGGCAAAAACAAAAACTTGAAATGCAGTGACCTGAGCTAACTGAGGCACAACACTGCTTGTGCAACTAGTGCAGAAGGAACCATGAGTTAGAACAGATTTTTGGTTATGTGACGACAAACGGTTAAAAAAATGTGCAGTTTCTGCACGACATGCAGACACCGCTCAAAGAGCGCGACACCGCTCAAAGAACAATGTTGAACGCCCTTCTCACGTTTCAGGCGCTGTCATGCTGGCTACCTGTCTGCACATGCCCTTCCCGGAACCTATCAACGCCCGCCTGCTTCTTTCCCGCTTCCGAACCGGCACACCATATTCCCCAGACGGCATCCGACTTCTTGCCGTGGCACTGCATTCCCGATTGGGCGCTCGGATCCCACTTCTCCTGGCAACAATCTTCATTCACGTCATCGGTCACGGGACTCGGCAGGCGCTCCCTACTTAAGCCACTCGCCGACATGGACCAGACGGGGCGCGACACCGCTCAAAGAACAATGTTGAACGCCCTTCTCACGTTTCAGGTTAGTTACTTAAGCCTCTCTAAAGAATATCGCAGCAGTAATCGTTGCTTGATTGCGGTGTCGTGCCCCGACAGCTTGATGTGGCGAAGGTTGTTTACTCGTGCTTGTTGCGGCGCAGAAATGCTCGCCGCACTCGTTAACTGGTGCTGTTGATTTCTGGTGATGTTGAGCTTAATCCGGGCCCTCCCGGATCAGCCGAATTCGAGTCTTTGATGGAAACAATAAAACAATTACAAGAAAATCAGTCAACTATACTGCATGAAATCCAACAGCTTAAAACCGCGCAATCCTCCCACAACGAATTACTAGTGTCCGTAACAAACCGCGTTGCGGCACTAGAAGCAACACATTCCCCAACACCTACCTCTGAACATAGCGCTACCGCTCAGATCAAGAAAGATATTGCCGTTCTTAAAGCGGCAAGCACTGATACTAGTAACAGGCTACAGGCTATCTTATTTTCCTTGGCTTAAATGACACCAAAGACGAGACATGGCAAGATTCAGAACAAGAAATACTAACACTGTGTGCGGACAAACTGAATCTTCATCTTGATTCCAGCACCATTGAACGTGCGCATCGCATAGGTAAATTCTCGGAATCGAAGCATCGCCCAATAATAGTTAAATTCACTCATTTCAAAACTAAGGAAAACATCCTGGCATGTGGCACTAAACTAAAAGGCACCAAAATTGCTATCAGGGAAGACTTTGCGGCTCCCACACGGATGGCACGATCAAAATTATTGCAGTTTATCCGACCACAGAAATGCCCCTTCAAACTTCGATTCGACAAGCTTCACGTTGGCGACAAATGTTACGCTTTCGACTCCATTTCTAACAGCGTGATAGAAATCACCCAGATCACTGCAATCACTCCCGCAAGCAGTTCTACTAGCGATACTGCTTCGCATATCAGTAATTGACGATCAGTTCGGCTTCCCGTATTACCATCCCGACACCAACCACCGTCATGCACAAGTCTTAACATCGGATTCACCAACATACGCAGCATCATACCCAAGCGAAATCAGCTGCTCAGCTTCGTTGAAGATATTGACGCTGACATCCTACTCTTAACAGAAACCTGGTTGAACGACAACATTAGTGACAATGAAGTTTTTTCTTATAACACAAATTACACATTATACCGACGAGATAGGAACTATCGGAGGGGAGGGGGAGTTCTCGTGGCAGTGAAAAATTGCTTATCATCTTCACTCATAGGTCATGACGAAAACTTAGAACTTACATGGATACGTATCGGCAATGCGCCTCCCAAGGCGATCTTTGGCATATGTTATCGGCCACCTGATTTCATCCCATCCTTCTGTGATCTCTTAGATCAGGCCCTAACCGATATTGAAAATACATTCCCTGGCATACCTATCTTTTTGTTTGGCGACTTCAATTACCCTAACATCAATTGGTCTCTCATGTCTACCTCAAATGGTTCGTCAGCCGACTCCAGACAATTTATCGACCTAGTGCTAGATCATTACCTCCAGCAAATGGTATCATGGCCTACTAGAGGCGATAACACTCTAGACCTCCTGCTCACGTCATCCCCCGATAGTGTAACATGTATAAACCTCCTGCCCGGTATCAGCGATCACAACCTGCTTCACATTACCATTTCATTAGCTATCAAAAAGCGATCACCCACAAGAAAACTAATCACGGATTACAAAAGAGCAAACTTTGAAAGCATTAATCACAGACTTGATGAGTTTTTGGAAACTTTCCACAGTTCTTATCTAACTCGCACGGTAAATGCTAATTGGGAATTGTTTAAGAACACATTAGTCAACTTAAAAAAACCAATATATTCCTACAATTCTCGTAAAATCTGACAATAACAACCCCTGGTTTAATAAACGCCTCAAATCACTACTAAATCGAAAAAAAACGACTTTACAGGACTGCAAAGGAGAGCAACAATCCTGAAAAATGGAACCGGTACCACTTATGCGTAAAACAGTACCTAAAGGAGCTAGCTGAGGCTAAGAAGAAATTCCAAACATCTGACTTGCTTTTAATTCTGAGATCCAACCCGAACAAATTCTGGCGTCTTCTATCGAATAAATCCCGTCCTAGCCAAATCGAACTCGCAGATCCCGGTGGCGACACTATTGACCCTGAGAAATGCGCAACCGCACTAAACGACTACTTCGTTTCTGTTTTCACGCCCGCTAACATCACCCCTGTCAATCACACTCCTATCATTCGTTCACACCCCATGACAGATATAGAAATTAATGCAGAGGGCATATCAAACCTCATTAGCTTACTTCCGCTGTCAGTATCAGGTGGCTGCGACGAAATCAACAGCAAATTGTTAAAAAACACTGCATCATTGTCGAGCCGCATACTCTGCCTAATCTTTTCTCAATCACTGGACACTGGGGACATACCTGACGACTGGAAAAAAGCCCGAATAATACCGGTTTTTAAATCAGGTGACCGTTCAAGCCCATTTAACTATCGCCCAATATCCCTGACTAGTATTCCTTCAAAACTCTTTGAACATATTATAGCATCTAACCTTATGGCACACCTTGAATCAATTAACTTTTCTATCCACAACAGCATGGTTTCAGGAAACTATATTCATGTGAAACGCAACTAGCCGAATTTACTCATGATCTATTGCAGTACATGGATGACCATTACCAGATCGATTCCATCTTTTTAGATTTTTCGAAGGCGTTTGATCGTGTCCCTCATAATCACTTGTTGCTAAAATTGTCCGGCCTTGGTTTAACACAAAAACTGTTATCATGGATAGAACACTACTTGAAAGGACGTGTTCAGTGCACATGTGCTAACAATTACACATCTCCTCTCTCGAGCGTAACATCCGGTGTTCCTCAGGGCGCCGTGTTGTCCCCATTACTGTTCCTAATTTACATCAATGATCTGCCCTCCAACATTAAATCTAAACTGAGATTGTTCGCCGATGATTGCATCGTATACCGCGTCATAACTAACCAAGACGACACGTGCACCCTCCAACAAGACCTAAACGCTATCTCACTTTGGTGTGAAACATGGCTCATGCCTTTAAACACGACTAAATGTAAAATCATGACATTTTCCCGCCTTCGCAACCAGATTAAGACTACCTACTACCTCAACTCTACACCCGTTGCCTACACATCATCATACAAATATCTTGGCCTGCACATGACACCATCGCTATCATGGATAACACATATTGAAACCATTTGCTCCGAAGCCTCACGCGTTCTCGGCTACATGCGGCGTAGTCTCTCCGACTCATCCTCAGACATTAAAAAGCTAGCATATCTCACATTCGTCAGACCAAAGCTTGAATACGCATCAGCCATCTGGAACCCGTCGCAATCATACCTCGCCACTAACCTCGAAGCCATTCAAAACCGTGCAGCACGATTTATCACCTCGAACTACTCAAGAAATTCCAGCGTCACCTCAATGAAGAGAGACCTCGACTTGCCGTCCCTCGCATCACGCCGCATCATATCTCGTTTCTGCCTTCTTCACGCATTCTATTATCACCCACGGTCCAGACATGAGCTACTAACAACACCACTACGAAGATCTTCCCGTTTAAGCCACAGCCAGTCTCTAGCACGAATTTCCACCCGCACCCTTGCAATGAGTAGCTCATTTTTCCCTCATGCAATAGTCTTATGGAATTCCTTACCCGAAAACATAGCCGAATGCACAGACAGAAAACAATTCCGTAATAAGCTAAAACTTCAGCCATCCTGAATAGACTGTCCCCTTTGTACTCTTTTGTTACTTAGTTTAGTTGTATTTCTGCGCCTTAGCGTAATTTTGTTTCTCTTCCGCTTGCTTGGTTGCTGTTATTTGACTTAGATGTATGTCTGCATTTTTTACTGTATTTTTTTCTAGCTTTTGTTTTTGCTTGCCTTCATTGTATTTTGTATTTTGCTCTTCACATTTTTCCACGTTCAAGATTTTTTTACATCATGTTAATTCGCCTCCCCTTATGTAATGCCCTCGGGCCCTTAAGGAGAAAATAAATGAAATGAAATGAAATTTGAACATTCACATTTAGTGCTGTTACAGTGGAGCTTCAAAAATAGCCTGAGAGAATAAAACAAGCAGCTCAGGTCTGAACTCATTCCAGGATTTTAGTGAAGTGAGATTTGCGGCATGTGCCATTAGAATACCCAAGCTGATGCCACACAGGGGATGTGAACATGAGCAACTTGGAAGACGGTGATGCTAAGGACAGGTTGTGGTGCAAATATCATAGGTTGTGGGTGGGTGTATGAGGATTATTAGGTGAGTATTAGAACCAGTATACAGTGAATATACCTTTATCGGAAGGCCTTATATGTTCGCAAAATGTAATGCCGACAAAAAAAAAGTATTAGTGCATTCTTAGTAACATTAGCAAACAGGCCAATCCAGAGCATGTAAAATGTGGTTTGGAGAACGGATAGTTAGTTAATTATATTGATTTTAATGGCGCAAAAGCAACTGAGGCTATGATGCGCCAAACACAAGGTTGGAGTTTTTGTTAAAAGTGAAGCTTTTTATACTTACAGTTTGTTTAAAACGCTGGCTTCCTTTAGAAACCTAAAAATACAAGAGATGTCAACCAGTGCTCGATCACCTAAAAGTAACATGGGGTGTATTAGAATGCTTTGCCTGTAAAATGTTGTAAAATATTTTTTAGTTCTTCTAGTTTGATACATGAAATTAAAATGTGGTTCAGTGTGAGTTCAGCACCACACATTTCACAGAGAGGTTTGTTTTGTTTGGTTAGCAGAAAGTTGTCCGTGAGGTGGGTGTGTCCAATGCGGAGCCAACATAAAATAACTTCGGTAAAACATTCTTGATGCCTATATGATTCTCATTCCCCTAAAATGGGCTTCATAGAATGTAATTTGTTGTTTACGTGCTCTTGCCATGCAGCCTGCCACTTATTTTTGAGTTTACTGTAGATTAACTTCAAACAATCCCTGTGCGGTATGTTCACTTGCTTTATTTGGCCATTCCGGGCTTGTGCAGCGCATACATCTGCTTTCTCATTACCTACAATTCCAACATGGCTAGGAACCCAGCAGAATTTAATGCTATGCGTTTGTTTTGTGATTTTAACTATGTTATGTATGATGTTTCCTATTATGGGTTCCGCAGCATTTCTGGAGTGCAGTGCTTTGAGCATACTCAGGGAATCTGTGCAAATGATGCTATTTTTGATGTTCTCTCTTACTATTTTTTCTATAGCTACAAAGATGGCATAACACTCAGCAGTAAAAACTGATGCGCATTCTGGTAGTCGCATTATCTGTTTATTTTATCTGTTTATTTATGCAAGGTGCTCCTTGCATAGGTGTGGCCTGCGTATCTGCGCAGAGCCATTGATCTGGATGGATGTGTGTGGATGGATGGATGTGTGTGTGGATGGATGGATGTGTGTGTGTGGGGGGATATGTGTGTGTGTGGGGATGTGCATGTGTGTTGGTTGGTTGGTTGGTTGGTTTGTTTATGGGGTTTAACGTCCCAAAGCGACTAAGGTTATGAGATACGCCGTAGTGGAGGGCTCCGGAAATTTCGACCACCTGGGGTTCTTTAACGTGCACTGACATCACACAGTACACGGGCCTCGAATTTCTCCTCCAAAGAAATTCAGCCGCCGCGGCCAGGATCGAACCCGCGTCTTTCGGGCCAGCAGCCGAGCACCATAGCCACTGAGCCACCGCGGCGGCGGCGGCTGTGTCTGTGTCTGCCTGCCTGTGCCTGCCTGTGCCTGCCTGTGCCTGCCTGTGCCTGCCTGTGCCTGCGCCTGCCTGTGCCTGCCTGTGCCTGTGCCTGCCTGTGCCTGCCTGTGCCTGTGCCTGCCTGTGCCTGCCTGTGCCTGCCTGTGTCTGTGCCTGCCTGTGTCTGTGCCTGCCTGTGCCTGCCTGTGCCTGCCTGCCTGCCTGCCTGCGTGCGTGCGTGCGTGTGCGTGTGTCGAACATAATTTCTTTCGGCTCGTAGAACTCTTTTGCAGAACCAAGCAGCAAGCAAAAGCCAACCCGACTCGAATGCTTCACTGCCCGCACCGACGAATAGTAGCCGCCGCCTAAATTAGTGCTTCAAGATAATAGTGCATCACTTAGCATTTACTCTGCGTACGCTCAGTCCGCCAGGCATGCGATTTGAAAATGTATTTTGACTCGTTTACGCACTACGATAACACTCCAATAAGAGCCGATGCTGCTATAGCCTGCTTGGGAAACGCTTCGCGTACGTACGGCGTTTCTTGCTAATGGTATCTGCTTCCTCCGATGTCGCCAATACTTTATTTTAAATCGTTTTACCTGAAAATACGTTTGGACACCACTGGCATGAATGAAAACAGCCAAATTTTTTGTCCACAGTCGACGCCGACAACTGCTGCCGGCCGCCGACCTTCAACACGCATGCTCCGCAGACAGGGTCATATCGGCACTTCTCCCTCAGGGCGTCCTAGGCAGTCGTCGCTTTGAAGTCAATTTGGCCAAAACTACGCTCGACGGCTATTTCCATGCGCTAAAACTTGTGAATTCACTCTCCGCATTCGCCGAAATCGCACACACGAGTCCTGCGGACTCGCTATGCCTCGTTACAAAAGGGTCTGCCGTCCCCCGAACTTTTAAGAATCTGGCAAAAGTTCACCGAAGCTCACTCTTTGCTCTACTACGATACGCAGTCGTTAGCCGTGCTGGCGTCTTTTTTTCGGTCCCAGCGTGGCATACCGGTGCGTCAGCGACGGCGTCTGCATACCAATCAGCCCACCGACCGTTCATCGACGTCGCATCGGCCTAGTGTGACCGGACTCCACCGGAAAACTACGTTCGCTTTTGCGGCACTAGTCACTCATATATGAGAGACGGCTGCTACTGCGGTCGCCCGCGAAAGTACAGAGGAAAAGAGACCTCGCTGCCCGCATTGCATCAACGATTGCAGACGACGTTGCTCCGTGTATGCCCTAGTGACGTCACGAGAGCATTCAGTATGGCGGTAGCTGCCAGTGGGAGGAGCTTCGCACGCTCAATTTCCATCGTATTTTTTTAATATACAGTGCGCCCTGGTCACCCAAATTTTGGAAACTGAATCAAGAGGCTTTTGTATTAATTGCTGAAGTACAAAATTGCAATATGGAGAACGACGCTGTCGGGGGCCCTTTAAAATACATTTTAAGCGTTTCATGCATCTAATACTTCGCCGTGGGTGACCTTACATACTGTGGAAGCCCAAAAGCGTTTTATAGCCTCAGAATTTGATGTCTCAACCACTTTCAAGAACGTTATACTAAATGTAATAAGGGAGTAATTACTCATTGACATCCACCCGAGCGCAGCCATACGGCTACAAAGGAAAGCTATACAGCTTTCTCAGAAACTTCATAGTTAAAGAAAAATTCGCCCTGGTCCGGGGTTCGAACCCGGGACCACCGCTACACCGGAGCAGTCGCTCTACCAACTGAGCTAACCGGGACGGCAAGCTTATGGTAGGGCGAGAGCGAATTGATCAATAACTCGAAGTGGGAACTGTGTTGGTCAATTATACTAAATGGAATCCCACTTTCTTAAATAGTAATGTGGTCAAGAAATCTCCTGAGTTTTTATTTGGCTTGTTTGTTTCAGCTTCTTTAAAGGTGATGTAACTAAGCATGGTTCTTCAGCGTGGAGAAAATTCTGCGTCTGCTGCGTGTATCATTTTAATACATACAGGGGTTTATGTCAGTTACGAATCGGTTCTTTCTTAAAATACTGCGTGAGTGTAGCTGCTGTCATTTTTTTCGACCCGAGAGTGGAGGGCGAGGTGGGATTCACGCAGATTAAGGAAGCGTTCACACTTGTCCAAAAAGCGGATTCGCTCGCCGAAAAAACTAGGACCTGTTCTCATCTGTTGATGCCCGGTCGAAGCGGAACCGCTGCGCCGCTGCTTTCCTCGCTTTTCCACACACTTCCCGGCTACCACGTCACCGCTCGGGGCGTACACATACATGTTTAGAAAAGAGCATAAATCGACGCTGTCTATGTGCCTAACCGTCCCAACAAACACAAAACCTCCTCAAAATCTCCCAAAAATGACCCATCGGGACATCTGGAATCTCCCCAGGAGGTGCTCACTTTTCCCGAACACATCTAAAAAACGTCCCCACAACTAGCAATGTCCAAAAAGTTGTCCATCCCATGGACAACCCCAAAAGGTTAATGGTCGATTTCCCAGCTCTGGTTCAATAAAATTATTCCTCCTTTTTCATACAGCCTGCAGGCATCCATGCGCACATGTGTGCCAAATTTCAGGCGCATACTTACGTTACAGGTGGTGTAATATACCTTTCCACTCGTGTGAATGCGTGCTGGCTCGGCCGTTCTGCACTTATCCGTTTACGTGAAATGTCCTAGCATTTTACACACAAAGGAAATATGAATTCAAAAAGTCACCCGATTTGGCCCATATAAGAGCAAATAGCAGCGTCATACAGAAGTCATATCAGTTTACTAGCTGTGCTCTTCGCACGAATTGCATCCTGTCATCCATAACGGCTACCGTACCATACGCCACCACAATCAAATTGCAGTCATGTTTCAGTCAAAGAAAAACAATACAGACCGAACTGAAAGTCCGTGTCGAACAAAACGTGCGCGTAACGGCGCAAATCTCAATGAATACAAACAGCAGACGCAAACGTATGCACCATTTAATGCACAGTGCACATAGCACTAAGGCACCATGCATATAATGATGGCCGCTTTTTTCTCCAGCACTGAGAAATCTGCGAAATTAAGCAAGTAAAACAGAATACAGGCTGAAAGTTGATGCACCTTAAACGAGCAATGTATGGGCTACAAAACCAGATATGCACACGCAAAAGCAAACGTATGTAGAGAGCAACTTGCGGGACAAAAGAAAAGACGAGATGGGCGTACGCTGCAGACACGCAATTTCAGGTCACAGATTTACTTCAAGTTGAAACCCCCCTCACGCTTAGAGACTCGGAGCAAACTTCAGCGCCGTATTATCAAAACAAAAAAAAAATATTAGTTCTACTAGGCGAAAATAAAAAAAGTGCGAAAGGGCCTAATAAATAAAATAAATAAAATAAAACCAACATACCTTGACGACGTTGCCTACGGAAACGCAGGGATGAAACAGAAGGCTGCAAACAGCTTTAACCATGAATTAAACGCAGCCTTCTGTCCTGCGCCTTCTCACAGCACAGCAAACGCTCAAACATAGGCGTTTCACCCCCGTAACGATCCTGGGAGCTTTATTTTCTTGTGACTAAGAGGGGATAAGACTGCTTAGAGCCAGGCGGGAAGGTGAACGTGCTCAGGTACGTGCGGTGGCGCGCTGCATCCATGGTGCGGCAGACCGCGCATGCGGCACAGACCAGCGTGTGAGTCCAGATCAAGGCACGTTTAATCCGGCGGGGGAGAGTCAATACAACCACTCGAACACTGCACAAACTACACCGCTGCGACAGGATGGCTGGGCGATGGCGAAGTAGGTAGCGAAGTAGGTAGAGCAGGTTAATCCATGGACACTCGCAGAAAGGGAGTGGTGGGTCTCCGAAGGTCCTTCCCGCCAATGGCCGCAGTAGACGGCCACGCTGCCACCACCAACGCGCTGCAGTCGTCGGAGGCGCTGAGGAATGCAGGGTGCGAGCGAGGAGTCGCCTATTGCCACGAGCTCCGCTGCCACGAACGTCGCCTCGAACAGCGGCATCAGTAGGGCCGTGAAGCTGCGCAAAGGACTTGCGATGCGCCGCCGCGGCATAAGTTCCAAAGGAATGGTATGGGCACGCTGAGGTGCGCGGGAAAACTGCCGTGAATCTGTAGCTACGATGTCCACGACAGCCCAGTTGGCGTAGTGACGAGAGCAAGAACTGCCGCGCTCTGGGGCTTGTGCTCGAACGTCGGGGGCAGCGCGAATAAACGCGCGCAAAATGGCTTCCGTCCAGCGAGGAAGCCGGGCGAGCGACGGGAGGCCATTACTGGTTTGGTTTGGTTTATGGGGTTTAACGTCCCAAAGTGACTGAGGCTATGAGAGACGCCGTAGTGAAGGGCTCCGGAAATTTCGACCACCTGGGGTTCGTTAACGTGCACTGACATCGCACAGTACACGGGCCTCTAGAATTTATCCTCCAAAGAAATTCCAGCCGCCGCGGCCGGGATCGAACCCGCGTCTTTCGGGTCAGCAGCCGAGCACCATAGCCACTGAGCCACCGCGGCGGCCGGGAGGCCATTACTGCACTTCTGGTAGACAGCGGCGCAGCGAGGAGCGCCAATAGTCGGAGACGCCTGGAGGGACCACCACACAATGTTGAAGTTGGGCGGAAGCTTGGAAAACGCTAGAAGACGGGAAAGCTGGTGACCGCCACTGCCGGCGGCGCGATGAAAATGCAGACCGCCGTCGCCTGCCTGCAGCAAGGAGCCGACGGCCACGTGCGAGAAACGCATGCGCCGAGGGATGCGGGGTTTACCTTTTCCTTCGGCTGTTCGAATGAAACTGCTGTTTCATCTCTCAAAGCGACGAGTGCAAGAGCAAAACCCTCTCTCCCCGCAGCCTATGGCGAGAGGGAGAGAGAAAAGAGAGCGAGGAGACGATTTTTTTTGTTTGTTTCTTGTTGAAAACCTTTGGTCCCGAAAACGTTATACCCAGTTGCCTTTCTGTGACCAAAATGCATTAATTCGTTTTTGTTGCTGCTTAAAACACTCGAAAAAACGTCTCTAGACCTTTAGTGGGAGCACTGCCGTTTTTCTTGTGTTTCTATGTCTTGCCTATGGTCTGGAAACGTTTGATAAATGCTGTACTGGGACTGGGACATTCCATCCTTTTTTGGAGTTCGTGAGAAGGTTTTGTGTTTGTTGGGGTATTCACGCTTGCGTACGCTAAGCGCAGGCACACTGCCTCTTTTAGTTCAGCGTATGCAAACATACACGCACCGATAAGTCCAGCCTAGTGGCACCATCTACTCGTCCGGACCGGAAGTATTACTATCAACAAACCGACGCTTTTCTTAAAGGCGCACTGAAGAGGAATATGAACTCGTCTTTTTGCTGCGGGAACTCAATCTGCACGTTCCGAGCATTCTTAGAAACTTCGATTTATTGCCCTGTGTGTCTGATTTTCCTAATTAAATCGAATTAACGTCCGGCTCCCGCCTTTTTTTTTAATTCTCTCTCTCCTCTTTAATTCCCCTCATTCCCTTCCCCTGTGCAGGGTAGCCAACCGGAATCCTTTCTGGTTAACATCCCTGCCTTTCCCTCTCTCTCTCTCCCTCTCTCCCTCGTACGGTGGGCGGAGTCGACCCACGCGTGGAGTGCCTTTCAGCCAGTCCCGCGGCGGCTTGCCGCTCTGCCATCGGCGGAGTAATACGTAGTAGTCCGTAGAAGCAAATAGTCCGCGCGTATTTTTATTTCTGCGGGCTTATTTCGCGGCTATATTATCTGCGAATGAAACTATTTATTCACGGAAACCTAAAAACAAAATAAGGCGAAAGCAAAGCCTCCACGGAGCTGGCTGCAAGGCACTCCACGCGTTGGTCGACTCCGCCCACCGTACGAGGGAGAATTAAAAAAAAAGGCGGGAGCCGGACGTTAATTCGATTTAATTAGGAAAATCAGCCACACAGGGCAATAAATCGACGTTTCTAAGAATGCTGGGAACGTGTAGATCGAGTTCCCGCGCAAAAAGACGAGTTCAGATTCCTCTTCAGTGCACCTTTAAGCCCCGTAGCGGCAGAATCGTCAGTCAAAATAAAAAAAAGCAAGCGAATTGGTCACCTATGCGTGTCTTATAGGCGCGGTGACACGAAGCGAAAGACCGGTCCCATTTATTGCCAGTTCACGCATTCAAAAAGGCAGAAACAATGGCGAATTCAGATCGAGGCGAGGGTGCGAGGGTTCCGGCTTCGATGGACGCGGCCATGTTTGTATCCGCGAAATTTTTCCGGCGGCGGAGTTCGATCCTGAACAATCGACCTCGCCGCGCCGCCTTCCACCCTTGTCGGCGTCAAAAGCGGTCGAATCCGTTTCGTTCGCCGGACCGCAGGCAACCAGACCTAGAACTTGGAATAAAACTGAAGCCGAACTTATGCAAAATCTTCTGAAACGTTTAAACCGAGTACTATTTCAGCAGACAGATATTTACAGACGATTACAGTAGTTACTAATGCCAGATTTGAGCGCCACCTGTTACGCTGTGGCAGCCATCCTCCGGGATCGCCGCGTGGCAGCCGCCGACCAGGTGACGTTTAGCTCAGCTACTTGGACAACCGGCCACACCGACAACGACCACGCGCAATGCGGGAGCCTACGAGCTGTTTAGCCTCGAGCGGAATTCACGAGTGGCTGGTTTCTGCAGAAACCAGAATTTAGCGTGCGCTCCGTGAGCGAGAGACGCTGGCTTCAAATTAACGAAAGCCCTCACAGAGGCAACTCTTATGACTGATAATGCTGTGTCATTTAAATCGAACAACAGGTGGTCGGTATAAGCGGCAGAGTAGTTTATGACTACCTCGCATTGCCCATTCATTCGCTTAACATATTCATTGCGGTGCGCAATCGTTTGCTGCTCCCTGACCACCTTCGAGGCAGCGAAATGACTGCTACACGGCGGCTTTAAAACATGCCTCTGATTTTCTGATAACATAACACGGTGCACCGCGCACCTCTCATACTTGCAGGACCTGGCGCAAGAACGGAACACAAGAACGCGGAGGACGACAGGATGGAGCTAAGCTTAAATGCCTATAAACACCTAATTTTACTGCGCGTATCTGGCGGCAAGCCTAACGCGAACTCGCTCTGTTTGCAGTGTACAACTAATGTTGTTTACAGCATCCCCCTTACAAGCAATAGAGTATACAACGGGCAAACAGGACGTCGTTTCAATGAAAGAGCTAGGGAGCACTACAATTTGGTCAAGGAGGGGAGAGTGGGCATCTTGCCGTGCGTTGTGGAGACTGCAAATTCAAACCCATATTTCGAAAAACCAAATTTCTCGGGCGCGGGAAAGACCCAGTCGAAAGAGAAATTGTGGAGGCATACCATACCAGATAAGCAGGCAGTCAATGTACCAGCGCACCAGCTTTAGTTTTGCATCCTAATGAAATAGTATTTTTGGAAAACTGATTTCCACAAGATGACCAGTAGGACTGTACTTAAAGGGGTCGTGAAATGTTTTCCGAAACTTTTGAACTACGTGTGCATTTGGAATTCTTACCCTTCATTCTATAGTATACCTTGGTTCGTTTCATCGTCCGGGTTGACTGAAAAGCGAAAAAAACTAAATTTCGGTTTCCAAGCGCCCGTCCCCCTCAACTCACAGCAAATGTCATCTTAAGAAGCCAATCGAGGCTTCCGTCGTCAACACAACATGGCGGCTTAGCGAGGCCTGTTGAGCCATAGTTGACCGAGGTCGCAGCGCCATATTGATTCGAATGTGACGTCACAATGACGTCAAGCCAGGTAATTCGTCACAATGACGTCACGCCAGGCTGCACCGTCGCCTGCTCGGAACGGACTCTGCTAGCTGTTAAGCTGACCCATGTGCGAAAAATTGGACGGCGCGCCGCACCAGTCGCCGCATGCGAACTGCCGCCTACTGCAAGCAGGGACACACGGAGCGGCAAGCATCTTTGCGCCGCTAGACTCAAGCCCGGCCCACAGCCGGTGTAACACTTCGCCACCGCACACCAGCGCCTGCGCGCTGCTTGGCTACTGAAGTTCCCACCAGAAAAGACAAAACAGCGGCGACGCGCGCGCGCCGGGCGACGAACTGCACTGCTCTCTGGCTGCCCTGGTCGCCGCTAGGCCTGTTTCGCATCGAAGCCGCGGTGGAGAGCGCTCGGAAGTAGCCTGGGTTATAATAAAATGTCTGCTCTTGGCATCCCTTTACTGCCAACAGCATCGTCTCACAACAAAAAATATGGTCATTTTTGCGGTGTGCTCGGCAGCGGAGCTAGCGGACGCCAGGCGCGCGAGCCGGACCGCAACTGCTGGGCAGCGGCAGCTGAGCGGCGGTTGTGGCAAGAAATTTGCTCGTATTACAGTTGCTGCTTCCACCAGCAACTTGACATTGTTCAACGATCCTCAAAAATGATCTATTTTCCACACTCCTTGGTCCTAGGGTTTATTATTTACGTTAAGAACAATCTTTAGCTCATTTTTATGAAGCCAGCGAACGGGCTCGAGGCTTGCCGGCCAGCCTGCAGGCTCGATGTATTTCGCATTCGCACCAGAAAAGACAAAACAGCCATGCTATCAGAAACGCTGCCTGCTATATTCGAGCAATGACAGCATGCCGAGCATTCGGCAACGACGCCGCCTGCGGGCGCGCCGGGCGATGAACTACGAGGCTCCCCGGCGGCCCTGGTCGTCGCTAAGCCTACCTGGTTTCGCATCGATACCGCAGCTGAGGGAGCATCTCAACTAGTCAGCGCTGTAAAAGGTACTACTCTAGTCACCCCTTTAACTCTGAATCTGTCCCATAGTAAAATAAAGATAGGTTCGATTTCCGCGACCCCTTCAACAGCGTAGCTAGCAAATACCAGCTATATGCGAGCGGCAACCAGGCAGCAAATAAAGCGGCCATAGGATGAAATTTGCTTGTATTGCAGTATTAAATACTGCGAGCAACTCGGCATTGGCCAACGATCTTCAAAAATTATTCATTTTTGGCGTTAATCTATCCCAGGGCTTGTTGTGAACATAAACAAATAATACTAGGGTGTTTTTCTGACGCAGGCGGCTGACAGGCCGGCCCCGAGAAACGCGCCCCAACGGCATTATGACGCTGGCGCTCTGCGCGCTCGCATTCTGCCGCTTGTCAGTGCGACGCTCCGCGTGCGGCCTGTCATTGACATCGGTTGGGCGCAGGCGGCGAGCTGCTGTCAGTCGTTGTTACAACGTTCGCAACGGCGCGTCGCGCGCCCGGCAAGTAGCAGTCATGCCGAGAGCCCGCGATACCTCTGCCTGCAGGAGCCCTGACCGTGAACCTCCCGAACCCGGTCGTGAACTCGAGTCCTCATCTCCAACGCAAGGAGTGGGTTGACTCGCAGCCCTATCCGCAGATTATGCCTAACCCTCTTCACGCTTCTGGAAAGCATTTTTCTGCAGCGAAGAACAGAAGCGCGGAGCCGATGCGCGCCGCGATAGCTGACTCGTACGTTCGTATCGAGTTCATGTAAACAGAAAGTCGTCGAGATGGGCTGACCTTGCTCAGCTCGATTCTCTGGCTCAAACCACCGCTGTCAAGAAACAAAACTTAGATAGGTTCACGTAAGCAAGGCTATATCGAGCCGATGATACGACGTCAGTGCGACGCTCCGCGTGCGGCCTGTCATTGACATCGGTTGGGCGCAGGCGGCGAGCTGCTGTCAGTCGTTGTTACAACGTTCGCAACGGCGCGTCGCGCGCCCGGCAAGTAGCAGTCATGCCGAGAGCCCGCGATACCTCTGCCTGCAGGAGCCCTGACCGTGAACCTCCCGAACCCGGTCGTGAACTCGAGTCCTCATCTCCAACGCAAGGAGTGGGAACGCAAGGAACGTTGTAACATGCGATAAATCATGAACTTGATACCTTTTTTCCCAGCTTCGAAGCTGCATGTCACACTCAAACGATCCAAGATAACTGGGCGATGTTTAAGAATAAGTTAAATGATTTGGCAAATAAATATATACCAACTGTTAACATTCGCACCAGCCACCAAAAACCCTGGTTTACTAAATCCTTAAAAAGACTAGAAAATAAAAAAAAGCGTCTCTATCGGGCGGCTAAAAACAACCCATCCCGATTGCAAACCTACTACGAAGCCGAAGATGAATATTTGACTGCGATCCGCAGCGCAAAGCGTTTATTTTATGCTACTACACTTCCAAATTTGTTGCGCAGTAACCCAAGACAGTTTTGGCAAGTAATAAACCCTCACCCACAACGCGCTATCACTCTCACCAATGATTTACAAGAAACCATTACCGATGCTGAATGTGCCGACGCTTTCAATTCCGCATTTGCCACTGTTTTCACGAAAGAAATCGAAACGCCCTCTTCTTTTCCTTATTTCAATATGGAAGGTACCATGCCAAACATCACATTTTGTGAAGACGGAATTTCATCCATAATCCAGAAGACTAAACTGTCGTCATCATTTGGCATTGATGGTATTAACTCTAAAATTCTAAGGAACACGAGACACACGGTTACTTCATACTTGTCATTGCTGTTCTCCCAGTCACTTTCTTCAGGAACCATGCCAGATGATTGGAAAGTGGGAAAGGTCGTTCCAGTCTACAAAACAGGTAACAGAAACTCTCCATTAAATTACCGACCTATCTCCCTAACAAGCGTGCCATGCAAAATCATGGAACATGTCATCTACTCTCAAATTATTTCTTTCTTAGACTGTAACCATTTCTTTCATCCCTCGCAGCATGGGTTCCGCAAATGTTTCTCCTGTGAAACCCAATTAGCTCTTTTTGTTCATGACTTACACACTAACATGGACACTAATGTGCAAACTGACGCAATCTATCTGGATTTTGCGAAAGCCTTTGATAAGGTGTATCACCAGCGCTTGTTACTAAAACTTCAACTGCTAAACCTAGATCCTAACGTTATAATGTGGATACAGGAATTCTTGTCCAATCGTACGCAAATGGTTTTAATCAACAGTAACTTATCTAGACCCCTCCCAGTAACTTCCGGCGTGCCCCAAGGATCTGTCCTTGGTCCTCTGTTGTTTTTAATATACATTAACGATTTACCTCAGTGTATTTCTTCTAATATACGCATGTTCGCAGACGACTGCGTCATTTACCGCACAATCAAAAACAAATCTGACCAAACTGCTCTTCAGAACGATCTAATCAGCGTTTCAGACTGGTGCAACAATTCACTAATGACGCTAAATGCCAACAAATGTAAATGCATGCACTTCTCCCGCCGGCGCAGTCCCTTTTGTTTCCCTTACACAATTCTTAACACACCCCTGGAACTAGTGCAGTCTTACAAATACCTAGGTGTAACGCTCTCTCACGATTTGTCTTGGAGCACACATGTCACTAACATTATCGCCGCAGCTAACAAAACCTTAGGCTTTCTGAAACGTAATCTGCGAAACGCCCCGGAACATGTCAAATTACTAGCTTATAAATCACTTGTCAGGCCAAAACTGGAATACGCGTCGCCCATTTGGAATCCGCACCAAGCATATCTCGCCGACGCATTAGAATCAGTCCAAAATCGCGCTGTTAGATTTATTCATTCATCGTACTCATATAATATCAGCGTTTCATCTCTCAAAGCAGAATCTGGTTTATCATCGCTTTTCTGTCGACGTCGCATTGCTAGCCTTTCACTGTACCACAAGTTCTTTTTTTCGTCCCTTAATCAAGCACCATACATCACAGCAGCAGCACGCATATCATATCGAACCAGCCATCCACTTCAAGTTGCACGCCCACGTGCCCGGACCACCACCTTCACTGCTTCATTTTTTTTCCGAACCGCCACAGACTGGAACGGCCTTCCCCACGAAATCGCTTCTACTACCTGCCCATCTTCGTTTTTGCAACTTGTATCTGACCATTTTTTCAATAACTGTTTACCATGATCCTTATTGTTTGTATAAAAACCCACCCCTTATGTAATGCCCCTACGGGGGACTTTTAAGGTAATAAACTGAACTGAACTGAACTGAAAGCTACGGAGGATGGAGAGCAGAACCGAAACCGAAACTGGTCCCAGGCCAGTGATTGATGTGTGACCACGCACTGCAGCTTAACGAAGTACAATTACGTGTGCAAATAATTGGAAACCTTTGTTTCACTTTTTGAATTTTTTATAAAGCTATTATTTTAGGGCAAACGAAGGCTAAAGACATGTCTCTGCGTTTCTAAGTATTTTAAGATGACGTAGACGAGTAATGCGTGTGCTGGCCGTCTACGGCGCATGGTCGTTTCATGAACGCAAAAAGCATGGAGGAAGAAAAACTAGGAGGGAGTATGACGTCACAATCTTGAAGCCTAGTCATAAAAAATATAGTGGAAAGCATCATGGGGAAAAAGGCCCTCACGTGACAAAGCAGCGCCGGATTTCGGTTTCGGCTTCGCTCTACGAGCAACTTCGCGACCATCTGCTTGTGTTCACTGACGGCTCCCAGGTGAGCACAAACTGCTCGCTCGCCGCAGCGACCACCATCCCCGAGCGACGCGTGCGCTGACTGCGGCGCAGTGGAGACATTGGAGCACATGTTCCTTCGCTGTGCCGCTTCTGCAGTGCCGCGTCGCGAGATGCTCGCGGCCTACGGGGCGCTGGGAATCACCCGGCCAGTCTCGAAGCGCTCCTGTGGCCGCGCGGCAGTGCGCGCATCCGTGACAGAACAATGGTGAGCCTCTGTGCGTTCATCGAGCAGGCGGACTTGACTTCCCGCTTGCTCTTCGCCATGCAGTGCACGCGTGACACGAACGCTCCGTGGGTGCTACCTCGGACGGTATACGCGGCCGGGAGCCCCACCCCGGCCGCTAGTGCAGTGTGCCGCGTGCGCGATTAGCCCGAGACAGGACGCTACGTGCGCGCGGCTATGTAGTACATACAGTTTACTACTTTTTGTAAGTGATTGTGCGCAGTGGCCGGGAGACCCCGCGCAGGGGCAGACGTAAAGCCGCCAGCACTCTCTCTCGAAAGCGAGAGAGAGAAATACTTCACTGCTGCATTTCACGTCGGAAACGCGTATGTGCGCGAGCGTATTCGGCGCGACTTGTGCCTCGAGAATAGCGGAGAACGGCGGGCCCATGGGCGGGCCGAAGTCCACCTGCGCCCTTTTTTAGAGGCTCGTTTTCTTCGCCTACTCTCGAGTTCTCCGCTTATAGCATGAGCTGAAATAAACGCTCCGTATGTGTGTATAACAACGAAAGGAATTCCTCTCCATTCTCTTGCCACAGTTGAACAGTGACGAGGTCGCGGCCGCACCCTTTGATGAAAAGTTTACCTGCAGTTTTCTACAGTGCACCCAAAAACTCAAGAGTGTAATCAACAGAAGTGTTGAGACGCGGAGCCTTTAGACAACCACGAGCTCGATACGCATTCCGCCAAAGCTGCAACACAGGCGCTGCGCTTCTGCGCTACATCGGAGCACGGACGTTCACTAAAAGCCCCGCTGGTTGGCAGTCTGGTAACTGTGGAGGGCCTATTTCCCAAGAGTCAGTGCGCAAAAGGGCCCTCGGCAGCGGCGTCAGAGGAGGATGGCTTGCAGAGGCTGAGCGCACTCTCTCCTAGTCTTTTCTTCTCCATGGCAAAAAGGCAGCGATTTCGAACGGGCTTTATTAAATGCAGACTCAATGTTGAGCCGAAATATTTCGGAAATAGCATGTCTAATGTTTATGAAAGCAGTAAAAATTAAAACCGGGCAGCTTCATTTTCTTTTCACAACCCCTTTAAGCTTCGGTTTTTTTTTTCAATAAACTATCATTTGGAAGTGCATCGCTCGTCCTGTCGTGTTCTTTCACTCTCGCTGTCCCCGTTTCGTTCGTGCTGCGACAAATTCCTCCATTACAAATGATAAAGCGTACAGTCTTTTCAGCTCTGTGCTTTAGTAGCTCGATTCAGGCGCCATTGGCATTGCCTGCACGATGATTGTGTCTGTGCGTTTTCCAAAGATGCCTTCAAGGAGTTGAAGACGCCCTGAAATATTCGTACAGACACCTGAAATGTCACGCTGTGTCTGTCATTTTTACACAGCGGATCCTTCGTTACCCACGAATACTGGGCTAGGTAAAGAAGCGCCGCAGCAACCGTAGAGGATAGCGACTGTGGAAGTGGCGAGCAGCACAACGCTGACTTCCATCTGCTCAAACACGGATAAAGAATTGGGGGGCATTCAAGCTCCGCCTCTAAGGGTGATGTGGCCGGTGCAGCAGCATCCCACCGTTGCCACCAACTGATGTGCTCGGTGGATCGGGACCAGGGTCTCACCGCATGAGGACGAAGCGAGCAGACTACGGAGGGAAGGAAGCCTTCAGGAGAAGTAAACTTGGAGGTTTTATCTACATTATTTACAGAATAGCGAGGAGACCAAAAGTCAGAGAAGGGATGAAGCTCGACAAGAGGTCAGGGAAGAAGCTCTGTGACACAGCACAGATTGCGGTTTAGTACAGTTCGCATTCCGCAGGCCCCCAGCTAGGGAATCCGAACTCTGGGTGAGTGTCCAATGGGCCCTGAGCCTCCTCTTAGGCTCCGCCCTCGCCACGTGACCGCGCACACCGCACAGACACACACACACTGGCAAGGAGGAACTTGGCGCCTGGCTGTCGCGAACTGTTTGGTCTGCCGCGGGCCGACCACGCCCAAAAGGTCGTTCGCTGCTGTGCGGCGATCCTGATCGTGGGAGGCGCGAGTGCTGACGGTTTACCCTGGTGACCTCTTCAGGTCGGTGGAAGGGACAAATCAGCCGTGACCACCCCCCCTTTGTCGGCTGCTCAGGGCGCACGCGGCCAATGAGTTGGCGCCGCCGCCGCCGCCTCTCGCTGTCCTCTGCTAGTCCCCAGGAGCGCAGTTCGGCACTAGAGCCGCATTCAGCATCGCCGGCGAAGGGGGTTAGAGCCTTTGTCCACGCCTACGCCGTCGCCAGAAGCCGCCCCCAGGCCAGCGTTTCCTTGCGTCTTCTCTTAAAAACAGCGCCTTTGATCAGCGTAGCCCGATGGCGCCAGCCCGGCTCGCCGTTCTCCGCTGGCTGGGCCCCCGATCACAACAAGGGTATGAAACCACAGCGTTATTGGCTGCCTTCAGCGGTATCTCTTCATACGTAGACTCTGTTGTTTGTTGACATTCAGGCATTTATCACAACACACTGTCCACTTTTTGGTCTTTTAACTCTTCCACGCTGCAGTTTACGTAATAACTTTGCTTCTATACCGGGTGTCCCAGATAAATGTAACCAAACTTTTTAAAAAGGCGCAGTGTCCTAGTCTTGAGTATTTTTCCCGCTCTTCAAAGTTAATTAATTAGCTAAGTTTAATTATCTAACTTTTTAATTATTGACTTCAGGAAGAAAGTGTCAACGAAAAAGTTTTAGATCGCCTCGAAAAACCGCCAGTAGTGCTGTTTCCGTCAAGGTACGATTTACGTAGCTTCATTTATTGGCCTTAAAAGAAAGTTGTCACGTGACCAGCTGCTCGCTCGCTTCTCTGCCCCAATGGGCACCCAAAGTACCATCGAGGAGAGGACTTCAGAAAAAAACGGATTTTATTCTTTAAGGCGCGTCTTGGGACGTTGAAGTGGCACAGTTGTCATGCGGAAGCTTTTTCTTATTGTGCGGGTTATGGTTAAAGGCCGGTAATAAAACTACTTTACGTAAATATTACTTCGCTGCAAACGTCTCAGTAAACTGTTTCTCAAAGCGATCTAGAACTTTTCCATTGACACTTTGTTCCTCAAGTCAATAATTAAAAAGTTCGCTAATTAAGCTTAACTAATTAGTCAACCTTGAGGAACGAAAAAACACTGCAGACTAGGTCACGCGACTCTAAACAACCCTCATTTGGTTTCAGACGGCTAGGACACCCCGTGTTTTTTGAACGCTTGGTTACATTGAACGCTTGGTTACTCAGCATTTCTTCCACACATAACAGAGCCAGATCTTTTCAGCATAATCTCCAGTCTACGGCATAACAAATCGGCTGGAATTGATGGAATATTTATCAGCGACCTTTCCAGAAACTTCCAAAGCTTGAAGTGTGTCCTTCTTTTTATGCTAAATGATATGATTGAAAGTGGCTTCTTACCATGCTCTCTTAAACAAGCGCGTGTTATACCACTTTACAAGGGTGGCAAAAGAAATGATATCACGAATTATCGCCCAATATCTATCGTGTCGTGTATATCACAAATTTTAGAAAAACACGTCTTATGTACAATGTCAGCATTTTTGCTGAGGCATAACGTGCTTAGCCCCCATCAATACGGATTTGTTGCTGGTTCTGGTACCCAAACGTTATTAGAAAAGATGTCGGATTCCGTTCATTCTAGTTTTGATCAAAATGAAGTGGCATTTGGTCTCTTTCTTGATGTCAGGAAGGCATTTAATACTGTTCACCATGATATTCTCTGTGAAAAGTTGTTTTGCTATGGTTTTCGTGGTCCTTTTCAAATGTTACTAAGAAATTATGTGTCTCAGCGATCTCAAATGGTGGAACTTGGACCTGTGCAAAGCAGAACTATAGACTTATATAGTGGTGTTCCCCAGGGATCCATCTTATCACCCCTCTTATTTAATCTCTATGTTAATGACCTCCCCAGCATTATAACTTCATCACAGATTTATCAATATGCAGATGACACCCTCCTCATCTCATCTAATACAGATTTTTCTTGCGCACTCCGTCAACTTCAACAGGACGCTACTAATCTATATGATTGGTTTCAATGTAACCTGATTGATATAAACCCCCAAAAAACTCATCTAGTGTGCTTTAAAAATGCACACAAGCCAATCCCGAAAAACGCTGCGGTTTTTTTGCACAGCTCCAGTTGCACTGCATGTTCTTGCTACCCCATTACATGTGTTCCGTCCGTGAAATACCTTGGCATTTACTTTGACAGTGATTTATCCTGGAACACGCACATGGCACACCTCAGTAAGAAGCTTAGAGGCGTCGCATGCTTGCTCTATGCTCTAAGGGCCTACCTGCCATTTGCCATAAGACGTTTAATTGCACAGTCTTTGGGGTATTCTCTGCTGAGATATGGCATGTGCTGTTTCTTCAACTGTTCTGCAACATGGAAAAATAGGATAAACCGTATTCTCAAGAATATGGCTAAGAGTGTCATCTATTCAATACCCCATAAACAGCAAAGTGTATTCCTTTCTTCAGGTCTGCCTTCCTTTGACATTGTGTTCAAACAAGTCACTGTACTCAGATATTTCTGGAACTCTGAATTTCGGTTCCACAACGTTAAACCAATCCCATTAAGAAAAGTTTCTCGATATATTGTCCCTGCAGTGCGAACTCATTTTGGTATGTCTATGAGGTCATATTATATCCCATGTATATTCAATGAGATGCCTGATAATGTTTTCAACTTGAACACTCGCAGACAGTTACGTGATGCTATTGCCGAGCTTGAACAGCTCTAGTGCATATGTTTTAATGTAGTACACAAAACAATGAATTGATTTGGTAACACAGGTTGTTGCTGCTGCCGGACGGCGCCCTACAAGCCCAATTGAGGCTTTGGCGCGTCCGCGTCTTGTATTGTTTCTTTGGTGTGAATAAAGTATTTATTATTATTTATTATTATTATTTAGCTGGGACACTTGGTATACACTCACATTGTTTAATAGTCATTGCAATACGCGCACAATAACATAGCAAGAAAAAAAGCGTTCCACTCGGACGCAGGTCCGCACTGAGAAAAATTTATACTGCTCATACTCGCGCCGTCTGCTGGGGCCGTGGCATAGAACCGATCACGAGGATTTTTCCGTTGGCCGCCGCATGAAGCCGCCACTAATTTACTTTAAAGGTGCAGCAAAGAGGAGTAGTCTTCTTACCGCGGGAACTCAACATCCTCGTTCCGAGAATTCTCAGAAACTTCGAATTATTGTCCTATGCGGCCGATTTCCCTAACTTAACTCTGATTAAACGTCCCAGCTCCCGCCTTTTTTTGAACTCACTACTGAAGGTAGGAGTAGTCAACTAACGCGTGGAGTGCCTTCCAGGCAGTCGCGTGACGGCTTCGATTTCGCTTTTATTTTTTGTTTTTACTTTCTGTGAATAAATAGATCCAGTCAGAGGCTACGGTAGCCGCAAATTAGGCCCATGGGAATAAAAATATGCGTCTACTCTTTGCTTTCGCCAAACGCTACGTATCCCTCCGCCAGCGACGTTTACGTGACGGGGTTTGGTTAAGTTGAGGAGTTTAGTTGAAAACCGGTTACTGGGTTCCCGGACCCGCAGAGTCGGGTCCGGCAGTCGAGGGAGCGAGTCCAGACAACTTCGCTGCAGGGGGTGGGTTGCCTCAGCACGACCCAGACCACACCGTGACCCAGACTCGATGCGCTTGTAAACGCTGTCGAGTTGGCGAGTCGGGTTAGTGGGAGGGGAAGTGAGAAAGGCAAACCTGTTTTTCGCTTGCGCCATCGCGGCTCCGAGACAGCGGAGACATGCCGCAATCTCGGAGGCTAGCACTGCCCTCTCCCATTGCGCTGCTCAACGCTTGGTGTCGCTGCAGTCGAACCGGTCTCGGCTCAGTAAAACCGAGTTCATGTAAACACGCCGTTATCGAGTTGGGTTCACCTTGCTCAACTCGATCCCCTGACTCGACCCGCTGCTTTCGGGTTCATGTAAACAAGGCTAATGGCAGAGCAGCAAGCCTCCACGGGACTGGCTGAAAGGTTGGTCGACTCCTCCTACATTCAGCGCTGAGTTAAAAAAAAAGGAGGGAGCCGACGACTTTACGGACGCTGTGCTGCCTTTCGCCACGAGTTAGCAGCGAAATCGGTAGATTTCCGCGACTCCTCCCACCGTCTGCAGGGATTTTTTTTTAAAGGCGGAAGCAGGACATTAATCCTATTTAAATGAGGGAAATCGGCCGCACAAGGCAATCATTCCACGTTTATAAGAATGCTGGGAACGTGTAGATCGAGTTCCCACGGAAAAAAAACGAGTTCAGATTCCTCTTCAGTGCACCTTTAAGAAGTTCAGCTGCAACAGAATGCAAGCACCTCCACGCAAGTTTTTCGATGGAACGCTCAAGCAAAATTGTGTTCAGGAAATGCTCAGAGCTAGGGGTTCTGGTAAGCGTGCGAATGGGAAGAGAGTATTGCTTCAAAGATAAAACTCGGTTGAAGAAGTCTTTGTCTGAACAGCGCAAGCAAAAACACCGAGTTTGTGTGCAGTATCTGTCAGCCTCTTCCCAGGCAGGCTTCTTCCCACATTGGACAGCGGTTGTTGACAGCACACCTCGGCACCATGAGAGGTGGCTCACTCACACTCCCAACCACTTGCACGCATGTCCAATCACACTCACACAACCACTCACTCGCACTCACACTCATCGCTACTCCCACTCCCAACCACTCTCCAGCACTCACACTCATGGTCACTCGCACCCACAACCACTCACAACCACTCACACACATGACCACTCGCACTCACAACCACTCACTCGCACTCATGACCACTCGCTCTCATAACGGCTCACTCGCGCTCACAACCATTCACTCCCCCTCACGTTCACTCACTCTCATTCGCGTTCACTCACTGTCTCCTTGTTTGCTGACAACGGAGGGGATGAGGGGTTTACTGCCGCGGCCGACTGCCCTCGTGGCTCCCCTAGCATAGCCGGAGTCGCAAAGATGGGGTGGTGAGGGGCGTAGGAAGAAGCGTCCCCGGAACGTAACCCCCCAGAAAAAAGGTCCCTTGAGGAAGCACCGTCTAAGAAAAAATGTCCCCAAGTCAATAAAAAAATTCCTTCCGGAACCCACTTGACAGAAAATTGCCCTATTTATTGGACTCCTCTTTGGATTTGAGAACAGATGCAAGCGTGAAGTATTTTGTAGTACCAGACCGCGCCATGGTGATGCAGTCCAGGTAAGTCCAAAGGAAAAGTACTTCTGCAGGTGACTTCGCAAAAGCGCCGAACGACCCAGAGACGCACTTCCTCTGGACCACTTCCGTTTTGCCGCCATAATTGTTCTTCATGGACGCCCCGTATTTGCTCGTTGTTTAGTCGCTTCTGTGCCGACATCTGTAACCGGTGTAGCTTGCTATGAAGAAACGCAGTCCAAACCTTGATATCGCGGTGAAGAAATGCAGCTGGAAGCAAAGAAATACACCAAAGACAAAAATACATGAAAGCTAAATCTACAAATGATGATGTAACATAAAATCAGTGAAATGCGACGACAGTAAAAGGAAATGAGTTGCTGGGTGAAAACCAATACAGTTTAGCTTGTATTTAGTTTGTCTACCGAGATGTCCTTCTCGTCATGCGTTTTGTAGCAAACCTTCCAAGCGTTGAGGGATAAACCACTGCCACACTTGCGTTGCTCTGACCATGCCGTTGCGTTTACGGGGCAGTCACTCGTTCCAACGGCGAACAACTTGTATCCGCGTCATGCGAGCCGTACATGCATGCGAGTCGCAAGCATGCGAGTTGCATGCATGCACCTCCGGCCGCCTCGACAGACGCGAGGCGGCCGGATGCTCAAATTACGGCGGCTTACGATGCGTTTGATGTCATCCGCTTGGGGACATTTTTTCCTACTTCGCAAATGGAAACGTTTTTTTCCGGGGATGTATGTTGCGAGGACATTTTTTCCGGCTCCCGGTGGTGAGCCGCCCAGGCTTTGTCGGGCTATTTGGCCAAATTTCACAGTTTCACTGTTCAATGGAAGTGGTATCTCATCACGCATAATCCATGCACCGAATGCTACGCACGTGTGCTCCTGGGCTTGCTGCTGAGACGATGAGTGCCTGCATAGCGTCCGCAGCTAAGATGCTAAGACAAATTTTTGAACGGTGTTCATAGGTGTGCGCAGGATTCTCCATGAAAATGAACCAAGTTTCAGCGCTGTGCCCCCCCCCCCCTACCCCAACCACCTCTCACCTAGGCCCCTACCGTCAAAACGGAGCGCAAAGATGAATGATTATAAAACATTTATTTTCATAAGGTTAAATTGCAAAATATACAAAATATTATAGAGGTGTAGTTTGTATTTTAATCTGTAACATCCATGTTTGCAAACAAGCGAGGTGGCGCTGCAGTCGCTAGCGGGCTCGCGGTAGGCAAGAGGCCAGGGAGTGGCGTCGAGTAGGGGTGGTGCAGCGCCGGTTTCCAAGGCTTGTGGGCGCGTTTTGAGTTTCTGAGAATCTCAGCAATGGTTGATGCTTTCAACGTAGTATTCCTCAAAGTACACGGTCTTGCGTTGGCCATGTACGGCGTATTTCGCCACAGTTTATTGCATTATGATTAGAGAGAGTTTCTGCCGTTGGTTTCTACACTAGGCATTGAATAAAATAATAAGTTTTTGACACTCAGCACTAGCCAGAATGATTTTACCTAGGGGACGCACTGGCGTTTTTTCGGCAGAGCTCCGTCGTCGGAAACCCGCAGAGTTCGCGACGTGCCAGGACCATCAGAAACCCCATTACCTCACAATTTTTGACGACCACAGATCTAAAAACAGTAATTTTATGAATTTCTACTGAATATTTTGCTGTAATTTTTCGTCACCAAACAGAAGACCCAGGGCTAGGAAAGAATATAATTTTAGGAATCCAAACTTTTCACCAAATCGACCAGTTTAAGAAGCGGAGAAGACGGCCTGGCTGGTGCCTGATGTGACGGCTAAAACCAGCGGTTACGCGAGACAGATGACAACCGGACACGACCGACGCTGCCCCCACTTTTCGCACTGCGCGATAAGTGTCACCAGATGGTGAGCGCACGTCGGCCCATTGATTTCAGTGCCGCATTTCTTTGACCAAAGCGAAAGCGAAGAGGCCATAAACAAGGGAATAAACTTGAAGGTTAGTTTTGTGGCCTACCACATTTTCTGCGATTGGCATCACTCACCCCTTCGTAAATTTGGAACGAATGGAAATAAAATTATTCTATTTGTCGCGAACGATTTCAGCGACGTTGAGGAGTGCAATAAATCTCTCGACTTTTTTCCTAAAGGAGCAGTATTAGCATGTTAGTTATTTTTATAAGAAAAGTTTTCAAGTGACTGCATGCATAAGTACTGAGAATCTAAAAAAAAAGAAGTAATACCGCCATCATAGAGAACAGGGCTTTGGGAACATGAGGGCATGAAAAATTCCGCACTTTCTACTTAATTATTCAAGACCCGGGGAGACTTGACGAGGGTGTTAATTATAATTACCCAAGAACTGTCCCAGGTATAGCTGAAAATAAAACGCATTACTGAAATTAGCAGAGGAATTTCATATTTGCACCAATTTTGGTTCCATATCTCATGCATCAATAAAAAAAAACACTTTTCATTGCCTCATTTCCCGTCAATGTCGCTACGTACCTCTGTTGGTAGCCTGCCTGCGGTTGCTTCTTTCCAAACAGGCTTCGCGATCATGTACTACTTCATGAAGCAGCTTATGACACATGCGTGATGCAATGAAAAGCATGTGGCTTTTAGCACACTTAAAGTACGCTGTTCGAAGCATGCCAACGTGACCGCGCAAGATTGTCAACTTACCAGACTTCTTTCTACTAGAATCAAATAATTATGTCGGTCACGTTAAGAAATAGTTTCAAGTATATATTAAATGCTCTAAAACGCGCCATTATACGTTCGCATAACTTCTACACACGTTAAAACATGCTGTGCTATCATCAAAATAACGCACAACTTGGTAGTGAGTGACCCTGCCAGCGCCCGTGCACACCAGCTCAGGGTGATAAATGCGTGCGCAGCTGCATACATGCTTTTTTTTTTCCTTGCGCAATTTTAGGTGTACCATGCTGTTGTTCAGGTGAATGAGCGCAGCGACTTCCCTGCTATGAAGTACGTCGACTGGCAGCGCCGGTCGACACCCAGACTTCGTGCTTTTACTAGCGCGGCCCATCTCCTAAAGAGGTATTTATTTGCGAGAAACCTATTAAGGCTAATCTAATTTTCCGTTTTATGATACTGCGTGGATCCAACAGGGACGCAGCTGGTCAGTACATGCTGCTTCTGCAGTGCGCAGGCATGATGCAGCCGCCTCTAGCTGCGATAGGCACGGGCAGGCGGAACCTGCTTGCTGGTTTTTTTACGCTCAAAATGTGAACAAGTGAGGGGAAAGATTCAGAGTATTGCCAGCGTTTCCACAAGAGGTCTTGTCTCCACCCAGACGAAGACTGTCCTCTTGGTGAAACGTTCGCAAACACCCTGAGGCTTTCCCCTCCCTTGTTCACCACGTGAGTACCGGCAGAGGAAGGCAGTCACTGCGTCGCTGAAGCATCAATGTAGCATCGCGCTTCCGGAGTAATTTCCATTCTCTCTAGTCCCCAGAAAATGGGACTAATTTGTTTTTTGGTTACTGTAACTGCAAAAAAGAACCTGAAAAGATTGCCTCCAATGACCCCACAATAAACAGATCTTGAAACGCAGCATCATGGGTCTTTGGCCGTTAAAAAAACCTGCTTGGCCATAGCACTGCACTGTAAACAATGACGGAACAGGTCCTACAGATTAAGTGTATGGGGCAGAATAGGCGATTGGGGGGGGGGGGGGGGGGTGCACCCCCTCCCGTGTGCGAGCGCCTACGACGGTGTGCAAGTAAAAATAACGAGTTTGCCTGGACAATAGTCTAGGATAGGGTCTGAATTGCCAATATTTGGACTTCTTTGACAACGACGTTCTGTGACTGCATGAACATATTGGAGTCAAGTGGCGACTGTGAATACTTTTCGTGGCATGGAAAATTGAGCCTGTTTTTTAAACAATAGAGTTATTTCCTGACGGAAAGAGAAATGGCTGGAATGGGCCGCAAGTAGGGGATTTCCCCGCGTAATAACGATGCTAGGGGAAGTTGCCATTACCAGTCCATTTACAAAACCTCCTAAGCCACTATGAGTGACCGATCTGGGGACATGTCTGCAGGGCAGTACGTTTTCTGCATTGCACATAATCCCTGTCTGAAGGAGGTTTTACAAACCAACGCGGTGTTTTTGAGGACAGTGCATGCGGACACCCCGTGCGCATCCGCGTGGTAATAAGGGGTGCTTACATTGCACAACATCATTCTCGAACGTCGTTCGCGGAAGAATGCGTATGCAGCTAACTTGTGAGCCAATTTGAGCCAATCTGAAACGATATGACTTTACTGGGGAAAAGCGCTATCCAGAAGTTCTTGGAGGAAATCCTAGTATCCGGTTGAGAGGATACCTCATGCTGTCCAGATATCAGTGAGGGTAGGATTAGTGAAATCGCTGAGAGCAAACAGAAGTTAATCACCTTACTGCACTGAAAACACGAACAATAAACAAAATCACATTTCACAAGCTCATTTCGATTTCACTCGCCAAATGCCAAAGATTAGGGAGCACAAATCAGAACCAAGCCTCGCATACAAACAGCGGAAGCTTGTATGCAGCTGTTGACCTGCCAGGGCAGCCCCCCGCCGCTCAAATTGCCAACGGCGTAGTTCTGTTTACATGACGCTGACGGGAGCCTTTTCATGATTACAAAAAAAAAATTTGGGACTCCAGAGAGAGCGTTTAAACTCTTTACTGTTCTACGAGCACAGTCGAGTGTCGAACTTGCCGGCACCCTTAAGACCTGTTTATGAAAAGCTCCTGGCCCCCCTTCCACCCGCCGCCCTCAGTTTTCTGTTCTCTTCTAGTCACATTTTTGGCTGTGGGGGCGGACGTTTTTTTTTGTGCCTTCTGAACAGCAGCACTCGCTTGCACGATAATTTTAGGCGAAACGAAAACTATCGCCCTAACTTGATTATTATTAGCTTTCATTCGCTTTTACTGCTTTTCTTTTGTAGTTTTTTGCTCGAGCGAAATGGTGACAATACTCAGAGACATTCTATTTTATATCCCTTTCCCGAGCACATAAAAATTAAGTTCCAGCTGTAGGGCCAACCAGTCAAAAAGGGTGCGGCCAATTTGGTTGCCACCTCATATCCACTGCCGACAATCGCCGCAACGTTTCATCACGGCTGAGTTTCCCTCTCAATCTTGTAGAGGGAAATTGCGTTGATGATGATTATTGAAGGATGCTTGAAATCTTGCAGATTCGATATTGCTCAATCACGTTGCTAGAGGACACTTATGGATAGGTTAACTGTTTATTAACAATTAATAAAGCAAATCAAGATACAAGCAAGGAAAAAACATTTATATTTGACTGACTAGTAGTTTTACGTGACGAAACCAGCCCTCGGTCCCGCCGAAACAGCTGGTTTTAAACCCTATGACCCCACCCTCGGTGGAGACAGTAACCAATCAGGTAAATCCACAAACATCCACCCAATAAATCATTGGGGAAAGGAAAACGTCACCAGTCACCAAAACTCACCTCCATAAACACTGTACAAATATGCACATTTTCCACCATCAAGATTTCGGAGGTTTCTTCCTTCCTCCCGCGAGCTTCGCAAACGGGACCGCAGCTTCGCAGGGGGGCGCTGCGTACGCAAGTGAAAAGCGCCCTCTCCGGCCGACTCCACACTTTTGACCGGGCAAACCGGTCACCCCTCCCATTGAGTAGCTGCGCGAGCAGCGCGCTTTCTCCTGAATAAAAAAAAACAGTTCTGCGCGTACTTTGCACGTGTTGGCCGGCCTGAAAATCTCTTTGTGCTGTCGCGAGCTTTCTTCTTGGTGCTTGGACACTGACGAGCTTCAGAGGATTAGCAAAATGTACAAAGGCGTTAGAAAGAAATGCGAACAGCACGGCGCCCACGCGCTGCGTAGTCGGAATTTATCTTCAATGCGCTTTTACCTCGGTAGTAACAAAAAGATGCTAGAGTGGCACATTATTGTATTACGGATGTCTCTAGAGTATTTGTGCTGCGAGCCAAGGATAAGCGTGACGAAAATAAATTCCAACAGCGGAGCGCGTAGGCACCGCTCTGTTCGCATTTCTTTCTGTCGCGGCAGTACGCTCTGATATGTAGGTTCAAAGAAACAGTGGACAGCGAATTTTTTTTTTCGCTGCGAAAACTTGAAAAAAGAACTGCTAGGATCAGGTCCACTCCGTGAAGCAGATTGTTGACGAAAAAGCCGTTACCGCAAAGACGAAATGTGTATCGCAAGTACATGACGAGATCATTTAAGACGTGGAATTCGAGATCAATACCATTTTCTTTGGCGCGGCCATCTTCGTAAAATACTTAATTTCGTTGGGCGGCTGAGCAGTGGGGTGCATGCAGGTTTGTTGGCCAAATAATAAGGATTTCATTACGTGTTTCGCTGAATAATAATGGAAAAAAAATTATTTTAACTTACAATAAAGTGGCCTTAAGTCGACACGCTAGGCTGAAGAGAAAAACGAAAACACTCACGCAATGCGCCTACCATTTGCTTGCTATATACGGCTAAGAGAAAAAATGCTCTAGTTTGGTCAATCGCTAAAACGGAGATAAGCGGTTGGTATATTTAGTTTGGTGCCGATTACAGCCCACGCGCATCCCCAAAACAATTTATTTGCAGAGCCATCGCTCATAAGCAAACGCTCATTCAGGTGCAAGCAAACATTTTGATTATTTTTTTAGAAATTTTTTACATGTAAAGCAACATCGAAAATTGAGCCAGGCGTCACAAGTCGGAACACTGAGGCGATCACTGACCTCGCCCCACATGCGTCTGCAAAACGCCGCTATCTGTTGTTGTCAGCCTCCAAAATAATGTTTTGCTTTATCTGACCGGCGCAAGGCTTTACTGGCAAAAAAAAATGTGTTTCGTTAGCTCGAGCTTTACTAAACACTGCATGCTTAGTGAATTACAGCAAATACTGGTCAGAAATTATATTACGCGTGCAACATACCAAACGCGTTTAGCACCAGAAAAAAGCTTACTTCACCCTGCTCACAGCAGTAATGGAGGCCTGCCGTTTCTAGCTCTCATCCATTTCATACCCAACAATTCCGGACAAAAGAATTTTTGAATGGGAAAGAGTGCATGAACGCATTTTTTTTCATATGCTGGAAGATTTCACAATAGCAATCTCCCATCGATAGGCTTGCGTTTTTTTTTTCAGTATTAACGTTTTTCCTTTCGTCAACTGCTCGATACGAGCGATGAAAAATTTTTAAGATTATGGGACCATTACCTTCAATATTCCCGTTACTGGACGTTACAATTTTCCAATATTTTTTTTTCTCCAAGAATGTAGGACATGTCCAGGAAATCTGTAGAATTCCACGGGCAGCTCTTGGCCGTTGATGTTCAGAAAACTATTCTGACAGCCCCGACACAACCAGTTTCTCCATTCTTAGAACGTCGCGGAATTCCAGCCATGACTCACAGCAAGCGGCAACATCCCTTTTGTGCGCCCGCGAGCAGGACGGCGCGTGCTCACAATGAAAGAGAGAGTGCCAGCAGTGCGAGCAGCAGCAGCTCCGCCGGCGACGTGCCCGGACAGCAGTTCGAAAATGACCGCCAGGGGAGAGGGCGGCGCTGGTGCAGCGGGGGCAAACTTTAGGTGCGCTCCCCTGGTAGACCCAGGTTCAAGGAAAGTCACCTCACGGCCCATCTGTTCAGTACCCTCACTTACAAACTGTCTTCATGCCTGCAGCTAGCGTGGCAGTGTCCTGTTGACCGAGCCTCAAGCTGTGAACGCGCGCTGCCATAGACATGGGACAAAAGCCACGAGTCGAGGATCCGCCTTTCCGCAAGAACATGCACAGTGGGATGCGACCTGACGTATATGTTCCCGGAGGGGCTTTGACCTTTCCCTTATTCTCGGAATCCTCTGCTATCCAGCTCCCCTTATCCCGCTGGGTGTGACTCATCCCCTTCTCTGCAGTTGTGGGGAGGGCAAAAAAAAGAAAACTCAATGGACATTCCTTTATCACGAACCCGGACGCCGCAAACAATGTACAGGATCGCGAACTTCACTATCACCATAGGCACGAATAAAAATCATTTCTGGCGCAAATTAAAACATAAAATATTGCCATTTTAGATATCTCTTTTTGAGCTGTAGTATAAACGCACAGATTATGAAAATAACAAGACGAGACAGAACTGGACGAAGCATATCATCCAGTCTTGTCTCGTCTTGTTTTTTTTATACTCAACGAATTTTTACTGCACCTCAAAAAATGAAATAGCAACTAGCCCCAGTTGTCGCACTGTTAGCTTGGATATCTCTTTGGACGTCAAAGGCATCACCATGTGTGATGTATGCGTACAAAAAATAAAAACAGCACGCTTGATTTGCGACGCTGGGCTCCTTCAAGTACATGATAGAAATAAGAATAATCTGGCGTTACCGAAAAGCGCACTTGGTTTTCGCGTCGTTTCCGGGCTTGAGTGGGGGTGCAGTTAAAGAGCTGGGCCAAGTAGGTCAGGTTTGCGAGTGGGTCTGGCCCAATCAATAAATTACGGCCAGAGCGGTGCTCTGAAATGCGCACACCCGGGCACAGAAAAAGCCTAACTCCATTGCAGCACTCGAGATCCCATCTTACGGTAGTTGTTGCCGAGAAGCAGACAGTCGTTCTTGCAGCAGGTGCGGGGGGCGTGGCAAGATACACTTTTCTATATTTTCAGGACTAGCAATGCGAAATTCGATAAAGGATCTCACAAAACTGATAGCGGCTCATTGCATCCGCGAAGGGCCTGCGCCCGTGCCAACGGTGAACTATAGAAATGCAACGAAAGATTGCCGCTCCTGTGCCAGCGGAATCGTTTCCTTCGGTTGTCGAAAGACACCGGCATGGCGCCTTATGCTGCCTCGAGTGCCCTCGGTAGTGAATATTTGCTTCCCTCAGCTGTCAACAACATGAAAATAGCTAAGCGGGTATCGTCATCGCGAAACATACGCGACCGACTTCGCTGTCGCGTCCGCCCACCACTAACATCCACTGATTGCCGCTCATGTCTACTCACATCCACTCATTGCCACTCATGTCCACTCACATCCACTCATCAATCATGTCCACTCACGCTCACATTCACTCAATCGCACTCACACTCATCTCCACTTACACTCACATCCACTCCCTCACACTCATGGCCACCCATGCTGACACATCCACTGACTCGCACTCACACTCACGTCCATTCACTCGCACTCACGCTCATGACCACCGACACTCATATCCACTAACTTGCACTCACTCACGTCCACTAACTTGCTCTCACACTCACGTCCACTCACAACCACTCACACGCATGTCCAGTCACACTCACAACCACTCACACTCACAGAGCCCCGCTGCGGTGGCTCAGTGGTTACGGCGCTCGGCTGTTGACCCGAAAGACGCGGGTTCGATCTCGGCCACGGCGGCCGAATTTCAATGGAGGCGAAATTATAGAGGGCCGGGTACTGTGCAATGTCAGTGCACGTTAAAGAACCCCAGGTGGTCGATATTTCCGGAGCCCTTCACTACGGCGTCTCTCATAGCCTGAGTCGCTTTGGGACGTTAAACCAACCAATAAACCAAACCATCACACTCACAGACGTGAGTATGAGCGAGGCGATATGAGTACACTCATGAGTGAGTGTGCCGACCTATGGTTGACTGGCCGCCGAGAAACGTCCCACAGCTGAAGCCGGACACTTGAGACTGCCGCTGCCAGCGGCAAGGTTTCGTGAGCACATGCTCTGATATCTGCTCCCTCGCATGCCCGGCAGTTACGGCTGCACAGGAAGCCCACTTCAACGGGCTCACATCAAGAACACTTTTTTCTGGCGACATTTATGGACGCCGCGCTGCCTTTCGCCGCGCGTTGGAAGCCAAATCGCTAGATTTCCACGTTGAACCGCTTCTGCGCTAGTTTCTGCTGCTGTCTTTCGCTTTCTTCACGTTTCGCCGGATACGTTGCACTTACTGTATTTTTTCATAATATTTACAACGCCTTGAACGTTTGTGTTCTCTCTTCTGCCTGCACTGTGAAAGGAGGAGCGCCTGGTGTTGTAGAATTAATTTTTCGCAGGTGGTCTGTAGCTACCTGAGCATAATCATTTGGTCTGGCTATCTGCGGGTCGTTGTAACTACAAGGAAAGAGTGTTGTTAGGCGTGTTTAAGTTCGCGCAGGCTTTGTTACCAATAGAACATCATTACGTCTGCTGCCTTAAGAATAGCCAGGAATGGCGAGCGGTTACAGATATCAGTGTCTAGACAACGCAACCATTCTGCGGCCCAAACAGTCGCGTAGCGATTCTCAAATCGCCTACTGGCGTTTGCAAGTGCTGCGGCTGCTGCAGCGGAATCGTTTGCTTCTCGTCGATGTAGACATGCGCGGAGCATTTTGGCCGACGAAGAGCATAGATGAGCTGGGAATTTATTGCCTATCCACGTTTCGCGTTTACGGCTTTATCATTTTCTTTCCACTTCGTGGTAAAAAAAATTAACGCTGTCCAGTCAACCACAAGAGAGAAGGAAAAAAAAGCGACCTGGCAGGAGGAGTCGTCTTTTAGAGCCAAAATTAGAGCCTGTATAACAGGATTACAGTCCAATGAGATTCAGACACACTGCTGAGGTAGATGTGAGCACTCCGCGCAGTACGTGCCACAGAAGCGCGCACACTAATTTATTCGCCCCTTTCTGAACGGAAGCTGTGCTTTGGAGAAACCTTACTAAATGGTCGTGAGCAGGGACAAATAAGTTGCGTTGAAATGACTACAGGCAATGTTCTTTCGCACAGGAGACGAAGGATCAGAGCCGGCAGGTGAAGAAAGCGCGCGAAAGATGCTTGCACATTGCGCGGCTGCGGTCGTGCGTTGTACACGAATAGGCTCCCTCCGGCCCCTACGCGACCGGCTCGAAAGAAGAAATAGCAACAAGTGGCGGCTCGCGCATACAATCCATGATAAAGCATCGTTACTGAATACACTATAATTTGATGACAGGCAAAAAGCACGTATGACAAAACGAAAAGTTCACTTACATGTACGGTTGAAATTTGGCGCGAAGAATCCGTTCGATGAGCTGCGCCGCGACGATCTGGCGTGCACTCTTTCAGACGCTGACTCTTTCGCGAAGATGTCGCTCACTGCAGCGTCGCACATCGATGAAGCGTGCACGATGAAGCACAACCGAACTTGAAGAGCACACTGGTCCGTACAACACAAAAACGCACGCCGTGACACGCACGCACCACACCCGCGCTACAACTACGACAGGCGTGGTAAACAGCGGCTTCGTCTTCGACTCTCGGTGAGCAGCCAATCCAAATAGATAGGCACGTGACCTAAAGGACGAAGGGAAAACTACAAAATGTATTAAAAAAATGCTTCGCGCGTTGCTTTTTTTTTTCGGTCGCGCGCTACGCTTCCCCTCTCTCTCTTTTTTCCGCTGACTGAGGGAACGACAGCCCCCATTCTCAGCTGCGTTCCAAGGACACGCCGCCCGCGTGCGGGGCGACAACCTTCGGTGCTTGCAATGTGCGCCTGTCTGCCCACATGGCACGCTTTTTTTCCACGCATTCGGCGTGCCCACAGCTCTTTCGCTTTCGTTCTCGGAGGTAGCAGAGGCAATGAGCGAGACTTGCCTTGTCCCGGCTCGGTCGTTCCAGCCACGGTGGCGGCGGCGCGCGGCGTGACTTTAGCCGATGGTCGCTCGCAGCGCGGGCGAGCGCAATGGTTTGGAGCGTGAAGGTATGTGTCAAAAATGAGAATATTTTATTATTCCACGACATGCAAATCAATGAACGTTCGAGAAGGCAAACATGTTGTTCCTGCCACGAAGTAAAAAGTGCAAAAATCAGTTAATAAATGCGTTGAGCAGGTTAATAAAGCGTTTCAGCTGCATGACGCGTGTGCTTCTCAGCGACGTAATAATTTGTTTACACTACGACACCGCGCTGTCAATGTATTCGTGTTCGGAGTTTTGCTCGCGCGACCGTGGTGACGAATTGCAGCTGCATGAAAGCAGTACAGTGTTTAGACACTGACCCGATGTGAAGTATATTGGTGTGATTTTGTGGCAGACTTTCGCAGCGAACCAAGATTTTTCCTTTCCCGTGTGCATCATGACTGAATTGCAGCTGTTCGTTACGGCTGTCATGCAGCTTCAATCGATTCACGTCAAGATTAAACACGGCTTTTTGGCCGCAACGTGGTTGCGAAATGGCGATATGAATCCCAAGAATTTCACAGTAGTATTTTCTTTTTCCGGATGTAATGCGCAATGCAGCTGAATAACCGCAAGCGTTTCTTGACAACTCTGGTCTGGTCACTCGATCACGGTGTTCTTCCTCCGCTAGTCGAAAACACAGTTCGAGGGCTAATTTCAGCTGTTCCATTAAGCTGAAATGATCCGCTGGATATCGCTTAAAACCACAGTATGCATTGCCTTTTCAACTGAAACACGTGTGACCAACCTGCAGACAAACTAGCCGAGATGCCGAGACAAATAGCCAAATAGATGCAGAGCGAAACTGGTCGGAAGAAATACACATACCGTTTATACGCGGGTAAACGCCGCCCTTGTGTAGACTGTAAATGCAGTGCCAAACCGTATGGGTCTGTGCAGTACTTTCTTCATGCTGTAGCTAAAAATTTAACGGTATAATCCTGCTTTCGGCTAAGGGCCAAAAGTGCAAAAATGAAATCCGATTTTTATCATCACATATAC
The DNA here is from genome assembly GCF_055824585.1 of Amblyomma mixtum. Lineage (NCBI taxonomy): Eukaryota > Metazoa > Arthropoda > Arachnida > Ixodida > Ixodidae > Amblyomma > Amblyomma mixtum. The sequence continues at coordinate 377,818,457 of NC_143014.1, read as the reverse complement.
GTTAATCGGCGAAAAGCAACACGCCAAAGGAAACAGGAGTAAACGCTCAGAAAAATTAGTTTGAAGAGCATGTCGCAGCTTAATGTGCCGAGTTTGGTGTATGTGTGAACACTGACGGAGTTTTCGTAGCCCTAGCGAACTAGCAGTTTAATGCTCATACCAATGAACAGTTATTTCCAGCCTGTAATGGAGCCATACACAAGCATGGGCTCTTATAATTGTCTGAATATGACTTACTGCTGTTTATCTGGACGCTAAATCTTACACGAAAGATGCCACAACGTCGAGAGTGCCGCTTTGCTTCTACAGAGACGCACGCCATGGCATCACCGCCACGTCGTATACTGCCGCCGCGCCACCTGAAGGAGCTGGAATGACCGATGCGTTTGAAGCTTTTCGGGCAGCCAGGATACGCAGACGCTGCTGTAAGTCTGAGGTGTATGCAACAGAAAAGCTTTCAGAGTAGCTGCAGCTGAAAGTTACGACCAGCGTTCGGAAGTCCCGTCAGCTCTCATTTGCTGCCGCATACGGAAGGCGTTGAGAAATGAATATCAATAAATTGCCCTTGCTGTAGTTCTAAATTATTCACTTAACTGGCTAAAAAGTGATATAAGTGCTAGAGCATTATTGATTCCACGCCAGATGGAGTAACAGTTTGTAATACAGGTATGAAATTTCAGCTTTCAATTTTGCTTAGGGGCCGCACGTTTCGGGAGATTTCGAGGAAGGCAGAAAAACCAGCTCTGCTCCAGAATAGTCTAGTTCAAGCGAAATAGATACAGCTATGGAAATATTTCTTTATAAAAGCTGCACCGAGTGTTCAAAAGTTTCAGGCAAGCAAAGGGCATTCAAGGCATTTGAGGCTTCTGAAGAAGATGTCGCAGAAGAGGATTTCAAACAACCGTAGACCAGTGCTGATGCAGTAGCTGTCACCTCTCATCGCTCGAGTGTGCGCGCAGTTCTCGAAATATTTTCAAATATTGGTCTACTGAGCAGAAATTGAGGACTGCCAGTGATATGCCAGCCCAAGCACGTGTTACGACGCTTCAAGCGACGGGTGATTCCGTCTATTATACGCGCTTTCCTTTCATTCAAGATAGGCAACTACCACCGCTGAATTTGTTTTTATTAAAGTTTGGTTCATCAGTGCGATACAATATATCCTTTAGCTCAGTTTCATTTGTGCATACGAAATAAAAGTCTCAGTCATCCGAACCAACTTACGATGATGAAGGAAAACCTGTCTCGTTTATTTTAGAACTTGGGTCTTACGGTTGAATCTATTTAGTGCAGTGTACCATTTAGTGCTTATCATTAGCCTTGAAAAGCAAAAGTTATTTCCTGACCCATTAACCATTCCATCAGAATTCAAAATGCACTGCCGTAATATAAGCGCCGTGGTTACTGCTTCCTGTGGCACCCGGTTTATTGCTTAATTCGATGCTTTTGTAGCGCTACTATTTGAAACAAAAAAATTTGGAGACAATCAACTCCATTTCGGCCTATCGATACTACTTGACTGCATTAAAGCTAAGCGAAACAACTGAAAAGCTAAAAATTACACACACATACACTGAATTTCAACTCATTTCTGCTCGTGTAAGCGTGCAGCACAATTTCAGCCGCAAAAGAGGTTCTTAATAGACTTAAATTGCTTTGGTCGGCTCGCTCCTTGTTTATCAATGTAAAATAAGCTCAAATTGAACTGCTTCTATGTGAAACACTTGTAGACGCCAAAACATGATCAGAAAATGCAGCTATCTCTATCTAGAAAACTGATTACTGTGGAATTCACTATGTCTTGTCGAGGGAAAGGATGCGTAAATTTGTTGGAAAGGAAACGTCTAAATATATTTTACTCTGGGTTGAAGAGTTTCCGAGCAGACGTACAAATGCTGATGACATCATTGTAGATCAGCAAAACTGCGACTCTGAGACCTGGCTCGTGTCACAGTAAAAGTGCTCTAAACAAAAAAAGTACGTATGCATATTAAACGTTCAGTCCACCATCACAATGTAGTTCAGCTGCCGAAGTATTCTTTCCCTAGATTTTTTTGTATTTTTGTTTTTCAGCGTTGTTAGTAGTAGTGATGAAGATGACGCATTTATCAGCGCGTAAGGATACTTTTTATTGAAATGGAGCCGAAATATGAGAGTGCAATTTATTCGGGATTAGCGTCACATTGCAATATCTCTTCAGTTAACACATCAAGTGACTGCGTCAATAATCTCGCTCGGTCGTAAGATATTGATTTAATAACTTGTATGCATGCTAACCTGAATCCTTTTTGTTGTTCGCCTTGCATCGCTGATATTCTAGTTAAGTCTGGAGCGACTATAACGAGAAACGCACTGTTGAGGGCATTCTTGACGAGTGGAAGGTAGAATTTGGCTCGTCTGTCATGAATGTCTCATGAGAGAGCGTAGAGCTAATTTCATCTGACACTATATCGCTTTATTTGCTGAAGGAACACGTGCCATAGCGAGGGCTTCCTTTAAAAGCAGTGCACGTGATTCGGCACTGCACGGGGGAATTAAACGTCCTGGTGTTTATCGCACGCTATTAGAAAACGAGCAGCGCTGAAGCTGAATAGAACGAATAGAGATGAAACAGGTTCTGAAACAAAACGGTTCCTTTTGATGCTTTATTACTGATTTAATAAAATGTTATTCACAAACCGAAATTATAAGTGAAATAATATTTATGCCTCTGGTGTGTCTATTAGAGTGACGCGTTAAAATGTTGATTTTGTTCGCAGCTGCGATTGGTCACCGGAGTAACAAAGCACCCATCATGCCGTCGGTCTTTGCCGACTTGCTATACGATATCCAGTCATGAGTATGCAAGCACACTCACTGAATCTTGGTGATTATTTTTATCGGAATTAGCAGCCAAGAGCATGTTTGCATGCGTGATGGTTCTCGTGGCCGATCGTGGCCAATTCACCTTTTTCCAGTAATGTTCTGCGCGTCCCCCAAGTCTCCTCGTCTGCCATTATTGTCGACCATGTCAGCTGGAAATGGGGGGGAGGAGATCGGTGTACGTTTCCTTCCAAGAAAGACATTTCCGTGCTTTAGTGCACGGGCCCTCGCAGAAGCAAGGAGGCGCGGTCATTTTAAAAGGATCAATGCAGCGGGGTGCGTGTGTCCACGCATGACTCACGGCTACCTGCTCAGGCTAGGCGTAGTAAGTAGTAAGTGCATGAAGGAAGAGGAAAGGAAACTAGCACGGGCCTGTGACTAGCGAGTTATCGCCACCACCACTGCCGGCGTGCAGATAGGGAGGAGGATAGGTAGAGGGGATAAGAACGAAGTAAAGGGGAAGGAAAGAGGAGCGTCTTTAGAGGCGCCGTCGCTGTCATCAGCCGCCGAGGACTAGCAATAGCTGTCCAAGCCCGTGTCCTCCAGGAAGGCAAGGAGGGACCGAAGGGCCTTGCTGGTGTTGGGTCCGGACGGGAAGAGCAGGGCACTTGCCGTGTCCGCCGGGAGACCCAGTGCCCGGTAGCCAGCTGAGAGCCTAGCCTGTTGTGCGGCCAGGGGAGGACAACCGCACAGGAGGTGTTCTATTGTCTCCTCCAGGTGACCACAGCGGCGGCAGTCTGCACAGGTAGCCAGGCCCTTGCGGAAGAGCCTTGCCCCGATCCAGGCGCAGCCCACACGGAGCTGGAGCAGGAGGGACCTCTCCCGTCTTGCAAGCCCCTTGTGCGGCAGGAGCGGGGGGGTGTCCCTTGGGCAACCCTGGTGTCGGGGTGTTCCAGGAGGAGTAGCCGCTCCGTGATGGAGCGGGCAACGTCCAGGGGGATGACTGAGGTGCAGCAGGGCGTGGAGCCCTTGTGGGCTGCCATGGCCAGGGCATCGGCAGCCTCGTTGCCCTGAACTCCCACATGGCTGGGGACCCAGGCCAGGGAGATGGAGCAGCCGCGGGAGGAGATGGTGTTAAGCCGCGCCGCCAGCTTGCAGACAATGGGGAGTCGGCACCGGGGCTCCTGCAGGAGCTGGAGGGCTACCCTGGAGTCGGACAAGATGGCCACCGACTGTACAGCAGGCCGTGCACCCAGGATATCCGCCGCCAGGTGCAGGGCTGCCAGCTCGGCTGTGGTGGAGCTGGCCACGAAGGGGAGTCTCGCCTGCCTTGTCTCGCCCAGGGCAGGGGAGATGCAGGCAGCCGCTGCAGATGGGCAGGCCCCCTTCAGGATGGAGCCGTCCGTGAACAACTGCGTGCAGCCAGCCAGGTCCTCCTCCATGGTTTCCGCTGCCTCCTGACGGAGGCCGACTGCAGGTGTCTGGCGCTTGGGCCTGGCCCCTCGTGCTGGCAGGAGGACCCGGAACTGATCTCCCTGGTCAGGCCGTGGAGGGGTAGGTAGGTGCTCTGGCTGCCCCCCCACCAGTTGTTCAAAGGCAATGGCGGTCTTCCCCATGCGTGAGTGGGGGCAGCTGAGGAGGCGTTCCAGGAGGGGACATCCGTCTGGGGCAAGGTGGAGCCGCCCCACGTGGCGGAGTGCAGCCCTCTGGGCCTGGAGCTCCATGGGCCATACCCCGGCCTCTGCCAGCGTCGCAGGGACCTGGGAACCCCGTGGGAGGCCAAGGCACAGGCGGATGGCGGCCCTCTGGCAGCGTTCAATGGTCAGCTGCTGCCTGGTGGTGAGCTGGATGAGGGGGAGGGCGTAAAGGAATTACGCCCCTGCCATGGCCTGGTGGAACTGAAGGCCCATGCGTGGGGTGATGCCTCTCCCGCCCGCCAGGAGCCTCCGGATGGCGCCACGGACCCGGGATGCCTGCCTCGTGAATGCCTTGACCGCAGGCTGCCACGTGAGGTGGCGGTCAATGAGCAGGCCCAGGTATGGACAGGAGTGCCGCCACGGTAGCTCCCGTCCCGCAATGCTCAGGGCTGTCTTCCCTGGGCGTGCTCCTGGGCGGGTGTTGAGCAGCATGGCCTCGGTCTTGGTGGCGGAGAGGCGCAGGCCCACCCGTTCCAGGTAGGAGCTCACCCTGGTGATGGCCCGCTGCACATTCCGGATGACCTGTACCCGCTGGCGCCGTGGCCCGCAGCACCAGAGGGCAAGGTCGTCCGCGTAGATGGCGATGCGGACAGGGAGGCGCAGACCCTCCGGAAGGCAGCGGGGAAGCTCCGCCATCACCAGGTTGAAGAGCATGGGGCTCAGCTAGCTGCCCTGGGGGACTCCTCTCGTGAGCGGCTGGGGTGCGCTGGGGGCTCCTCACACCCGGATGCAGCTGGAGCGGTTGCTGAGGAATCCTCGGACGTACTCCCGGAGGTTGCCGGACACACCAAGGCAGTCGACAGCCTCGAGGATTGTCTCGTGCGTGACGTTGTCGAACGCGCCCTGCACATCCAGGAGTGCAAGGCAGACCACCTGGCGGGAGTGACGTGCCTCCTCGAGGCTGGAGGTGATGTCGGCAATGGCATCTGCCGTGCAGGGATATCTTCGGAACCCCGACTGCTGCTCGGGCAGGTAGCCCGTGGCCCCGGCGATCCACTCCAGCCTTGCCAAGGCCACGGACTCCAGGAGCTACCCCGGGGCTGAGGTCAGGGAGACAGGCCGGTAGGATTTCAGGTCCGTTGGCGGCTTACCGGCCGTGAGCACCGGGACCACAAGTGCCATGCGCCAGGCCTCCGGTAGGCATCCCGTTGTCCAGACCTCGTTGAAGGTCTGGAGGAGTCTGGCCTGCATGGCATCGTCCAGATTCCGCAGCATCTGGTACGTGATGCCGTCAGGACCGGGGGCACTGCGGCGCTTCGTGTGCTGCAGAGCGGTGTTGAGCTCCGCCGTCGTGAGAGGGGTGGAGCAGCGTGCCTCGATGTCCGCTGCCTGGCGTCCACCTGCACCCTGGTCCCTGGTCCGCCTGGGGTAGAGCCCGGATGGAGGGGGCTCCCGTGGGAGGAGGGCCTCTGCCAGCTTGTTAGCTAGCTGCTGGTAGGTGAGCCCCCCTGCCACTGCGATGGCCAGGTAGGGCGCGCGTTGTGCCACAGGCTCCAGGAGTGCCCGGAAGAGGCGCCAGGCTCTGGCACTGCCCCTCGCAGCCACCAAGGAGGCGCATATCCCTTCCCAGGATTCTCTGCACCGCCGGTTGTGGGTCCGACGGCAGGTCGCATCCAGGCGGTTGTGTGCCGTCCAGTGCTCGGGCCTGTCCGTACGGAGGGCCCTGCGCTCCGCCTGCCGACGTTGAGCCCTCAGCTGGAGGAGGTGAAGGTCTGGGGCAGGCTGGTTGGGCGGGACCTTGCAGCAGATGGTGGCTGCCTCAGCACAACGCGACACGTGCGCCAGGATGTCGTCCTGCTCTTGGAAGTTGCAGAGGAGGTCCCTGATCTTGTCCCAGTGGACCACCTTGCATTGCCGTCCGTCCACTCTCTTCCCCGTCTTTGGCGCCAGAGTGATGGGGTAGTGGTCCGAACACCACGTGTCCGGAGAGGGATGCCATCCATAAACACAGCGCGTAGACCCAATTGAGAGATCTATGCACGTTCGGACGCCCCCTCTACAGACAAACGTGGGGACCCCAGTGTTCAGAACATGGAGCCCTTTGCCACGGAGAGCCGCAACTAGGTCACGGCCGCGGCGGTCCGCCCTGCGGGATGCCCACCGCGGGTGTGCCGCGTTGAAGTCCCCGCAGAGCAGGCAGTCACCGCCAATGAGACCGACCAGCTGTGGCAAGGATTCGGCATCCCAAGGGGTCATGGGACGCACATATACACTTTCCACAGCTGTGTCAACTCGACCCAGCCTCACCCTCACACAGACGAGCTCCATGGGGGCCACTATCGCATCACTCACCAGAATCTCTGCCTGGGCCAGGGTCCGGCGGACGAAGATGGCTGCCCGGGATGGTCCCGGGGGTGGTCGTCCACCAGGCATGGGTCAGCCGTGCAGGTAGGCAGGAGGCAGGATGTTTTGCTGCCATAGCCCATGAAGCCTGGTAGATGGAGCTTGTCCCTTGGCAGGTAGACCTCCTGAAGCGCCAGAACATCATACTCCTCCAGCAGGAGACGGTCATTGAGCTCAGCGAGGCGGGGGCGGAGCGCTCGGCACTTCCATTGGAGGACCCGTGGCCTGGGGGTCATCCTTGGGGAACTACCCATGGTGGTTCGGCGGTTTCTGCGGCCCCTGAGCCAAGCTGGGTGGTTGCAGGGGGACTGCCGGGAGCAGCCTCGTGAGTGCCTGGAGAGTGGCTGCCAGGGTCTTAGTGAGCTCCTCCTGTTGGCTGCTCAGTGCGGATGGGCTGCTCTGGGGAGGAGGGCATGGGCAGGCAGTGGGCTCTGCTGGGACGGGAATGGAAGGGGCCGCCCCTGGTGGCCTGGAGGTGAGGGCCTGGGCATAGGTCCGTTGTTCTGGATCGGCCCGGATCTGTGCTCGAATAGCCCTCCGTGAGACAGGCTCTCGAGAGGAGGCGCCACGGCCATGGCGACCTGCCTTTCCTCCTGCCAGCGGGGGCAGGAGGGGTAGTTGGCAGGGTGTTGGCCACCACAGTTGGTGCAGCGGGGCTCCGTAGCGCTGCATTGATCCGTGGAGTGTGGTTTGCCACACCGCCGGCATCGTGGCGTCTCCCGGCAGCTGACCGTCACGTGGTCCAGGCGGCCGCATCGGCCACCCTGGATGGGCCGTGGTCGTGCGGGGCGGACAGGTAGCCGCAACTTGTAGAGGGCCACGTGGGGAGGCGGGACCAGAGCGCCAAACCGGATGTGGAGGGTCGTGCCCTGTCCCCGGTAGACTGCCAGGATGGGTGTTGGGGCCTCCAGGCCAGCCGGCAGCTCCTCGTCTGGTATGTCCGCAGGCACCCCATGGACGAAGCCGAAGGACGTGTTTTTGTCCGCCGCCCTGCGGGCCCGGACCTCGATGCCTGCCAGGGAGGACTTTTGGAGGAGCTCGGCCAGGCACTCTGGGGAGCCTGCATCCATGGCGACAATGTTGCGTCGCTCATTTACACGCACTGAGACGACCCCAGAGTGTGCACATGCCTCCTGTGCTATGGCGAAGAGGCATTGGCCCGCAAAGGCACCCTTGGATGCCCGGGGCCGGAAGAGCACTGTGCCCGTGATGTTAGCATGATGCTCGGGCTGTAGCTGCAGGCGGCGTGGTCCACGGCGTTTTTTCTTTGTCTGCTGTAGACTCCACGGCCCCTATTGGTCTCCCTGATGAGTGGCAGGGTGGGGGTCTTGTTGCCCTGTGAGGGTGGTGGCCAGGGAAGGCGTTGGTGGGGAATCCCCCACTGGCGAGCAGGTGGTGTCTTGCCCCACAGGAACCTCCTTCATGACTGCTGGCAGATTGGAGGCCTGGGAGGAGGAGGCTGTTGCAGGAGGCTCTACCAAGGGCCCCGACGAGGAGGGGGGGGGGGGGCAGGGCAGTGGTGGGCTCCTCCTGAGCCTTCATAGCTTGCTGTGCGGGCTCCGGGGATGGTGTGTGGCTGGTTGCCACTGTCCCCTTTAGGGGAGGGGGGCTAGGTAGAGTCACTGGAAAAAATTTCAGAGTACCGCAAAGGTCGGAATTTGACTGGCAACACTGAGCGGCCACTGCCATTTACCTTCCAAGCCGACTGCGTCGCAGGAAGGTCGCCGTGTTGAAAGAGCTTGATATTCGGTGACATATCGGGTTGAGTGTTCACTGAAGCGCAAATACTTCGTGCTCGGAGACAATCGTTACTCAGAAGAGAAAAAAATATTGTTATTTTGTGCGAAGTAATGCAGCCGGCGGTTGTTTTACTCCGCGGTTGCGTTTACTGCAGGAACTGTACTATGATTGTGAGCAGCATCTTAGCGCTGCTATCGGGAGCTTGTGCACGCCTCTTTTTCCCCTTCCGCGGAGCAAGCTACGAAGGAAACATTTCGCCGCTCCGAGCAGCAAAGAGACAAGCTCGTGCTTTTGGGCAGTGAGCATCGTGGACCGCCATGGGACAGCCGTCTCGTTAAAGCAGGACGAAACTACTTGACATTAGCTTCTTCTTCCCATCCACTCTAGGCTTCTCGAAGTCTTCAGCACAGAAGTCCTGCAAATGTTTGTTGTACAGTTAGAAGAGTGATGCTGGTCACCCGAACGCTGGGCTGCCCAAGGAGGCTCCCAGGGCTTTTTCGAGTGAAGCCCTGTTTCAAATATGTGGAACAAGAAAAACATGGAATATAGCTGTAATAATAAGCTGAAACACCCAAATAAAGAGGCGAAGAAAAAGAATACGTTATAAAGGTTTCTAAGTTTACGCAGTGACACTTAAAATAGCTTATTTGGGATGTAAACACGCATGTCGCCGCAAACACGCAGCTTCAAGGATTGCTAACATTTGACCCATTTCTATTTTTCTATCAGTCCCAACACAATTGAACAGAAAGCGGCCGTTATGTGGACGTAAGACATGCCCGACCATGCTTTTATTGACTGCGATCGTCAAGGTCCGCGAAAAACAAGTGCCATGGGTCGAGTGACTCGAGGCGCGGAAAGATCGTGCGAGTGCTTGGTGCACGTTAGGACGCGGAATTCTCGCGCGACAAATGTGCCTTCGCGTGCCACAAGCACGGAATAGTCGGAACAGCCGCGTGTGTTGAGTAACAAGCGCGTACACGTCTACCCGCGTCAAGCGGGCAAGCTGCGAACGATCGCTGCACGACATGCGCGACGGACTTGCTGTGAACACCTATTTTCTTAGCATCCTATCGCTAACACTGCGTGCACTGCGCTTACATACCTTCTAAAACAGCACCAAAAAGCACAAGCAAGGTGCACTTACCACGCACAAGCGTGTGTTTTTTGAAAACTTGAAGTTCTCCCGGCCGTTTCTGTGCAACCACGCAGAACGACGCTCTCGGTCGTTTTTCCCGGTCGGAATCGAGAAAAAAAGTCTTTCCGGACTCGGTTCGGCTGCTGCATCCGAAGGCGCAGCAGCCAGGCATTATTTCTTCAGTATCAAACACGAGAGCGACAGTTGCAACACGAGAAACGTCGGGAACCTGCACTCTTCTCAGCCGGCCCGACGGGCGCTTGGAAGGTATATGGCACCCCAAGACCACGTGGTACGGTTGGGCCAATGACCGCGTCGGCGGCGCGGGGAAAAGAAATGCGGTACTCTGAAATTTTTTCCAGTGACTCTAGGGCTAGGCGAAGCCAGCGTAGCTATTAAGTATTGTCCTCAAAATAACCCTGCTTTCGGGAGAGGGCCTTCTAAGAGAGGGGAGGCGGTGCGGGCTGCATACTTTGCTGTACGGCGTCTTCGCGCAGGGGAACAGCTGGTTTTAACAGAGTAAAAAAGTGCTCACAAATGTTCAAGGACGGTCTGAGTTAAAGTGTAAGAAAAGGCTAAAGTTCGCTTCAAAAACCAAACATACGCGATTCTAAGGGCGCCTTATGAAAAGGGGCTCCTATCCGAACATGTTTGTGATACGGCAGCGAGGCTACAGGCGTTTTTACGTTTGAATCATCTGGACATGCTCGTATAATTTATTCCTACGACAAAATGTGAATCAAAATCTTTTCTAGCACGCTTGCAAGTAAGAATCACAGAATTTAGGCAAACAATCGGCCGGCCGCCATGCAGTGTAGCCGTCACAATAACTTGCTTGTTGATTTCACGTCGCCCGCCTCTTTTGCGAGTGTTTGTTTTTCGGCGTCTGTTGTTGTTTGGACTTTTCCCATCTATTTTCGCCTTTTGTGTTGCAGTCTAGTTGGGTTCTGTGTTCATTTTTGGTTTTTTTGTTTAACAAAAAGTTCATGGAGGCAAAAAAACGCGTCGCTTTTAGTGAAGAAGAGCGCAACGTGCTCATTCAGCTCGCCAACAAGTAACACGCGGTCGTGGAAAACAAACGAAGAGACGGAGTTTCCCCGGAAAGGAGGAAGAAAACGTGGAAGCTGATCACCGACGAGTTCCACTGCCGGCCCAACATCCGATGCCGAACGGAGAGTCGACTGCGGAAATGTTGGGATAATTTAAAAGAAAAATGAAAGAAGGCAATGGCCGATGACACGAAGGAAGTGTTTGCGACAGGTGAGCTCCTCTGTTCTCTCTGGTCTATTTTCGCTTGATTCTATCTCCCGTATAGGTACTGTTCACTGATGGCCAGGCGCCTTGATTTGCGCCAAGAGAAGTTGCTTGACTGAAATATACATGCCCGTGTCCGCAGTCTGCTTTGATGTGTTACCTTTTCCTGCGGATGTCGCTACGTGGTATTAAATCACGAGAGCGCATCATGCTCATCATCTCGTGCAATACGTTGACCATCTGTAGTCAATTAAAGAAAAAGACTGCAGCACTACTAAAGCTGATTCGTGCTTATTTTTTCCCCCACAAGGTGGCAGCGCGCCAGAAAGCCAGCTGACGGACAAGCTAGAGCGAGTTGGTGCTGCTGCGTCACACTTGTCGACGCGGTTGCCCAACCCGTTCGACAGTGACCGCGGGCGCCACGCAGTCGCCTCCCGACCAGGGTGCACTCCCAAAGTCACCGTCTTGCTAGAGCCGATGCAAGCGGAGCCGCTTCAACTGTCCACTGGTATCCCCCGCGGTACAATAGTGGAGCGGGAGAGGTTGTTCTTTACAACCTCACTCCATATTCTGTCCACTGGTATGGGGGGGGGGGGGGAAATCCGACAGTGTGGCCTGCCTCCCCCCCCCCCCACACACACACACCGGATACGGGCCGGTATAGTTTCAGCTACTACGCTTTGTTCCGGTGCAACGCCAGCGGTGGGGATGGGTATGGCCGGGACCCATCCTGGGAGTGGCAGCGACTCCCAGGCGACCGTGAGGGCCAGTCGCGCTCGTGAGGTCCGATGCCTGAGCGGAGGCAGGCCTGGGTTTACACCCAGGTTGGACTCACGAAATCCAGCACCGAAGACATGTACAAAGTCAAAACGGTTTTCAAATACATGCTACCTCCCTCCGCACGCGGGGTCGTGCTTGTCCGGTTACCGACGCGTCGGTTTCTGGTTACGGAGAAAGCAGGTCCGCGCGAGGGTTCACAGAGGCCGGGCTCTGAAACGGTGCTTCGGGGAAGCGGCTTCACTGCCTGCCTCAGGGCTGTAATGTCCTTTGCGGGACGCCGAGGAACGGGGTCGTAGAACAACCTCGAAGCGCTCAGGTGAAAACCGTCGATGTTGTGGAGTAACGGCGGAGAAGGCCCGGTCATCTCACCCTAACCCCCGAATGCAGAAATCTAGCTTCACTCGAACTTGACTTCCATCGGTCTCAAGGCAGCTCCACTGTGTTTCATAAACCAAACTCGACTTGAAAGGCGACTTGGCTCGATCCCATTCGGTCCAACTTTCAAGTCGGCTTGCTAGCTTGACGCTGGCTTCGTAGTTCTTTCCAACATGGCCGCCTACCGAACGGACGTCGCGCGGAGAGTAGCTGCGTTCGAGTTCGCGTGCCATGCCATGGGCGTAGTGTTTTCGGAGGCCCATCCATTGCCGAAGATCCCCCGGCGAGCGTTATGCGATTGGGGGATCCCCATGGAGTTGTACAACGACGAGCAGTTCCTCGCCCGCTACCGCTTCTCGAAGAACACCGTGCGGCAGCTGCTCACCATGTAGCCTCTGCGCGAAAGTCCCGATGCTGCAGTTGCTCCTGGCGTTAAGATTTTACGGGGCCGGCACATTTCAAACTGTGACGGGGGATCTGGTGCGGATCTCGCAGTCTACGGTGTGCCGCACAGTTGGCAAGGTCACCTTGCTGATTGCCAAGCATTTTTTTTTATTTTTATTTATTTACTCTAAAGACCCAGAAGAGGGCATTACGCCCGATGCTTGAGCAGTTTGCAGCCGTCTCGCATGTTGAGAAAGGTGATGCGGGACTTCTATGACATCGCCGAATTTCCTGGAGTAACCGGCTGCATTGATTACACCCACGTCCGCATCAACAGCCCTGGTGGCTCAGATAGGGAAGTCTACCGAAACCGCAAGGGCTATTTCTCCATCAATGTGCAGGTGAGCAATGAAAATTGAAGTCCTCTGATTAGTTACGACTGTTCAGTTCACGCGACGCGTATTCATTCGTGCAGTGCACGTGCTGTCGTTTTATTTCTATCCCTGCGGTGCTACGAACGTACTACAATCACAAGCATGCTTGCCCGAAAGACGCGGGTTCGATCCCGTTACGCTGTCACTACGGCATCTCTTCTACTGAATCGCTTTGGGACGTTAAAAAACTTCTAAAACAAAACAAGTATAAGCTCGCGTCGAGCGCTAGCAGATAGCGAAATATGCCTCTTTGGAATATGCAACTTAAAACAGTGCGCAGGGACAGGACACAGTCGATAAACACACAGACACAGCACTGTCGGTGTCCTGTCCCTGCGCACTGTTTTAAGTTTAAAAATAAACCAACTCGCCCCGCTACTTCCCATGATGGAATATGCGATCGAGGTCCATCATTTTCTTTTGAAGCAAATGCTGGGTTATAATGTTTTGCTTGGTTGCGCATGAGAGCGGGTTTCGCGCGTGTTCAGAACTGCGCGTTCTTAGCGATAGGCTGTCGTATCAACAGTTGCATTACGAGTTGAAGAAATAGAAAGCGCCATGTGTCTGCCTGCTTTTGCTGATTGGTCTTATTGCTGGTTTTGTACAGGCTGTCAGCGGACCCCAGCTGCAGTTCCTGGACGTTGTTGCCGACTGGCCAGGCTCCGTTCATGACAGTCGGATATTTGACAATTCCCGCCTGCGGGTACTCTACGAGGAAAGTTGGGTGCCTGGAGTCCTGCTTGGAGATGCTGGCTACGCACGCCACCCTTTCCTCATGACACCGCTGTCGGACCCTGGCCCAGCAAATTCGCCCCAAGGAAGGTTAGTTAATATGTTGCCAATGTCATCGCATGACAAAGTTCGATCATACCGCAGAGGCACCTAGAGTAAAGGTGATGGTGTTTGGTGGCACCACACATCTCAGTTGTCCAGACATTAATCATGTGCCCGTGATTGGAAACAGAAAGACGACAGCACTTCCTAGAACTATACACATTCAAAATACCAATGCACCCCTCTTTATTCTTAGGTGATGACTGCATGTTTTCTTTGGATATGGTTTTTAAATTTTTAGCTCATGTAGGCTTTTTACAAGATGTCTCTTATTCCAAGTAACCTCAGCTCCTCCTCATTGCTGAGCAGAAGGCTGAGCTTATAACCTTAACTGTCAGATGCCTCTCCCTTCTTGCTGAATAGAGGACTGTGGGTGAGGCTACTTGGCTTCGTATTTTGCATACAACAATTCTTACCACAATTTTTAGGCGCTATACATCACTTTAGGCCATTCCACCAGACTTACACCCTCCGGACACACTATAATTATGCACATGCTCACAACTCTTATAGGCCCTATACACCCTGTTTTGCTTTTAACATGGGTACATATTTTAACCTTAGCCACACAAAAACCTTGTGTTTGGAGCTCTTCGGCCTTAGTAGCCCTTGCGCCAAAAATCCGATCATCATCACAAAGTTCCGACCACACTTTCGAACTGTGGCATTAAACCAACTCAATATTCCTTTATCCATACAGGTTCCAGAAAGCCCACATCAAGACCCGTAGTGTGGTAGAGCGAACATTCGGTGTCTGGAAGCGCCGCTTCACTTGTCAGGATATAGGACTCCAGCACAAGCCGAAACAAGCTGCAGTAATCATTACTGCCTGTGCAGCACTGCATAACTTTGCCTGCTCGAGGAAAGAGCCGCAACCTCCCATTCGGACTGCTCCCGCCCAGAGTGCTCCACTCGACCGCACCAGCACGACAACAGCAAGGCGGCCACAGCACCTGCCGCCTGCTGATGCTGTCCCCGACAGCTTGTCAGGAATGCAGGCACGACGGATGCTCACGCAGAAAAGCTTCACTTAGGTAAATATAACAGAAAGGCGGGCTAGTTGGCGACTATTATTAGAATGTATCTTCGGACCATGCAAAAAGACAACGGACGAGGAAGAGATCAACAAGACAGTGCGCGGAACTTCAACTGAATTTATTACACAGGTGCGTCACATTTATACATTCATCGCAATCACAAGCTAACCTAACAAACGATCGTCACATGACAGTGTTGTGCTGCCGTGTGCGGCACAGCATATTATCCAGACATGCAAACTCTGGACCACACAAGTGCACAGAGGTTTTGATGACACAAGAGCTCGATTCCTTCTTAATACAGAAGGCTTCGTACGCTTCTCTACTTACTTTAGACATAAACTTTTTTAAGACGAGGCGTGCAACCACGGCAGTGGCGACAATAGTTGGCCACATGCTCACCCGCCGCCAGTGCGCCTACTCCTGTGTGGTGCTCCTGAAGTCTGACATTTATGCAATTCCTAGTTTGTCCATTGTAGCTTTTGCGAGGAAAATTGCGGTATTAAGCAAGCAGACAGATTCGCCCCGTGCATGAGCGGGGTCGTTTATCTAATGAACACCCCTGCCCTGAGGCAAAAGCTCCATTGGACAAACTGGAGACTTCAGGAGCAACTCGCAGGAGTAGCCGCATTGGCGGGGGGATGGGCATGTGGCCGACCATTGTTGTCG
Organism: Amblyomma mixtum; assembly: GCF_055824585.1. Taxonomy (NCBI): domain Eukaryota; kingdom Metazoa; phylum Arthropoda; class Arachnida; order Ixodida; family Ixodidae; genus Amblyomma; species Amblyomma mixtum. The sequence goes on along the minus strand of NC_143014.1, from coordinate 377,802,970 downwards.
CTGCCGTGGTTGCACGCCACAGTTCCACTAAAGGACAGTCTTAAAAAAAAATTTGCATCTAAACTGAGTCGAGAATTGTACGAAGCCTACTGTATTAAGAAAGAATCTGGCTCTTGTGTCAGCAAAACCAGGGTTGACTTATGTGATAAAGAGTTTGCATATCTGGATAACATGCTGTCCCTCACACGCCAGCGCGCCAGTGTCATGTGATAGTCGTTTGTTAAGTTTTGAGACGGATGTATAAATGTGATGCACCTATGTAATCAACTCAGTTGAAGTTCCGCGCTCTGTCTAGCTGGTCTCTTCCTCGTCTGTTGTCTTTTTGCACGGTCCCAAGATACATTTCTCTGGGATCAAACCCACGTGTTTTGGGTGAGCAGCCGAGCGCCAGAACCACTGAGCCACCGCAGTTGGGCAGATCAGTTTGTGTTATCACTGCAAAGTTGTGTTTTTTACCTTGTCAAAGGAGGTGTGTTACGAATCAGTTATTAAACATAGGTAAGAAATACACGATTCTCTACGCTCTCTCATGAATATTGAATCAAGCATGTTTATAATACAGAGATGCTCATGCTACCCATATCCCTACTTTTGTGCAGGAACTAAAGAAATGCTAAAATTTTTTCTCAGCTTGGAAATCTTTTCAGTTGCGAGCTTGTTGCACTAACAGGGCGCTACTCTTCAAGTTGGTCCCGTATTTGTTGCTATGGCGTTCTATTTCAAAAGCTATTTTTCAAGAACACTGTATTGATCTTGCAGGAGGTGAATACCACTGAGTGCGTCCACTCTTGTCACTACATGGACGTGGAGGCTGCCTAGAAAAGCTCTTGTCCGTGACCCTGCTGCTGAAGATATTAGTGGAGCTCAGTTCATTGTTTTAAGAGCTGCTGCCTCGGTGCCTTTACTTACACACATGTTAGGTTTGTGGTGGTTTAAAGTCCCAAAGCGACTCAGGCTATGAGGGACGCCGTAGTGAGGGCTCCGGAAATGTCGACCACCTGGGGTTCTTTAACGTGCACTGACATCGCTCAGTACACGTGCCTCTAGAATTTCTCTGGGATCAAACCCACGTGTTTTGGGTGAGCAGCCGAGCGCCAGAACCACTGAGCCACCGCAGTTGGGCAGATCAGTTTGTGTTATCACTGCAAAGTTGTGTTTTTTACCTTGTCAAAGGAGGTGTGTTACGAATCAGTTATTAAATGGCGCACTTTTTTTTAGCTAGTGTTGAGCTCAAAAGAAGCGATGAGTGTATTGTTTTTTTTTAGATTGGTTTCAAGATGGTGTAGAACGGCAAATCCTTCAGCTGTAAAACTGGAGCCTTCTTTTCAGGAACTAATGCGTGAGTGGTTGGTAGTGTATTGTCGCTCTCTCTTGTCTGTGTCCAAAGTGGGAGTTGGTTGGTAGTTGTCATGGTACGGCGCAAAAGGTTCATTCCTTAGGTCTGAAATGTGCTTCCCGACATGAATCGTACGCCTCTTCTGGCTCAATCTCTTGCGACAAAGGTGCACAACGGGCAGTAACTGGCACTGAGAAAGAAGCAAAGTCCACTGCAGCATGTGCGCCAAGAGAAGTGCAGCCATTGCTGTGTCATGGTGAAACACACCCATGGGCTTCCGGAAGGGGGGCATGGGGGGGGGGGCGGTTGCACCCCCCTGGAATTACAGATATTATTTATGCACTAGTAGAAAACAACTACACAGCTTGATTAGCACGCTTAGGTGTTACTAACTTATCGGATTTTGTTTATTGAGTTCAGTTCTTTGTTAATTAATAAATTGCAATGTTTTTTCACCAAGCCTAGCACTAATTTGCTGCTTCTAATTTTTGTTTCGTGTGCGCGGTTTAGACCACAAATAGTTCCCTTTTTAGGCTAACCTACTGCCTACCCCATACCCGGCCATCGCCCCCCCCAACTGGAAAAAGTTCTGCGGACGCCCTTGAACACACCAATGTACAGTTTGTGACACGTGAGCATTTTGAATTTCCGAGTTTAAAGGTCATGATAGTATACTGAACTCTTGTAGCTCTTGCGGAAGCTACACAATCTGTCTGCAAATAGTTGCACTCAACAGTCTTTTTTCTTGAGGCAAATGCACCTGGTGTTTGTTAGCTGCCTTAACATATGTCACAGTCATGGTGGACCACTGAAAGAAAATTTATGACCCCTGTAGTCTTTGCGACATTTTGTTTTGTGCTTCATTGAACGGTTGGTGATAAGACTAGGTAGTTACTTCTAGCTTGGAAGTGTTTTAGTGAAATTATTCACATGTAAACACGTAGACTAGCGTTTTTTTTATTTGTACCAACTCGTTATATACAGACTGTACAGACTCGCAGGCAGCTCTGCGTGCCTTCCATGAAAGAGCCCTCGCTTTCCCTACCCGATCGGCCTTAGATGCCGCCCTCGTAGCATTAAGCCCACGACCGGTGACCCTTCGGTGGATCTCTGGTCACATGGGCATCCCCGGCAATGAGCTGGCTGACCAGCTTGCCTGCAAAACTATACACCGGGCGCCGGGGATCCCATGGACGAGCCCACCGACGGAGCAGGCGGTCAGGGCTTACAAACGCACTGTCGACGAATGCTACGCGCAGCAAAAATAGGACTTAGCTGATTTACCACCACCACACCCATCATTATCGATCCGTGAAGTTCGCATTCTTCGCCGAATACAGTTTAATCTCCTAGATACGCCAGCCAAGCTTTATCTATACCGGTGCACTTCCACACCTAGCTCAGTGCCCAAACTCTCCACACACATACGAAGACATAGAACACTGCCTTAGACAGTGCCACACAGCCTTCCAGTCCCCCGCCTATCCTTTCAACCAACCCCCACCGTGGGCCATCTGGCTCGCCTCCCTGGATCTGAGGCTGCAACGTGCCCTCGTCGCCTTGGCCCAGGACGTACTGAACGCCTAATAGAAAGGATGTTCTAATAAAAGTGTCACACCACCACCACCACCACTAGTTGGCTGCCACAGCTTACATATGCAGCTGCGCCCGCCTTCATGGAATAGTACTGATTCCATTCGATGAGAACTCGCATCTCTTGAAATTGTTACAGGCTTTGGGGGTTCAAAATAGCAGAACATGAGTGCCATCAGCAAGTGCTTGGTGACATATAGTCTTTTCCATGCCTTAATTGTGCAGGTCGCAGTAATGTGGTGCCTTTGTTTTCAAGGATTAAATTACTTCAGTACAGTGGCATTGCATTGACTCGAGCTATGGGCCCATCTAGTAGAGAGCATAGGAGGAACCGCGTTCTTTAAAGGGCAACTCCGGCGATTTTTCGATGTTCATCGATCGAAATGAAATTTTAAGTCTGCATTCTTTATGGTAGTCCAATATCTCAAGTAAAATTTCGCACCTGAAAGGGGCGTAGTTTTTTCGCAAATGAATTTTGAAGACAAGCGCTCCTCGACGCGAGCGGCACCCATTGATCGAGCAACTTCTACCGGCCACCCTGTACTGTGACGTCACTAGCGTGTCGGCGTGTCAAGCTGGTCAGGCGCGCGCTGGCGTTGGCAGTGCAGGGGAAAACTGAAAATTGATTTTGAGGAAAGTAAATGACGCAGTAACGGACACCCGAACCGCGACTTAAGGGAGGAGTGAAAGAAGAAAGGAAGAAAGAGGTGCTGTAGTGCAGGTCTCCGGAATTATTTCGACCACCTGTGCAATTTCGCGCCATCTCAACGTGCCTGATGTGATGTGTACGCCAGAGTGATGGGTCACGGCAGCTTCTGATGTGCTGTGGGCTGCACGAATTCTTCATCTGTGACAACGGGCGTGATCTACCATAGGTTTCCTAGCGATAAGAGCCTTCGCGACAATTGGGTGAGAGCTGTCTGCCGTGTCAACTGGTTTCCGAGGAATCATTCCCGCTTGTACTCGGAACATTTCGCGCAAGATTGCTATGAAGCCATCGTGTACCTCAAAGGGAACTTTGGACTCCCTAAGGCTTCGTTCAACCGGCGCTTGAAGGCAGATTCTGTGCCAACGTTATTCGAGTACAACCGCCCATCGCAGCGGCCAGCTGAACGAAGCGCGGCCGTCAAGAGGAAGCGGACCACAGTGAGTTGGATTGTAGAACTGTAACTGGCGTGAATTCACTTCCAACAGCTCGCCGTCGAGACAAATCTTCGCAAAGAGAGGGCTGTTGGTGATGCATTCCCCTGTAAGGACGTTGTACACCGCGGCCGCAGATTCTTTCATCAGGCTGGGTCGGCCGGCACTCGCCACACGAACAGCTATCAGCGGGAGCATCAAATTAACTTTTGTTCTGACGACTATGTCACAAATGCATGTACGAGAAATGACTCAAAAACTTACTTCTCAGAGTTCAGACCGTCTCAATGCTGCAGGTGACGCGGCCTCTGGTGTCACTCGGCTAGCTAACGCGGTGGTGGATCACTGAAAGGCGACTCGTCCAGTACGAAATCGTCGAATGAGTTGTCTTCTAAAGACTCGCTGGTCTCGGAAAAGCTGTTCTCCGCGCTTCCAGGCGCGAATATAGTCCGACGTAACGCAAGCGAGCGCGCACGCTGCGTTGCGTTGGTGAAAACAGCTCCGTCTATAGTTAGACGCACTGCAGCGGCCAACGCAACCGGCGGCTGCCAGCGTGCCCCGACGGGCCCGGCGCAGATTTGGCTCCTGCTCCAATTGCGCGCCGGCGCCGCCGACCGCGTCGACCCACAATGCATCGCGCGGAGAAAAATGGCGGATGCCAGCGCGAGCGGCATGGAGGTAAAAAAAACTAGGAGAGAGTGCGCTCAGCCTCTGCAAGCTATCCTCCTCAGACGCCGCTGCCGAGGGCCCTTTTGCGCACTGACTCATGGGAAATAGGCCCTCCACAGTTACCAGACTGCCAACCAGCGGTGCTTTTTAGTGAACGTCCGTGCTCCGATGTAGCGCAGAAGCGCAGCGCCTGTGTTGCAGCTTTGGCGGAATGCGTACCGAGCTCGAGGTTGTCTGAAGGCTCCGCGTCTCAACACTTCTGTTGATTACACTCTTGAGTTTTTGGGTGGACTGTAGAAAACTGCAGGTAAACTTTTCATCAAAGGGTGCGGCCGCGACCTCGTCACTGTTCAACTGTGGTTCATAAAGAGAATGGAGAGGAATTCCTTTCGTCGTTATACACACATACGGAGCGTTTATTTCAGCGCATGCTATAAGCGGAGAACTCGAGAGTAGACGAAGAAACGAGCCTCTAAAAAAGGGCGCAGCGGCTTCCAGAGCACTCACGGCGGACGGACGTGTTTAACGAGCGCTCCGGCGCGCTGCGCAAGATTCTATTTCTCAGGCGGACTTCGGCCCGCCCATGGGCCCGGCACAAGTCGTGCCGAATACGCTCGCGCACATACGCGGTTCCGACGTGAAATGCAGCAGTGAATTATTTCTCTCTCTCTCGCTGTCGAGAGAGAGTGCCAGCGGCTTTACGTCTGCCCCTGCGCGGGGTCTCCCGGCCACTGCGCACAATCACTTACAAAAAGAAGTAAACTGTATGTATACATAGCCGCGCGCTCGTAGCGTCTTGTCTCGGACTAATCGCGCGCGCGGCACACTGCACTAGCGGCCGGGGTGGGGCGCCCGGCCGCGTATACTGTCCGAGGTAGCACCCACGGAGCGTTCGTGTCACGGGTGCACTACCTGGCGAAGAGCAAGCGGGAAGTCAAGCCCGCCTGCTCAATGAACGCACAGAGGCTCACCATTGTTCTGTCACGAGTGCGCGCACTGCCGCGCGGCCACAGGAGCGCTTCGAGACTGTCCGGGATGATTCCCAGCGCCCTGCAGGCCGCGAGAATCTCGCGACGAGGCACTGCAGAAGCGGCACAGCGAAGGAACAATGTGCTCCAATGTCTCCACTGCGCCGCAGTCAGCGCACGCGTCGCTCGGGGACGGTGGCCGCTGCGGCGAGCGAGCAGTTTGCGCTCACCACGGAGCCGTCAGTTAACACAAGCAGATGGTCGCGCAGTTGCTCGTAGAGCGAGAGAGCGAAACCGAAACCGAAATCCGGCTAAGAGCTACCACTGCCTTGTCACGTGAGGGCCTATTTCCCATGATTCTTTCCATTATATTTTTTATGACTAGGCTTCAAGATTGTGACGTCATGCTCCCTCCTAGTTTTTCTTGCTCCTTGGCGTGCGGCGTGAGTGGCGCGAGCTGCCCAAACATCTTTCGCACATACATTGAGCGCCTGCGCTTTCGCCGCAAGCGGTGGACTAGTAAACGAGAGAAAGTTTCTGTCGCGCGGGTAACACCCTAGCCATATTTCATATAGTAGCCGCAATGGCGTGAATGGAGCGAAACGGATGAGGCGACGCAGAAAAAGGCGCTGACGGAATTCAAACTACCCGCCGGTCGACGATCGGCGCGCGAGTCGGCGGTCGTTCTGCGCATGCTCCGAAGCGGCGCGCGGCGTCTGGACGCATCGAAGTATAGAGGGGGTGGCGCTTCGGCCGGCGCAGCGAAACCGGCGTAGCGCGACTAAAGCCCCTCGATAATTTGAAAGTAGCGACACTCTCCTCCACTCCGGTGTTTTCCTCCTCAAATATCCTCGCCCGCCGGCTGAGCGCGCTGCACACGGCACGCTTTTTTGGCCATCGCTCGCTCGCCGTCCGGGCAGTTGGCTGACACATGCGCGTGCTCTTAAGTTCGCGCTTTTTCCACGCTCTGTTATTGAATAAAAACACGAGATAGACATGCGACACGCGTGACTACCACGAGCCACATAAATTAGCGTCTCGTACGCGCAATGAAAGTGCCAATTACGAGCGCTTGCGGCACGAACAAAACCACTTGCTGCATACATCTCACATCCTCTTTGACTTTTCAATACCGTCTGTCTCAACACGGCATAGTATATGAAGCATAATATTTACAATATATTTGAACATTCCTGAATATTTTCAGCATACCAATGTTTAGTTAAATGTAGATTCACTTCGAACTAATTATCGCGGAAGTCCAGTTTATGAAGTTGTTCACGAGTGGAGTTTCAGAAGTGGGATGGTTGCTGGGAACAAGCTGGGGCATTTACTTCTATGGCCGTCCTAAAATGTTTGATAAAGGTTCAGTCTGAGTTTGGCACCGGGCAGTGCACATGCAACGGCTTAATCGTTTTTGTAGTAGAGAATTTTCGCGGTGGCTTAAAAACGAATATGAACTTTTTTCTATTAAGCATGAAACGACTTCAGCTCCCGCTGTCGGCGACCTTGAGGTGATGTCGAGCCGAAGCCGAGAGCCAAATATCCGCGCACCGATTTTCCGTCATCCAAGGAAAGTGTCCGCACCCCAAAATGTGGCCCTCTCAACCACCGAAATTTGACCTTGTCCGAATTTCATCAAAATTGGTGTCAAGCCTAATTTTAATATGACCAATTCAATGGTGAGCTCCAAAATTAGGTGGGCTAACCCCAAAATTTGTCTCTCCGGAACCCATAAATTTGACATCGTCCATATTTGACCAACATTGGGGTCCAACCTAATTTGACTCTGGGAAACTCAGTGTTGGCTTCCAAATTTAGGTAGACCACCCCCAAAGTTTAGCACACTTGGGCATTTTCCGCCCACATTCTATTCCTTTTTAAATCCGCTTAAAGAGATGTTACGTTAGGAAAGAAAAAAACTGATAGCAACGACCGTGACAAAACCCAAGAGAAAGTTATGGGGTCGTGCCTGACTAATATAAGTCGTCAGTATAAATACAGTCACAATATGACACACAGTTTTTCAGATGCAATGTTTATTACAGATAAGTCGTGTAGTTTTACGCCAAAAATATACCTAAAAAACACGAATAAGCCAGCTGTGGACATCTGTCACCCGTTGGGTGCAGTCCTCAAAACAAAACACAGAAAACAAAACATACTTAGGGAAATGAAACAGCTCAGATGTAGGCCTACAGTTTTTGAGCGGATGATGAATTCAACAAAAGGCTACGCGACCATGCTCAACTAAAGCAAATGATCACAAACTGTAGCAATGAATATACAAAAATGGCATGCATTGGATATTTACAATACTTGAGTACATTCAGGCAACAATGGAAAGTACTGAAGTTATTAAAAAATGAATTATTTATGTGAATGCAATATGAGGTCTTTTCCGAGAATGTGGCATTGATAATCTCACCTGGTAGAAGCGTAACGGTTCAGCAAAACAACAAATAAGCGTAGATCGTTAGATAAGTTGCATTCATAAAAAAAAAAATCTAGGTTAAATCTCGCTCGGGACATGCGCCGCATTACTGCGATGTGCACCATTACCAGAGGTTCGAAAAATTTACCGCACCGCGGATACCGCTGCACGCATACCAACACTTTTGCTTATTATAACACGTTGAGCGGAACCATGAAGTGACAACAATAACACGCATAACAACGCAAAATGATCAGTAAATTAAGTGAGGTTGTTGGCTTTGCGATGCGCATGCATGCAGTTTCAGTATACACAGTTGCTCGCAGAGGAGGGCAGTCTTCGTCGGGGTAAAGTTCTTGCGGCCGATGTTGTGCAGCCGCTTTTTTCTTCTAATGCTGTCTTTCTTGCCGCTCGGAATCGCGGAAAGAACAAAGGCTTTTTCACGCCGGCTTGTGCACTGAAATGCGCAGCAACTCGGCGTAGCGCTGCACTAAAAGAGCGCGAATAACGTGAAGTGCAAGCGCGCAATGCGCTGGCATTGCGTCGTAGCAGCGGCGGCTGGCCAAAAAATGGCGCCGACGAAAAATGAAAACACAAAAAGAGCGAACTTTCCGCGCGCTTTTCCCGGAGACCGCCCGCGGAGCCAATCACCGTTGAGAAAAGCGCCGATGGGAGAGGTGAGAGAGGAGGATCGGCGAGGGTGCGCGGCGCGGCGGCATAGTTCACAGAAAGACGCTACTTTCACATTATCGAGGGGCTTTAAGCGCGACTGACTGCGAGCGACGCTCGCCCGCGCGCTGAACACGTCGGACTATAAACTCGCCTTTCAGTCACGTCGACAGCGCGGCCCCGAACTTCGCAGCGCGGCAACACGCTAGTGACGTCACAGTCAATACCGCACGAAGGCACCTCCCCGGTTTCGGTTTCGCGATTTCGGTCTCGAGTTTTGCGTTTTTTGCTGTTTAAAAATTATTTTAGGGTTGCTTTTGAAAACCTTGTATCGTACACATTACAGGAGATTCTTAGGAACACAAAACAACCATTAACTTAAAATGGCTGAAAAATTGCCGGAGTTGCCCTTTAAGAGTTTAGGTTCTTGTGGAGGAGGTACTAGCTGCGGGGCCTTAGGTCAGACGACACAGCATAGATAAAAGAACTAGTAGAGAGCAGTATTGGCGTCTGTGAATTTATGGTGTTGACTCTTCCATGAGCAGAGATTGTTGCGACTCTTCATAGATGGAAACTTTGCCAATGTGGCCTAAATTTTCCCTACCGATTGGTTTTGCAAGCCTTGCCAGGGGGGGATTTTCGTTCCAAAAGCAGCCAGATTTGTAGCATATAGCAGTGCATACTTCCACGAAAAAATTATTGTTTGAATACAAAGACCCACAAGCACCATATAGCCATAGTAGCAGGAGGAGGAGTACCATGCCTCCTGCATGCAAGGCGGCAAGAGGCTGCATGTTTGTTGTCACTGAGTCAGTACTTAAAACCATACATGTGCAAATGAAATGCGGCTATGTGGATTTGCCGCATACTATTTGTCCGAGCATTCAGACAGTATTCCAGTGTTATTCAGTGATAGCCACTGTTTATTTTGGAGCCTCTCGCAGCCGCCGAAGCTCTTCAACTTGTATTTCTTTCTCAGTCTGGAGAATCTCGATTTCAAGTTTTTTTTTCTAAATGTCAATTATTATTTTTTTTCTCTTCGTTCCTCGAGAATACTCTGATGATCCTACCGCATCAGCTGGAGCCGCAGTGCATGCTCCTCTCAAAGTAGAGAGGCTCTAACGTCATTTTCATCGGCCAGAGATCGCTCCAAAAGGGCCATCCGCCCTCTTGGAGCCCTGCCACCGTCGCCAGTGGCCACTTCGGCAGCAGCAGTGCAAGCGTCAGCTTCAGAAGCAACTAACACTGCTGCAGCTGTGCTGGGAGCATTGCCAGGTTGTACAGCTGTATGGAAGGCACCGCGCTCCTGCTCAGTTGCTTCTAGAGCTGCCGCACTTGTGCCAACAGCAGCCGTTGATGACTGCGGCTCAACAGCAGTAGCTTCCGAGTCTTCCTCTCTAATAAGCAAAAAGTAAAAATTAGTGGGAAAATAAATCTAAGCTAACAATACATTACCCTCCTACCTCAATGGTGCAAACTGTTGGGTCCGTTAGTAAATAGACATTATAACGAAACCTTTATAATGTTCCTTAGAAATAAGTGAGGCATCAGTTGCCCTTCTCAGCGCCAAATAACTGCCATTGCATCTTGGGGCCACGGTTTAGGTGTTCTGTTTTGGTTTGTTATATTCTTCGCAATTCGCTCCGAGCTATGCCTCATCGCCTCACTTGTCTTTTTCTGCTAATGTGGCACTGATAGTCGTGCTGGCCCAGAGTTTTTGCACCTGTGGTTAGTCTTTAATTCTGCTCCTGCACCTTTTTTGTTCTTTCAGTGGGTTTCATTATTTTTGAATAATAGTACATTTCCTACTTAGCACTTGTGTTTTTCTCCCTTTCGTCTTGTGTTTTTTGCAAAGGTTTTCTTATGACTACTGTCAACCTCCTAATCCGCATAGTATATGCGATACCAATGCAAAGGGGGCATACAAGGAAAGTGAAAAATGCTGCACCCTGTGGCACAGCCTGTAATGGATGCATGTAAGCTACTGCACAAAGCTGCTATTTCTCCTGTCTCATTATAGAAGTCCTGAATCAGAAAGTCACTGCGAACTGTTGCAGTGTGGTTGTGTTACATTGGCAGTGCCATTCCTGTAGCTAGTATTGCAATTTCCTTTCTGTTTCCTTTCTGTCCTTTCTGAAAATAAAGTATGCATAAGTGACAATTCAGTGTTGTGCAACAAATTTTTATTATTGATGCTACCTCCATAAATATTACCACACAGTTTGTGTACACACTGCTGCCACTAGTGTTACTTTTCAGTCTGCACTAATAAGCACGTCTGTAGGCAACCAAATTCAGGGCTACAGAAAATACTGCTCAAGTAAAACCTCTGCAATGCAAAACACAATTTGCTTCAAATTAGCACTCAAATTCCAAAAGTATTTCGAGCATTGCACATTGGCAAGCTGCAGCATTATTCAGAACAAGAATGTTGTTAGCTTACACCTCAAGCACCATCATGTACAAGTGCATACAAATATGAAAATGTATGTGGAGTGCATGCACAATGAAACTGCATTAAAGTTGACATTCGTTTAAAGTGATGCAGGAGTGCCAAAACGGGCTGAAAAACACGAAATAAGCAGGTGAAAATGTCATAATGAATGCAGTTCAGGTTGCAGCACGGAACAAGGTTGCTACCTCAGTGCCCGACCGTTGATTCGCCTCCTTTCACTACAGAAAAACAGCATATCGCTTACATACATGCGCACCGCCGAGACAAAATGCCTTCGGAGTGCTGTCCAACAATATGGAGCTTGGAGCAGGTCATCCTTTTGCATTGTCAACCAATGCAGCCTTGATCTGCACAAACATTCAGCCAACCCCATGTACAGCAGCTTTCAACAGTGCTGTATTTAATGAGATTTTTATAATTTGCTGTAGCTGAACCCTATATTCCTCACAGTAGATTAAAAGCAATAAAAAAATTGAAACAGCGTCACTTGCGACAGTGCACACCGCCGCTGTCATTAAGGGAATATAAGGAGAGGAGTGCTCTCTTCCTACAGCATGCAAAGTGCCCTACCTGCGTAGTGGAACTCCATATCGCCTGGTCCATCGACCATTGGCTGCAAGAGCCTTACCACAGGCAAACTTTCCACTGGCAAGAGGCCAATGCCCCTATCAGAATCAGTTTCGTTGCCAGCACGTGTTGAGATGTTTTGCACTCTGCTGGCCCTCCCCCTGAAAAGAAAAAAAAACATATAGCGCACAGTGAAGCTAGTTTTAATTGATGTAAAATGTGCCATTAAAATATTTTTTTGGTCATGAAGACCCATACAAAAGCAACCGAAGGCACATCAATGCGTCCGGTGTTGTTTTCGCTCCATTTATGCGCTACTAGACCCAATAGTGTCAGGAACGAGTAAAGGTCGGTTGCTCTATGCATACCCTTCCGGATTTTAAATAGTACCAAGCAACTGCAAATCGCACGGCAAGTTTTTTCATGAACATGAAGTTCGCCAGTGTTGACGCCGTGTGAACTAGGTCAACAGTATGAATCATCCGTTGTCTGTTCGCTGCCGGCCTGGCGCGAGCGCTTCATCCCATGGCACTGCCCACTCATCGTCGTCTTTTATGTAGCAGAAACCTGTGATTTCTCACTGACTCGAGTGTATTAAACAATCTCCGTAGTTTTTATAAAGCAAGGATTCTGTACAGGATACTTCTTGCGCATTATTTACACGATTAACGCAGGTTGCATTTATCTGCATTTGTAAATGAAGCAGAGTACACTTCGCGGAAAGCGTTTATGCGCCAATTTGCGCGTCATTATACCGTTCCTAAAACTATGCATTCCAGCACACGTTGATTACGCAGACCAAGTAGACTAACCACGCCTTTCTCCATGGCACACGAAAAATGCAGGAACAGGCGTTTGTAAACGGCCTGCAAGCTGCGCTCTCCTGACTTATGGCGATCTCTAATTTTCCTCGCATCCTCCTCCTTCGACTTCTGCTTCATATTAGTAGCCCAGCATTCTTTCAGCTGATGAGGGTCGCGTCGGGTCAACCCGTGGTTGCTGTTAAACAGTCTGGCGATTTCCTTCCAGGTTCGTTTTTTTTTCGCCAGCGAGGAAACGTCAGTTTTCTTGCAGTCCAATATGTGGCGATGTGCCTTCACCACTACCATTACCAGTTCCTTTTTTTCGAAGGTGAAGCGAGTCGCTGGCCTCCGATGAGAGCTGGAGTCTTCAGATGATTGTTGAGACATTTCGGCGACTTCTGCTCACCTGAATAAACAAGACTTGCTAGTAGGCACACGTGAACTGAAAAGAAGAAAGTGGAAAAAACTGGCGACGGCTCAACTACAATTGGCTCAGTAGTTGGGCATGCTGCCAACCAAAGACGTCATTCAAGCGAAAGCGGCCCTGAAATGTGGTTTTATTGTTAGCATTTTTCTGCAGAAGTCACTCACACCTAGTGCCTGTTTACGATTGCTGAACGAAACACGTTGTTTTATAAGAGTAAAACGTGCGTTAATATAATAGAATGTTGAATACTCTCTTCCCCATTCTCCATGTTGAATGTTCACCCCATGTTAAATACTCTTGCATTCGGGGGTTACAACAGGCTTCGCCTATTCAAAACTTTGCCGAAGAGTTGACCAGTCAACGGAACCAACTGTGTGAATGCAAAAGCATACAAAAATCCGAGAGGTGTTGCGCACGCAACACCCGCATTTCCCCGACTCACACCCTCTCCCGATCGTTGCCCTTGGTTCGCGGAAGATGGGCCTCGTAGTTCTTTTCGAAATTAAGAAAGGTAAATACAAGGGGGGGTACTGCGCACAAAAAGACATGGGCAAGAAGATAACACAAGAAAGGACTGGGGCCCCAACTCTGCTTGCTGGAGTGAGCTATTGAACAATGGCGTCCCGGTTCCGGACGAGCAGATAAAATGCGAGGCGGGGAGGGGGGGGGGTGCAGCTCAACGACCTAGGCAGAAGTACTTGCTGTTGGGCTAGGTGGTTCATCATAACATTTTGAATGGCGCCAAGGAATAAAGACAGGCAGACACGGAGAGAGGCGCTCTTTCTGTCTCCGTGTCTTCCTGTCTTTGTTCCTTTGCGCCATTCAAAAATTTTATAACCTAGGCAGCTTTCCTCCTATTTTCTCACGGCCTTGCAGCCTACCCTTCCGATGAGTCATGGCCACGAAAGAAGCTGCGACTGCCGATCACTGTCCCCGCGCTTCTGGGAAAAGCCTGCGCGCCCAGCACGCGCCGCGACGGGCGTCGAAAAGTGGCGTGCACCTCCAAGCTCCCCGTGCTGGCTCGCTCCCTTTCTCGAGCCGAATGTAAAAGAATGCCAAGCTGTGAGCAAAAATTCAGGGGGCACTTTGACTGTCTAAAGTGGGTAGAGGCGGAAGCGTTTTCCGCACCACCTTCGCTGTTTCTGTGGCACCGGTGGCGTCACATATAATTGAGTACTAATTACTAAGTGCTGACCAATCACTAATTAATGGTTAATTACTGATTAAGGCCTGAATACCAATTAACTGCTAATTAATGACGCTTAAGCTTCGCCTTTAGGAGTGGAACGCGATAGCCCGTTGTAGTGCTGCCAGGGAGTCCACGGAACACCACCCGTTCAGCGCGATGCCTTGCCCTTTGAACGCAACGCTTTTTGAGGAAAGGAAATGGCGCAGTAATTCTCTGTCATGTCGCTGGACACCTGAACCGCACCGTAGAGGAAGGGAGGAAGTGGGAGTGAAAGAAGGTAGATAAAGAGGAGCCGTAATGAAGAAAATGAAAATTGTATTTAAGGAAAGGAAATTACGCAGTGACTGTCTCACAAAATTCAGGGGGGGGGGGGGCACTTTTTTGACCTAATGAGTGGTCACTGATGCCCCTAAGAGTGGAACGCGACAGCGTCTTGCAACGCTGCCAAGGAGTCCATAGAACGCCATCGCCCATTCGGTTCTACGCCTCGCTCGTCAGTAAATTGGTTTTTGAGGAAAGGAAATGTATCTGTCTCTCATTTGTCGGTGGACACCTAAACCTCGCGGGAAGGGAATGGAGGAGGATGAGAGTGAGTGAAGACACCGTATTCACTAGACGCGCCTTTGTTCATTCCAAACCATCGAGCTGGCATGGCGGAGTGGATAGCATGCTCGTCTCTCACGCCGAAGACCGGGGTTCGATTCCTGAGCTCGACCAATTTCTTAATCGGTTTTATTTATTTATATGGCGTGACTAGTAGAGCTAATTAGGCTAATTGAGTAATTAAGCAATTAACTAAGCTCAACTTAATTGGAGCATCACTATACGATCCCTTCAATTGGTTGCATGGTTACTAGCCAAAGTACAATTGGCCCCGTTTGAAATTCGCGCACTCTGACGTCACGACCGTTTCCACCAATTGATAAGCGTGACATTTTCTGTCGACAACTGCTGCTTACAACGATGAGACATTAAAGGCTTCCGCCTTAATAAAAGAATCCCACCCACGGCCTTCAGTACAGGCTTTGCTAAATTTTAAGACGTCCTTCCGAAAGATAAGTTGCGCTCTTGCAAGCGTACTGTCGGGGACTAATGTCGCCAGGACGCGTCATCGGGAACAGAAACTGATAGCTCTATGATTAGCCGCTGCCTGCAGACCATACTTGTCGAGGTGAATTCGGACTCGCATGCTGTCATGTGTGATAGTGATAGCAGGCATGGATAGCAGGTGCTCGCTAACAAAGATCACCGCTATTAGCCAAAATCACTTGGCGCGCGTCCTGAAGAATTCTGTCCCCCATAGTACATTTCAGCACCATCCAGTTTGTCCGAGATAGATTAGGGCAGAAAAAGATATATTTTATTTTTCGTAAAAATAAAATATCACCGATAAAAAAAGATCAATTAGGTATTTCTGAGTATATTTGGAGGCAATAACACCGTGTTCATCCGCCAGGAATTGTAGGGAGCGCTACTGTTTGCGTTCAGTCCGTTTTTCATCTTTGTCCTTTCATGGGCACTTCCAACTGCGGCCACTTTCCGTCTCTTATATGTTATTAATAGCTTGCGATCGTTTTAAAATGACATATTCTGTGGTTACATGCATTGATGCACATATTCATAAGTAGTGCGTGGAGAGGTCAACATAACACGATTAGGCCTGCTGAAATGGTATTTGTTCGCGACCAAAACTATCAGATCAAACTCTACCAGCTTTCACAGGCTTTGACAGTAGCGCAATCTACGCGCACACAAGTTTTGTACAGATACAGGCAAAGGGCTGATTTCTGTTTTTAGATCTTCCCAGGAGACATGCGAGAACAGGTAAATGGTGTGGACAGGTCGCGGAAGGAGAAGACCGATTTCAATAGAAGAATCCAAGTTCTCTTCGAGCGGAAACGATGGGATTCGTTGTATGCGTCGTCCGAAACGCAATTATATGAACAATCGTCATTAACTTTCCATGCTAAACCACAGCAGCGGGAACGTAACGACACGGGGCTGATTCCCCGCTCGTGGAATTTTTCTTGACTGAATTCAAGGTATCATGAGCAAAAAGTTTCATCGGGGCCTTCTTGTAGAGGTTATGCTTCCATAGGCACGCAATAATCTGGGATTTAGATGCGTTTCCGCAAAACTATGATCTGAAACATTATTCTAGGCTTCTCAAAAATTCGTTGAAGAAGAGGGCGGTGAACAATTTGGACTGGCCGAGGGAGTCTGCTCAGATTGTTTGAATTGAGAAACTTCGCGGGCAAGCATCCCGTGTTGTCCGAGGGACAGAAGCGCGAGTAGCACCGAACAGAAACTAGACCAGTGGCTCAGAAAGTAGGGAAACATAGTCTAGACGTTCACTGACAACTTAACATGTGAATACAGTCCGACGTAACGCGCTCGCCCACGCTGCTTTGCGTTGGCGAAAACAACTGCTAATATAGTCCGACGCTCTGCAGCGCCAACGTAACCGGCGGCTGCCAGCGCGCCCCGAAGTACCCGGCGCAGATCTAGCTCGTGCTCTATTCGCGCGCCAGAACAGCCGACTGCGTCGACCCACAATGCATCGCACAGAGAAAAATGGCTGATGCCTCCCCGAACATGAGTGGCGCCGGCGGCTCGAACGTTGCACATGCGTCGGATGGCGTGGTGGAGAGGTTCATCGAAGCCATAAAACGACACCACTGTGTGTATGACAACAAACGACTCGATTTCAGCGCGTGGGAACAGATACGGCACAGCAGCGCTCTCTCCACAGGTTAGCTGCTCACGACTGCTGTTTTCGGCTTCATTAGTAGGTTTCTCGGCCTGAGCATAGCACTTGCTACACGCACCGTAATGTTTGATCGCATTTTTGTCTCATTTCCCTTTACAGTTGAAGAATGCCACAACTTGCGGAAAGAGCACACATGTTACAAACACCGTTCCAACACAAGTGTGTTATGTCACTAGTGCAAGCCATGCATAACTCCAGAACATTGCTAAATTTAGATTGAGATTGCTAAATAAAGCCACATTTTTAGCTGACGTGTGAATTTTGCTTGCTTTGCATGCAAATGAAAGCCGTTCTCAGACGAAGAGGCAACAAAATCATGTTGTGCATTAGCATCGCTTGACTACCCTCAGTTGCCATGGCAAGGAACGCTTTGGGGACATGAAGCACTCCAATGGCGTCTCGAATTCACATGGCATCTGAAGATGAGCGGCTGCCATATGATGGGTTATGCGCGCTATGGACTGCTTCCAGCCGCCTTCTTGGATTCTGTCACCACTGACCCTGTCACTACAATCATTGAGGCAATATACACTGAGAGAGCAGAAAATTATGCAGGCAAAATTATGTCCGTTAGCAACTCCACATCGGTTCCTAGGAAGCAGAGCCACCGGGAAACCGAAATTCCAAACGCGTTCTAAACCCGTTTCTAAACCTCTAAACGTTCTAAACCTCTCTGCGTCATTGAGTAGTATGCCTAATAAAGTTTAAACTGTTTGTAAAACAAGGCTTTTGAGGTAAAAAGCAGCTTTTTTTCGGCATAGTAATACCAGTGTTGGCGGCAGTCAAAAAATAGGTCAATCATGTTGTGTAGTGAAGTGAGTAAATAGATCCTAATAGTTAACTACCACTGATAGACACCTAATTGCAATCAGAGATCTGTAGCCGGCCACTAGTGATAGCCATATCAGAGTTCCGAATTTCGAAAACGCGATTAGTCTCATCGCTGTGGCTGGACAAATTTCTGCCGTTTCTCGCGCCATTCGAAAACCGCGCTCTTGCGGGAGGGTGCAGAGCGACGTCTATCAAAACGCCACACCCCGTGAGGCGTGTAAAGCGTAACATTGCGAGATACCCGATCCATACCGATTCCACAATCAATTCTATAGCCATCCAACAAGCCAATCCTTATTGTAATTCATAATGCAAGAAGCGAAACCATAATCCACAATCCAATCCATAATCCACAAAGGCACGAGCTGTCAATGAAGAAAACTATTAGAAAATTTCCGTCTAGGTAGGAATCGAACACGGGCCTGCGGCGTGCGACTCGACTAGGTGCGAGACGGGGACGATTGTTCTGCGCCACGGTGGTTCGACTTTAGCAAAAGAATGAAAGCGTGCCTAGTGAATGCAGAGTTGTCCTAGAAGCGTACATGCGCATATAAATTGCAGGTGCCGCAATTTACGGAGCACAAGAGTACGTTTCCAGCAAATTTACTGGATGGATGGATGGATGGATGGATGGATGGATGGATGGATGGATGGACGGACGGACGGACGGACGGACGGACGGACGGACGGACAGACGGGAGCGCCCCCTATGAAACGGGGTGGTGGCAATTGCCACCATGCTGAGCTTTTTTGCCCTTTATTTTTGTTCTACTGTGTTGTAAATTCTCATAAGATTCGTCATTTTCTTTCACTACGGTTTCCTACACTTCTAACCTTATGTCACCTCTCTGCTTTTCAGAGACCAATCTTCCACTCGCTTTTTGCTAACTTTCACCGCAGATATATTACATGAACATTGTTATGTTTAAACCACGGGGCCCCAGGAAGAGTGAATGTGCCTGCATCGACATCCGGATGGTTACCATCGCATTTGAGTATGAGGTGTTCAATTGTTTCTACAGATCTACCACACACAGCACATGTGTCATCATCATCGTTAAATTTTATTTTTTGTAGCTGCGTGTTTTAAGACCCCCTGACCTAGCTTCAAATAGTAGGACACGGCCTCTTGAGAAGAATTCTTTCCTGATCTGCATTTTCCACTATCGATATAGTTCTACACTATGCTTCTTTTCCATTGAATTAACCCAATTTTTAACTTCCGCGTTTTTAACCTGTCGTTTAATGCTATTTCTTTCTCCGTCCTCTCGTCTGGCATGCTTACTGGTTAGATTCGTAGTCCTTGCCGCCACTGTTAGTGAACGCTCTTTCTGTATAAGTGTTTAAATACCTTAGCTATCGTCCAATTTCCTCAGCCGTTCTTAATATAGCATTGTACTCTGAGCTTTTCGTGCTTCGAACGATGCCCAGCCCATATTCCCTTGTAATGCCTCGTTTGGGCTTTTGCCGTTGTCACCTAGTGCTAATCTTCCAACAGCTCTCTGATTTACGTCTAATCTCGACTGAACTTCTGCCTTAAAGCGCAGAACCGCATTGCCGAAAGTAAGTCCCGGCACCATTACTCCTTTCCAAATTCCTCTTAGTACTTCATATTTGTTGTACCCCCATAATGCCCTATGTTTCATTATCCCGGCCTCTCTTCGTCCTTTTGCCCTAAGAGCCTGTTCGTGCTTTTCCGTGTATATCTGCCCTTCGTTTAGCCATATCCCGAGGTATTTGTATTCGGCCACTTTGGGTATTTCTTGGCCTTGTATTGTAAGCACCTGATGAGTTGTACGGTTGAAAATCATCACGCCTGACTTAGTTACGCTAAAACTGAAACCTAGAGCGTCTCCTTCGTCTACACAACAATTAGCCAGAGTCTGCAAATCTTCCTGGGTATCTGCTAACAGTACAATGTTGTCCGCATACATTAAACCCGGGATCTGCTGCTCAAACACATTTCCGCCTAATCTGTACGACAGATTATAAACTTGATTTCTTTCCTGTAGCCTTCTTTTCATAGTTATCACGTCAAGGGCGTCCGCAGAATTTTTTGCAGAATTGGTTGTTGGCGCCGGAGGGGGGTATGTTCGTAGCAAAAAGACACTATTTGCGGAGTAAATTTATTCATTTATATATAAATAAAAAATAAGTGAAATACACACATGAAATAAAAATTACTAACAGCAAATTAAAGCGTGGCTAGGAGAGATACATTGGAGTTTATCAACGAAGAAACAATTAAAATCAATAAAAAATGCAAAAAGATACTGTCACTTCGTGGAGAAGAGTGCTCAGTCTTGCTGCATACGGGTTCTCGACTCACACGGATTGATGACCAGCACACAGCACAATATGTTCACAAACACGCAACTACAGTCACTCAGTCAGTCTTCCTTGAACAGCAACTCTAGGCGCTTCGGATTTTTCTGGGCGAATTGCGTGGTTACACGGGTGATTCATTTCTGTGCTTCATTACACGCTCTCGGTGCACACTCATCATACACATCGATTGCAAAATGGTTGAACACGTACGTTGAAGACAAAAGAGGACTATATATACAACGACAACTTATTTACAAGATAAATGCACGCTCGCAGCTTCATACACCTCGCTCCATCTTGCTCGCGCACCCGCACAGTCAAGCAACCGCACACACACTGCTCACCGCTCGTCGTTTTCTCGTCCGCTGTTTTGGTTGTTCTCAGTTTCGTTGACAACCGGCCACTAAAAACACCGAAGCACAAACACAGAGGCGCGCGCACACGTGCAAGGGCTTACTTCCGCACGACTTCCAAGGGGAAGGGACACTCGCCACTCCGGTCGGAAAATTTGTTTTATGTGTTTTTATGGGGTTCAGAGCCCCAAAAAGACTCAGGCTATGAGGGACGGAGTAGTACAGAGTTCCGGATAATGTCGACCACCTTGGTCTTTTTACCGTGCACTGACATAGCACAGTACATGGGCGCTGTTGTGATTTGAGGCCCAGCCAGAGGTGACAGGAGAGCCAGGCAGGCGCCATCGGGCTGCATCGACCAAAGGCGCTGGTTTTGGGAGAAGGCGCAAGAAACGCTGGTGTGGGGGCGCCTCTGGAGACAGCGTCGCCATGAACAAAAGCAGCTAATCCCCTTTGCCGAAGATTCTGAAAGCGGCGCTTCTACCGAACTGCACTCTCCCGTGGATCGGAGGAGACAGCGAGCGGCGGCGGCGCCAACTCATCGCCCGCTTGCCCCTGAGCAGCCCGACAAAGCGGGGGTGGACACGGCTGATTTGCCCTTCCCTCCTGAAGAATTCATCGGTGACCGGCGTAACGAAGGCGAAAACAAGATGCCCTGTGCACTGTCTGCCTCCGTGTCGCTATCTGTCTAGAGATCAAAGAAACAGACACCCATCTCAAGACGGCTCGAAACACATGCTCGCCGGTGCCGCTGTATGTCTGCAACAGGTCGCCCTTCAACAGAGCTAACGATGGCGTGGTTTGAAAACTGCGTAAAGACGCGTACCCGGACGCGGCACTTCGCAGATGTGACCCAAAGCGTGGAAGCGGAGCTGCTTTTATCCTTTTGGCTGAGCGCACCACCGCCCCTGGCGTGCGGCCATCACTCACGGTTCGAGTGAGTGATTTTCTAGGGGGTTGCAGCCGCCCCCCCCTTGCCCCCCCCCCCCCCCCCCCCTCCGGACGCCCATGTATCACGTGCACATAAAACATGAACAGCAGCGGTGATATAGAATAACCTTGCCCTAATGCTTTTTGTACCTCCAGAGTTGTGGTACTTTTTATCCCTTCCCTTGTCATTTCGACTTTATTGTATTGGTAGATTTCGTGTAGAAAATGAGTTACCTCATAACCGATACTTTTAATATGTTCCACACGCCCTGTTCACGTTATCGTATGCACCGCTTATGTCCAGAAAGGCTAAATATAGAGGTCTGTTTTCCGCCTTAGTTATTTCTATGCTATACAGTGGGTAAGTCCGAACAAGCTATCGCCTAAGCGCCTCCCCCTCTGAACTCATTCTGAAGTTCTCCGAGTACCCTATTACCTTCTGCCCATGAATGCATTTTTAATTTCACCGCCTGCATTGCCAGCCTGTATGCAACAGATGTTATCACAATCGGTCGGAAGGATTTTATGCTCATCTTATCTTCTTTCCCTTTGTAAATCAAATTAATTTTACTCTGTCTCCAGCTGTGCCGAATGCTTATTTGTTATGACTGTCTCAAATGCTTTTATCAGCGTCTCCTTGCTTCTTGGGCCAAGTTGATAAATCAGCTTATTGGAATTTTGTCTATCTCTGCGTATGTGGATTTAGGAATGTTTGCTTCCGCCTTTTCCCAATTAAGACAACTCAGTTCTAAGCTGTTATCTATTGTGCTGTTCTGTGTTGCTCCCTCACTTGGGGAGATTACCCTATTGTCTTTGCTAAATGACGCAGCTATAACTGATGTAATGTAGTTCACAGCATCGTCTCCCTCTAAACATTTTTCCTCAGCCTCTTTAATCTGTTCCTGTCTTCTTTGATTTGTTTTACCCAAAAGCTTATATGGTTCCAAAATTTTCTTTGCCCCCCTTTATTTGCATCGCTGCAACTTAAGCCAGCCTTTGATTCGAGGAATGCTTTATTTTAGCCTGGAGGAGGACCTGAACTTGCTGTTTCTTTTGTCGATAAGATTACTATTCTTGGTCTATTTGCTCTCAGATACCTGCGCCCGCTTTGCTTCTCTGTGTTCCCTTGAAGCCGCCCGTCGTTGTTCGATGGCCTCCTTTATATTATACCACCAGCTTCGTGGCTTCCTCTTTCCTCTGCAGCGGTTTATTACTTTTACATGTTTCATTTTCGTACTGATGAGTAATTCTAATTGATTATAATCCGACTTTTCCGTGGGGTGTTTCTCGATTGATTGCTCTATGTCGGCTGCTATTAGCGCCATTTGTTCGCCGTTTAATTTTTCGCTCTCTTTATGACTTCGTTGTATTTCTCTTTTGATTAGGGCTCCCAATTTTAGACTAATACCCCTGTCAGATTAGCAAATTTAATGTCATTCTCATCGAATGACATTGGCTCCTAATGTCATTAATCGGCTGCTACACGGGAACATTTAATGTCATTAGGTTCGATTGTCATTCGCCATCGAATGAGTTTGGGGAACTCATTCGCATTCGATCTCGTACCGAATGCCTACTCTGGACACCAGATGTGGAACAGAAACAAGCGATGCGAAAAAATAATGAGCGCACTGCCAAAGTTAGAAATTGTATTTATTTAGTTCTGCTAAAAAAATGTGAATTTTGGTGTGAACCTGTTCACACTAGAAGCGCTTGTGGGCACCTATTACTCTCGGTCTCAGGAGCAGCCAACTCAAGTGGCGAGCGTGGCCAGGGCCTTTCCCGCGACCGTCGATCATTTTGGGTTGTGCGTTTCTTGCCGGTTGGCGTTCCATGTTCGTTTAGATCGGAAGTACTTAAAGATGTAGCTGAGCCGTTCACCTTTTGGAAGACATTTCCACGTTCCGCGCTCCTGCGCGCGCCGCCGTGTCAGCCATTTTGTTTGTTTACATTTATCGAATATGTGGCTTGGCTTGGCAAGAGTGCTGCAGAATTACCGGAAATCATATATTAAGCTTATAATATTGCACAGAAATTTTCCGACCCGCTCTTGAAACACTACACAACGATTTCAAACAACTTCATGGGCGTTGACATCTTTCAATTACACTATTTTTTTTTTCACTCATCGCCACTGCCAGCATTTTCGAATGACATTATTTTTTTTTGCCGTGTAGCACCGAAAGAGACCGAATGACATTCGATGGTTTGAATGCCATTCGGTTCGAATGACATTAAATCTGCCAGTCTGACAGGGGTATAATACGTTTATGATCAGTTCCTAGGCTGTACTTCCCTTCTTCATCTATTTCCATTATTGCGAGCTTGCTATAGATGCCCTGCGACATTAGAGAGTAGTCAATGGTTTTCTGGATTCCCACGTGATTTGTTCCTTACATTTAGATTCTCTGTTGACAATAACTAAGCTGTGCCGCTCACAGAAGCCGCTCACAGAAGGATGGATACACATGTGTGTGTATCCATCCAGATCATCGATGTGGCTATTCATGTCACCAAGCAGAATCATATCGGCACCGTCTCTAAACTGCTGTATATCGTCATTGAGGCACTTAACTAGATCCTTGTTTTCTTGCCTGCATTTGTCCCCTGTCCTTAAATAAACTACCCCTAGCCATGTCCGTTTACCAGCAATTGTACCCGATGCCCAGTCATGTTCTTTGCAAGATGATGTTATTCTTTGCCAATCTGTTCCTTGAAGTATCAGCGTACCTACTCCGTTGTTGTTCTGTTGCACCCTTCCCGACATAGTCATCGTTTAAAGGTGGGTGTTCTAAATTTCTCAGATGTGTCTCGCATAGAGCGTACACACCTACTTCTTCGTCTTTTATCAGCTGTTCTATTTCTAGCCATTTCGCTCTTATTCTACCCACTTGCATGTTTATGTAACTGATCCTGGCGTTAAATTTTTTGTTCTTTTCTTCCTGGGCCTCCTGATGGCCATTTTGTTGGGTTCAGCCGCCATTGTTACATTCTCTACTTCGCGTTTACCTACCCCTACGCCCTGAGCCGCCGTGGACACCCTAAAAAAGCTACCGCTCGGCCTGCCAGGCGCCATCCGATCTCTGCTCCTACGCTTCCACTGAAATAGTTGCCATCTAGTCTAAAGCCTCTGCCCAAGCCTGCTCTGCGCACTTCCCGGTTTAGGTCTGCCACTTCAAAGCCTTTGTCGAGGCTTAACGTCCTTATCTCTCGATTAAGATTCACAACGTCGTTGGCAACCTCGTCCTTCCTTCCTTGCCCCTCTGGCACTGTGCACCCTACGATCTGCGCTTGCTGTGCTACCGCCCTTATACCGTCAACTCCCTCAGCTAATCTTTCCACTACTAGTGCGGCGTCACCATTCAGGACATCATTTAGCCCCGCCGCAACCACTACCAAGTTACGCCTTGCAACATTCTGAGAAAGTTCACTTTTTGTTTCTCTCAGTACCTCGTCCATTGTCTTCTCTGGGAATACCCCGACTGCTACCCACCTATCACCCTTTACACGCTCCATTATAGCTCTTCTGCAGCTTCTCAGGTGTGGGCCAGCTCGCTGTCAGGTGATTAAGTCTAAGTAGCTGACAACTCCAAGAAAACTACGGTCGTCCTCGATGCTATCATTGGCTAACCCGATGGGTGAGCAAGAGAGTGCGTCAGCGTCTTCGGGCGTCTGGCCAGATATATGCACAATAGTGTAGTCGAATTCTTGGAGGCGGAGGATCCATCTGGCTAGGCGCCCCGATGGGTCGCAAAGATTGGCCAGCCAGCACAAAGAATGGTGGTCGGTAACTACTTTGAACGGGTGGACGTAGAGGTAAGGATGAAATTTCACGGTTGCCAACACAACCGCGAGGAATTCCTTTTCTGTAGTCGAATAGTTTGTTTCAGCCAGAGAGAGCGTACGGTTTGCATAGGGGATGACACTTTTCTCGCCACCTTGGAGTTGGACGAGTCCGGCGCCGAGGCCGATATCGCTGGCGTCGGTGTGGTCTTCGGTTTCACCCTCTTCATTGAAGTGCGCAAGAACAGGGGTTGTTAGCAGTCGTCTGCGCAGCTCGCGACAAAAGCCTCCTGTTGCCCGGCGGCCTACACGAACTGTGTATCATCACACGTGAGGTGGTACAGGGTTGTGGCAATCGTTGAAAAGTTGGCGATGAAGCGGCGCTAGTACGCGCACAGACCCAAAAAGCGTTGCACATTTTTCTCGGTTGTAGGAACGAGAAAATCGGTGACAGCAGCAGTTTTCTCGGGGCTGGGCTTAACGCCATCAGCACTTACAAGATGACCAAGAAACTTCAACTCTTTGTACCCAAGGTTGCACTTCTCGCAACCGGAGGGCATCTAATACCCTTAAAAAATGCTTCTTGAGACAATGTTGGACTTCTCATGAGCAGACTCAACATGCCATGCTGAGTTTGTGTTGGGACCAGGAAGGCCTCCCGTTGGTGAATTATTGAGGCCGAACTGAAACACACTGGAAAAGTGGCCACTGTGCTATAGTTGAGCATCCTCAATAGAATTTCTACATTGCTTTCATGTTGAAATTACTGGGGCGATTCAACACATCATTCTGAATCTCGACTGTGGTTAAAAGAATTTGCTAGGAATACATTTATATTTCGTCATATGCCTACCGATGCAATTTTCGATGGTATATTCAAATTTATTGCTGCAATTTCTCGTTAACATCCCCAGACGTGTATAGTGCTCCACACATACGCACAAACACACATATGTTAACATACATACACTCTCGCCTATACAACCATCAGATAAAGAACATCGAACAGTATTGCACATGAGGTTACAGCATGACCTCACTAAGAGTTCAGAACGTTTCCACCATAAGAGCAATCCCAGCTTCCCTCTTATATACTCCTACACACGGGTGCCCGGATCTGCGCAGGTGGTGACCTTCCGATCAGCAAAGTTATTTCAATTATAATTATTAATAGTGTAAAGAGAAAGATGAGCAGCGGCGGCCGCCGCTCCGCTAGCGCGCGGCGCGAGATCGCTGGCTGGATGACCGAAGCTCGGACCGGCATTTTGGCTATCTGTCGCTAAGTTCCTTTCCCCGGAAATCCTGCTACAATTTGGTGGAGGTGCTGGGTACAGCCTTTGGCCAACGTCCTGGAGCTTCGCAGCAGAACGATAGCTCCAGCCATGTCCACCGACGCAAGCCAGTCATCTTCCCTTTCGCCTACGCCCGTCGTTTGCCCTGGCGCTCTCCGACAGCGGGACCCAGCCATTTTTACCGGGTCCGATGATCACGACGTGGAGGATTGGCTTGCCTCCTACGAGCGGGTAAGCGGCCACAACCGGTGGGACGACGCCATGAAATTGAACAACGTGGTGTTTTACCTCTCGGACGTGGCCAGCCTATGGCACAGGAACCATGAATCAGACTTTACCACCTGGTCTGCCTTCAAAAGAGCCTTTTCTGACATCTTTGGGCGCCCTGCAGTACGCAAGCTGCGCGCTGAACAGCGCCTGCGAGTGAGAGCCCAGCTACACGGAGAATCGTTCACGAGTTATATCGAGGATGTCATCAACCTCTGTTCAAGGGTGGACTCGTCTATGACCGAGGCGGACCGGATTAAGCATGTCCTGAAAGGCATCGAAACGGAAGCATTTCAGATGCTTATCGCCCGGAACCCTACCACCGTTGCCGAAGTGTTCAACCTGTGTCAGAGCTACGATGAGCTCCGTAAGCAGCGCATTCTGGTGCTACCACCTTCCGTGCAGCCTGACTCGCTTTCCAGCCTCGCCGTGACAACCTCCCACAGCTCGCTGCTTGACCAGATAAAAGACTATGTACGTGAGGAGGTGGCTCGACAGCTGTCACTTCTTCACGGCGTGCAGGGGCCTCCCTCCAACCTGGATCCGACCCTACAAACGGTGATTCGCGAGCAAGTGACCGAAGCGCTACCACCTGTTCGTCCGCCGGTTCCCGCTGCAGCGCCGCTCACATACGCTGACGCCGTCCGAAAACCAAGAGCCGAGCCGTTTGTACTGTATTATCCTCCGACGCCGCCGCCTGCCTTTCCAACCCGACCACCTCCTGCTCGTGTCAACCCTTGGCGCACCCGTGACAACCGTCCTATTTGCTATGCATGTGGTGTCCCTGGCCACGTTGAGCGCCTGTGCCGACGCCGTGTGCCACCACCCGTGGATGACCCCAGAACCTACGTCTACGCGGCACCACCGCCCCCGCCACGTCCGTCGGCGGCCGAACAGATTGATGCCTCCGACCGCCGCCCGTATTCTCGCCGCCGTTCGCCATCCCCGCGGCGCCGTTCTGTTTCGCCACTGTGTCCTCATTCCCCTATGCGCCAGGAAAACTAGTTGCCGCAGTTCCCGAGGCAAGAACTGCGTATTCGGCGACAAGTTCAAGGCCTCGTTTGTCCCCAGCGAATGTGATCGACGTTTCTGTGGAGGGCCACACCGCCTTGGCGCTTGTTGACACTGGCGCTGCTGTTTCTGTGATGAATGAGAAACTGTGCCGAAAACTTCGCAAAGTGACGACGCCGTTATCCGGATTTTCGCTTCATACAGCTAATGCACAGCGCATCTCGCCTTTAGCCGCCTGCACAGCCAGGGTCATCATTTACGGTTCCTTATATACTGTTGAATTCGTCGTTCTCTCATCGTGCTCGCATGACATTATTTTAGGTTGGGACTTTCTTTCCGAACATGAGGCCCTCATCGACTGCGCTCGTGCCGAGCTCGAACTTCTTCCGTGCTGTGCTACTTCGCCTAATACGTCATCTTCGTGGGGCAAACTGTCTGTGGCTGACGACATCGAGATTCCTCCGTGCTCATCTGTTCCTGTCCCTGTCTCCTGCCTCACCGCATCTGACGGCGCCGTCGTCTTTACACCATCCGACGTCTTCATCTCTCGACACGGTCTGCCTCTGCCATTCGCTCTGCTCACTGTTCAAGACGGCTGCAGCCTCATCCCGATCTCGAACCCTTTTTTGAGCCCCTGCATATTTATCCGTGGCGAATGCCTTGGCCACATTCAGCCCGTCGACTCTTTGCTCGATCCCGAACGATGCGCCGAATCATGTTCTCTTGCTACTAATTCTCTTACTTTGCCCGCATCTCCCGCTGTGGCCACAGACGATGCCTTTGCCGATTCCGTCGACGCCAGTCTTGCCACACCGCAACGCGCCCAACTACTTCACCTACTGAACCAGTTTCGCTCTTCTTTCGACGTGGCTCAAAACCGACTCGGCCGCACGTCTACCGTGACCCATGAGATCGACACCGGAGCCCACTTGCCGCTTCGTCAACGCCCGTACCGAGTTTCGGCAGCCGAACGCCAGATTATCAACACTCAGGTGGACGACATGCTTCAGCGAGGCGTCATTCAACCATCCAGTAGTCCATGGGCCTCTCCTGTGGTTCTAGTGAAGAAAAAAGATGGCACAATATGATTTTGCGTCGATTATCGGCGGCTTAACAAGATCACCCGCAAAGACGTTTACCCGCTGCCGCGAATCGATGACGCCCTTGACTGCCTCCAAGGCGCGGAGTTCTTTTCTTCTTTAGACCTGCGTTCGGGGTATTGGCAGGTCCCTGTGGCCGAGGCTGACCGTGCCAAGACGGCTTTTGTTACACCAGATGGCCTGTACGAATTTACCGTCATGCCTTTCGGCCTTTGTAATGCCCCAGCGACTTTCGAGCGAATGATGGACTCCATTTTACGCGGCCTGAAGTGGACCACGTGCCTGTGCTACTTAGATGACATTGTCGTCTTCGCGCCTGATTTTGAGACGCACCTTCACCCGCTTGGAGCACGTGTTGACATGTTTAACTGCCGCGGGGCTCCAACTTAATCTCAAAAAGTGTCGCTTTGGCGCCCGCCAACTGACAATTTTAGGTCACGTCGTCTCTAAGGACGGCGTGCTTCCTGACCCAGCCAAACTTCGTGCCGTCGCTGAGTTCCCCAAGCCGTCGACTCAGAAGGAACTTCGCAGCTTTCTCGGCCTGTGTTCTTATTTCCGACGTTTCGTCCGAAATTTTGCCTCTATCATCGCACCACTTACGAAACTTCTTCGGGGCGCCAACAACCTGTCCGATTGGTCACCTGACTGCGACGACGCCTTCATCACCTTACGCCGGCTGCTCACAGCGCCTCCCATTTTACACCACTTCGACCCCACTGCTCCCACTGAAATTCACACCGATGCCAGTGGCGTTGGCCTCGGCGCTGTCCTTACGCAACGTAAACCCGGATTTCCCGAGTATGTCGTTGCCTACGCGAGCCGTGCACTGACAAAAGCGGAATCCAACTACTCAGTAACCGAGAAGGAATGCTTGGCGATTGTTTGGGCGATCGGAAAGTTTCGCCCTTACGTTTATGGCCGCCCTTTCGATATCGTCACGGACCATCATTCCCTGTGCTGGCTGGCCTCCTTGAAAGACCCTACAGGCCGCCTCGCTCGCTGGGCCCTACGCCTACAGGAGTATGATATCCGTGTCATCTATCGCTCCGGCCGAAAACATAACGACGCCGACGCATTGTCCCGCTCTCCACTGCCGCCAGACGTTGTCTGCCACTCGCCAACCGGTTGCGCTTCGCTGTCGTTTTCAACAGATACCATGGGCAGCGAGCAAAATAAGGACCCCTGGATATCTTCGCTTGTACGTTTTCTCTCAAATTCCTCGGCGGCACCCGTGCCTCGTGCCCTCCGCCGCCAGGCTGCTCACTTCGCCATTCGTGATGGTCTATTGTACCGCCGCAACTACGTCCCTACCGGCAGGAAGTGGTTGCTTGTCGTCCCTGCCCATCTGCGGTCGACATTCTGCGCCCTGTTTCACAACGACCCGCAGTCTGCTCATGCCGGCGCCTTTAAAACATACACGCGACTCCGTCTCCGCTATTATTGGCGCGGTATGTCCACCTACGTCCGCAAATACGTCCGCTCGTGCCCTGACTGTCAACGTCGCAAGCCGGCTCCTCACCACTCAGTCGGCCAGATGCAGCCTCTCCCTTGCCCTTTCCGTCCTTTTGACAGAGTTGGAATTGACCTCTACGGCCCCCTTCCTTACACTGCTGCTGGCAACCGCTGGGTTATTGTAGCCGTCGACCACCTCACGCGTTACGCCGAAACCGCGGCTCTTCCTGCTGCTACGGCACCACACGTTGCCTCTTTCATCTTGCATCACTTCATTCTTCGCCATGGAGCGCCCCGAGAACTGCTGAGCGACCGTGGGCGCGTTTTTTTGTCCGAGGTCGTGGAATCTCTTCTCAAACAGTGTAAGATCACTCACCATACCGCCACGGCCTACCATCCTCAGACTAACGGTTTGACGGAACGGTTTAACCGCACCTTGGGCGATATGCTGTCGATGTACGTGTCTTCCGACCACTCCGACTGGGACAGGATCCTGCCGTTCATCACCTACGCCTACAACACCGCCACGCAGACCACCACCGGCTTCTCGCCATTTTTTCTCCTCTACGGGCGCGAACCTTCCTCACCACTCGGCACAGTACTTCCTTACCGGCCCGACGTGTCCGAGTGCACCACTCTTTCGGAGGCGTCCAAGCATGCCGAGGAGTGCCGTCAGCTCGCTCGGTCGTTAACATCCGGCGAGCAGGGGCGTCAAAAATTCCGTTTCGACACAAGCCACACTGATGACAGTTTTCTACCCGGCTCTCTCGTCTGGCTTCACGTGCCGTCTACCTCACCTGGCCTTTCGTCCAAACTTCTCCCCAAGTACCACGGACCTTACCGCATCGTAGAGCGCACTTCCCCGGTCAACTACATTGTCGACCCGGTGACACTCTCCACAGATCAACGCCGACGCAGCCGCGAGACTGTTCATGTGTCACGCCTGAAGCCGTACTATGACCCGTGTGTGTTGTCGTCTCCCTGACTCGCCAGGATGGCTTCCCCTTCAGCCCGGGGGTGATTGTAAAGAGGAAGATGAGCAGCGGCGGCCGCCGCTCCGCTAGCGCGCGGCGCGAGATCGCTGGCTGGATGACCGAAGCTCGGACCGGCATTTTGGCTATCTGTCGCTAAGTTCCTTTCCCCGGAAATCCTGCTACAATAGTTATTTATTTTACGAGTAGTACAAGTAATCAAGTTCACATGCAACGTTCTGTTAGTTTAAGACCATGATTCATTCATAAACAACAGAAATAAAGCACTAATTAAGCGCCCTTTTTATGAGCGCACATACGAAACCTCCGAAGTAGGTGTGCCTGAAAGAGCATATTGTACTGCTATCCACTTTTTTTCTGTGCAAGAAAATCACTTTGAGGGGTTTACGGGAGTCTTAAAAGTGCTGCATGCGTTCTTAATATGTATAATGTGGTAAGGTTCAGTTTACGCGACGCATATCGAAATAAGTTCATTTAGTTAGGCTTAGAAACGGCTGCCAGGAGACACGGTTCAACGTAAATTCAACAGAAATTACTCAACAATTAATGTGTTGACGACGTTCAACAAAAATTTTGTTTAGCAGATGTTGAGTAGGCTCAACATACATTGAGTTCATGTTGGTTTCCAGTTGATTCAACAAGAGCTCAACAAGGTGTCAACTGAAGCTCGAAAGTCATTTTCTGTCCTCAGGGGTTCAAGGTGCTCGGCAAAGGTTTCAAAAAATACGACGACATCATCGAGATAAACCAAACAAGTTTGACATCTGAGTCCAGCGAGAACGGTATCCGCCATGCGCTGGAATGTTGCCGCGCTGTGCAAAGCCCGAAAGGTAGCACTTCAAATTTGTACAGTCCGTCGGTGGTCACAAAAGTCGTTTTTTTTTTTTGCGGTCCCGCTAGTAAACCTCTGCCTGCCAGTACCCGCTCTTTAAGTCAAAATTCAGGGGGCACTTTGACTGTCTAAAGTGCGTAGAGGCGAAAGCGCTTTCCGAACCACTTTCGCGGCTTCTGTGGCACTGGTGGCGTCACATATAATTGAGGACTAATTACTAAGTGATGGCAAATCATTATCTAATGGTTAATTACTTATTAATGCCTGAATATTAATTAACTGCTAATTAATGACGCTTAAGCTTCGCCTTCACGAATGGAACGCGACAGCGTGTTGTAGCGCTGCCAGGGAGTCCACGGAACGCCACCACCTATTCGGCGCGATGCCTTTCCCTTTGAACGCATCGCTTTTTGAGGAAAGGAAATGGCGCAGTAATTCTCTGTCTTCTCGGTGGACCCCTGAACCGCACCGTAGAGGAAGGGAGGAAGTGGGAGTGAAAGAAGACAAAGAGGGCCCGTAATGAAGGAAATGAAAATTGTATTTGAGGAAAGGAAATGGCGCAGTAACTGTCTCACATATCTCGGTGAAAACCCGTCAAAATTCAGGGGGGCACTTTTTTGACCTAAAGTGCGGTCACTGATGTGTGGTTAAGATGTTAAGCTTCGCCTCTAAGAGTGGAACGCGACAGCATCTTGCAACGCTGCCAGGGAGTCCATAGAACGCCATTGCCCATTCGGTTCTATGCCTCGCTCGTCGGTAAATTGGTTTTTGAGGAAAGGAAATGTATCTGTCTCTCATATCTCTGTGGACACCTAAACTTCACCGGAAGGGAAGGGTGGAGGATGGGAGTGAGCGAAGACACCGTATTCACTAGACGCGCCTTTGTTCATTCCAAACCATCGAGCTGGCATGGCGGAGTGGATAGCATGCTCGTCTCGCACGCCGAAGACCGGGGTTCGATTCCCGAGCTCGACCAATTTCCTACTCGGTTTTATTTATTTATATGGCCTCACTAGAAAAGTTTATTAGGCTAATTGGGTAATTAAGCAATGAACTAAGCTCAGTGCCACTTACTTGGAGCATCACTATATGGTCCCTTCAATTGGTTGCATGGTTACTAGCCAAAGTACAATTGGCTCCGTTTGAAAATCGCGCACTGTGACGTAACGGCCGTTTCGACCAATTGAAAAGCGTGACATTTCTGTCGACAACTGCTGCTTACAACGATGAGACATTAAAGGCTTTCGCCTTAATAGAGGAGAAGTACTGGGCGCGGCGAAGTCTGTCGAGCGAGTCGTCGATACGAGGCAGCGGGTGATGTTATTCAATTTTCGATAATCAACGCAGAAGCGGAGTGCCCCATTCTTTTTCTTCACCAGCACGACAGGTGACGACCAGGGGCTGTTGGAAGGCTGAATGAATCTATCTGAAAGCATCACCTTCACCTGCATTTGGATCGCCTCACGCTCCTTCGGTGAGATACGGTACGGCTGCTGATGGATAGGGCGGGCATCGTCGGGCGTAATGATGCGGTGCTACAGAAGAGCCGTTTGCCGGATCTACGAAAACGCGAAACAGGTAGTGTACTCGAGTAGGAGGGCACGTAGTTCTCGCTGTTGAGTCACCGAAAGGTCCGGACTGATGTCAGAGCCTCATGGGACGGGCGCGCAGGTCTAACAGCTTCGAAAACGAAACATTCAGAAATCTCCGCCAAGGGGTCGGCGGATGCTATGGCAGTAGCACGAAAAAGATGCCGGGGCTCCTTAGTGAAGTTAGTCAACAGGAGCTCAGGCCAGCTGTTTCGGCGATGGATCAGGCTTCGCGCTCAGCAGACGCGGTGGGGTCGCTGAAGGCAACCTGTCCCTTTTGCTCATGAGCAAAAGGGACAGGTTGCCTTTGCGACCGCTGTTCCTTTATGTTGTGCGTCGCAGTGAACACTCACGAAAACAATGGCGCATGGCGGAATCCAAACGCTCTCGGCGGAAGTTCGAAGGGCGGCGAGGCGTTGACGGTCCTCGAAGTAAACATCGCATTTCTAGGTAGAAAATGCGACAGTGCGCTTTCGGAGGACGATAACAGCTCCATACTCCCGGAGAAAATCGCATGCAGTCACGGGAGCAGTCGGGTAGAAGTAGGTTGCGGAAAACAAATGTGGAACTGCAAATTTTGACTCTTGCCGTGCACAGGCCAAGCAGAGTTACGGCATATCCGCCAGCTGTGATAATCTGCGTGCCGGACCATGGCGTATTTACTTTTTTAAGAAGCGCCGCTAGCTTTCCGCTTAAAATCTAGAAATCAGCACCAATGTCCACCAATGCGCTGACGTTATAGTCGTCGAGAAGCACGGGTATATCAAACGAGAATCGATCTCCCAGTTCAGGAACTGCAGTCGTTGCATTTAAATCGCGGTAAGCCGCTGTTCGCTTTGTCGGGGGTCTTGTTCGCACCTATTGCCAGGGGCCTAGGCCCGAGAGGTCCGGGGATCGACATCCAGCACCTCACCAAAATATGTCACGAAAGATAGGGCGACAGGTCGCTGACACGCAGGGCACGGCTGTTAGCCAGCGCGAGACACTTCAACGTCGTCCCTTTCATGCGCGACCTCGGAACACCAGGTGGCAATATACACATTTATTGATTAGTATGCGCTGCACTACACGCACAATCCAATGGCCACAAAGGAGTGTTCTACCCAAACGCACGTTCTGCCCTTGAGCAAACTCTATTCTGCTCGCGCGCCATCTGTTAAAGCAGAGGCATCCACCAGATCGCGGATGTTTTCTGGTGTCCGCCGCCTGCCGGCGCTGCTATTCGACTTCAAGCAAAGAGGATATGAAAGGCCAAATGCATTCGCTTCACCACTTTACGTAAAATACCACACTGGATACATGTAAAACCCCCGTCTACCGAAATCATGCAACCGTATGAATTGTTGCTAACATTCATGTGGCCAGAAGCGTACTTGAATCGTGTGATCGTATAAGTGGTGCCGTAGCCATGCTCCAGATCTGGAGAAGGCATTTTGCCAGGTCTCTCATGAAGTTTCGTTCGAATATGAGAGCATAAAAATGTTTGATCGGTCCTTCTGCAGGGTGGGCGCATATTGTACGAGATGTGCAATACTGTCGGCCAACTGTGAAGGAAGTACTTAGTGAGAGGATTCTGGTTAAATGCTCAGTCCGTCAAGTGTGTCCATCGTCGCCCTTGGTTTCCAGTATATACCTCGAATCGTTATGCAGGAGTGTTCTCGAAAACAATTCATTTTGTGGGCTTGTGTTGCAGCCAATTCAAGTTCGAGTTAGCTTATGCCGATGGTATGGCCATATTTGGTATAGACAAGGAAAGTGTTAGGCAGCAAATATGTTCAAGAAATTTTGTAGAGTCAGTGCAAATTCTGTCAATTGGCAGAATGTTTATGTTTGTGGCATGGGGACTTCGAAACAAAGCCTCGGATATTTTAGAATGTGCCTAAATAACCACTGGAGAGAGCAGACAGAGGAGTTCTTGAACAAAGGACATGAATGGAAAAGGGAGGGGGGGGGGGGCAAAGTGCATGAAATTTACTTTTTGTCAGCAAAATATGGTATGTGCTGCAGGTTTTGCACTGTCCGACAATGAATGTACAAATGCTACATTGGACCTTTGCAGTGACATCTGGGCTTCATCTAATGAGAAAACAACCCAAACGAACCCTTTCCCCCGCGTACTCTCTGTTGGCCGTCCTTTGTCGGCCATATTCTTGTGTTAAGTTCTATTTTAGATGTAGAGGATCTGTTTCTACGCGCTGTTTGTGAGGTTCGCTTAGAAACAGCTTTATTGATGTTTGTTGCATCAACTTTTTGTCATGTCGCAGGTAGAACGAATGGTTATTAAGGCGGAAGCCTTTAATGCCTCATCGTTGTAAGCAGGAGCTGTCGACAGAAATGTCACGCTTTTCAGTTGGTCGAAACGGTCGTGACGTCACAGTGAGCGAATTTCAAATGGGGTTAATTGTACTTTGGCTACTAACCATGCAACCAATTAAAGCGATCGAATAGTGATGCTCCAAGTAAGTTTGACTGAGTTTAGTTAATTTCTTACTTAACCAATTAGTCTAACCTTTCTAGTCAGACCAGATAATTAAATAAAACCCAGTAAGAAATTGGCCGAGCTTGGCAATCGAACCCCGGTCTCCGGAGTGCGAGTCGAGCACGCTACCGCTCCGCCATGCCAGCTCGATGGCTTGGAATGAACAAAGGTGCGTCTAGTGAATACGGTGTCTTCGCTCACTCCCATCTTCATCCCTTCCCGTTACGGCGAGGTTTGGGTGTCCACCGAGATATGAGAGACAGATACATTTCCTTTCCTCAAAAACCAATTTACCGACGAGCAAGGCGTATTTGTTCGCGTTTCAGATTGGTCCAAGTTGTCGTGCCGTCACCGCGCGCGAATTTTGACGGGTGTCCACCGAGATATGTGAGACAGTTACTGCGCAACTTCCTTTCCTCAAATACAATTTTCGACTAGTGTCTACTGAGATATATAAGACAGTTAATGCGTAATTTCCTTTCCTCAAATAAAATTTTAATTTTCATTACGGCCCCTCTTTCTTCTTTCACTCACACTTCCTCCCTTCCTGTACGATGCGGCCCAGGTGTCCACGACAGAGAATTACAGCCCCATTTCATTTCCTCAAAAAGCGTTGCGTTCAAAGGACAACGCATCGCGCCGAACGGGTGGTGGCGCTCCTTGGACTCCGTAGCAGCGCTACAACACGCTGTCGCGTTCCACTCCGAAAGGCTAAGCTTAAGCGTCATTAATTTGCAGTTAATTAATGCACCAACAAAATGTGCAGTGAACAATCGCTTAGCAGAATGCAGCACTCAGGCTTTCACCTTTCACCACTTTAGCCGCTAAAGTTCCTTGTAAATTTTTCCTTGAAATTGTCCAAGCAACCCCTTTCATATGTACCCCAATTTTCAATTGAATTTTATTCTTGTATTACCAAAAAATAGCTTCAACAGAGGTTGTTGAAGTAGCTTTGAGTTTTCCTGTGTATCGGTCATGGTACTTTTTTGGACAGTAGAAAAATGCATTTAAACCAGGGTGTTGAACCGGAACCGAACCTGAACCCGAAACCGGAACCGAACCCGTAATTTTGCCCGGAACCGGAACCGAACCGAACCCATATTTTTTTCGCCATCTTGGAACTGAACCCGAACCGGAACCATTCAAAAGAACCGTTCAGAACCGGTCCGGGACTCGGTTCAGCCCCGCATTTTTGTAACCCAGCATACTTTTTTTTTTGTTTTTCAGACAAAATGAGAGGTGCTAGGAAGTGAATTTATTCACCGAAAGATAGTGCGAAAATGACACCCATTCTGAACACAACTGAAGTAAGGCTGATGTCTAGGAAGAGACTTATATGTCGCTTTTGTAATGCGCTTTCGGCAATTCTAAAGCTTTGTACGCCAGACTGATGTGAAATCTTCATTTTATTAGGGTCCCCACTTTTAGATGTTTGTTTACGGTTTTGATGAATTTCTTAGCACTGCTCTAAATCATAAAGCTTTCCTGCTCACAGTGAAGGCTCTATTTAAATCCCGCCAATGATGAACGCTTTGCACAAACGGAGATAGGCAATCTTGTCGGAAAGTTCGCAAGCACTATGATGCTTTCCCCTCCTATGTTCAGTTTCAGTTACAGTTCAGTTTTATTCCTTAAAGGCCCCCTTTTCAGGGGGTGTTGCATAAGGGGTGGGCCGTTCCAGTCTGAAGCTGTTCGAGAAAAGAGCGAAGCAGAAAAAGTAGTGGTGTGCGATAGTGGGCGTGCAACTTGCAATGGGTGACTGGTGCGGTGAGATATGCGTGCTGCGGCTGTGATGTACGGAGCATGATTCAGAGAAGAATAAACTGAACTGAAACTGAACTCATTTATTCATTTTGCTTGAATCAAGCACCGAAGAAGAATAGCTTCGCTTTCTTTTTTTCAAGCACCATAAATACGTGAAACGTAGAAGCAACGACCCCATCACATTTTGCAACAATTACTTTCGGAGGCATTCGTTGTCTTAGACAGCAGGTACTGATTTAATTAAACCCCTCCTGATTGCTCGGTGGTTCATTAACGAAAGAAAAGGCTCAGTGGCTGTGAAGCTTGGCTGCTGATCCCAATGTCCTGGGTTTAATCCCGGCCGCGGGGCAAAATTTTGCGATTGCGGCGAAATTTTAAAACCTCGCATGTGCCGTGCGATGTTAGCGCACCTTGAAAAACACCTGTTCGTCTACGTTACTCTAGAGTCCTCGATCCACTACAACGTGCCCTGTCGCTTCGGCAGGTTAAACCCCAGGTGTTACTACTATTGTCGCGAAATAAAGGATGTATAAATTTGTTCAATTTCCTCTTCTTTTCAGAATTCAAACATTCCTTGTTGCACTTGACGCAAATAAGGAAGGAAAGGCGGGCTTGTTAAAGCGATAGAGATATTAAAGAGAAAAAAATTCAATAAGATTACAAAAAGGGGCAATGTAGAAATGCGCTCGCTATCAGGGGCGCTAGTGATTACGCCAAGAAAGATGTTACTCCAATGAAATGTAACTGCGATGAAACGGTTTCATGCTATGCAGATGCGCTGAAATTGTTGTACTTATCAAAAAATATAGATTCCAGTCGCCAGCTGGCGGCTTCGTCACGCTGTTCTCGGACTGCTGGATTTTTAATCCTCGATCGGACGGGCTTATATCTGCCTCTCGCTCTCGCGCAATTCAGGTTCGTGGTGCCTGGGACTAGAGGGGTATGTTGGGGGTGAGGGGCGGGGGGGGGGGGGGGTTGAAGATTGGTGAAGATGCATTTTTACCAGTGGGTGCCCGGATGTGCGCACGCCGTAGTGCGCATCAAGTGGGGGGGGGGGGGGGGGGGGCTGCACGCATACCACGGTTATTTTTGGGAAAAGAGGATATAGTGCTAATTCGGTAAAAAAAAAAATTCCATACTATAACCTCGAGTGGGATTCATGCCAGAGGCGGTGCAACAGAGAAGCTTCGTTTACCTTTGTCTTAGGCTACAGGGCCTCTCCAAAGCTTCTTTTAATGGTTGTTGCATAGAATATCAAGAACCTCCCTGACACTCCTCGAGCCTCACCTAACCGTGTCGAAATCAGCAATCTCGAACTACGGTCTCACATCGCCATCACGTCTCCATTACGGAGTAATCACAAAATTCCGGAAGGTGGGCACGTCAAGAAGGGCAACCGGTCAGGGGGTTGAAACTGCTCAGTATATCATACCTCCTGCGCTAAAACGCACTGTTTTCTGAACAGTGACTTTGTTGAAAAC
The DNA here is from genome assembly GCF_055824585.1 of Amblyomma mixtum. Taxonomy (NCBI): domain Eukaryota; kingdom Metazoa; phylum Arthropoda; class Arachnida; order Ixodida; family Ixodidae; genus Amblyomma; species Amblyomma mixtum. Next base: position 377,763,466 of record NC_143014.1, on the reverse strand, counting down.
GGCGGTTATACGTGTCTATCAATCACGAGGCGTTTCCACACGCTAGACAGTCGTATTAACACGAAAAGTTCGAAAAGTACACAGCATCATGACCCCGAAAATAATTTCATTTCGCAATAGTTGCTCGTTGCTAACACAGGCAGCAATTCACTGACCATGGCACAAAAGTCAGATTGGTGCGAAGGCATGCCTTAATACTCAGCAGCGATGTTTGAAGTCTCAAAATGGCTTTTTCAGCTGATTGAATCTACACCCACTGAACTCGCTTTAAAATACTGGTGTGAAAAAGGGCAAGGTAAGGCTGCAGACATATCGATAGGGAGGTCGATCAGAACGTTCATTTGTCTTCTGGAGAGGCTGTACAGGCCTTCTAAAGAAAAGCGAAGAGCGAGGAAACTCCATCTGTCAGCACTAAACAATGTCAAGACCATGTCCAGAAAAGAAGAATGAGCACTTAGCTGCCAGTGGGGGGTTGGTTATGGTTTTGAAAAATAAGAATCGTGAAGGCCCAAGCTGGCCCACCTGCTTCCTAGATAGCTCCTCTGGGGATTTTTCGCTCGTGGTCAACGACACTGACGACACCGACGGTGACGCCGGATTTTTTGCGACACCAGTTCCTAAACGCTATCGCATTGAAAGGTGCATGACGGATTCACCAAACTCTATTAACGGAGCTGCAAATTCTGTTGACGCACAGGCTGCCTTTGATAACGCCTCAGATAAGACAAAACGTTCTATGCTGCGCAGGTACCTTCTTCCTCGTGCAATGCAGCACTTAATGCAGTGTTGCAGCGATACCTCGGCAAACTCACGAGTGCTCACTCACAAAAGTTAGTCAACCAATGGGCTCACTCAAGCACAGACTCACTTAGCCCGAGCTCATTCGAACTCAAGTTCATTTAGGCTCACAGCTAATTTGAATTCGCTCCGACTCACCACTGATCTGGCTTACTCATTTAGACTAACGACTCATCTGGGCCACTCGCTCATTCAGACTAACGACTGATCTGGACTCAGTCATCTCAACTCACGCTTCATTAGGGATCACTCACTCGTTTTGACTCGGCACACATGGGCTCACTGCACTGAAGCACCCAAGTGGAACACCCCCGAGCCGGCCAATACACACGACACAGGACGCCCGCCCCCAGCGCAGTGATATGGTGGAACTCTCACAAAACTTTCACCACATCCCCACGCAGCTCATTTCCGCACAGGCACCCGCGCAAACTAGCTAAGGTGAGGGGACAAACACCGTCTTCCTCGCTTCCGTGGAATTCTCTTCAGTCACCCACAGACGTCCCCTAGAAGCTTCGCTTTCAAGCGTCCTTGCTCGAGGCAATAGGATAGGATAGGATAACTTTATTCGGCTCTAGCACAAGGTTTTTTTATGTGGTCAGATGAGTCCATCCGTAACGGTCGGTTGCCCCTATTCCAGGGCTCCGCTGGATGCTGCCGTCAGCTGAGCTCGCCGTATCAAACCGATCTGGTCATCGCGGCAGTCGCTGGAGAGCAGACCCTCCCATTGCTCCACACTTGGGTTTTGTATAACTGGGACGATGTCGACTTTTTGACATGCCCATGTGATGTGATACAGTGTAGGTTTTTCATGGCACCACGGCAATGAATCCTTCCTACCCTCTGCTGTCAGCTAACTAGAACGAAAGAAAAAACTGAGTGCACTCACTACTCCGATCATTATCTTAATGTGAGATCGGTCTCCCTCACGACTCAGATTATGCTTTGATTGTGAGTCAGGACTCACTCACAATTCAAATCATGATTTGCATGTGTGTCCGAACTCACTCACTGCTCAGATCATGATCTGAATGCGAGCCTGAGTTAGCCGATTCATGAGCGAATCCGCCGACTTATGGTCGCAGCACAAATCACAACTCAGATTTTGCAAATTTATGTCCGTACAGAAACGAAGTGCTCCCAACCCATTTGCGCCTGCTTTTTTTATCACTGTTTTTATCACAACGAAAGAATGCAACGTCATGAGCATAGATTTCATTAAATTTGACGGTCTACTTGCGAGAAGCAACGATTAGCTGTGTTTTTTAAGCTAAGCCATAGAGGCTCGGGATATATAACGCCAGTTTCAAAGGCAATGTCGAACAAGTGATGTAAATATGTTTGTTAATCTCCTAGCTGCTACGGAAAGCCAGTGTTCCCACGAGGCTCTTGTTGGTTGGGGGATGGGCGGTTGAGGGGGTCTCGAATATTATCATATGATATGATATATGGTCGGAGGGGCGTGGGGGCTGGACTGCTCAAAAGGCGGGCGCTTCGAATCCGGTCCGGCTCGCCGTGTCCGGCGGCGCCGCTCCGGCCAGCCGGCGACCGCCGGACGCGCCAAACCGCGTAGATATGTCCGGTGCACCGCGTCCGGCGAATGTCCGGCACGCCGCTCCGGCGGGCAGTGGCAGCCAATGCGAGCGCGCCGAGCGCCAACGTCACGATGACGTCGAGTTCGTGACGTCACAGGTGAGCACGACAGAGGTACAATGGTGAGTGGTGTGTCGGCTGCTGAATTGTAGGGTTAGTTTGACAGCGCTGTTTTCACCGAACACCATGTCTTCGTTCAAACAGTCCCTGATTTGGGAGAACGAACAAGGGGTGCCGAGTGTAGCACCGTTTTTGAGCGCTGGCCAGTCCCGAGGAGCCCTCGGCTGCGGCGTCGATACGAAACCACTAGGCCTAGCGACGACTAGGGCAGTCAGGGACTAGCGCGCAGTTCGTCGCCCGGCGTTGCCGCAGGCGATGTCGTTGCCGAAAGCTCCACTCTAGAACAGGCATGCTGTCGTTGCTCGAATCTAGGAAGCATCCTTTCTGGTAGAATGGCTGTTCTGTATTTTCTTGTGCGAACGTAAGTCCAGCCTGCCGGCCGGCCAGCCTGGATCCCGTCTGCCGGCGTCATAACAACGAGCGAATGAGTGTTCTTGACGTAAATAATAAACCCTGGGATAGGGAAATGAGAAAATTATATCATTTTTCTGGTTCATTGGCTAATACCGAGTTGCTGGTAAAAGTAACAACTGTGGTACGAGCGAATTAGTTGCGAGAACCGCCTCGCAGCTACCGCTAGCCGGCCCGACGCTGGGGTCCGGCTCGATTGGCGCGCGCTAGCCGCTGCTGAAGGCGCCACGGAAACTGACCATACTATTATTTTATTGTGAGATGATGCTGTTGACAGCAAAGCGGAGTGAAGAATACGCCTTCAATTATAGCGCAGGCGACTTCCAAAGCGCCGGCCCCTGCCGCTTCGATGCGAAGCAGGCTATAGGCCTAGCGACGACCACGGCAGACAGGCAGCAGCAGAGCTCGTCGCCCGGAGCGCCCGCGAGCGGTGCCGTTGCCGAAAGCTCGCAACATAAGCAGGCATGCTTTGTCGCCGCTCGAGTATGGCTGGCAGTCTTTCTGATAACAAGGCGATGCCGTCTTTTCTTGCAATATTTGTACACCAAGCCAAGCAGCGCTCAGCACTGCTGCGCGGCGGCGAAGTGCGACGCCGGTTGTGGGCGGAGCTTCGGTTGAGCGGCGCAGCGATGATCGCCCGCTCCCTGTGTGTCCCTGCTTGCTGTGGTGCGGCAGTTCCGAAGCGGCGACCGCAGCGGCGCGCCGGACGTGTTGCCGGACATGTGTCCTCTGCTTGTGGCCGTACTCGCGTGACGGGGTCTCCGGAACTGCTGAAGCTGGAGGGATTTGTAGACGCTAATCCACCAGCTTTTCCCTTTATCTCATAAGAAGAATTTAGCGCTTACAAAGCCGATTTACAATGAGTTACTTTGCTTTTGCGGCTCTTGCCGTGAATTTCTTTTTGCAGCGGAAAGTAAATTAAACTGGATAAATTTAAAACATCTCTAAATTTACAAATTTGACATTTTTTAAAATTCGTCTACCAATTTCACAGAGCGGAGTAAAGAATAAAATAAAAATGATTAAAAAACTTCTACTTTCCGAATTTTTTTCCTGAACCGGTTTGAACCCTTTTACCCTTTTATTGGTCCTCTAAAAAAAAGAGGTAAAAAACATAAAAGAAAGAGATAGGATGCCTGGATAGCAATGCTTTGCCAGGCTTAACGCCAATTCAAAATAAATGGAAAATAACTAAATGTTCCAAAGAAGAAAAAAAAGTTAAGCGAAAAACAGATCATTAAAAAAAACTCTAAAGAAAACGAAACAAGTCTCGTCACAATAAAAGTTAGACGCAGGCAGATAGCCAAAGCACAGCATGCAGTCCGCGGAATAAATAATAGTAATAAAAAAAGAGAGAAACCCAAGTCACTGCAAAGTCATTGTTACCGTAAGAGTCGAAGAAAGCACTGAGCACCGGCCACAAAATAAAAATCCAAAAAATAAAAACATAAACAAGACAAAAGAAAAAAAACCGTAGTCACAGTCACACAGTCAAGGACACAGTCACAGTCACGCAGTCAAGACAGAGTCGCAGTCACACAGTCAAGGACGCAGTCACAGTCACAGTCACGCCACGACAAAGCCACCTATGCTCAATGAAGGAGCACGGGGCGCTCCGCTGAGCAAAGCTTGTGGAAGAGAGATTAGAGGAAAGAGAGAAATCAGCGTGAATAATTTGGAATTGTACTACTTATGAGGTCAACCATTTGAAGGAGAAGAGCACAAGCAGCAGGGTTTCGGAGAAGGGAGGGGTAAACAGATGGTGTGATGTCCGATGAGCAAATAGATTTTAAACGAGAAACTAAAGAAGCAGTAACGGAACAGTCCCGGAAGTAATGACGGATATTTTCACATAACAATCCACAGGAACAAGTTGAAGACGGAGACAGGCCAAATCTTTTAAAATAGAACGGAAATCTACCACGCCCAGTAAGTAACGTTATTAGAGGATTCCTGGGTAGACGAATAAGTGGAATATTTAGTGTATCAGGGATCCAGTTGAATAGTTCAGTGCCACCATTATTCTCGCGCCAAAAAATGCTCCATAAAAGAAGTGAAGAATGATGCAAACGGGAACGCACGCAACGACGCGAAAGGGTAGAAATATGTCAACTTCCAAACTGGCCGGCACTACCAGCAGCTTGGTCGGCTAGCTCGTTTCCAAAAATTCCGGAACGACCCCGGATATGAAATAAAAGAAATGGGGCTAAAGAAGACAAACGATAGAGATCTTTCTTAATTGCAATAATAGTCGGATTGTAAGAAGTAACTGAAGACAGCGCAGAAAGCAGAGATAGAGAACCAGTGTAAAAATGAACAGGCGTTGAGGGAGGGTTGTGAATAGCATAAACAACAGCAGAATGAAAGGCTACAAGCTCAGCGGCATAGGCGCTAGAGGGTGGTTCTAAAGAGACGATGTACATGGACAATATTTTGTGTTGAGCTAAGAACGACAAATGCAGCACCAGCTGAGCGAGGAGTGAAAGACCCATCAGTGTAAATATGCAGGGCACGTTGACAAGAAAAGAATACAGCTTCTTGAGAACTAAGTTGAACAAAAGAAAATTTAAATTTCAATGAGGGATGGTCTGACCAGGGATCAAATAAAGGTTGAATGTGAGAGGGGTCATAAAAAGTATTGCCGTACAACCCGTTTGAACCGGTTCAACCCAGTCCGAACCGGCTCGAACTGGAACGGAATGTCGCTCCGGAGCCGAACCTGAAACTGAACCCGAAAGGCATCAAACCCGAATCGAACCCGAAAAAATTGCTGTTCGACACCCTGATTTAAACTTCTAAAATTGAAGCCTGTACAGCCTGCTGTGAAAGCTTCCTTCTTTACACTGTAACTCGTGGTTCTACATATAGAGACATGAATGGCGGAAAAGGTTTCTTTTTTATTTTACAATGGGGTGTCGATTGTCTTTTGTGCAGAAAGCCGGACACTGTTGAACATCTATTTATAGATTGCTGGGATCGGGTTTACTTTTAGGATCTGTTACATTGAACTTTCATGTGATTTCCCTTTATATCCGCGTAGAATTCGCGTTTTGCCTGTCGAGTATAATGACGGTGTGCCGTACGATATGCTAATATTAAGGGTTTACACAGCATGTAGAAACGCCGAATGGCTGTTCGGTAGGCTGATGAAGTTCATGCCTGAGATATTAGTCACTATTTTGGTGATTGTGGTTGTGAAATCCTAAAGCTTTCGAACACTTAGACAAGTGCACTTGAGTGGATAAGTGCGCTGGAGAAAGTCACACGCTTGAATCATTCATAGTGGACCAGTTGTTTGTAAACCATGTCACCTTTCTGATTCGTAATGTCTGTGTTTTCGTTTTTGAATTAAGGCAATGAAAGAAAAAAGTGTCTGCGCAGCCTAATCGATAGCGTGCCTGCCTGGCAACCCAAGAGTGGAGGGTTTGAATCCCGGCTGAAGTCTGTAGAATTTTTCTTACCTTAAACCCGGTTACATTATAAAGTCCTTAAATACAAGCGCCGACCCTTAATTCGCATTACAAGTGCTGTTTTCTACGATTTTCGTTCAATTATTGTGGATTACAGGGTTTACGCCACCAAGCGACTCATATGCTATAAGCAGCGCCTTAGCGGAGAGCTTCGGAATATTTTATGTGCAGCACATATGGAAGTTTTTCGAGTTTCGTCTATATAAGAACGTGGCCGGCACAGCCAAGACTGAAACCGGGTCCAAGGCTCTGTAGCCGAGCACGCTAATCACTTAGCAACGGCGGCTGCTTAAATCTCATAACATTGAACGAAAGGTCATAGGCGCTGTCTGTACTGAGAATGCGTATAATTGTTCAGGCTGTTTTATATTCAGGATAACTCCAGCAGGTCATACATTCGGGTGCAGAAGCTAGGTATAGGAATAACACTGTTAAATATATGCCCGATGCCCGAGTTGAAAGAATTAGGCAAAGCAGCGCAAAGCACATGGACGACAGAAAAGGGTGACATAACACGTGCTGACTACTAGTTACTCTGCGTCGCATTCGAGCGGTGCTGGGTTCGATCCTCTGAGCCGCAGGGTGCCCACTGGTTTTCTAATACGAACAATATTTCCCACGTCCTGGTACCCGGCGAAAAGAGTCTTGAACCAAACTGTTGCGAGGGCGGGTCATTGATTCATTCCGCCGTCAAACAACTTACATCCGCTTTTTGCGTAAAACCACTCTTCTCTTTTGTTCGTGTTGATTGCACTGCTCTGTCTATTCCTAATGAGCCAACTAGCCCCAATAACACCTGCTCATCATCAGTTCCAACTAAAAGTAAGCAAGCTTTAAATAAAGACGCAGTGTACTAGCCCTGTGAAACCCTCTTAGAGCTTTTGAGAGTCTCGTCTGCAGCATATTTTTTGTTCTCGAAAGTTTATTAGTAAAAACTAATTCGCCAACTTTTCAAATATGCCTCGAGAAATGAAATGTCAGTTCATTAGGTGTAAATCGCCTTCGAAAACCGCTGGCTGGAATGTTTTGCATCAAAGTACCACTTACGCAGATTTGTTTACTTGTCATTAGAGAAAACAGCCATGCGACAGCTGCTGGCGCATATTTCGCGTCCTGTACACACGCCAAGCCCCATCAGGGGAGAGCTTCGAAGAAAAGCGGGCTTTGTTCTCCGAAACGAGATATGGGACGCTGAATCGACATCGCTGTCACGTGGAAGCTTTGTATTTTGCGAACTTTCTTATTAGGGTCAGTCAAAAAAGCTACTTTACTTAAATGGTGCATTGATGAAACATTCGGGCTGGCTATTTTTTTAGACGATCGAGAACTGCTACCTACAGCGACAATTTATTCCTCACAGCAGTATTTAAAAAGCTGGCTAATTAATCTTAACCAAATAAATAATTTTAGACAACGAGAAACATGTCCTTTTAGGCATCGGCTATTGCTTAGACTCCCAACGCCTGCTCCATTCATTACTACAGAACGTCAAGTGGTGCCCAGCTTCGAAGATACCCTTCGCGATGATCCAGAAGAATATTTTGACCAATTCGACATTGTGGCTTCGTGCGGCGTAGGGCGGTCACAATCTGCGACGTTGTCCTTGCAAGAGTACGGACCTCTGGGCATTCTCTCTCGATGGACCACGGCCCAACCCGGCCAGCCACCACGCGAATTAGAAGAGCGAGCCTCTGCCGCGCAAAGTACACACCGAGCGACTAATCGACGTCACCGTAATTGGCATCGGCATTGTTTGCACCACCACGGCGCAGCTACACAGCGGCCGCCTGGGCGGGATCTCACAGCCCGCCTTAGTGAAAATAAAGAGAAACCTTTGGATGTGAGGTTGTTTGCTGCTCAAATCACGATGCCCCTCACCGGCGACAACGCCACGCCCAAGGACGATGACCGTTACGAGACGCATGGTCAGATATACGACGTTGCCGCCCGTAATTCCTCGATGACGTGTCCAACCGAAAGCCTGACACTTGCCTTTGAACAGTAATTATATATTTATTTTATTTATTTATAGTTAACGCGATCTAGTACAAGATCACAGCAGGGTTGTTAGACATCAAACAAACAAGTATACAAGCACTGAAACTATATAGCTTTGCAGGCATTGTTCACTTATCTTTAGAGATTTCTGGGTAATAATCTCGTTATTTAGGTTATTCCAGTCTGTAATCGTCATCAGAAAAAAAGAATATTTAAAACTATTACTCCAAGTGTTCAGAGGGGTTAGTGTTAAAACGTGCCTTCGTGTCGTGTTATAACCTGAGGAGGAAGTACAAAATTGGGAGTACTAACTTTATAATGACCATTCACTCAAGGCGGAAAGCTGGGCTAGTTGGTTTGTCATAGTTAATTAAAAGACTAGCGCAAAAAACTAGGACAAAGACAGAGAAGGAGACAGGACGAGCGCTAAACATCAACTGAACGTTTACTACACCAAACATGTACTTAAAAACACTTCAGTGGCACATGCGCACACTGAGCTACAAAAAACTAATCAAGAAGTGGCAAACTGTTTCGAAGATACATGGTTTCTTTCCTGGTCAGGGCAAGTGACGTCGTGCTTACACACTTGTCACCTTCCCTGATAATGTGATAAGCCTCACAAATCTCACGACCATTCACTAGCTGAAAAAGAAACTTTGATCGGCAGGCACGATTGCGCACAGTCACTGGAGGTCGTCCACTGCGTTTCAACAGCTCGCTGGCAGATGTACGGCCGTAAAAATTGTAAAGAAACTGACTACCTTATGCTGAATTCGTTCTACTTTGCTGATGTTGGTTAAGGTTATAGGGTCCCAGATAATTACGGCGTATTCCAACAACGGGCGAATAAGGTAATTGTACGCTAAAAGGTGAACATTTACTAGGTGAACACTAGGCGTGGAAGATTTCATGACCGCTTCAAGAAAGCCAGTGTACGGAAGGAATTGGCAACAACAGTATCTATCTGTTTTATCCACGAAAGATAGCAAGTTACCCATAGGCCAAATATTTGTACTCTGTTACTTCCAGCAGTAGTGTGTTGTTAGTGCCATATACAAACTGAAAAGGTATTTCCTTGTGTGCAGCTCTCATGAAAACAGTTTCTTTTTCAAAATTAATAGACATTTGCTATTTGCAACACCAAGTAATGAACTTTACGAGGTCATTATCCAGCCGCACCTAAGTCAAAGCTTCACGCAGACGGAAAGTTCTGCTACAATCTCAATAACAAATAATAAAAGTGATACCAAAACGGATCCCTGGGGGCCGCCAGGCTCAACCTGTGCACGGGTAGAGTAAGTGTTGTTTAAGGTGACGAACTGACTTCTGTTCAATAGGTAGGCTGTGATACATGTAAGTATCTGGTCGTTTTTTTACGTAATATCGTAATTTATGTATTTTTTTGTCATGTGACACCTCATCGAATGCTTCGCGGAAATCCATGCATATCGCGTCTATTTGCTTGCATTTATTAATCAAGTGTGCGTAGTCGTGCAGAGCCTCAACTAATTGAGTACTTGTAGAAAATTTGCGCCGGAAACCATCTTGAAGGATATTGTGCTCTTCTAAGAAACCTAATATATGCTTATGATTTATGTAGTCTAAAATTTTCCATGATGTTGATGTCAGTGATAGAAATCGGTAATTTTCGATATGTGATTTTTTCCCAGTTCTATGCAAAGGTTCCATTTCAACCGTCCTCCAGTCGTCCGGCAGAGATCCTTCGCGTAAAGATCTGGTGATTCCAACACATAAATACTTCGCACACCACTTAGCATAGCGTTTCAAAAAAGCATTCGCAATATTATCGAGTCCTGGCGATTTCTTAACATCAAGGTTCAAGAGCAAATTCAAAACACCGCTCTCCGGAATAACATCAGATAAAGCAGGCAGCGACATAGAGAAGTTTGGGAGGCAACCATTGTCATTTGTAAATACCTTCTGGAACTATTTGTTCAAAGCACAACAAACAACTCATTTGTGTATGGAGACTTCGGCCTGATTGGGCCCATGAATCTTTCAGGAGACGTTTTAATGAATGAAGCAGACGTGTTCCGTAATATTTTTCTTTGTCGCAAATTATTTTCTCCTTAAGTTTTCTGCAATTTCTTACACTGTTGGTTGAAAGGATAGATTTGTTCTTTATTTCTTCTCTAACCTTATAAATCTTCGCAGCAATCGTAACGGCTCCCAAGAAATCCATGGTTTACGGTGCACAGATTTTTTCGCAATTCTGGAAACGAAACGATGAATATATTCACGGGCAATTTCTTTAAAGGAAAGCCATAAATCATTCACTCTACAATTGCCGTTTAAGAAACTATCGAAGAAATTATCAGGTATGTCGAGAATAGATTTGTATCAGCACGCCAAATTGTGAAAGATTTGAACACTATTTTGGCACTCCGGGTACACATTTGATGAGCACAAGAACACTGCATTATGATCCGAAATCCAATTTGTGACTTCGCAGGTTATCATATTTCGGATGACACCGCTTATGAAAAATGTATCAGGAATTGATGCAGTGGCTCCTTTTACTCTCCTGAAATTATTTACTATTTGAAGGAAGTCATGCACGAAAACAATGTCGAATGCTGTGCTATCAACAGTATGGGCGGAAGGGGTGAAAAAGGGTACCAAATGATGCTTAATTGCTAAGTTAAAGTCGCCTGCCAAAATTATTCTATCATTCATTTTTACATGACACTGTAAATATTCTCTTAAGTTTTCAAGAACCGAAGCAAAAGAGCCCGGAGGCCTCTAAAAAATGCCTACAATAAAGCGGTACTTGTTAATGTGCGTTTTGCAAAAAACGGCTTCAATGCCTTGCGCATCAGGCAGTCTAAAAAGTTGTATTGATGATTTGAACAAAATGGCAACTCCTCCACCTCTCCTGTCGCGGTCACCACGAAAAACCCTGAAGTCCTTAGGAAAAAATTCGCTGTCAAGTATTTCACTCCTCAACCAGGTCACCGCAAGCTTGGCAACGTCCGCGTCGTGCAACAACGGCATACCCTCAAGTTCTACAGCTTTATTGACAACGTTACGACAATTTATGTTGAGAATTTTGAATGCCGGACTCTCCTTTTTTCTGGTGTCTTTTTTGGTTCTTCGGGATATTATACCGTTTGTTTCTTGCGCTATCCCATCCAAGCATAATACATTCAATACTTATTTTGTCAAACGCCAGCTTCACTTTAGGACCATTACTATTTTCCTAGGATGCGCTTTCAATATTTTCGCATATTTTTTTCTTACATCCCGAATTTTTTTCAAAACTCTTCACTGACTGAGAACTCTGTTCCTTTCAACTTCGGGTATGCCTTCATTATTGAATTTTTTACCCGATAGTTATGCAGTTTTGCGATGACAGGGCGAGTCTTTTTTTGTCATACCTATTGGATGGCACCTTTCCATGCTATTGATTGTGCGAGGGTCCTCCAAAGGTTAACGTCTCCCGTTTTTTTATAAATCGAAAGAAATGTCTATTTTAAGCAATTTACAAATCACTTAAAAGGCAGACCATTCTTCTACTTTTCCACATATTCGCCGTTGCGGTGTATGCATTTTTGCAGACGCTGGGGTGGTTTTTGTATGCCCACGTCATACCAGCTCGCCGCCATATCGTTAAGGAAGCCTTTGACCTTATCTTTCACTTCGTCATCATCGGTGAAGCGCCTTCCAGCGTGACGTTCTTTTAGCTTTGGAAACAAGTGGTAGACACTTGGCGCCAAGTCCTTGGTCTGTAGGGTGGGTGGCTGATGACGTCCCATCCAAGCTGTTGCAGCAGAGCGACGGTTTGGCAGGCAACATGGGGGCGAGCGTTGTCGTGAAGACTCACGCCCTTGTTCAGCATTCCTTTCCTGCGATTTTGAATCGCCCGTCTCAGTTTTTTAAGGGTCTCACTACATCTGTCCGCGTTTACTGTGGTGCCAGGAGCCATGAAGTCAACCAACAATACACCTTTCCAATCCCAAAACACAGTTGCCATGACTTTGCCGGCAGACTGTGTTCGCTTGAATTTTCGCGGCTTGGGCGAAGAGGAGCGCCGCCTCTCACGTGATCCTTGTTTGGACTCAGGTGTTAAGTGGAATGCCCAGGTTTCGTCACCCCTAAAAATGGAATCCAAAAAGGCCTCCTTTTCATCTCCTGAACGCTGAAGAAATTCGCAGGAGTCAACGCGTTGCCGTTGATGGTCGTCTGTGAGCATTCGCGGAACCCATCTTGCGCACACTTTCCGATATTTACACTTTGCTGTCGAAATCCTGTGAATAGTGCTTCTAGAAACGCCAGGAACCAAAATGCAGAGTTCGTCTAGTGTGATCCTCCGATCTTGCCGCATCATTTCTTCGACCTTCGCGAATTTCTCATGAGAAATTGACGGTCTCCCGCATCTTTGTTCGCCGTGAATTTCAGTGCGACCGGCTGCGAACTCCCTGCACCACTTGCGGACGTTTCTAACATCCATGCACGACTCTGCGTACACTTCCGTCAACTGGTGATGAATTTCGATTGGTTGACCGCCTTTTGCGTTCAAAAATCGAATAACTGCGCAAACCTCGCACCTGGCGGTAGCAACAAACGGGAGCTCCATTTCAAATGCCTGCCGTGCCGAGACTGACAGTCCATTTCGCGCTGAGTCACAGCTTGTTTGGAAGACGGGGAACAATGAACACAGCAGTATGGCGAGCAGCCACGAAAATAGTTTCCCTGCGGCCTTACTTTTGGGATTACCCTCGGAATTTCCACCTTCTCATCAAAAATATATTTTGTTGTTTTGTCGGTTACCTCTGATTCTGTTTCCTCGTCTTCTTTCACGCCGTAAATGAGTAGGTAATTCGTACGGCTCATGTTTTCTAAGTCGTCGGTTTTATTTATGAGGTATGATAAATTAGCTCCAAGCTTAGTAACGGTTGCTTCCAAATCCTTCACTTCCATTTTAAAGCGTTGATAGGTGCTACGTCTTCCCAACTTCTGATTCTCTCTTTCAAACAATCGATCTTTTCTTCAAAAGTACCTTGTTTCGCTAGAATGTCACAGACAGACGACGTCAGAGTATTTTGAAAAATTTGAAGCTGCTGGAACATTTTCTTCTCAGACATTTCTGGGCCTGGGTTTGATTCTATGTCATCACACTTTAAAAGATCCACTTGGAAAGCGAAAACGTACGCTAAGGCATTCCTTATACGCAATGGCCAGTGCAGCAGAAACAAAAGGCGGTTGTCGCTAAAATAAAAAAAAATGGCTGAGGCTTAACTTGGTCAAGCCTGGAGAATGCGAAGCATCATCGTGTCACGTGATTTGGAGGCGCACAACCACAGCGACGGCGCGAGGTGGGCCCCCGTTTCTCCACTGTCGTGACGTCATGTATCACGTGATTTGGAGGCGCACAACTACAGCGACGGCGCGAGGTGGGCCCCCGTTTCTCCACTGCCGTGACGTCATCGTGTCACGTGGTGTGGCATCATCGTGTCACGTGATTTGGAGGCGCACAACCACAGCGACGGCGCGAGGTGGGCCCCCGTTTCTCCACTGTCGTGACGTCATCGTGTCACGTGGTGTGACGTCATGTATCACGTGATTTGGAGGCGCACAACCACAGCGACGGCGCGAGGTGGGCCCCGTTTCTCTACTGTCGTGACGTCATTGTGTCACGTCGTGTGACATCATGTATCACGTGATTTGGAGGCGCATAACCACGGTGAAGGGCTGAAGTGGTAGCTAAAGTAGTATGCTTCGCATAAAAAAAAGGAAGATAAGTTGTAACCTGCGCAATTAAGCAAAATGGGTTGCTGAGCATTGTGTGTGAGGTGCTGCTGCCCAGCCCACTCAGAGCGCACGGCCGTGGAAACCTTCTTACATAGGCGACGGTGTCCCCATGATGTGAAGTTCCCAAACATGGCACAGTCGCAGGAACGGTGACGGAAGGCATGATCAACTCGTTTATCAAGCAAAGATCGCCACGTGCTGGAAGCTCGCACCAACGTCACTGGCTTGGTACGAAGGCGATCTGAAGGAACCATCCCCAGATACGAAGATTGTGAGGGCAGCATGAAGGCTTAAACCTGGGCAACGTAGCATTGCGTTACTAATTATTTTCCTGAAAATAGTGAAAATGTAATTAAATTACATTACCAATCACTGCTTTAAAAATGTTATTAGATTACAGTTACTTCCGAAAGGTAATGAATATACTTTTAAATTACTTTTAGTTTTCACATGTTTCGAAATATACGTTGGTCACAGCTGGTAGGAAAATATCGAATGACTTAATTTACTGCATCGCAGGATCTGCTTTTGCCCCCTTTGAAAAAAGAGTTTCCTAGGCCATGCTGAATAGTCGCGTTGATTATGTAGTTCAGGGCGTTCCTGCTAGCTCAAGTTAAAATGATTTCCAGCCTTGGGTACAGTTCAAAACTCGTAAAATCACCGGACGGTGAGCGTGCGTGCGTGCGTGCGTGCGTGCGTGCGCCAGTGCGGAGGCTTGCATCTACTCGCAAGCTAACCGAATAAGTTCGCTAGCTTGCTGGCCTGGGCTCTACGGGCATCGCTTCTGTTTTCTCGGCATCCGACCTGGCAATTGAGAGCCAAGGCTTGCTGACGCAAAGAACAGCGAGGGATTTAAAAAAAAAATGTGATGATTTAGTTTACTTTGCTGCGAAATGGCTGCCCAAAAACAATTCAATATATTACTAAAATATCAGACCAGGAAAATAATTTGTTACTTCACAAATTACCTCAAAATATAATTACTGCCGTGCCTGCTCCTGACCCGATACCCCCAGGGGCAAGAACCTCTTACTTGGAAGTTGTCATCGACGGCCACGAGGTTACTGCCTTGGAAGACTAAGGAGCAGACTACTCCACTATAAATGGGGCGTTCGCAGCTCAGATGAAATAAAAGCAGCAACAACTTGGGACGGCCACCAGATACGCGCAGTTGGAAGCCACCTCATAACACGTCCTCTCTACTCCCTTTGTAAAAGTTTGGTCAATCAATCAATCAATCAATCAATCAATTAATCAATCAATCAATCAATCAATCTCTCAGGCCGATACACTGCAAGAGTTACAGTCAACGAACACAAGTCACCTATGATGTTCATTGTGCTACAGTAGTGTACCAATCATTTGATACCAGATTGCTTCACCAGTCAATCCTGCAGCGGAGCCGTACCTCGGGTCCCCACCACCGTCTGAGCCCCACGGTCGTAGGAACCAAACGAGATCACGCCCTGCCCCCTTGGAGTTCATGGCGAAATGCAACGGAAGTACTACGACGAACCAGCGATAAATTTAGGTAGCGTCTATGCCTTCGCAACGTTGGAGGCTACTGCCTGGTACAACTGTTTTTTCAAACAAGTCTTCTTTGCTTTCATGCGCGCAGACTTTTGTGTTTTTGTCTTTTCGCTCTATCGAGCACTTATGATAGCAACTCTGCACTCCGGTATGCATTATAATGTCTGAGGACATCTCGTCTGGTCAGGTAGTAGGTTCACATCGAGCGTTCCGCCACTGCTTCCCTCCACTGACACGCCGAATAAATTTGCTCGAACCCTCAAGATCGCGTTTCGGACTTGCGCCAAGTGCACCGAGAACTGAACGAGTGCGGCTACCGCAAGCACTTCGTGGATTCCGTTCTATAACGGTCGTCACAACCATCAAAACCGGTTGGCCCTCCTTGCATAGCCCGAGCCGCCGCCTCTCATGCGCTGGACGTGAGCGAGTCTTTGGCGCGTGTTCTGCGCACTGACAATAAGCACGTTTCTCACCTTCCAGCATGCAAGCTGAGGCAGGAGTTGGTGAACGTTAAGTACAGACTGAAGAGAGAGCAGTTTCCTGGCGCCATCTTCAAAAATTCCCGGTGCAGACCGCGACTATTGTTACATAGCCGAGAACGGGAAATTCGAAATACCTTTGAGGGATTACAAGAACGACGCCACTAGTGAAAAGTTTGCATCTAACGCGTTTGCGGAACACCTGGAAGTAGCGACACACAAGACCGCCTGGGAACAAGCATCAATTACTGGGACAGAGAATAACTAGCTGTCACGCACACATATGAAGTTTTTGAAAGCACAGATAACAGCAAAAAACACCTCAAATAGCAACGGCGGTATTCACCCACGACGTGACACTCACTGCGACGAACTTAAGCTTCATGCTTCACGCTTTGTGTTCAGCGAATAAAGCTCATATGTGGAGGCCGGAACGTCTAACATTTTAACAAATTCTTTGGTCAGCGTCCTTTTTCATCTAGACCTGTACTCAGGTGAAAGCGCACCCTGCTTTGTCCTTGAGCCTATGTCCGCCACTTGCAATAAGAGCCCGCCGCAGTGATATAGCGGCTATGGCTTCATGCTGGCGGAAATGGAAACGGCCGAAAAACACCAGCAGAAACAGCAGTTCGGGAAACAGGAGAAAAACAATAATGCAGGCACTGCATAGGTCGGCGGATGCCTGTGAGTAGTTGTTTGTGATTCGGCGATGACTGACGCCTCAGAGGAGGTCGTCGCAGGTCTTCAACAACAGATCCCCGTGGTTCCTTAATTGGCGCCAGACGCAACTCTGACTCGAAAGTCTCCCCTTTGGTGAGCACAAATAACTCCGTGCTCCCTCGACAATGCAAAGTGGTCTCTTAGAGCGTCTCTCGAGGCGCACACCTTTCCAGTCAATGACCCATGTGACAAAGTGACACCACACGTGTATTGTCCTCTTTGAGCGTGCCTGGCATTTTTCTAAGCGCAAGGTTTCGATTTAGAAGGTCAGAAACCTGTCGCCAACTGCCCATGGGACCTGTGTACCACTATCCTTGATTAGTGCGCGTCCCGGAGTTTTGGTTAGGAGCCTGAGATATGCTGTCTTGGCGTGAATCCAAGACGACCCACAGCGGTGTCTCTAATAGAAGCCGAAGCGACAGTATTTCGATGGGGTCGAAATGCACAGACGCCCATGTGTTGTGCGGTACTGTGCACATTCAAATAACTCCAGGCTGCCGAAATAACCACCTGCTTTTCGCTAACGGCATCTATCACGGCAACATGTGGAGCTCAGGGACGTTAAACCCCACTTACACCCACAGCAGCAAACAACTCTGCTCGGCGTCCGGAGTGCACTGAAGACGAACATGGGCTGCACTTGTGCCCAACTGGTTACTGTACGCGGTTCATACGGTCTACAGCCTTCCGCTGATATCTGCCACCATGCTATCTCGCAGGCACCAAAGTAGTGAGGGAAAGCCATTACCATTGATTTCGGAACTAAGAACGAAAACCACGCAAAGGACGATACACAGGGAAGAAGTAGACAGGACGAGCGCGGTCCTGTCTACTTCTTCCCTGTGTATCGTCCTTTGCGTAGTGTTCGTTCTTAGTTCATGGATTACCAACTAGCCCCCCATCGTACACTCCTTCAATTGATTTGGGAAGCCATTCTTGGTACAGCGGTTTTTGCGGGGGCTCACTTAATCCGCTTATTTCGGGCAGTCGAACTCTCCAGTTGTATTTGGCAGTATTTATTTGCAGTATTTGGCAGTAGTAGTATTTGGTAGCATTTGGCAGTGAGACAGCTTGTTTATAGCACTTCGACCGTATGGATGTGTGCTGCCACCTGCTGTGAACAACATCAGTTACCAGCGCTTTTTTTTTTTACTAAAAGACTAAACATGCCAAATGATGCTTGTTAAATATACAAAAAAACACTTTTAAAAGATGCGGAGCGCTCGTGCTAAATGAAAGCCCACAAAGCATTAAAACATGAACGAAGCAATAGACTCCCGGATTCTTGTTTAACGGCGCGGAGATGTCCGTTTCTCTGCAATTCACGGATGCTTTGCAGTAATCTGAACGGATTTGGCCGATAGAGGCATGGTGGAAAAAAAATTGGAGCGGACACTTAAGCTCTTCGTTGAGGGTATGACGCAGTAGCGTAATGGGTTAATTCCCATGTGTGCAGAAGGTTATTCTCTTCTTTACATTTATATAACCCTGGGAGTCCTCACACCCATCCTGCCCAGTGGTGCAGCGGTTAAGCGCTACACCACTGCCCTGCGCTTGTAGGTGCTCCCATCGGTTCGCCTTGTGCGACCGAGGTTGCTCTTCCCGAGTGAGCAAAAATTAATTTAATCGCCACCTGCCACGGTGGGCAGTTTCCTCGCTATCCGGTGGGCAGATTAGGATGACGCTTCAAGGGCACGTGACCTACACTGTAAACAAAAATATACCCAAAAGGGAGTAAAATGGTGGCGGCCACCATTTTTACTCCATTTGTGAAAACATTTACTCCATGAGTGGGGAGTAAAAAGGTGGACTGTCCTCCATTTTACTCCCATGAGGGAATAATGGAGTAAAAATGAGCATTTACCAGCATTTACTCCAGTCTAGAAAGGGAGTAAATTGTGCAATATACTCTACCAGTGCCGAAAGGGAGTAAAAAAAACACCATTTTGTGCAATCCGCCCCGCCACCTAGCGTCTCGTCTGCTTCTGGTCAGTCGTCTGATAATGGCGGTGAGTGACGACCGCTTGGTTACCATCGTCGCTGGATCTCTGCTGACTTCTGCTCCTTCACGGGCGCCTGCCTCGGTACAAGATATCGACTTGTCGCCGTTTTCCGGTACAGTACGTTAAATAATTGAATTGCTCCTGTGAAGCCTGCAGTGCTCTAACGATACTTGACTTTCCTTTGTTTGTGTCGCCACCCCGTTACAGCCCCCGCTTAGGCCTCATTCTCACAGAATTTTTTCGGTGTTGTTCTCGCAGTGTGTTGCAGCAGATTATGTGTTGCATGAACATGGAACTGTGATAGAACATAGTGTCAACGCTGAGCTCTTGATTGAGCTCATGAGGCCACATTTTTCCTCAGCCATGTTTAGAATCCAAGCCTTAATGAAATGAATATGAAAGCAAACACTGCCATTCCAAACTACCATCAGGTGTATTTGCATCTTTTCTGCTCTGGCTTTGGGTCAAATATAGCGTGGTGCATGACCGTGAAAACTACCCAGCGTCTCCTTTTCAGTTTTCAACTATTGATTATAATGTTACATCCCTTGATCTAGGAACATAACCAACCAAACGAGCTCGTACAGCAAAAGGAGACGACAAGCAGACGACTCCTTCCGCGTACGCCGCCGCTGGGCTAGCAGACGGCGGAAAGGATGCGTGACGCGGGGTTACGTTAGGGCAGCGCAGTTTCCCAAGTTGGACTGCCGGTGGCCCGCAGAGCTACTGCCCGTTTCCGCCGCTTTCACTACTGTAAGAATGAGCCTGATTGAGGATAAACAAATATGACGCCATTTTTGGGCTCCATCTCTGTGGATAGCAAAAAATTTACTCCCTTTTCACTCCAAAATAACTCCCTTTTCACTCCAAAATAGCTCCCTTATGTAAGGGAGTAAATAAAGAAAACACCATACATATGGAGTAAAAAAACCTCCTTTTGGGTGTGCGTTAGAGGACAAGCCATTTACTCCCTTTTGGGTGTTTTTTTGCTAACAGTGTAGCTAGCCCACTTGCCTCATAGGTTGCTCTTTGGAGACCCCCCTCTCAGAGCATTCTCGTGAGTTTTCGCCCACAACGCCGACAACGCCAACACCGGATTTTCTGGAGAGCAGAACCTTTAACACCATCGCCTTAAAATTCAGGAAAGAGCGTGACGTCACGCGGCCAGCCTTCGCAAGCCAAGGGCTCATGAAGCCATTCCCTCCCCAGGTTTCGCGCCCTTCGAGTCAGTCGCTAATGTTTTGGTGTCGGTATGTTTTAGTGTGCGTGTCTGCGCGGCTCATGGCGCGGACGTCACGGCCAGGAAGTTGGTATACAGTCAATTTGCCACGCTGATCCGCGCATGCGCGCATGCAACGATGATAAATATCACCTCAAGCTTTCACATGGCGTGGTCACGGGGGGTAGCCACTCACTCCGTTTTCCTTTTTATGACTAGACTTCAGGGTTACCGCCGGACGCTCACTCCTCAGTTTTAACGCGGTTGCGTTAAGGCGCCCGTTCGGCAGAAATTCTCTGGTGTTATCGGTGTCGGTGTTTTAGCGGAAAACCCCCCGGATAAGCAACTTAGTTTACTTCACGTGACATTGTGCCGTCATCGCAGCTTCCCCATAGGATTGTGAACCAACTGACCAGCATGGCAGGCGGCAGTTAAATTAAAGATTGGTCGCTGGGGAAGAGCAACCTAGGTCGCACAAGCTCCACCGGTGGCAGAACCTTCTATCGCAGGTAAGTGGCACATCGCTTAACCGCTGCACCACAGTGCCAGGAGTGGTATGAGGACTCCCAGGTATCTATGTCTGTGAAGTCGAGAATTGCCGATTCCGTATGTATGGCCATTAACATACTACCGCCATAATGTTATGCCCTTGTAAGGCAGAGCTTAAGAGTCCAGTACATTTTTTTTCCTGCACTGATACAAGAGCGAGGGCCCCGTTGAAATTAAATTAGTGGTTTGTGAGGAAATCAAATGGCGTAGTAACTGCCTCACTTCTCGATGGACACTTCAACCGCACAGTGAGGGAAGGAATTGAAGATATAGTGAAAGAGAGGAAAAGAGAAATAGAAGCTGCAGTGGAGGGCTTGGGAATGACTTCGACCACCTTGGAATCTTTAACGTGTACTGACATCGCACAGCACACTGGCTTTGATAATAAGCCTCTTGATATTTATAAAGTATCACCACTCTTACAGCTCTGCCTCAATCATGTAACCTCCTAGCCCAATCAACGTGTACCAGTTTCAAGCCATTTTTTTTATGTGCGAATGGTTCACTCTGCGCTGCCGTTAGAAACTCGCCGAAGTTACGCTTTTCCTGTATATTTTTCTTTGGGGCCATTTTATCCTACGCTAGGCGGAGCCAACTGCACGCTGTGCTTTGCGTGCTGTGCGCTTGCGCTATACAGTGCTGCTGCGCGTTTAAATGCAGCAAACGTTTTGTCGATGGCTACGCAGTTCTTATGATACCAAAAAAGCATGACGCCTTGCACAAGAAACGGTGGATCCACAACACTGGAAACAAGAACTTTGTTCCCACGAAGAACCTTGCTGTTTACGCTGTAATGATCATTAATGTTGTTTACGACGTAACGACTGAGCGCGCTGGATCATCTACAGGAACTTCCTCCCCTCACACGTTGTAGACTTTCATTCAGGGAGTACAGCAGCAACATAGATTCTTCCTTCTACATTAAACCATATGTGGGTTAATGACAACAACCCATAAGAACTGTTGTAGGCGAGCTATTCTTTCCGGCTTGTACTTTGTCGTGTGCATCCGTAACTCACACTAAAGAAACGCAGGTTCTTAAAGAGCTTTTCCCCGCGAGTGCTTTTTTGTGCACCTGGCAACATATTTCATCGGTGTATAACAAGGCGAGATCCTTCCACCAGTATGCCTTGATTATTAAGCTTAAGCAGTCAATGGTGATTCTGGTTGGATGCAGACAATGCATTCTTACAATTGGTGTATATGCATATTACTTATTATCGACATGTCATTCTATGCAAGATGTTCTATTCGTTCTGATATAAGCATGCCGCCTTCTTCATAGTGGTCATCACTGTATTTTCTTCAGAAAGCTTCCTTGACAGCGATGTCTAAAAAATATGCAGTAAATGCGGTAAATATTGTAACGTGGCGGCCAGCCGAAGAATGAGGCGTGATGAACCATGAACGAGAGATGATTTAATGGCCGCTGGCCTAGCGCGAGCGCTCCGTCCCGCGCCACTGCCAGCTTCGTCTTCGTCACACTACCCGGGGCCTCCGAGCGATCGTCCCGATCGGTGACGAACAGACGCGCGAAATGGCGATGGTCTTGAGTGGAGGGTTGAACAGTATATACAAGATGGTGCAGTGCTGGCCGCCACAGTGGATGAGATGATCGAAGGACGAGTCCCGGTCCACGAAACATACGGGCCGGAGGGTGCCAGGAGCTGACGGCCGAGGTCATTGGACGCACCGGACGGGAGGGGCAGGGGGGCGGTGTCTTCACGTGTGGGTCTTGGGTCGGTCGGGTCTCGGGTCGTCGTGTCTTGTGGTCCGGGCGGGGGACGGGGCTGGGGTAAGCGGCGAGGTCGGTTCAGGTGGGGCGGGCTGGGGCATGGCCGGGCGGCGCGCACCAGGCACTCACGGCGGACGTCCACGGCAGGCGCAGGACACCGAAGCTCCGGGACCAGGATGGCGATGAAGAGACCCCAGCACCTCCACCAAATGTGACGTGGCGGCCAGCCGAAGAATGAGGCGTGATGAACCATGAACGAGAGAGGATTTAATGGCCGCTGGCCTAGCGCGAGCGCTCCGTCCCGCGTCACTGCCAGCTTCGTCTTCGTCACAATATGCTAGCGTGCGTGGCAATACAACAATGATGGTGACGTTTAGATAAGCATCTAAAAAGTTTGAGCTTAAGTGATCTGAAAGAACATTCTGAACACGACGAAATGTAAAGCGTACGCTGCATACACACCTGTAGCCTGCCTGAGACATTTATATTTGGTCGTTTACACTTCTAATTCAATGATTTTTTGGTATCGAGCACTTTCCAAAATGAATTAATGGCTCTTTTGAGCTGTTTATGTGCCCTGGGCGCAGCGTCTTCTTTTTTCATTTGCATGATTTCGGTTCCAGCTTGTAGCCATCATCATCTGCATTCTTGGTTGTGCACGCGCCACGCAGATTACGAAGCAGAAGAAAACGAAGAGTCCCTCGCGTTCTTTGCTCAGCGCCACGTCGCTGTGGCCCTTGTAGAATTTTCACTGTAGTCATGACCGAGAAGACTTTTTTCAATCGGCAAGGTCCGGGTGCGCCTCACGCACCGCTTCTTCTCGACTGGCCCCGGCCACGCCGCCTGAGCTGTGCCACACAGGATGTCGGGTGCAGCATGCATCGCTGGGTGCCGGTGGCCAAGGGACCGGCCTCTGCTGTGACAACCGCGGGTACAGCTCGATCCACGCGACGGAATACCGTGAGCAGCCACCGGTCGCCGAGTTCGCCAAGCGCCTCGCCGTCTCGGACTGCCGCTGCGAGAGCGCACACGGAGCGCTCGGTGCTGGCGGCTTCCTCGAGCCCCGCCGCTGGGATCAAGAGACGCTGGGGGAGCAGCGACGGGGACTCGTCGTGCCAGGAGGAGCCTACTGTCGACCTCACAGCTGCCACCACAGTAATATTTCCTCAGAAGAGGCTTCCCTGCTAAGCTTCTTTAACACAAAAACAGCGGTTAAAATGGAGTGGTAACTGAGAATGTTTATTTTAGTATCTAGGTGTACGCAATACTCTAAGTTAAAAAGACGAAGGTTAAGGTATGCTCAACCTACAGCGAAAGCACGGCCGTTAACACGAACTGAAGAAGGTCAGTTGGGACCGGCCTAGCATTGCGTGCAGGTGGAGCACAGGATGGGACAAGAAATCTCTGGGCACGACGAGTGACGCACGACTGGTTGGCAACATTTGTCTTCGTTATGGACTGCCCCTTAAATACTTCCATGCCGACACAATCTAGGGTCCGCTTGCACGGCGCAAACTAGATAGTCGAGTTCCCAGTCTAGCCTTATTCGTAGGTCAGGCCTTGATGCTAGGAGTGGTCTAGATCATTCACGAAATTTGAACGAAGGCGCACAACTGGCTCACTTTACCGGTGGACACTTCAACCGTGCCGTGAGTGGAAAAACACGAACGCCGACTAAACGCCTGTTTCTAGTTAGCGTTCGTAAGTGTTTTTCTCTCATGCCGCGTTGGAGGTGTTGTCCAATAAAGTGAGCCAGTTGTGCGCCTTTCCTCAAATCCTGCATGCTGGCTTGCACCAGCAACGGTAAGCGTGGTCGGCTAAATGACCCCAACAATCAGGAAATCAATTGCCCGGCGCTGTTCTTGCAGGCGTTCACTGATACACCGCACCGCCTGGCCGATGTAACGTTCGTCACAAACGAGGAGAATTCTGTGCACCACTCCGACCTCATAGTCAAGCTCTTGTTTTCTTTGTTTTGCGGGCTGACCCCCTCCTGGTTTCATTTACTTGTCCGTCGCATCAACCGCCTAAAAAGGAGGGAAAATTACGCAGTAATTAAAGAATGAATATCAGTTCTCGGAAACGTAAACATTTCTTTGTTTTTTCTCTTTCATTATCATCCTGTTCCTGTTTTGCCCACCTCGAGAAGGTTGCTTCCGGCTACTGCGTGCACTGCTGACAACGTGATGCGCAAGAGATGTTTCAGTAAGGCTTGTTGCAGGCGGCCGAGCTGATTTTGGAACAGGGACCGGACGGAAAGGACGAGATTAACAGATGTTATTTGCAACAGATTTATTCATGGTGAAAGGAACGCTAACTGCTGTCTTTGGATACTAGCTAAATTTCTCAAAACACCATTATCAAGATTTTCTCTGAGGTTTCATAAGGATAAACAATGGGACCTAATCCTTTGTGCCACAGTGGGGTTCCGTAAAATGGCCCATGATTTTAAACAAGCTACACTAATTCTACCGGAAATCGTCATACTTTCACGTGCAAAATCCACAATGTAATATAATAATTTCATTTAGTATTCTTGGCAGATAGCCTCCGCATGCACGGGTGGCAATAAAGAATACCGCCTATAACACGAAGGCTTGCTGACCATGACCTGGGTTCCAAGATGTACCGAATGAGGAGATGTTGGATATGGGGACCGAGAGGTAGATTAAAGATTTTGATAGCCGTTGTGCAGCCTTCGTAGTATGGGAAGGACCGGGCGATAGTGGCATGGAAACGTCGCCACAGAGAGATGGGACAGAGGAGCTCGGAAGAGTCGTTACATACAATGCATGCCAGAAGCGGTGAGCTCTCCACGAGGCTCACGGCATTTTCTAAGCTTGCTCTTGCTTTTTTTCTTCTTCTTTTTATCGCATGCTTCTGTGGGCAGCAGTTTATGCAGTGCCCTGTGTGTCCTATTTGTGTGTTTGTCTACTTTTGCATGCACCATTGCAGGTTGGCTACTAGAAAATATTTATCAGAGAGCTAAATTTTATTGGCTTGTTCAGCGCTTAGTAGCACAGCATGCAAACCTTAACACTGCATTTTTCTTTCCGCTGCTTTCTTGCTTTGTGTTTAGGTAGCAGTTTTAACAGGATCCACAAGGATAGTTGGTTAATAATTCCATTCATAGACTGACATAGCAGTAGGCTGATTTTTTGTTGTAAGTGGATACGAGAGACCCATGCCACTTTGGCTGTGTGTTGCTCTGTTTCATCCGCCTCTATCAAGTCTAAATGCTCAGTGCAGTCCGCCAATTCCTTTGATGTGGCTTGCAGTCGTGCCAATTTTATGAAGGTTGTCTAATCATGCTCTGAGCACCAAGCCCGTTCAAGTGCTTGACAGAATATATGGGATGGCATACATATTGCTCAATGCTGCTAGCTTGAGGAAGCAGGAAAGACCGCTGCCGTCTTTACATTGGTATGAATTGTGCCTTAATTTGGGCACAAGTGCACAAGTGCTGCTGCCCAGTTCTATGAAGCTTTTGGTTTAGTTCCTGGAATGTTTAGCATTGCCGAACTTGGGACGTCGGCAGATTGGCTTGATAAAGGAGACCTGTTATCACTGGCGCTGCATGTGACCATCCTTGTTTCTGCAAGTCAGCTTGTGTACATAAAGTTGCACTGGTCGTATGTACCAAAAGTTTGAAGCACAAGCAAAAATACTAGTGGCTAGAGAGGAAATACAGGCAACGCATAAATTTAAACAGCAGTCATAAAACTGAAAATTACCCGCTCTAGTATTAAGCCTCCGTCAGTCGAACTGTTCTTGTTTTACTGCTTAAGGTTTATTTCTGGTGTTTACTTTTCATTCGACGCTGACACGTAGCACTTAACACTGTTTCTGTTCCACAAGACATGGTTGCAAAGAGAAGTTTTTCATGTTTGCATGCCATAACTTTGTTCAGCTGTTTGCACTGGGGTTTAGTCTTTTCTGATGCTATGTATTAATTGGGATTGAGCATCACCAAGTCTACTGAGCGCAATCCAATTGAAGTTAAACATTGTTTTGGTAGTATTTAACCTAAGTCGGCCTTGTACCTTAAACCTCCAGCTAACCGACAAGCCATCACAAGATTGTAGTTAAAACCATCATAATGCTTTTAATAGCAATCCTAGTCCTAGTGTGCCTGAAGGCTGTGAAAAAGTTAAAGGGACAGACAACTATCAGAGCACGTCCTGAGATTATGCTGGCAATGATCAGATTGTCTGCTGTCTTATACTGTAAGAATCATTTGAGCACTGCAATATCCAAGGAACAAAAATTCTTCATTTTAACAGAGCATGGATATTCTCATAAAACAAGCTTATGCGACATCTTACGGTGAAACCTTGCCATTTTTGGTGCAACCCATCACATGACCATAGCGCTGTAAATATTACTTGCAAGTTAAGTGTGGAGTTTTTTCTCTCATTAGTGCACTTCGTATTTTATAAAAGTTTTCACTGTCTCAAGTGCACCCTTAAAAAAATCAATGTGCCCTATACATTGCTGATGAAGTGCTTTCAGCTTTTGCCGCTAGATTGCACCTCAGTATGATGCAGTTTAGTAAAATGGTAAGTTGAGCTTGTTGGCATTAGTTCTGCATCTTTGGAGCGCAAATGTCTGGGGAATGAGCAAGGATGACACGCGCTACGACAGGCAACTCAGTGCTTTAGCGTGGGAATACACGAACTTATACCATCAACAAATGAGACAGAAAGATTATGACCCCCCCTCCTCACACTGCTATGTGCAATAGAAGGCCACAACTGTCAAGAACGTCCGGGATGCGCATCTAGAAATCGCCCGCTTACAGTGACAAGGAAGGATTTGCCTCATGTGTGCCCTCGTTTTTGCGCTTAGCTATGCTTCAACTAATTTTGCCACAGAGAGTCACAGCAGTAATAATATAAACTAGCTCCTCCAGTTTCAGTGAAATCAAACAATAGGTTGAAAAGTTTACGCACTAAGTTTGTGTGGTAGTGTCCCCCCTAATGTGCAAATTTTTCTAGAGTGCTTGTTTGATCTTTGCCGCCTGAAGCCTTCCTGTTGCCTCTTCACCCCGCAGCTGGCCTTCTCCCACATCGGGGTTCAGGGCCTCTCCGACTCGCCGGATGTCCTGCAGCTCCTTCACCTGCTCTCCTCCCTGTGAGTGGTCCACAGCTAGCCCTGAATGCTGCATAATGAGCCTCTGTGTAACAAGGTGCTGGGCGAGTCGGCTCTTGTCATTCAAAGGTATTCTTGTCATTCAGCTCATTCCTTCAGTTAATTTGCCCTTGAATGGCATGAACCAACTAACCGAACAGTGCCTGTCCTGTCCGTTTTCTGTCTGGTCCATTGCGCGCGGTTAATTGAGTACCTTTGAATGACATAAGGGGCATGCCACTGCAACGATAGTCTTCCCCACACCGTACGAGGGGGTACCCAAAAGAAGCCGGACTAAATTTTTTGGTCGGCAAAGCTTCTGTGGTACCGCGTTTTGCCACTAGGAGAGCATAGAACGAACATTCCAGAGTCAGTAAGCCGAGTGCTGTCGTTGAAGGAGGTCAGACTGGTTTAGGCAGAGTTTTAGAGTGACGACTGTTTTGTGTGAACGTCGTTTTGGCAATGGTTGATTTTCGTGAACAGCGTGCGCTAGTGAAATTCTGATTTTTGCTCGGAAAAAGTTGAATGGAAACTCTTCAAATATTAAGAAAGGCGTACAAGGACGGTGCTATGGGGACCACTCAAGTGTTCCTGAATCGAATCCTGAATCAAAGCTACAATCATGCCAATGGAAAGCTTCAAATTCACCTCGCCTCAAGAAAGCTCGTCAGGTGGAACCAAACCTCAAAACAATGCTGATTTGTTTTTTCGACGTGAGAGGAGTCGTCTATTGAGAATTTGTTCCGCAGGGTCAGACAGTTAGCCAGGCTTTCTACCTGGATGTTTTGAAAAGAATGGGCAACAGTGTGCGGTGGAAGATTTGTGGCGGTCGGGTGACTGGTTTTTCCATCATGGCAATGCGCCTGCTCACACAGCCCTGTCTCTACGACAATTTTGGAACAAAAATGGCATGACCCCTATTCCTCAACCCTCATACTCTCCCGACCTTGCCCCGTGCTACTTTCTTTGTTTCCTAGAATGAAATAATAGGTGAATGGAAAGCGTTTCGCTGATGTTGCTGAGGTGAAGAAAAAAACGACGGAGGCACTGTCAAGCATCACAAAAGATGAATTTAAACAATGTTTTGAAAAATTGAATATAAGATTCGACAAGCGTATCATTGCAAGTGGGGAATACTTTAAAGGAGATTGAAGGTCTGTGCTTAAAATGTGAACAAATAAGTTCAAACAAAAATAAGTCCGGTTTCTTTTGGGTACCCCCTCGTATGTCAGCTGAAGCATGGCTCAACTATTGTTCATACCATGCCCAATCACAAACAACGGAGTGGCTGCGCTCAGTTTCTAAATACTACCTAGAGGGAAAACTGACACCACTGTCTGTGCGAGTTTTTTAAACAGCACCTCATCCACCCCATGAATGCCGGGAAAACGACTCTTCGTGTTTGGCTCGGCTAATGTTCGGCTGAAAGCATGGATTGTAACTCGAAATTGGTAGTTGCGCTGCGATGCTCTCCTTTGTGCACAGATTAAGTTGCATCGATACTGCGTTGTTCATTTCACTTCAACGTAAGTGAAAATTCGGACCTGTTAGGCTTGTATGGAAACTTTCACAGCACCTCTTCCAGGTTTTCTGCGATAAGTCGTATTTTTATGGCTGAATCCACATTCTATCCCCTACAATAGCCAAGCCAAGTAAGGAGCCTTGTCTTCCCAGCATTGCTGCGCCTCTCCATTGTGGATGAAGTATAGGGCCGCCAGCTTTTTCTCTAGTTACATTAAAAAAACTCTATGGCCGTGGTGGCTCAGTGGTTATGGTTGAGCAAAAAGACATGGGCTCGAACCCGGCAATTGCGATCATATTTCGATGGAGATGAAATTCTTGAGACCCATGAACTATGGAATGTCAGTGTACGTTAAAGAACCTCAGGTGATAGAAATTATGCAGAGGCCTGCACTAACGATGTACCTCATAGATTGACATAATTTGGGATGTTTAACCCCATAAAACAAACAAACGAATAAAAAGCAACGTTCAAGGGACTCCCAAGTAACTTTTGCCTCCGGCTGTGCATTGTTAAATGAGGCCATTGAGCCCTGGTTCTAATTTTTTCCATGAATTTTGTAAAATGGGTAAAATTGCTGCTGACTGTGTTGGCACTCGTGAGCAGGTCTGGCTATTTCAGCTTGAAGATGGGGGCTTGATGAGTAGTTCATGCCATTGGCTGAGCCAGTGAGACCAAGTCAATCCAAACAGATGGCGGATGTCTTTGATTGCGCCGTTTGGGGCTCCCCACAGAGCCCATGCATTGAAACGTGGTGGCTGGGTTGTGCCAGAAACGTGAGTTAATGACATCCTATTCCAAATCAAGAAGAAATGTGCATCGGTTGGACAAGTAATGCGAAGGCAGAATAACCAGATGTTCTTGAGGGCAACAGACTGGATTCCATGAGAAGGAAAGCATAGTAGTAGTGGGCGGGGGGCAGTAATTTAGGTGGTAGGCAGATGAGATTAGGAAGCTTTCTGCAAAAATGGCCATCGTAAATTGGGAAAGTCGACCTGCTTGCTGTGCCGACGTATTTGTGGGGTACGAGACGCATTTATGAGACCTCTGACTGCTGCTCTTAATTGCGATTGCATCGTTGCGCAGCTGTTGCTTTTTGATGGTGCATCCATGGACACCATGCTAGGCGTACATGCACGGCACTCCAATCACCATACTGCTTCATACGTTGGAGAGGGGCACCAATCTCCATGCGTGCCATGCTAGCTCCCCTTTGTGCTTGCGCTGTCGCGTTTTATTATAGCGAATGCCACACGGAGAAGACCAGCTGTGGGAGCTGCAGTCAGCTCAAGAGTCGTCCCGTGGTGGATCGATGCACGCCGCCATGCCAATTGTGGCGCGTATGCACCGCATGTAACACGAGCACAGAAGCCTGGTAGGTGCAGGTCTTGGCGCTGCGCACCTGCGCATGCTGGCTCCGGCACACATGTGGGCGCACAGGCACGTGGTGCGTACGCCTGGCAGGTACGCTGAACAGACACCACACGAAAAAAAATATTCCAGAAACATTGTTTCCTCGAGATGAATACTTTGAGATTTGTAATACCAAACACATAGATTGAATCAAGTATTGAATACTACATTACTATTGGACCAACTATTCGAAACTTTCGAATAATCGCACACGCCTACTTTAAGGGCTTTCTGTGTGAGGTTACGGGTACCTGTCTCTTTATGAACTCATGCAGTGGCACTCGTGTGCCTCTGTGGCACTTCGGGTTTCTTCTTTTGAGTTCATAATCGCAGAGTGTGCCAGCGGCAACACTTCTCCAGCGGCCTCTTGGTGTGCCTGCCCCGCTGGTTCGTGCTGCTTGTTTACTGTTGCTCTTGCCGTTTCGGTGCTCGCTTGTTGTGGATGTGTAAGCACTGAAGAAAACATTTTAATCTCTGATGGAACAAAAATATGCATTCTCTTTTCTACTGTTATTCTTCTTTGGGCTGTCGGCACTGGTAGTGCCGACAGCATACCAGCTAAGCCACAGAGTTTGCTGTCGCACAACATATTTAGGGCTATGAATCTTTGGAGTAGATATCGTGTTTCGAGAAATGCCATTCTGCATGCTGTGAAGATGGGTGCATAAATTCACTGTTGCTGACTGAGACGGCTCTAGGTGAGGCCATTGAGTGGCTTTTTCAGCCTGGAGAGTTCCTTACTCGAGCCTCTTTCCTGCTGCCATTCAGGGACCCCTCAGTCAATTCCGAGAATGTGAACCCAAGCCAGGCGTTCACTGTTATTGAGAAGACCCTCTGTGGTAAGTCCTGCACAGTTCACGATCTACAGCATGCTCTAAAACACTTTTGCACAGTGCTTCAGTGGCTGCCTTGGTAGCGCTCACGTGTGTTTGGACGACTTGCCTGATCTTTGGTTTTCACACAGCTCATTTCTAACTGGAATTGGGAGACTTGTTGCAATGAGCGAGCTATGGTGATTCTCGTTATATTGCATCCCTCCCACCTGACTGTGCTGTCTAGCATAAAATGCGTGCCTAGACAAGTGCTAGTATATTTTGCTTTCCAGGAATTTCTTGAGCACGTGGAGTCCAATATGTGTTGGCTGTGGGGACTGCTTTGAGGTGCTGCGTTCCTTTGTCTTTGTTTTATATTGTGGAGCAGTTTTTACCTTTGTACACAGTGGTTAGGTTAAGCTTTGGAAAAGGGCCATAACTATGCGGCCCCTTGCACTGTGCTGTCTACCGCGATTTTAAACTCGTCGCTTTCATCCTGGCTGAGCGGGAGCAGTAACTTTTTTTCTTCTGGTGCAGTGGTTTTTCTCTCCAATAGAAAAATGGCAGTGAAAGATATAGGCTGGTGCAACCAGGGGGATAGCCAAGCTGGTGTGGCAGTCTTTTAAAATTAAACTTCATTGGACCACTT
Source organism: Amblyomma mixtum (assembly GCF_055824585.1). Lineage (NCBI taxonomy): Eukaryota > Metazoa > Arthropoda > Arachnida > Ixodida > Ixodidae > Amblyomma > Amblyomma mixtum. Next base: position 377,731,540 of record NC_143014.1, on the reverse strand, counting down.
CATCCACCATATATCTGAAGGCACCACCTTAAGATGGTGTCAGACTGCGGTGCTTTCTCTTACCACTAGGAAGAGTGGCTTTTGGGGCCTCTTTTAAATTTCTTGGACTCGATGCTTCAGGTTTGCGCCTCACATTATATTATTTTATGGTAACAATATAACATGTTTATTTACCCTACCCTTTCATCCCCCATTAAACTAGTCGTCATACTGCCTCAGTCTGGCCTGAAGTCAAAATTTAATTGGCCAGCACTAACTCGGCCTCGATGGTGGTGGTGTTGTGAGCAAAAAGGCAGGTGGCCCACCTGCCACCTAGGTCATGCAACCTTGTGACGTCATTGCAACCTGCCCACCATGGCAGGTGGAAGTTAAATTTATGGTCATGAGATGTTGCTTGGGAAGAGAAAGTTGGGTATAACAAGCCCCACCGGTGGCTGGGTTTGAAACAACCCCTTTCATGGGGTATAGGGACATCGCTTGACTGCTGCAATAGTAGTGGCATGAGGACTCCCTGCTTTTTATGAATGTAAATTAGAGAGTGGCCAATACCATATACATGGGCATGTAGTCATTAACTAGAACTGATACGCAAGAGTACCCCAGACTGCTGAATGGACCCATTATTGGTATTGTGCCATACCCTTCAGGTGGAGCCTAAGTGTGCACTGAAGTTTTTGTGCGAAAACTATGATCCATTTGTCGTAGCCGATCAAAATTTCTTGCTTGTGCATCGCCCGTTGCCATGGCACCTCTGATGCAAAACGCCAAGAATTTAGCCCGGGCCACCCTTGAAATTTGACTTTGGCCGATATGGACCAAGATGGATTTCCATCCATAGTTGAGCATGCCCGACACTATGGTGAGCTTCAAATTTGGCCGGGGTCATTTCCAAAGATTGGCCGAGGTCACCCCCGAAGTTTTTACTTGGCAAATTTGGATCAGAACCGATGTCCAATCATAATTGAGAATGCCCGGCAGGATGGCAACCTCCAAATTTGACCCGGAAATTTGGCTCCGGCAATCCTCGAAAAAGTTGTTCATAGCTTTGAGATCTCTGCCATCTCATTGCGTCACCGTGCTCTCGCAAGCCGCACATCAGTTTAAGCAGAGTTAAACCCCGGATAATTTTTTGTTTTACGCCGCTGCATCTCCCATGACGTCCCAGGGCTCTGGAGGGAAGATGATCGGAACTGAACGAATGCACCCCTCCGCCCCCCCCCCCCCCCTCACCATTGCACATGTGACGAAGCTGCATATTGCGTTCAGTATGCACAAGAGAGTGATATATTTTTGGGGAGAAATTATGAGATATAGGTAAGACGTGATGATGTAGGCTAGTTGGTAGTCATTTTGTAGTGCAAGGGTTTTCAATTTTTTATCCCCGGTGCACTCCAACAGCTTTCAAAAAGTGTTGAGGAACTCCATGTGTCTTGGTTTCCATCCCTTCCTGTCTGCCATGCCTGCAGACGCGTGGAAGCTCAAGAGATGCCCCGATTCAATTAACCATGACTTGCAGTGCAGTGAAACAGTCTTCAGTGAACAGTCGCACTGTGGCTAGTCCCAATATAAAGTGGGGTAAGGGAAAGTGGGGTTTCAGCTTCTGAGGGTACATCAAAAATCACTCCAAGGAATCCAGGCGCTGCACGGAGCCCAGTTTTGGAACCCTTCCTACAGCCAGTCGCACTAAATTTAAGTAAAATTAGCCATGAGAAATCGATGAAAAGGCTGCACAATCTTCCTTGTTTGCTGATATGTGTCTACAGTAGTCAAACGGGTTAGGGATGACGACGTACTGTAACTAATGCATTTCGTTAATTTGAACTTCCGTGATTGAGAGAAAAATGCTCAGAAAGTCTAACACCCGGGCATTGGAGGCTGCTAGAGGTCAATCCTACCCCCGGTTCTAAGCAGCTGAAAATCCACAAAAATGACTAGCATCTGCTCTTTCCAAGTCAAGCGGTGTGTAATTCAATTGTCTAGCCGCTTGCGATTTTCAATCGTTGAGATTTGACTGTAACATAATGCACCACCTGTGGAGAGCACTCGAAAGGCGCGCAGGGGATCACACTTAGCCTAGGGCACAAAACAAACCCCCACAGTGCATGAACATTCGCATAGACCGTATTTATCGCCCCATGTCTTCAAAAGCTGTATTGGGCCCAGCAGGCAGCGGCCCTTGTCATAAGTGCACAACAGAGCACTTCGTTCAAGAGCTCTAGATTGGTGTGTGGACAGCTGTAGTATACTATATGAAGTCAAGCTTTTACCTAACATACTCTAGGACAACTGCTTTAGTACCACCAGTTCTTTTCAAATGTAGGCTGAAACTTGTCATTTTTCTAACATACTGTAAAATGCTTTTTAGAGGAAATAAGTTGTCATATTTCCGTCCTTCTTGGTGCTCTCTCTTGTCTAACTTTTCTTGGGATTTTAGGATAACGAGCTTCATTGGTGTAACATATTAACGAAGTATCCATTGTTAAGGCTCCCATTGTGCAGGAAATCCGTTGTGGTCGATATTGTGAACAGAAAATCTATATAATGCCACTTCCACTTCCTCTCTGGATTGTGGGCAGACTGCTCACTGTGGCAGATGGTAGTTAAAGAAAGGGTCACTCGTGAGAGGTTGCTGGGGAATAGCAACCATGGTCTCACAAGCACCATCGATGGCCATGTTTGAAGCAGCAACCTGCCGGGGCAGTTGCGCATCGCTTAACCGTTGCACCACTGTACAAGGTATGGAATGACTCCACGCGGTCTACGAATGTAATGCAGAGGATCGCCAATTCCGCATATATGAGCTTTAATCAGAACCTAGGCGACAAAGCAGTGCTTGCGCGGGAGGGTTCTGTGATGCTATATCACATTGCGCTATTAAGGAAAGATTGAGTTATGTGGTGGTTAAATAAAGAATAGTGTCAGGGTCTGCAAAGCGATACGCAGACCCAGGCCACTGAAGGGACCCATTAAGGCGATGATATCGCACCACACAATTAAGGCGGACTCAGGCGGAGCTTAAGTGCCATCTCAAGTTTTTCTTTCTGTTCGTGAAGGTCTTGTGCTTTTTTCATGCTTAACTTGCGTGGGAGGTCACCCCGCAGTTCTGCTTGGGATCTTGTGCGGAATATTCTGCCGTCGTGTTTTTCAGTTTAGGTGACTCATAGCACCACTGGATGATTGACTGATGGCTGCTGGCATAATCACCCATGATTATCGCCCATGATTGCCTGCTGAACCTGCTTAAACCTCGTCGTGATGTCGAGGCATTCAAAACGCCAGTGAGAAGTTATGACTTACAGGATTTCATCACTTTTTGTCTTTCTTTTGTAAAAATGCAAAAATCTGAGGTTCATAAGTAAAAGCTTGGCTATTAGAGCTAACTTTTATGATCTCTGTCTGAGAGGACGATAAAACTGTGGATAAATACTTAGGGGCGCATCGTAAATTGAGCGCAAAATTCAAAACTGCACTTCCCGAAGCAGCGTTATGAAAGTAGAAATTCCAGGCTATTTCAGTGTTAGGCCCAGCTTTTGCATGAATTTATCTTTTAGCTAGCCTCCTGTGTTTCTGGCAGCTGGCACTTTTGCTTTTCTTTGCCAAATATTTTGTGAATGACCGCTTGCGCAAATATATAGGCAATTCATGCAGGTCTGGAAGCGAAAAATACGAGTTGTTTGCACTTCTGCGCTGCGCTGGGGTCTTACAGGTCAAGCTACTCCCGGTTTGTTGATAGAAATTGGCTTCTCTGTTCCCTCCAGACCTGCACGGGTTGCTGCTGGCACATTTTCTCACGCACGGTGATGGCGCAAAGGGTGGGCGCAGCAGTGACGCCACACTGGCAGTGGCTGCCGCGCTGGCCTTTTCGGCCCTGGCTCTCCGTGCTGCCAGTTGCAGCCCCACGAGCGAGGTGGCGCCCCTTCTCCAGCTGGACCCTGCCGACCAATGCCACCTCAAGGAGCTGATTGAGATCGTGGACAGCGGGGAGGACGTGCTTGATGCACTTCAGGAATACCTGGAAGGTATGCATTGTTCTTGACATGTTTTCATTCTCTCTGTGCTACAGTCACAAAAGATGGATGGATGTCAGGAGCGTATCCTTTGATATGGAGTTGTCGCAGGTGCCGTGATACTCGGCAATTTTTACCCAGTGGGCGCTGAAACTTCCTTGGACATCCCACAGATGTCTTACACAGGACATCCCAGGGGGAGTTTAAGTGCCCATTGGGTATTTATACAGCAGAACTGAGCTGTTACATTTTTCAAGAGACTCCAGGAAAAAAACTGACAGGATGGTTACCACTGTGTACAGGAGATTCAGTGACAGCTGTTTACCCTACTGAAAAAATGTTATGATGTTCTACGACTTTTCTTGTACGAGGTTATTGCATCGTAGAGCTACGATTTATCATACATCATTAAGCTATGATATCATACATCGTTACTCTATGATATCATACATCATTAAGCTACGATGTCGTACATCATTAAGCTATGATATCGTACATCGTTAGGCTATGATGTCATACATCATTAGGCTATGATGTCATAGATCGTTAAGCTACGATGACATAGATGGCCTATGACAAATCATCGTTAGCATGCTCACTCAACTGAAGTATAGCGTACATAACTGTGCAACTATACATTAATATACCATGATGTGATGTATTGTGTGCATGTCAGCTAATAATGTACAGTCATGGACAAAATATTGCTAGATGCAAGATTGCGAAAAAAATTATTTCAGTGCAGGCAGAGAAAGGCAAGGAAAAGAATTGAGCATGAGGGTGCACATGCAAATTCCATCTTCCAGAAAAATAGCAGCCAACTGACCAGTGAGGAAGCAACACAAATTTTTTTTCAGTGAATCCACATCCTGCAAAGTTTGGTCCACGACTGTACATGCACAATCAGCTTCCAAATGAACATAGAATTTGCAACTGCAGCACTTTATTAGATTAGCTGACATCACGCAACAAGCACGCAACATACTTATTTATGTTTCGCAGCCTGTCAGCAGCTGCCAGGTTTGCAGTTGGGTGCAGCCGGATATATTCGCCCAGACCATCTGCAAAGTTTAAAAGAAAACAACATTCAAATGACATGAATAGCCTGTTTGTTTTCCATGAATCGAACTGAATATTCATGGTTCTTAGACGAGTATAACCATTTGCAGTATGTACCTGCAGCAGTACTGAAGATTTCACAAATAAGCACTCATCAACTAATGAGAATAAGAACACTGTCTGAAATACAGACCCTAGCTTTCCCGCATAGCGAAAACCCTTTTGCCACAGTGCATCCAGTCGGTGCTTAAGTCTGGCTTCATCGAAGGGGACGTGCTGTAGCGATTCGAGCACAGGTGGAGAGGAAAATAAAGAGGGAGAGAGAAATGTAGCTGCTCAAATAAATTGGCCAAAGAAAAGCTTCACTGATACTATTTGTCAGTGTCAAAGTAGAGACTCAAATGCATTGAGAGTAAGAAAACAAGTATATTTGCTACATTTCACAATAATAAGACAAAAGCGCAAATTTTCAGCAGAAAAAAAAACCGATTAAGACAACCCACACATCTGATTACGTCACACTAGAGCAGCCAGCAGCATTCACTATGGCAAGAATTCTTCTGCTTGCATCTTCACAGCAAAAGAGTAGCCAAGTTTTTCTACTACAACTGCATTCAGCTGTTAGGGTTCTTTAATATCCAACCACTACCAACATGGGCCACCATACACTGATATGCAGTTTTATTTTTCATTCACTTGTGACACTGGCTGCTACTGGCTAAAAAAAAAAATCCTGGAGCTGTAATGTTTCTCTCTGAACTGAGACACTAGTCACAGCTGAGGGAGGATAAATTAGGTTTTCCTAACGACTGCAGTAAGCAGTATTGCAGCCATTACAGAGGAAAAAACTTCTCTCAGTCCACTAGACATCAAAGACCTCACCTGTGATCCAGCTACATTACATGAAAGGTATACTAAATGATATGTGAAATCTAATAAATCCCACAGCTGCACACGAGCTATAACAGATAGCATATTAAATTCCCAATTAAGCTGAACAATCTGGAATCCGCTAACATCTGTTGATAGTGCACAAGCATTTTTGCTTTCTGTCACCAGAAAATGCGACCTCTGTCGCATCATGGTATTAACTCCAGTGACCATGGGCTTGGCAGGTGAGCTCCCGTGCCTCTGACGCACTGCACGAAATGATTTTAAAAAACTGTATAGACTACTCACCCCGGACTGCACCCAACTTCTCTGGAGTCAGAGCAGGCTTCGCTTCAGCTCCGGCGTGGACTTTCCTCGGGCACGCCCTCCCTGTCACACTCCGGTTTTTTTAGTTCTTTTTCCTCCCACAGTGTTCTCATCAGCTGCCGAGTAAACATGCTGTCAGATTTGGACTGCTGCAGCCAGGCCCAGCGTTCTTCATCAATGAAACATCTACCGCCAAGGTAGACCTAAAAAAAGATAAAAGCATGCATATAATCAATGTGAATTAAACCATTCACTATGATTATCAGCCCCGTTTGCATCCACTACTGGACAAAGGGCTCTCCTACTGGCCTACAAACATCCCTACCATGTGTCACCTCTGCCTGCCACCATACACCAGAAAATTATCTCTCCTGCTCACCAGGCAGAAGACAGCTGTTAAACAAAATTTTGAAAGATACTAATCAGCCACTGTCAGTCACATACTTCAGCAAAATGATGAATGCTCACTCACAAAAGTTTAGTCAACTTATGGGCTCACTCACTCATGAACTCAACTCATCTAAGCAGCACAACTCATGTGGACTGACTTAACTGATGACTCATCCGGGGTCCCAACTCAATTGGGCTCAGCCTCTCATTTTGAGTCACGACTCATGAATTCACTCGCTCATTTGCCTCACGACTCATTTGGGCTCGCTCGCCTGTTTCAATTCAAGACACAGTAGGCTCTGTGTGGTGCCTAAGTGGCGCACCCCTGATCCGACTGAGACTCACAAAAAAGGGCCACTACCCCCCGTGCAGCTGCATGCTGAAACTCTGACAAAGCTTACGATACATCCCCATGCGGCTCGTTACTACACCTGCACCCGCTTAAACTAGCAACGAGGTAAGAACAAAACGCCGTCCTCCTTGCTTCCACAGAATCCTCTGCGGTCCCTCGCCGACATCACCAAGCTGCCTCACCCTCAAACATGCTTGGTTGCGGCAGTAAATCACTCCTCCACTCCACAGCCAGCAAACAAGGAAAAAATAAACTAAGTGCATGCCGTCATCGCGAAAACACAGACCATTATCTGAACATCAGCCCAGACACACTCACGACTCAGATTATAATCTGAATGCGCACCTAGTGAGCCCTAGTGAGTCAACTCATGAGTTCACCAGTCTATGGTCAGTTATGAGGTATATTATGACCAAAGCTGCAGGCGTTCCTAGCACAAAATACATTGGCTGATGTTCAGAAATCTAGTTACTTTATCCTCTCCGGCTTGCTTTCCTTCAGCACTGCTTACCCTTATTCTCTTTGGTAGTAGCTGGCATTTCCTTTCCCTGGTGCCTCCAGTATTACCACTACTTCTATAATTACCTACTGTGCAAATCAGCACTGAAGTCTTCTCTTCTTGTTTGGTTTAGGTTTGGATTATGGGTGTGTACTGCCCCAAAGCGACTCAGGCTATCAGGTAGTGGAGGGCTCCGGAAATTTCCACCACCTGGGGTTCTTTAACGTGCATTGACATCGCACAGTACACGGGCCTCCAGAATTTCGCCTCGCAGTGGTCACAATAATGCTATAATCAAGCAGTACAAGTAAAACTCCACGAATGCAGCCTACCTTTCCATCAACGGCACCAAACACCTCCACACTTGAGCTCGCAGCTAAAACGGGCATTACAGCTGGAGCAGGCTTCTGAAATTGATTGCAAAAGCTCATTTAACACTAACTGCATTTTAAATCAACAAGCCTCCAAGTGGAAACAGTGTATTAGCATGCTGACTATGTGCATACAACTCTAAAGCTAAACTTTTGAAAAAAGAGAATGCAGTCTTGGAAGCAAATTGTAAAAGTAAATGCACTGCATACTAGGCCAAAGAGGCTGATATAAACTTCAGCAGCTGAGAAAGCTGCAAATTGTTTGGCTAAGCTGATGAGCACAAGCAAACACTTATGTACAGATAAGTGCACTAAGGTAAAAAATAAAAATCTGTTTGCAGGGACCGAAACAAAGGAACTTTAATAGCCACCACAGCTACTCAAGTACTGTGGCTTGATGAGTAGCACAAGTGCTGTAAACTCATTTTCTTGTTTTAAATTTTATTCATCTGTGCAAAATGTAAATGCTTGCTGCACCTATAACCAAATGCTCGTTAAAGGTCCAGTCAGAAAAACATGTTCACCATGCAGCATGCATGCGGCTGAAAACATGAAGAGTTGCGACTCAGATTCAACCTCAGTGTGACATATTTTGTGCAATCCGACTTCTCAGTCATATTTCAGCACTAAAGGATGGAAAACAAGAGAACTCTGGTGACACGCCAGCAAAATTTTAGAGTAGCGGTATGTGTACCTTCTCATGGTTCCCCTTACTCCATTAAAATGTTTCCCAAAATTCACTCCAATTAGCCACCCTCACTAACAGTTTCTTGATCCCTACAGCTAGCTATCAACATGATGTTGATGACTTGGGGAAACTAAGAGCTTCCCAATGAGAACTGTATTAAAAAACGTTATGACTAACAGCAGCACCGCACTGGTTAAAACACTTTGCTGCCGAGCACACGGTTGAGATTTGGCCTAGCCACAAGGTGTGCGTTGCATTATGTTCTACAACGCTTACACACAAGGCATATGATGCATAGAGATACACCACAGCAGGAATACTCATTGTGTTGTCCCTTATGAAGAGTATCCAATAACAATGAACTGACACCCACAGCCTACTGACAGCACTTCAATGAAGAAAAATGAAAACATCCTTGCGTGCAAGGAGATGAAAAATGGCCGTCTGCTGTGCGTTGAATGCGTGCGATGCTACAGTAAACAAAAGTGAAGCATTTTTTCAGTCTCATCCTCTGCAGTCTATGCTGCAGTACCCATCATTCAGCAAAAAAAAAAATAAGCTTGGCATTTTGAGCATGCCCACAACACTATAAGAAAAGGAACTGGAGCAATTCTAAAACTGCACAAATCAAGTTTGTAGTACCTGGGGCTGCACAATGCCGCCTGGACGCTGGACACATGCTGAAGGGTGTGGCACCCCGGACGGCCCAGCTGTGGCCGCTTCGTTCACAGCGGCTTGAGGGCTCTGTGCCAAAATTAAGCCCTGAAAATAACCCAGCAAACTGATTGCTACACATGCAAAACAATGAGCCGGCAATTAGGATTCTTGGTAATGCAATTTTTTAGCGCAGCTGCTCCACTATTTGAACCATCAGCGATCGCAGAACATGCAATGCCAAACAGGGGTGGGTAGTGTGCACAGTGGTCCACTGCCGCTGAGGCTCTCGTTGGACAGTGCATTTCTCAGAAGCTGCCGCTGCAGATGCTACAGAGGGTAGGCTTTTACCTATTCTCACTGTAACCTCCTCCTCAAAATTTATGCTCTCGCACTAGCCTCCTCTTTCTCTGTCCTTCTCACAATCTCTTTGCCATCACCACACTTTCATCCCAAGCTGTGCTCCTAATTCACTCAGTGAGTTGCAATGATGCCAGCTGCAATGCTGACACACAAACCAGAAACGGGTGCCTTCAAGAGGTGCACTCCGAAACAAAATGACAGAACCGCAACAAAGCATGCTACAGGTGCACCCACAGTAAACAATGCTGCTGGCATATTTATGAATGAGTCATGCAGTTAACAGGAAAGGAAGCATGTCACCTGCTGTCAAAATACTTTTGACTTCCATCTCTCATGGCAACAAACTGAACAATTAGTGCACGTGCCAATGCTTGGCAAATGACTGAAAATGCTTGCAGACCAGCAGTGCACAAGATGATGGTTATGCACAGCACTAAAGGGACACTAAACGGAGCCCTCCACTACGGCGTCTCTCATAGCCTGAGTCGCTTTGGGACGTTAAACCCCAATAAACCAAAGCAACCAACCGGAAACATCAAGCTAATTAGCAAGACTGTATTCCATGGATACACTACTGATGTTTTTCTGATCGGAAATGTGATCGGAAAAGAGATGATAATGTAAAGGAACTGAATAAATTCTACAAGTGCGTAAATAAGGTCTGTGATACCTGAGGCTGTTTGATGCTGCCTGGATGCTGGGCCGGAATAGAGGAAACCACCCAGCCAGGCTGCAACACGCTTGATGGCGAAACAGCTAAGACAAGCTTGCTGGGAGTGGCCTCTGGACTTGGTGGGACAAAAATGTCCTGTACAGAATGCCCCAACAAAATGTTTATTACACACAGCAAGAACAAACTGACATAACCAAACTAAAGTGTGCTCCAGGTGCACCCACAGCAGACACACTGCTTCAACATAAGGTATGAATGAGCCATGCAGTTAACTCTTTCCTTACCATGCCACATGCCACCGGTCATATATGACTGATGTTTTGAACCTGCGCCCAAGAATTCAAGTAGGCGCTCTTGGACAAGCTGCGGCATCGAGTTTGCTTCTGTATTACCATTTCTTAGGTTTGAGTCTTGTTTTTCATTTTCTAATGCAAATAGGCGACACGAGACACAAAACTTTGCCCAGACGTAGTCCACCAGTCGCCGATCATGGCGTGTTTCACCACGGGCTCCTCAAAGGCTAAAGGCTGCACTGACCACTTCGTTGGTTCTTATGCTGTCTTTTTTTTACCCAGTGGAGAACTGCACATCAGTGGGGTTCAAACTCCACTCCGCTTGCACGCGAGGCAGATGCTCTAGCTGTATGCCATCACTGCATTTTCTACATTGTACAATATGTACCTATTAAACAATGAGCAGTACAGCTCTTGCATTTCTCAAGTAATGCAATGCAGAACAGTTCTCACCCATATTGGTCGCATGGTGCCAGTTTAATTCAAACCACATGTCAATTTAGTCACAACCCTGAAGCAATGTGACACTTAACAATAATGAACTGCAATGGTCATCAATACCAAACACACAAGCCTAAATCGGCTGTGGTAGAAAAATGGTTAAGCAGCTCAATATACACATACCTCATCCTCATACAGCAACGGTGATGGACTCCGGTCCATGCCACCATGTCGACCGCCATCATTCTGCAAAATATGAGACTACTGTGTTATTGGAACTGTGACTACTTTCAACACATGGCTAACATGTGGCTAACACGTCAGCAGGCTCAGTGCTACAACAGCCATTTTACGAATCATTTGGCTGCCACATGCACTTTGTGGCATGCCTCAAATGTCGCACCCAGTACTACGACCAGCTCATTTCGCATATGAGCTCCTCCACCTCCGAGTACAGAGCCTTTACAAGAGTGCTTCAACATGCTGCTTACTGGATGAGCACATGTTTATTGCGAGGAAAAGGTACAGCAGTGCAAACAGCATCAACTGCTCATGATGTGCTGGTGAACCCACAAGCGCTGGTGTTGGCCGGTTTCTGAACATTTCCAGCAAACTTGGTGACCCTAAAATTAAGGTGTACATAACTGCATTCATTTCACAAGTGTGTGGGGGCTTGCTAGCAGAACAGTTTGAAGTCTCTAGTACTGCTACATGGAGGGATCAGCCCAACATTTTTTTTCTTCATTTTCGGGCTTTGAGCTGGTAGAATATAATCGGAGGCATTAACGTAGCTCAGCTTATGTGTGCTTATTTATTCCCATCTTTCTCGATGGTGGAGCATAGTTCATGAAAGCATCGATTCCTTCAGTCAGCTGCAGTATCACGAGGAGACTGACAAGCAGTATCAGTCTTAGCATTCTGTTCCTGGGCCTCAGCTGACCACATATTCTACACAGCCTTTTGTTGCATGTTGCCTGCATGCACAATCTTCATATTTTGTACTGCAGGCAAGGAGAAGCAATACGGGCATCAGGATTCGTCTCCTTGAACTACATAGGTTTTCTCCATTTCAGTAACCAAGTATCACATGCATGTACTATACTGAAACAACACAGCTAGCGTGAGGATTCCTTCCATACATAAGTGCAGTAGAGTCAGCACATCTGCCACGGGTGAAAAACAACACAGGCAAGCACTTAAAAACTAACAAGCAAATTTATTAATTTAGATTGCCTAGCTTGTCATGGAAGTTTTGCGCCTAAAATGTAATGTGGCAAGTTCGCTGGTGTTAATTGTAACAGAGCACGAATAAGACTACATTCAGGGTCCAAAGTCTCCGACCCCGACTGCAATTCTGCTACTCAGGTTACTTAGATATTCATTAGAGATTGCAAAAAAGACTATGTCGTCTTGTTTCCACTATGTAATAGTTAATACATACCAACCTGCCTGTCACCTGCCAACTGTGCATGCGCATGGCTGCACTTTGTAAACCACTGACTTTCAAGGTGGAAGCAACCAGGTAGTTCATGCCAAAAGGTCAAAGCCCAAGTTGTTTGCTTCTCGGCCATGCCATGTGGCTTGTTATGCGTCGCCAGTGTTGCAAATTTCGTGAGGTAAGAGGAAATCTCGTCCTTACTCCCCCAAAGGCAACACTTCCAAGGATGCCCCACTGCATGGTTACACCTACAGCTACAAACTTTTGACAAAGGCTGTATACATTTCAGGGAATTCCTTCCTAACACACGTCCCTGGCAATCTATGCAGTTCAAGACACCTAACCACCACTGCAAATGACAACCAGATACTACAGTACAATAATTAGTTTACCTTCTCCCATTACACTGTAGTGCCAATAAACGCACATAAATGCTTATGACAAGAAAACCTATGCAAAGAAAAAAATGAAGCATACCTATAACCTGCAAACACTGTATTCCTGTGCTTTGTGTCTTCAGCACTTTAACATTAGTACAAGGTGTTGGCAAGCAGCATCTTGATCTTATTTTTCAACACAATAACTAACAGCAAGAAGCCACCTAAACATTCCGCACAGGACACTACATACTTTGACAGGCCGCCTCGGACTTCCTGGCTCCTTGACATACACCAAGGCCTTCTCGACGGTCGCCTCCAACGCTTCTGCAGAAATGATGGGCACATATCAAGGACGCACCAATTTTAATAGAAATGTGACAAGCAATAGAATTTGCGTATACGCATATGAAGCATGCAGTATTTGGAATCAAATTTAAAGGAAATAAAAATGCTGGTGGCAAACTTTGGTACAGTCATGGCGCCAGTGCTCTGATTAAAAATAAACACCTTAGCAAATGGAAATAAGACTAACTGCTATGCAGAAGACAGGAACCTTCCCCCTGATATAAGATGTGTACAATACAACTACACTTGAAGTTATACCAGGACGCAGGCTGTATATGACGTCAGCCCATTGATCTGCCTACCCACAGCAAGTGTGAGGCTGACGTTTGCATCTTTTCTATATCATACTTCTCCCACACTGCAACTGAATACCGCGGAGACCTGCCAGTACCCTCCATTAATTACCACCCTCAACGTGGTAATTCATCCCTACTCCCTTGGTAACGTGGTAATTCATCCCTTGCCATGTTCGTGCTCCTGAACAACGTTTTACACATGCAATATGTGGCCTGGCAGCAGTGAGGTCTTGCTCATTGCTCCACACCTATGCTCGACTGTCCTCTAACAGCTCCATGATGCTCCAACGGCAGGTCATGCTAGCATATCCCTGATATATGACTGCGTGCCCCAGCGCTTCTGGCCAGGTGCCTACTTCTCTGTCCGGAGCTATGTGGACAACTGCAAGCTTTGTCAGTACTGCAAAAAGCCCCCAGTCCTGCCTTCCAGATACCGTCAGCAGACTGCCATCCTGGAAAGCCCATTTGCACGTGATGATCTCAGTCTGCTTAAGCATCTTCTAGAGTTTTAGTGGCCTAGCGGTTTGGAACCCGCTTTGCATGCAAGAGGTGCAGGGTTCAATCTTTAGGGCCCCGCGCACCACCAGTGACACAATGGGCACGAGCTTTCCCCTGGCCTGCTGATAGCGCTTTCGCACTATAAGCAGGCAGGTAATTTAGTGCTTTCACACTATAAATTACCTTGTGCCAAGGCACTCTTAGGCCAGAGCTGCCCTTGCGCCATAACCATTCAGCACTATCATCACGCTGTGTTCACCTTGGAGGAACAACTGGATTGCAAATGTATTCAGCCGCTGAAGGATGACGGAGTGACTGAGTCAGCGAGGGACATTTCTTTAGTCTCAAAGAGTGCCTCCTTCTGTAAACTGTTCCATGCAATACCATTGCAGATTATCTCACTCACTCATTCGGCTGTCCAGGAGGTCCTGCAACCTGCTGTTGCGTTGCCGCTCCTCCTGCCAGAGTCTTTCAACTGACTCTAGCTCTTTCTCAAGGGCCTTGACCCTTTGCTCTGCATCATGCAGCAGCCTCTTAGGCACAAGCTCGCATTCATCATCACTATCCGTGTCGGACTCAGAATACTGGGCTTTGCGCTTTTTTTTCATTATTCTGGCCATCGCAGCCTTTTCTGCAGCTGCTAATTTTTGTTTTTTTTCTTTGGGGCCAACCTAATGAGTTGGGAAAAAAAGATGAAGGAAAAAATATATGCAGTATATAAATACCACACCTATAGCATGCTGCACACTTCATAATAGAATGACTTCCCCACCTTGGAGGGCGCTGTGTGCCCGTGAGTGCTGTTCACGTCAAACACAGCATCTGGAACAGCCTTATGGCGCTTAGCCATCCTTGAAACCAGGTCAGCTTTGGTCACTGTGAAACAGCAAAGTGTAGTCGTTTCTTTTTGCTTCCATGGTAAAGGAAGAGTGCACTGCAATAAATACTACACACAAGCAAGCAAGAAAGACTTCACGCGGAAAGCCAAAGTAGCCGCTATTCATGCGCTTGGTTTTCGTGCCTTTCACAATGTTTTTTTCTTTATACTCTTTTTGCATAGTCTATGGAATGCTGCAAGAGGCTCGTCCGCAGAGCATCCAATCAATGCAGTGAAGCCTTCTTTATTCAATTTTTTTTTCACGCAATTTGAGTAATGAAAAATTTGTGCTGCATTGGAAGAATGATGTCGTCTTATTCAGAAAAAAAAGCTCTATTAAATGAGCTAAAAAAATTCTGGTATATTTGGCACAGTATACTGCATTTTGCGTGATAGGGAAAGGGTCAAAACGCACGGTTGCTTTGCCACTCTCAAAAGGCAATTATAAACGCAGCATAACACTGGCCGATTTGTGCAGGTAGTCAGTGCATGCAGCAAAGCAGGGAGAAATTACATTTTCGAAAAAGGGCATGCTGCATTAATTTACTTACGTCCCAAGACGACGACGTCTCCGTCGTAGTAGCCCTCCTCAGCTTCGCGGCCTGCGGCTTCGGAGCGCCAATAAACTTTTTTGTTTTTTTCTACATCATTTGTATCGCTGGGCGCGTAGTCCTTGATCAGGCTGGTTGCGACAATCGCCTTGCCGCCATCCTTGTACTCAACGTACGCGTAGGTCGGAGCGGTAGGAGGCATAGTTAATCCGAACAAAGAAACACAGCGGCGAGCGGCTGAGCTACGCTTAAGTGCCGAAGACCGTTGCGCAGAGTGCGGTAGAAGACGAAACGGATGGCCTTGGCTTCACGCGGAGCTTCGTCCTGCCACGTGACCTGACAGCCTGCGCGCTAGATTTGAACGGTGTTGGGAAGTGCGCGAGACGCGGGCGCAAGGCCTTTAGCGTTATGCCTGTCACGGGAAATAATTAACGCGATTTGTTACAAAATTGAAGATAGACCTAAGGTTCAGCGCTAAAATCCTCACGCCCGCGCCTCCCAGACTTCCCAGTGCCGTTCAAATCCAGCGCGGTCCCCGTGGAATTCCTGCGTGAAGTGAAGCCACCTGTACCTCAAGCAAGCACCTGTTACACGCGCCGTTGCCTTGAGATATATCCCTGAAGCTAAAAAATGCGCTGTCGAATGATGCATTTATCGAATAAACGAGTTATGTATATCGCTTCATCAGCAGCAGAAGAAGCAAAAAATCGTATTTCTCTGCCTGGCTGAAGCGGAGATAGATTTAAGAGGGAGGGGGGGGGGGATTTTCGCCCAAAGTGATAAATTTATTTACGAAAACCATGCTTAATACCACTTTTTCCAACGAAACATACCCAAGAATTACTGGTTTACTGGTTCCAAGAGCACCGCCATCCTCTCCCTCCCTACCCCCTCCCCACCGCCTGCCTATATATAGCTACTTTCCTTTCTACAGCCTCCTTTCTACCTGAGTGCATCTCTACGAAGTGCGCTCCGAGTTTCACTCAAGCACTTCGTAAGTGGACATGTCCTGCCTTTGAGCTATGGAAGGCCCCTCCGCACCGAGGAAACGAAAGACGTATCTTCACGAGAGCCAACCATTCGATGTGCCACTGTCAACTCGCCACTACCGTCGGCGTCAGTTGCGCGAACATCTGGAAGCTGCAGACTATGACGGCCATATAGCGTTTCCTGGCACCCCGGACACAGCTGCAGGAACTTCTGCGTTCGCGCCAGCATTATCGGCGGAACACGGCGGCATGTCGTGGACACCTTCCGGTGAAGGGTCGACAGTACTGTCTTCCGTCGCCGCGATCCCAACTTCTGCGCCCAATGCCACGAACGCAGAAGCTGGGGACGACAGTACTGTAAACACTTCAGCGGAAGGTGTTCACGACATGCCGCCGTGTTCCGCCGATAATGCAGGGAACGAAGAGCCCCCTGCATTCGCGGCGAGCAGCGCAGACTACAGTAGTGGCGACCCTTCAGCGGAAGCTATTCCCGACATGCCACCGTGTGCCGGCGAAAATGAAGATCAGCCCTGTGGCCAAACGTTAAATGTGCACCAGGCGCTCAGTGAAGCTCTGCACGAGTATGGCACCGCGACCCTTCCTGGCTCCACTACTACAAAAGCGGCGGCGATCGTCATGATTGTGGCGTTCATCGTCGCCCACGGTCTCCCATGGGACACCGTTGATGGCCTTTTGCGCCTCATTGACGCATTGTTCGGCTTCAATGGCAACGTGCTGCCGAGGAGCAAGTATCTGCTCAGGAAACTGTGGAGCCCGCAGTTGGGTTCTCACGTAAAGCACCACTACTACTGTGCAGTCTGTGGCAGCGTGCTGGACCCAGTGCATGGCACGGACCAGGTCCACTGTTCACTCTGCACTGAAAGCTCACAAGTTTCAGTGCTGAAGGAGAAAGGATGCTTCTTCAGCATTATGAATGTGAAGGAGCAGCTTATACAGCTTATTTCTACATGTAAAGAGGCGTTGTTCAATGAACTGAAAAAAATTGGCGAGGTCCTCCAAGGCACTGATCAGATCAGTGACATCACCAGTTGTAGCCTCTACAGGAGGCTCAGGAGCACTGGTGGCCTCACTGATCAAGACTTGACAATCACTATCAACACGGACGGCAGCCCAGTGTACAAATCTTCGAGAACTTATGTGTGGCCAATTCAGTTTGTTGTGAATGAGTTGCCACCTAAGCTTCGGCAGCAGCATCCTGTGTTAGGTGGACTCTGGTTTGGCCATACCCACCCCAACATGACAGTCTTCATGGACAAGTTTGTTGAGGAACTAAATGGAGTTGGAACAATTACCTGGAACTTTTGCTCCGAAACTGTCCAATCCAGTGTTCATGCTGTATGCTGCACAGTAGATGCTCCAGCTCGGGCTGCTGTGGGAAACCACATCCAGTTCAATGGAAGGTTTGGCTGTCCGTGGTGCCTTACATCAGGAACGCAAGTTGCAGGTATGATTGTTTTTACTTAATTCTGCAAGTGATTCTGCTTGCATATGAGCAGCCAAACTCAAAATGTCGGTCCACACAACGTGTTGTTAGGCAGGTTGGTTCATATCAAATAAAGTGGTGCGGGTTTCGCTTAAGGGACGTCCACAAGAGAGACTTGAGGGAATGAGCATTGTGCAACCCATTGAAAAGGTCGAGCTTTGAGACATGCTAGCGAGCTGCTTTGTGGCTGGCACTCCTCTGAGTTCCTATAATTAAATTCAGTGCATAAAACAGCAGTCAATAAAAAGTGGTGCTCAGACCATACGAAGCAAAGCTTTGTCACAGAAAAAGGAAAGGCATATTTTTTCCCTGGGCTTGACATGCATGCGATGCCTACTACTGTTCTTAACATGTTTTGTCAGCTTCATTGTGATTTGAGGTAACTCATTTAGCCATTCAAAATGAACACAAGGAATTTCCCACAAAGAATAACTGCGCAGAAAGGATGGGACAAGAGAGAAGAACCACACGGAACAAACGCAGTTGGACGCAGTGTGGTTCTTCTTCTCTCTTGTCTCGTCCTTTTTGCGCAGTTATTTTTTGTTCTCATAATGTCGTACCAATTAGCCCCTCACTGCACTGTTCTGGATTTCCCGCACTATAATGGTTTTTCAACTTTTATTTAAACCTTGTAGTGAGCGTGTGAAACCTTATTGATGATTGCAGGTGCTCGCCGCTATCTTGAGACAGCAGCAGTTCCAAGAACATCAGCGGGCATGGTTAAAGATATGGACCGCGCCCTCGAGTGGAACGTGACTGTGAATGGCCTCAAGGGTCCATCTCCTTTGGTGAACCTTCGGCATTTTGATCTGGTGTGCAGCCAAACAGTAGATTATATGCATTGCGTCCTGCTTGGAGTTGCAAGGCAGCTCACGGACCTCTGGTTGGACTCGACAAACTCGCACGAGCCTTTCTACATCGGTATGTGTCAATTCCTGCTTCATACAATGAAAGTTTTAAAGAAACTGCAAGACTAACTCTGACTGGGAAATCATTTGTGTGGGTGGAATGCCAAGATGAGTTAGGGTAAAAGAACTTATGAAAAAAAAGTATACACATTATTGACAAAGGGGGCAGATTGATAAGAACAGGCACTGCACAAAGTGCTTTCAACTGAATTTTATTTACAGCTCAGCAGCATATACACAGAGGCGGGGCCACTAAAGAAAAAGAAGAAACTGAGTGCGTGCACGTACTGATGCGATGAAGGAGCATTGTTTCTTTTGTCAAAAGGTTAACTTATTGCGCACCCTTGGACCCCACTCGTTCATTATGCATCAGACGTGCCTCTATAATGTTGCTCACCACATGATCCCTGCTTCTTCGACTATGC
Source organism: Amblyomma mixtum (assembly GCF_055824585.1). Classification (NCBI taxonomy): domain Eukaryota; kingdom Metazoa; phylum Arthropoda; class Arachnida; order Ixodida; family Ixodidae; genus Amblyomma; species Amblyomma mixtum. The sequence goes on along the minus strand of NC_143014.1, from coordinate 377,712,342 downwards.
GTTCTCTGAACAACACCTTGTACAATTCGCTGAGACAGTCATGGCAATGCACAGGCAAACAACCATTTCAGTGTTGTGCCACGTTACATTTGTGTTCACCTAGCCTTCACCGGTGCATTTTCCGGTTTGACCAATGTATACTTTACTACATGTCAATGGAATATGGTACACCAGCCTTTCTGTGCACTGAACAAACTGTCACTGATGTTTCTGCACCCTTGTGAGTGGCTGCAGAATGGGGTTTGTCGTACTGTGAAACTTTTCCCTAGACATGCGGTTTTCAGAGTTTTGCAAATCGACAAACCCAGTCTCCAGCCACTACAACCCATTAGGTTTAATAAGCTGCATTTGCTCACTTTGTTAGCCATATGTCAGTATGTGTAGTCTGATGCTGTTCTTGATATCATTCAAATCTGTAGTAGGCTTTTGCATGTTTATGATGGCAAAACAGGGAATGGGTTCTGAATTTTTGTAACATATTCCAGTTCACTGCAATTGCTATGCAGGTTCCCTTCTAGTTAAGTGCTCGACAATTGACCATATTCACAATATCAAACAGAAGATAGAGAGTTGCGCAGAATGTAACCAACCCCTACATATATAACCTTCGTTGATTATGAGAAAGCATTTGACTCAGTGCAAATCTCAGCAGTCATGCAGGCATTGTCAAATAAGGTTGTAGAAGACTGTTATGTGAAAATACTGGAAAATATCTATAATGATTGCACAGCTACCATAGCCCTTCACAAAGTCAGCAATAAAATTCCAATAAAGAAGGGTGTCAGATAGGGAGACACGAACAGGAGGTGAGCCTGTTTACTGGGGGTGTTCCAAGGCCTATATTGGGAACAGTTGGGGATAACAGTTAATTGAGATTGGTTAAGAAATCTGTCATTCACTGATGACATTGTCTTCCTAAGTCACTCAGGAGATGCAATGCACAGTCAGTGAGTAAGAGAGGCAGAGCAGAACAGTGGGTATAAAAATTAACACATAGAAAACCAAAGTAATGTTTAACAACCTCTCAAGAGAAAAGCAGTTCACAGTTGGTAGCGAGTTGCTGGTCAACTTCGGGCACATAGTGGCCGCTAATTTGGATCGCGAGAGGGAAGTAACCAGAAGAATAAGAATGGGGTGGAGCACATATGGCAGGTTCTCTCAGATCTTGAATGGCAGTTTGCCAATATCCATCAAGAGAAAGGCATACAGCAGCTGTATCTTACCGGTACTCACCTATGGGGCAGAAATGTGGAGGCTAACAAAGAGGGTTCAGCTTAAGTTATGGACAATGCAGCCAGCTCACCTCACGTATAGTAATTTTAATTTGCCACCGAATAATAACATCTACAGTGAAAAATTGGTGCAGTTGTCAGGAGCCAGGGTTTGGAAGGCTTAACCTCCAGAAATAAAAGAGTCCCATGAAACAATTAAAACATTAAGAACATACTTTATGAGCCTTATTTGACCTATGTGAGAGTCGTTCTTGGTTTGTGTTTGTTGGAACGTGTTGTTCATGACAGATTTTTATTCATTCTGCTGTAAAATACACATTGTTTTCTCCTCATTGTATGCTGTATTTTGGTCTTTCGCCGTGATTTTGTGCTCTTCATTTTACACAAGTGCTGTGTCACTGCCATCATGTATATTGTTTCTAAACCCCACACTAGCCTATGGCTATGGGTTCAGTCAGTGTTTTGGTAATTGGTATGGCAAGAGTAGAAATAAAATGAAATGATGTGAAAAAGAAAAAAAAACTAACAAGCTGATAGGTGTAACATTAAGAGACCGGAAGTGTACAGAGTGAGTGAGGGAAAAAACGCAGGTTGATGACATCCTTGTCGAAATCAAGAGGAAGAAGTGGCCTTGGGCAGGTCATGTACTGCGAAGGCAACATAACCGCTGGTCCTTAAGGGTAACGGAGTGGATTCCAAGAGAAGGCAAGCGTAGCAGGGGGCGGCAGAAAGTTAGGTGGGAGGATGAGATTAAGAAGTTTGTGGGGATACAGGGTGGCCACAGCTGGCAAAGGACAGGGTTAATTGGAGAGACATGGGAGAGTCCTGTGCCCTGCAATGGCCTGCAGTGGGCGCAGTCAGGCTGATGGTGATGATGAATCACTTTCACTCTGACAACTAAAGTGCAAGTAATACAGTTCAAAACAGATAGTCAGGTATTTCAAAGGCAGTGAATCATGGCAGACTGAGCATGTCTGTCAGAGTAGTTTTAAACTGAGAACTGAACCAAAATCCTCCTCTGAATTTTTCAGGCACTCCATCTACCGTAGCCATCCTGGACAGGCGTTTACTGAGCATATGCCCACCTCACTCTTTCACACGGCTGCCAAGGACCCTGAATGACCGGTGCTTCTGGAAAGCCAGCGAGTGGAGAAATTGGCTGTTATTTTACTGCCTTCCAACATTGTATGGTGTGCTGCAGCCGCGTTTTTGGAAGCACACTGTATTATTGGTTGAGGGTGTCTTTGCCCTGCTTCTCGACAATATCTCGCCAAGAGACCTTCAGCAAGCAGGTAACTTGAGCTTGTTTTGGAAAGTATTTGTAGGGCGGGAGCCTAAATCGATAGCATCACTATGCATGAAGCTACGTCGCCAGAAACAGGTGCCATGGATGATTTCACACTACTTTGATTCATATTCCAGCAAAAAATTCACTCTGAGATCAAAAGGTTGCTTCCATGTGCAAACTAAAGTGCAAAGTGCAGTGGCAGCTTATTTGTAATGAGTTTCTTCCCAAAGGGAATACAGTATTTCTGGAAGAAGCTTTTTTCGCTTCTCACAGCTGTGTGATGAAACCGAAGTGTTTGAAACGTAATCTTTTCTAATCGGTCACCTGAGTGTCTATTCCTTTGTATCTCCCTTTTATTTTCTGGTTTTGTTTTCAGCCCCCCTTTCCTCTCTGTGAAATATTGGGAATTAAGTGACAAGGCCAATAGCAGGTAGAGCATTTCACAGATTGTGTGAGAAAAACAGTGTATTTGCCTCATGCATGCAGTGGAATCTATAAATAAACATATAGGTCCTGAATTAGGCTGCAGAAATGGCAGAATTTGGAATTAGTACATCCAAAGATACCCTCTTCACGAAGGAACAACTTAAGTGTTTTTTGAGATTGCTGACTGATGAATTGCTGCTAAGCAGGGCACTGCAAGAACGAAGCACCATGTAGCATGAGCCATACAGCATTCGCTGTTCGAGATAACTTGCAGGCATCTGGGAAGAGGGGAGAACTTGGTGTAGTTCCACGTCTTCGTTTCTAAGCAGTGAGTTAAACAAAGTTCACGAAATATGGAGCTCTGACATAGTTAATGGGCCATCAAATGGACGTGTCTCCAGCTTGGTAAAAAATGAGCAGTGCAATAGTAGCTGGGAGACATTCCTTTGCATTGAAGGTTGCCTTGTATCACAGCCTAACTGAATTCAAACATCGAGTGTTATAGCAAAGCCTGCCTACATTTTTCAGGAAGCAGACTTCACGACTTCGTGTCCAAGGCAGCAGGATATTATGGACAGCGCTTCATGACGTTCAATGTCCATCAGCTCCTGCACCTTGCCAAGAATGTGGAAAACCTGGGACCACTGTGGGCGAATTCTGCCTTTCCATTTGAAACTGGAAATGGAAAAGTGGTGAAGATGGTGAAGGCAGCAAAGGGGGCCCCCATGCAAATCTTGGAAAGAGTTGTTGTCGAGCAGGCACTGGATGTAGCCCTCCATTCAATTTCTTTGCCCAGTGAAGTGAAATTATTCTGCACTCGGGTTTTGGGCAATGGTGGTACTCAAAAGGCCCTTCACATTGGAGACATTTGCTTGTTTGGGGCACCACTCAAGCCATGCCTCACATTGCAAGAGGAGCAGGCACTGAATGGATTTTTAAACAAGCAATGCACCAGTGTGAATGAATTTTTTAGAATGAGTTTTCAGGGTACCATAATCCATAGCCAACTATACAAAAAGGCAAAGAAAAGCAACAGCTGTGTAATTGTAACGCATGATAATGACTTTTTTTTTGTCCGGCGGATACTGCAAGTCCAGCCATCTGACAATCTTTCGGGTATTGTGGTTCTACTTTGTCAAAAATTGGGACTCGATAGTGTTGAAGGCCTGCCTCCCCACATTACAGCATGTTTTAGGTCCCCATTTACCACCTGTGCCGTACTCACTCCCGCGGATGTGGCAATGCCATGCCTTTTCATAGACCGCTGCCGAGTCCACATCCTATGTGTGTACTTTGCCCAACTTAATTGAGCGTGACTGACTTCAGATAGTCACGTTCGTTTTTGTGGCACTGGAAAAGGGTCTTATGTGCAGTTTTCGCACAAAGGCAACTGAGCAGCCATACCGTCAGCCAGAGCAGGCTTGCAGCTGGCAACTGCTCCCAAGTGCACAATAGCGCTGAACATATGCTACCCGCTTACTTATCATCTATGTTGTCGTAAGCTTTTGCAACGTCAAGAAACATGGCTAAGGTGGAAAGGCCGAAAGCTCTCTGGTGTTCAATGTGAGTCAGTAAGTCTAAGACGCTGTCTTGGGCACCAAGACCTCGGCGGAATCCTGTCATAGATGATGGCAGTGCTATGCTGTCCTCAAGCCACCACAATAAGCATTTATTTGCCAGCTTCTCCATCAACTTAGCTACACAGGAGGTCAATGACACGGGGCGATACGAGGCAAGGTCTGTCATAGCTCAATTCTGAACAGTTTGCAAGGCATGGGCATACAGGGCCATATGTTAAGGTTCATTTACTCGTTTATCAGTGATCGTGTGGTTCGTGTACGGTTAGGGAGTACCATAAGCACCGAAAGGGTTCTATCACGAGGTGTGCCTCAAGGAAATGTTCTTTACCCCACGCTCTTTAACGTCATAATGGCTGGCCTTCCGATTCGTTGAAAAAAAATTGCACGCATGTGTGTATGTCAATATATGCTGACGACATTTGTATTTGGGTTACTGGCCTTAGTGTTCCCAGAGACTGTGATGGGGTCCGATTGATGAGATTGGGCGCGATTGATAAAGCGCGCCTGTTACTTAAGCCGCCATGTTTTATTCTCCCATAGTGGCCAACAGAGTGCTAACATTCGGCTAGATACCGATTACAAACACTACACTACCCTCCTTGGGGAAAGTTAAATAGATGTGCACACACTGTCACAGTTCACTGTAGAGAGGTCTCTCACTGGCAAACAGTCACAAAGTCAAGTCTCAAAGTGACGTGGAGGTCTTCTGTTTCTCTGTGGATAGTGCCGTGTTGGAGAACTCTGGTGCAATGCAGGTGATGTAGGCGGGTGCAATATAGGAGGTGCAGGCTGGTTCACTACAGGTGGTGGATACATGATGTCATCGCAGTGGAGCGGTGTTGTGGCTGATGGTTGTTTGAGGCCGGAGACATCTTTGAAAAAACTTGAGTTGCGCGTTATTAGTGCTCTGTTTCCTCTCGATGCCTTGATTTGTGATCCATGAATGCTTACAATGGTATAAGGGTCTGGATCATAGTATGGAGTGAACTTGTCGCGTCTCTCTTGCTTGCACAAGACTCGTTGGCTGATACAAAAGCGATGTGGTTGAGTATGTCTTCGTGCGTCAGCATGATGTTTGTTGTATGCCTTTTTCTCGAGCACGGTTGCTTTCAACCTTGTTAAGTCTTCATTGTGCGAAGGAGCTTCAGTGTAACACGGCAGAAGATTCCTCATTGGTCTGCCAAACAGCAGTTCATATGGTGATCTTCCTGTTGTAAGGTGTTTGGAAGATTTATATGACATCAGGAAAGTGTTAAGCTCTACTTTCCAATCTGTGTTCTCAAGCTGACTTGTGTGAACATGCTTTTTCAATGTTCTCATGAACCGTTCTGCTTCACCATTAGCTTGAGGCCACAAAGGTGTGATCCGATGATGTCGAAATCCTAACTCTTTGGAGAGTGCAGCAAACTCTCTGCCTTGTAATGGTGGTCCATTGTCAGTTTTTACTTGCGCAGGGATTCCAAACTGGCAAAAGACTCGTCGCAGCAAGGGGAGCACATTGTTCGCACTTGTGGAATGTGTGACTTGTACTACTGGGTATCGCGAGAAGTCATCTATTACCACCATAGCGTACTTTCCATCTGGGAACGGACCACAAAAGTCAACCGAAACTTCCTCCCAGGGACCATTGGGTGGTTCAGTGATGGCAAGTGGTTCTTGCTTTGCTTGGGGAACGACTGCTTGACATGGTAGGCAGCTTTTGATCAAAGTGTGCACTAGTTTATCCATGCCTGGAAACCAAACTTTTCCTCTCAGCATCTGTTTTGTTTTGACGATCCCTTGATGACCCTTGTGGGCGAGCAGCACTGCTTGCTTCTGCAGGCTAGTGGGAAGAATTAGGCGCGTTCCTCGAAGAATTAGGCGCGTTCCTCGAAGGATGATACCCTCAGGTGTTGTTGTTAGTTCATTCTTTATGGATGCAAATGGCTTCAGCTCAACTGAGACCCAGCTGCTAGGTGTCGGGTGCTGGATAGCACTGACAAGTAATTGTAGCTGCCGGTCTGCTTTAGTTGCTTCAGCCACTTCTTGAACTGAGAAGGCATTTGGGATGCTGTGGCACTGGATGAAGTTAACATACTCGTTGGGTACTTTGTCGATGCGGGCATGTATTTTCATCTCAGGAAGCGGATGCCTGGAAAGGTAATCGGAAGGGTTGCTACTTCCCGCGGTGTGCTGTACATCAAACTTGTACTGTTGAGTGCATAGAGCGAGGCGCTCAATGCGGGCAGATGGTGATCATCTTGGGTTTCCCAGTATGCTCACTAAAGGCTTGTGATCAGTCAGCAAAAGAAAGTGAATTCCACAAAGATAAAGGCGAAAGTGTTCCATTGCCCATACAGCTGCAAGCATTTCACGTTCTATTTGAGAGTAGCGGCTTTCAACAGGTGTGAGCGCTCTACTTGCATAGGCTATCACTGCAATGTGTTCACCGACACGTTGTGTGAGGATAGCACCCAGTCCATGTGGACTTGCATCTACTACCAGTTCTGTCGGCTTGGATGGGTCAAAGTAAGCAAGGGTGGATGCATCTGACATGGCTTGTTTTAAGCTCTCAAAAGCATTCTGCTGTCGTTCTGTCCACTCCCATGCAACATTCTTCAATGTCAGTTCACGTAATGGCTGTGTGAGATCGGCTAGATTTCTCAGGAATCTGCCTGAATAGTTGATCATGCCTAGCAGGCTCTTCACTTCTTGCGGTGACTCTGGTGTTTTGATTTGTAGGAAGGCTGCTATCTTCTTGGGATCAGGACGAACGCCGTCAGCTGAGAAAATAAGTCCAAAGAAGTTCAGTTCTCGTTGATGAAAGTGACACTTTTTCTCGTTGAGTGTCAGTCCAGCTTCTTGGAGTCGCTGCAGAACTGCTTTCAATGAGGCGTCATGCTCTGGTTTTGTTTGTCCAAAAACAAGGATGTCGTCACTAACATTCAGGACATTGGGGATGCCATTGAGCACTTGGCGGATGGTGTTTTGAAAGATTTCAGCCGCACTGCTGATGCCAAAGTTGAGACGTTTGTAGCGAAACAAGCCAACATGTGTTGAGAAAGTTGTGAGCTGCCTTGAAGAAGTGTCAAGTTCCAACTGATGATATCCATTCTTCAGGTCAAGGTTGGAGAATACTGTTGCTCCATTCAAGGCAACAATGATGTCATCCACTGTCGGACACAAATGTCGTTCACGTTGAATGGCACTGTTCACAACACGCATGTCAATGCAGATTCGAATTTCGTCAGGCTGATGTGGTTTCGGCACAATAACCACAGGGGACACCCATGGTGTAGGTCCGATGGCTGGCTCTATGATGTCTTCTGACACAGGAGGCGTTTAAGTTCTTTTTGTGTGGCATCACGTAAGGCAAACGGAATACGCGTGTGTGTTGTGCAACAGGTGGGACTGTGTCATTCACAAAAAGGTGGATGTGCTGATTTTTGAGTTTTCTAACTCCACTGAACAATTTGGGGAATGCTTCCACGATTGACTTATCACCTGGATTGTCAGAAACTTGGTACGTGATCTGGACAAGCCCCAGGTTGGTTGCTGCTATGAAGCTTAAGAGTGATGCACAGTTTCCTGGAATGACAAAAATGTCGTCTTCAATGCACTTATCTTTGTATCGCATTGTAACAGAGACTTTGCCCAAAAGTTGAAGTAGAGACTTTGATTTGTATGGGAACACTCTGATGGATGTTTCTTGGAGATTCACATTTAGGCGACAGCTCTTGAAGTCATTTTCGCCAACAATTGACACTGTAGCACCTGTGTCGATTATGAAAGTGACTGGCACATTGTTGACAGTTCCAACTGATGATGCCTTTGGAGATGAACTTGCTTGAGGGCAAGTCATGGCAACAAAAACGTACTCGTCACTGCTTGGACTGGTGTCACAGGTGGCTGCAGGCTGTCTAGTACTTGAACTCTTCTTACTGCAGGCTGTGTGTTTGAGTCATTGTCATAGTCCACTGCATGTACTGTTCTCCTGGTTGAGCGACAGAACCGTGCAAAATGACCAACCTTGTTACATGCCTTGCAAGTCTTGCCCCATGCAGCACAACTGGATCGACCGCCTTGGTGAGGCCACTTGCCGCCACAGTTGCGACAATCTGCTGACGAGACACGAGGTCGCTGCGGTGTGTAGGCCTGCCGTGGCATCTGTCGTTCATTTCTTTGGTGTTGGCCACGGTGGTGTCCTTCCTTGTGCACTGTGAACACCGCCGCGTTGTTATCGACGTGCTTTTTGATTTCGGACACATCCCGTTCGACATCCTCGAGCATTCTTCCTTGCTTAAGTAAGTCCGGTAACGTGAGGGAATGCAGCATGGCATACTTTCGAAGGCGAGACGACGTTGTGGCGAGAATGATTTGGTTCTTGACTTCAGAGTCGACGTTTTCGAAGTTACAGTGGCGAGAAAGCTGCCGGAGGCGCGCGTAGACAGCAAATGTTGAGTTCACTCGCGGCGCAAAAAATGCATTCAGTTTCGCTTGAGCGGCATCGTATTCCGGTGTCGATGTACTCTGCATAGTTTGGGTCATGCTTGTAGCCGTTGCACCTTGCGCAGCACTGTCGGGGAACGAGCGATATATGTCGTAGACTTCTTCACCGACGTAGTGCAGGAGGAGCGCCTTCTTGCGTGCATCTGCCGAGATATCGCAAGCTAAAAGAAAGTTTTCGAACCTTTCTATCCACTTCGTCCATTCTGGACCAATATTGTTGTCGTCGGTAGCGCGAAGGTGAAAACTCGGGAAAGCAGGGAGCACATGTGCCATGGGTACGATTGCGGTAGCCGCTTGCTGCTGATGGGTGATTGGACGGACTGACTCTTGCTGTAGTGGTACTCACATGAGATAAAAGAGCACTTCTGACACCATCTTAGTGTTCCAGGAGACTGTGATGAGGTCCGATTGATGAGATTGGGCGAGATTGATAAAGCGCGCCTGCTACTTAAGCCGCCATGTTTTATTCTCCCATAGTGGCCAACAGAGTGCTAACATTCGGCTAGATACCGATTACAAACACTACACTGGCTACCAACACAAACGATTAGCCCTGATAGCTCGACAGGCTCCACTTTCGGTGCAAGCTTGCCTTCAAGGTGTGGGATTGTCTCTTCCAGTGGAAGAATCCGGCTTTATTCTGTTTCCGGGTGTAGGAAGACGTCAAGCGCGGTTGCGGATAGACCTTGGTCACTCTTGCATCCGTCAATTAAATAACACGCGTTTTTTGGGCGTCATTATTGACTCCCATCTACAGTGGCAAAAAGCTGTCGATGCGATTGTCTCATCTCTAACTTCGCTTCTCAATGTGCTCCGTAGAATTGCTAGTGAGCAATGGGGAAACCATCCTTCTTCAGTGGTCAAACTTCATGAAGCGCTGGTGGTCAGTCGCATAATGTATCAATTACCTTTAATTTCCCCCTCGGCCTCACAGCTTGAACGTCTCGTAGAAAGGGCCTAAGAAGAGCCATTGGAGTTCCTCAGGTGGCTTCGAACAAGGCAGTCCTTCATGAGTCACTATCGAAACCACTTAACCTTGTCGCTTCACAGAGACTACTACTGCATCTTAGCCGCCTAGGAGAGATGGTAGCTTGGCAATCCCTTCTCCAGCCGCTCTGCAACAGATATGAGTCGAAGGCCTACTTGGCACTTAATACTCTTAGTTCTTTAGGCCTTAATGTTCCAAGGCAAAGGAAACTGTTGAAACCACCGTGGTCTTTTCCGTGCCTCGACTTTAAGGTCACAATTCCCCATGTGAGCGCAAAGTGCAGCTCTCCTTTGGCAGCAACGCGTTTGCCCGTACTTGAACATTTAGAAAAAAAGTATGTCTGCCATCTTCAAATTTTCACGGATGGTTCTGTGGACAAGGTCAAACAAGCTAGCGCAGCGGCTTTTTACAATCCTTCTTTGGCCTGTAAGTGGTCTGTGCTCATTTCTTCAGTCGTATCCTCCACAACGTCCGAAACTGTTGCTATTGAGGCGGCTTTACGGAAGTTAGGGTCCTATCCGGCTCAACCTGTTGCCATCCTAACTGATTCAAAGTCTGCCCTTCAGAGGTTAGAGCGTAGGTTCCCTACTGACACCTTGTCTATAAGCTCTCTACGCTTGGTAGAGAATCTGCACAACAGAGGCTTTACTCTATATTTCCAATGGGTGCCCTCTCACATAGGAGTCAGAGGCAGTGAGGTGGCAGACAGTGTCGCCCATAAAGCTCTGTCAAGAAATTCATCAAAAAAAGACCCTCCAGATGCAAAACCCTTCTTCAAAAAAAAGGTGCTAGATTTTTTCAGTACCCTGTGGAGTCGCCTCACAAGCCATGTGTGACCAAGGGTCTGAGAATATCCCAGGCCACTCTACTACATTGAATTCGAACGGGCTCTGCTCATATTCCTGCTTGGATGCTTAAGACGGGCATGGCATCGTCTCTGCTATGTTCAATATGTGGTGTGTGCAGGGATATAGAACATTATATTATGTACTGCCCAGAGTACAACGCGGAAAGGTCTGTGATGTTGGCTTCCTTCAAGAGCACAGGAGCCCTTCACAGTACAGTTCATGACATTCTCCACCCTAGTGGAAACCAGACATGCAGAAGAGGGGTTGACGCCTTCTTTTAACATTCCTGCAGGACACTGATCTTCACTCTAAATGGTGACAGCAGGGACGGTCTATTGCCTTCTGTGATTTAATGTGTGTGTAGATAGTGCCTTCTGGAGTGGTGTATGTTATTCTGTGAGTGAATGTGTGCATGGATGGTGACTCTGCATTGGACTATGCTCTACTGTGACATCTGGATTGGATACTGTTGTGTTGTTACTGAATGTGTGCATAGATGGTGGCAGTGGGAGTGGCCCATGTTCTGTTATAAGTGTCTGTGTATATAGTGGGGCAGATTTGACCAGTCTTAGGACATTATTAACATATAAGTGACACTATGGTGGAGCAAATGCTGGCAGAATAAGCAAGGCTAATTCCACCTGTAGCACCAAACAACTCAACTCATTTAACTCAACTACCTATCATCTAAGGAACAAGAGTGAGGGTGTGCATATGCAGCTTACATCAGCCACTTTGCACTCTCAGCAGAGGAGCAGGGGCTAGCGTTGCAGACTACAGCACTGCCCTCAGCTGCGAGCCTGTTCTGGCTGCCAGCGTGGCTGCTTAGTTAATTTTGGAAAGACGCTATGTATCAATGTGGTTGTTATGCAGTGGCTCTTCAGTATAACTTTGCAACTTTGGCCACTTACACTTTGATGATGATTATTTTCATGACGCAAAAATGTCTGCCAAAGAGTGCCGTAATTGGGCTTATACATTCTTGTGAATGGGCACCTGGCGGCTTTGAGGACTGAACCATGTACCTCCTGCTTATGAGGTGGATGCTCTAACTACTAGATAACTCCTGTGACATGTGCACATTGGCCAACTTGATTAAGACAGCATTGCATGCTTGAAAGAATTCGTGTTCATATTGTGTGACCCTGAAACGGAGGCATACATTGTACATATACAATACTGAAGAAGCTTCTGTTTTGTGCCTTTTGCATCTGCAGCTGTGACAACATGCTATCTGCCCTGTTTGATTTGGTGTGACTGATTTGAAACTTTTTTGAGATGCTGAAATGGAAGAATATTGTACGGTACCTTCTATTCTGTCTGTTGATATCTGGCTGAGTGCTTGCTGTATATATTTGTTTTCTCCAACTGCCGTTATTGCGACTGCTTTTAAATGATTAAATCTGAAAGGTTCACTTATTATTTGTGTTTCTGAAGTATTTGGTTCTGCAATCACTTAACATTAATGACAGACGATGTGGCTACAATAACAGAGGCATGATGTAACCAGATGTGGTGCTTAATTAAGCACCACATTCACAGTTGTCATGGCCTGGCATTGCACATATAAAATGAAAGCCGCACCTTGTGCATGTTGTTTTTCATTCAGCACACCAATCGCTGGTCTGCTGAAACCCGGCCAAGTTTCATGCTGGTTAAAAAGGCATCATGATGGTATAAACAGTTTGGTTCAGAGACAGTTACTAGTTTACTTGCATGATTCTTGTCTTAATTAACTGACCTTTGCGATGTGTCATAACCTTTGCAACAATATTCATGTCACCCACCCCACACTGCTTCATATTTACTTGTCGCACCAGCTTCACATCATACATCATTAAACTCTATGATGTCGCTCACAAGTATCGTGTCTGATTTTATGACTGGTAGCAATCTGAGTCGTACATCATACAAGCTTCATCATAAGTCATACATTCTGCAACGATATCGTTTCTGACTGTATGATATATGATGCGATCTGAGTCGTAAATCATAGAAGCTTCGTCATAAGTCGTAGATTCTGCAATGATATCGTGTCTTACTCTATGACATATCATACATTTGAGTCGTACATCATAGAAGTTCCGTCATAAGTCATATATTCAGTATGATATATCATTCATCTTGAATGAGTTGTCGTACAATTTTATGATTTGTCATAGAAATACTGCCAAGATCATAGATCGTAGCCGTAGATTTTTTCAGCAGGGATATGCAGTTCTCCTTGCCCCGCAACGCTCTCCAGAGCCCTTAAGCTAGACAATGAACCTATTCATTGTCTAGCGTAAGGACTCTGGAGAGCGTTGCGGGGAAGGCTTTCGCCTCATCGCACTTTAGATCACCAAAGTGCCCCCTCGATGTTAACTCGTCGAGTACTATACAGGCTAGTATGTTCAGTGTAAAATGGTAAAACTAGCATATTTCTGTTGCCAACTTCGCCACTTGGCACTTTTAGCAAAGATAATGAAGCACTGCATGAACTCAGCGTCTGGTCTGCGCATATATCTCTTAATAATAAATACTGCGAAAACAAAAGCTGTGGTCTTCCGTAAAAAGTTGTAGATGAATCGCCGGGTCGGAGCTCAGTAGTAAGGTCTCCCATTGGTCTTTCGTGTTCATACCTCGCCCCTCCCGGGGGGCATGAGGGCATTCCCATAGTATGTGGTCCAAGGTGGCCCTAAGTTCGCAGTTTTCGCATTTGTCTGAAAATTGCCCTGGGTACATAAGACTCCAGAGGGCCGGGTTTGGAAAGGTGCAATTTTGTAACCGGCGCCAGTTGATGGCTTGGGATCTGGACAAGGAGCTATCCGCTGGAGGAAGTCTAGCTCGTTGTAAACGATAGTGCTGCGTAATTTCTGTGCAGGTCACCATGCGATCCCTGTCTGTAAAGACCACCTCGCTCGGGTCCGCCCGGAAGGAAAAGCCTCGGGCGAACTCGTGGGCCGTCTCATTACCAGGCAGGGATGCATGTGCTGGTGTCCAGACTAGTGTAATTTTCGGGTCTATTACATGACGGCTTAGAATTGTATTCGTTAGAGGGGAGACCCGGCCCCTGCTGAAATTTAGTATGGCAACTTTGGAGTCACTGATGATGTACATCGCTTTTGTGCCCACACAAGCCAGTGCTATGGCAGCTTCCTCGGCAGTCTCTGGGTTACCCGAGAGGATGGAGGCACTAATTTTGAGGAGTTGTTTCTTATTGACGACCGCGGCGGTCATCGTTTTCTTACGATACTCAGCGGCATCCACGTAGACCACGTCCTCGTCTTTGTAGGAGCGGAAGCGTTTCTCTAGCGCCTCTGCCCGTTTAACCCGGCGCACGGAGTGATGAATAGGATGCATATTCCTGGGTAATGGAGGTACAACTATATTGTCCCGAATTTCTCCGAGCATGTCAACTTTGGCGGTTGTTCTGTCATCTCGGCTCATTTGACTGGCCGACGCCGTCGCCGGGAGTCAAGACCTTTCGGCCATCGTATAGGCGGGTAGCCCTCTGGCTACCCTCGGTCTGTTGGACATTAAAAGTTTTCCTATCCTATCCTATCCGTACAAAGATCTGCCGTGAATCTTTGTACTGTTTGTTTGTTCATTCTTAAAAGCTGCCGCATGCGGCTTTATCGCTTTGTTTGTGATGCAAGACAGACTAGATTTATCTCGATTGACTACATCGAGGCAAAGCCCATTTAACGTCGTTCCGGACTGTTGTGGTGACTTTACACGCCGCATCTCAAAACTTTAAAATGTGCACGGTCTAGAGCGGTGGGCATTCTGTTCGACGACCGCCGAGCACGCTTGTTGCTTTCGCCGCCGCCGAGTCATTAATTCCACTGTGGAAGGAGACCAGCCCAATAAAGTTTTCTTTTAGAAGTTCTTGCTGTCTTCATTACTGCCTGGTCTGCCGTCACCACTATAAGTGAGATCTGGTGGAGGTGCTAACGGATGTGCTTGTCGCCCTCACCCTCTGGGAGCCGCCAAAGCAGCCCGAACCGTCTCGAAGACCACGAGAAAGCCGCAGATGCAGTCCCAACCTAAGACGAAGTGCGAAGCAGCCGCTGTCTTCAGGGGCGTTCACCTGAATAGGGACTACTACCGGACCGCACGCGAGAAAAGGACTCCTCAATTCCGACTTCAACCATGGCTACTCCATCCCCCATTGTTTTGCACCAGCCCCGACTGCCACTTACGTTCAACGGTTCACCGGGGAGGATCCTAAAAAATTGCTGGAACAGTTTGTCCGTGTCGCCGTATTCAACAGTTGGGATGACCAGACTAAAGTAAGCCACGTTTTCTTCGCCCTGGAAGGACAAGCGAGAATTTGGTCCGAAAACCACGAAGCTTCTCTGACGACATGGGAACCATTCAAGCGAGAGTTCCTCAAGACCGGATACCCTTTGTCTCGGGGAAAAGAAAAAAGGGCTCCCACTATCGCACCTGCTGGCCACTTAGACGGGGCGCTGGAAGACAGCCCGGCGCGACTGCAAAGCGGGCTACCAAGGAGTACCGCGAAGTGATGCGGGTTTCAGCCGTGAAATGTTGACATCGGAATTTGTCTCCAAAGAGAAGGCTGACCCCGCGTACCCTTCCGCGTAGCTTGCCCGTGCATTGATGAGAAACACGCGCGACCAGCTGCACACCTTGGAAATGTCACTCGTGGAGATTCCTGTCTGCACGACGACGATGGCACCTTCCTCTCAAACTCAACACGTGGTGGAGGCATGTTCCCTGGGAAGAGTGCGTGATTACCTTCCACAATGAATTTGGACACGCCTTCCTCCGCAAACACCGTCTCCATCTAGGGATTTTTGGTAAGAGATCCCTTATAAAACCTGGCGCCGAGGACGGTCAAGGAGGCTCTCACATTAGTAGCTTGCTCTCATCGAGACTCTTCGACTGAGGAGCATTCTCAGTTGCTGTACGTGTACATAATGTAAATAGTTGTATAAAGTTTTCCTTGCCTTCCTCCTAACCCAGACTCCTATCATCCTCGTCCAATTATCGGTCCGGCCACGTAGAAGACATGAAGCGGCTTTTTCGACGTGTCGATCCTGACATGACGGAAGAGAAGAAGATGGAGCTTTTGATGTGGGCTGCTGGAGAGGCACTTTTTGGTGGTCTGATCCGGAATCCAGCGAAGGCCATCGCTGAATTCTTCAGTAAAGCGGCACGCTGAGAAAATCTTGGAAGCACGAGCCCGCCATTTCCCTTGACAGCTCCAAGTGACCTCGACAACCTTCTCGGATGGCACGACATTCGGAGGCAACTTGCGGGATGTCATCCGCAAAATTGTACGAGAAGAGCTGTGTCGCCTGTTAACATCTCCCAGCCAGTCTCAAGTAGCGACCCTTGGGGAAATCGTCCGCATAGAAGTGCAGCATGCGCTTGGCTCCCCTTCAACGTCGCCTCCAACTGAAGCTCCAGGTATGATCTACGCTCTTCGACTTGAACCAGCTGATGCCTAACGCTGCCCCCCTGTCCCCGCCCGCCCAGCCTAGAAACGGCGCTTAAGTCCCAGGAAATGCGACACACCGAGGAGATCCGACAACCGCCCGCTGTGCTTCCATTGCGGTGAAGCCGGCCGTATTCTTCGTCACTGCCCGTACAGCCGTATCGTTATTCGTGGTTTTCCCATTGACGCACCCCGACCAAGCTTCGGCCAACGCCTTCAAGAAATCGACGACCACCTGCGTCGAGAGGAGTATGTGCCTAACCAACTTTGTCGCTCACCTTCGCTGCCAGCCACGCGCTTCGCGTCGCCATACCGCAGCCACGTAGCGGCTCTTCGCGGTATGTCTCCGAGCCTCCGCAGGGGATACTAATGAAAGCAACCTTTGGAGGTGAGGTTAATGACGAGCGAAACGACGAAGATACTCCACCGGCCACGTCGTATGAAGATACCGCACCCTAAAAGCCGACGCCGCACCCAAACAGCAGCTCGACCAAGACACAATCCGACTGCGGAATTACGCCGCCACAAAAAAAAAACATAACATCCGAAAACACGCCGTACACATGCTTAACGAAGGTGTGATCCTACACCGAGGACGACATGCAACTCAAGAACCAGGACATCTGACTTGGAAGTCGCTATCGACGGCCGGAAAGTTACCGCTCTAGTCGACACAGGAGCCGATTACTCGGTGATGAATTGAACATTCGCTGCGCAGCTGAGGAAATTCACTACTTGGGAGGACCCACAAATTCGCACCGCAGCAGCCCACCTCATTACGCCATTAGGACGATTGACTGTCAGTGACTGTCAAGGACATAGATGACTGTTAAAGTCATCTGTCAAAGGACTGTCAAAGGACATAGATATCCGCGACCTTTGTAGTGTTGCAGATGTTCGCGTGACGTCATATTGGGCATGGATTTTCTAATTGAACATCAGGCGATCATCTACCTTCGATCCAAGCTCATAACGCTTTCGACGGATGGAGCCAACCCCTCGATGACTACCATGAAGCAGTATGTTGCTCTGAGTGTCCTGGATAAACCCTTATCAAGCGTCATGGTCACCGTAGGTGCCACGGGTGCCAAGAACATGGAAGCCATCATCAAGGGGAGCAGGGAGTTGCTTTTAGAGCGAGGAATCGGCATCACAAGAGGCATTGCATATTTCTGCGGTGGAACGACGATTCCTTTCTTCGACGAACTATCCGGCATTCTCGACGCTCCACCCTCTCAGATCCGCAATCCGCATCGAAGCTACAGGGAGTGCTTCTCGTCATCGCCGAAGGTCCAACAAACGCTGATTACCAGGCACCGCATTTTAACCAACCAGCACGCCCGACCTCTCTGCCACAGCCCCTACTGTTCGTCGCAGCCAGAACGACAAGCCATCCGGGACCAAGTGGAAGGAATGCTTCGCGACCACGTTATCAAGCCATCGAAGAGCCCCTGAGCGGCACCGGTTGTTCTAGTGACGAAGAAAGAAGACGCTCTTCGATTCTCCCTTGATTACCGCCGCTTGAACAACATAACGAAGAAGGACGTCTACCCTCTCCCCCGCATATTGGACCGGCTCTGCAACGCCAAATATTTCCCATCGATGGAATTCAAGAGCAGCTACTGGCAAATCCAGGTAAAGAAAGATATAGCGAGAAGACCGCATTCGTCCCTCCAGATGGCCTCTTCGAGTTCAAGGTGATGCCATATGGTCTCTGTTCTGCGCCAGCGACGTATCAGCGAGTGATGGACACAGTGCTGCCAGGACTGCAGTGGCAAATTTGTCAGGTCTTTTTAATGACTCCATTGTCTTCGCCTCGACCTGTGAAAAACACCTAAAAAGGCTTCGAACAGTACAAG
This sequence comes from Amblyomma mixtum, assembly GCF_055824585.1. Taxonomy (NCBI): domain Eukaryota; kingdom Metazoa; phylum Arthropoda; class Arachnida; order Ixodida; family Ixodidae; genus Amblyomma; species Amblyomma mixtum. The sequence goes on along the minus strand of NC_143014.1, from coordinate 377,694,187 downwards.
AGGCCATGTCACCCGGTCTAACTTTGAAAGCAGAGAAGTACCATTTCGCCTATGAACAGCTGCTGCTTCTAGGCCGCATCGTTAGCAAGTGAGGATTACGCCCAGACCCGCACAAAACAAATGCTATCGCACTGTTTCCACCGCCCGTCGATAAGAAAGCTGTGCGCCGATTCATCGTACTGCGCGTGTATTACCGACGATTTGTCAAGAAGTTCTCGCGCATCGCCCAGCCTCTGACCCACTACCAAAGGCATATGTGTGATTCAAATGGCAAGCACCGTAAGGGGAATCCTTCGAGGGACTTCAGAGCCGTTTACAGTCCTCCAGTAGTTTACAGTCCCCACTGATCCTCGCGCACTTTTATGAAAACGCCGAGACTGAAATTCATACCGACGTAAGTAGGGGGGGGGGGCTTAGGTGCTGTCCTCGTTCAGAAAACTGACGGAGTGGCGAAGCTCATCGCGTACGCTAGCCGTTCCCTGTCCAAAGTCGAAGCCAATTATTAGACAACTAAGAAAGAGTGCCTTGCCATCATCTGGGCTACGTCGAAATTCCGCCCGTACCAGTACGGACGACCGTTCAAGGTGGTCAGCGAACACCACGCACTGTGCTGGCTCGCCAGTTTGAAGGATCTCGCCGCCGCGCTCGGTGGAGCCTGCGCCTGCAGGAGTTTGACATCACCGTCGTCTACAAGTCCGGACGCAAGGACTCTCACACCCACTGCCTGTCACGAGCCCCTGTAGATGCACCGCCGCCGGACGACAAACAGGACGCCTTCCTGGGACCCATCACCTCCAGCTCTTTTTCGCAACAGCAACGCTCGGACCCCAACCTAAAATGCCACATCGAGTACTTGAAAGCCAAGGTTTCTTCACACCCCGCCTCGTTCAAGAGAGGATTGTCTTCGTTCTGTTTACAGAATGATGTCCTCGTAAAGAAGAACTTTGCAGCGAACAAAACAGCCTGCCTTCTTGTTGTACCTGCAAGTCTGTGCGGAGAAGTTCTCCAGGGTTCACACGACGAGCCGACAGCTGGACATCTCGGGGTTTCTCGCACCCTCCGCCGAGTTCAAGACAAGTATTATTGGCCCCGAGTGTCTGCTGATATCGCACATTATGTGAAATCCTGCCGAGATTATCAGCGACGACAGACCCCTCCAACCCGACCAGCAGGATTTCTGAATCCCATTGAACCCCCCTCAAGACCCTTTCAGCAGGTCCGCATAGATTTGCTTGGGCCGTTGACCGAAGTCAACATCTGGAAATAAGTGGATCCTTATAGCGAATGGCTACCTGACCCGCTACGCCGAGGCAAAATCCCTACCGAACGGAACAGCAGCAGAAGTCGCCAAATTTTTGGTGGAGAACATTCTTCTGCGACACGGCGGCCCCGATGTGCTCATCACGGACAGAGGAACAGCATTAACGGCGGAACTGCCTCAAGCCATCCTGCACAGCCAAACCAGCCATCGGAGGACAACTGCATACCATCCGCAGACCAACGGACGGACTGACTGACGGATGGACGGACGGACTGACGGACGGACGGACGGACGGACGGACGGACGGACGGACGGACGGATGGATGGATGGATGGGTGGATGGATGGATAGATGGATAGATGGATATATGGATGGATGGATGGATGGATGGATGGATGGATGGATGGATGGATGGATGGATGGATGGATGGATGGATGGACGGACGGACGGACGGATGGATGGACGGACGGACGGATGGAAAAGGCTCACGAACATTTTAAATCGGGGGCCTTTAAAGCATTTTTCGGCCCAATGCGTTCAATGACTGCAGTAACCCAAAGGATCTCGAAGGTGAAGTAACGGCGGAATTTCTGGAATTATTCCGCGGCTTAAGATGCATAAAGAATTGGAGCAAAATGATGCTCAAGGAAGGTTCCCAGGTATTCACCAAAGCGGCACATGCTACGAGAGCCACACAGACGAGAACCCGGCTGCATGGAGTCCTGCGGCACCATCCGGAAAAGAGAGGAACAGAGAGGACTGGGTGAGTCGACTAGTCATAGTACAGAAGAAAGACGGTGACATCAGAAGTGTACGATATGGGTGTAGTTATGACGCAGTGAAACGTAAAAATATGCGAAGAACAGGGCGCCGGACAGGAGAAGACAAGACGAGCGCAGTCCTGCGCTCTCCTACTTCACTCCGGTGTCCTGTCCTTCGTGCAGTTTTATGTTTCATTAAGTAATATCACTGTATGCATGGTTCCACGGCAAGTGAAGGAATCACTTAAGCGCGAACACTCAAGCGTGCTGCTCGGTAATCATTCTCACGCTTAAATGCTCATGCTGATTGTCACGTTATCTCTCTGACTGAATAAATGTCCAGAATATGCACTTTCAGTACGCCCTTTGGCCGCTTTCGGTTTCTTCGCCTGACTTTTAGAATGGCCAGTGCACCAGAGCTCTTCCAAAAGGCCATGTTCCTTTTTTTGACGGCCTCCGATGCGTACTTGTGTGCATCGATGATAACCTGGTGTGGGAGACGCCACTAGAAAGGAGCGTAGCAACCGTTTGAGGAAAGCGCTGGAAAGAGCTCCGACTCATGGTCTGTCTCTTAATTTAAACAACTGCAGCTTTGACATGCAAGAACTCCTATCTTTTAGAGGTGGGGGGGGTGACAAGATTACTGAACAGGGTATTCAGCCAGATCAGAACTTAGTAAAAACTATTTTGGCGGTGCCTGAATCACATGATAAGCGAGATGTTCAACGAATGGTGAGTGTGCTTACGTGCTACTTGAGAACGTACCTTCCCAGGCTGGCGGAACGCACAGCCCCGCTTCGGGAACTGCCGAAAACCAACACTAAGTTCGGTTGGAACAGCGGCCTCTCCAGAGTCTGGATGGACCTGACTAGAGCATTGGCGACGGCCCCTTCTCGCCTAATACTACCCAAAGCTGGAGACAACGGTATCTCTTGATTCATCTTGCTTTTACCTCGGTGCCGCCCTCCCTGAGTGTCACCAGCAGGATTTGAGACCTGCTGTTTATGCTTCTCGAGCTTTGACTGACTGCGAGCGGTGTCAGACAGTAAAAGAGGCGTTAAGCTGTGTATTCGGGTGTGAATGTTTCCACGAGTTTATCTATGGAAAGCACATTCAATTGAAACTAATCATCACCACTAATAAGATCCATATAAAAAAATTACATCGATGACATGCCTCCACGCCTCCAAAGGTTCTTTGCCACATGACCTGTAGCCATGCCTTTAAGTACGTTCCTGGTAAGCATAGTGGGCTTGCGGATGCATTGTCTCGACCACCAATGAGTGCTTCATAACTGCCATTATCACATGAAGACGCCGAGGTTCACGCTGTCTCAGTCCTGTTTGATATGATCACAGAGGCGGCATATCAGATTTTCGGTAGAAACGGCAAAATGGTCAGTCCTCTCCTCGGTGGTGAAATGTGTTTGATACAATGAGGCTGTGCAAGGAGAGTTTAAGCCGTATAGTATGAATCGGAACATAATGTAGTGAACGGCCGGGGTGCTCTTCTAAGGCTCAAAAGTCGTTATGCCTCAAACCCTTCGGACAGAAAGGCTAAGTTGCATGCTGGCCATACAGGAATGAACAAATGCAAGCAGAAAGCACGCCTATTACTGTTTTGGCCTGGGGCGGCAGCGACCATTGAAGGAATGATTAAAAGGTGCTCCCACTGTAAAAAGTATGCCTACCGCCAACCTATTGAACCATTCAAGATGAGACCGCCGTCAGGACACCCCTTGTTTCGGTTCGGTGTAGATCAGCTTCAGTACACCAGCAAATAATGTGTAGTCACAGCACTGCACACATATGCTTCCGCCCCGCCGCTGTGGCTCAGTGGTTACGGCGCTCGGCTGCTGACCCGAAAGACGCGGGTTCCATCCCGGCCGCGGCAGCCGAATTTCGTTGGAAGCGAAGAGGCCCGTGTACTGTGCGATGTCAGTGCACGTTAAAGGGTACAAGGTGGTCGAAATTTCCGAAGCCCATCACTGCGGCGTCCTCATAGCCTGAGTCACTTTGGGACGTTAAACCTAAAACCAAACCTAAAGTCAAGGACAACGCAGCGAGCTATGGAAAGGAAAATGATAGGTGTAACGTTAAGAGATCGGAAGAGGGCGGAGTGGGTGAGGGAACAAACGCGGTTTAATGACATCCTAGTCGAAATCAGAGGAAGAAACGGGATCGGGCAGGGCATGTAATGCGAAGGCAAGATAACCGCTGGTCCTTAAGGGTAACGGAGTGGATTCCAAGAGAAATGGCAAGCGTAGCAGGGGGCGGCAGAAAGTTTGGTGGGCGGATGAAATTAAGAAGTTTGCGCGGATACGGTGGTTGCAGCTAGCAAAGGACAGGGTTAATTAGGGAGACATGGGAGAGGCCTTTGCCCTGCTGTGGGTGTAGTCAGGCTGATGATGATGATGGTGAAACCAAACCAAACCATATATGCTTCCTCTGAACTGAATCGCCGGTTCTGGACCAAGGAGCTATTCTCGACGAATACTGTATCCTCCTGACCAAATAAAGTTTCTCCTGTCCCGCCGATTTGCATTAACACAAATCCTGCGGACAAAGTTGAAGGCGATGAGCTCGATTGGCTCAAGGCATGTAGTCTTTACAAAAGGTTCGGGCAAGGTAATGCCATGTATTTATCAAGGTTTTTGTGTCGCTACTTATGCTCCTGCATTTAGCGAACAGAATGTGTTCTGTTATTAACCCATTCATAAGGAGCATCTACAATTCAAATTTAAACGATGCGTGACTTAGAACAAAACGGACTCCAGAAAATATGCCTCACCGCACAGCGCCACCAGCATAGCGAATGGCACCAGACCACTGTGTCGGCTGCTTCAGCTCGACTAATGGTTTGGTTTGGTTTATGGGGTTTAACGTACCGAAGCGACTCAGGCTATGAGAGACGCCGTAGTGAAGGGCTCCGGAAATTTCGACCACCTGGGGTTCTTTAACGTGCACTGACATCGCACAGCACACGGTACTCTAGAATTTCGCCTTCAACGAAATTCAATCGCCGCGGCTGGGATCGAACCGACGTCTTTCGAGTCAGCGGCCGAGCACCATAACCACTGATCCACCGCGGCGGCTGCTCGACTGATGGGATGGACCCAATATGCCATGTGCTAACGACGGCATGAAACAGTGACATTAGCAAGCACGTTAACATGGAAATATTTCATTCTCGTTACTATTCTCGCCCCAGGGAGGCGAGGCCGTTCAGTATTTCGCTATGACAGGCAAAATTACTGGCACTACGGCTTTCGACCGGAGTGGATTTAATATCAGGCTTTTGTTGCAATTTTGTGATACCATTCTTTCTTGGATTGTATGTTAGCCATGGAGTTTTGCTGCATTCCCTTCTTGTACTTTTTACTCTCCCCACCTCCCTCCCTGTAATGGCAGACATGGCGTTGTGGGAAATTAATTAATTAATTGCGCTTATTTTTTGCGCCTTGCGCTCTCAGTTTGTTGGTGAGCACTCAGTGAATTAAAGGCACGAATTAATTCTAACATTACCATAATGCAATTTCATTCATCCGATACTGTTCGGTTGTTACCATTTCGTGTGACTGTCTGTTACTAGTGAGATCTAGCGAGGGCATAGGGCAAAACCGAATTGAAAGAAAAAATAATAATAACAGAAGTTGAATTGAAATGAAATCACCATATCACCCCTCACGCTCCGTGGATAACGAAGCACCATGCCACAGCTACAATAGCAATAAAGCTGCAAATACACACAGACTGACGAACAAATCTATTCGCCATTGGAATATACGCCTTAGCCATGAGTGTTCAGCGATGTTTGTTAACAAATAGAGCCTCGTGTTTATATAGACAGTTCCAGCCCAATGAAATAATGTTTTCCAGGCTAGCTGCCTGACGTCAACCGCATCGTTCCGCATGTTACAGCTCTCGCAAGATATATTTTCACAACAAAACGTTGACAACAATGTTTGAACGTCCCGGCCAACAGCTTATGCAAGTAAGACATGATGTTGGGCTAGTCGGTTCATGGTTAGAGCGAAATAGAACTGCGCGAAGACGACGGGACAAAAGAAGGCACGAAGCAAATCGTAGTTCGGCGTGCGTCGATTCTCCTTCGCAAGGACGCCGCAAAGTGGCGTCGAATTCGTGAAAAACACCAATAGGCGAATACAGGCCAGGCACAACTGTTACATACTTTCCTCTTGGGTGGAGTGTAATATGGGAAGTGCATCATCATCAGCCTGACTGCGCCCACTGCAGGGCAAAGGCCTCTCCCATGTCTCTCCAATTAACCCTGTCCATTGTCAGTTGCGGCCACCGTATTCCCCAGCAAATTTCTTAATCTCATCCGCCCACCTAACTTTCTGCCGCCCCATGCTACGGTATAGGCTGCGTGCGCTGGTATGGTGGAGCCACCAGCGACCGCATCGCCAGCGCCCCCGCACGGCACTCCTCGCGTTAACTGGATGCCCAGTGTGTTTCAGTCAACCCGTCCGCATAGCAGCCGCGCAGTGACATCGTTGTGAGAATGGCACCTCGGCGGGAGAGCTGCTTTTATGCGGATTTGTGCAATGTTCGAAATTACAGACATTTCCCCGCTGACAATGAGAAGGCAGGAAATGGAGCATACATTGGACAAAAGAGATGTTCTTCTACAAAAAGGTCGTCGAAAAGATCTTGATAAGATAATCGAAATTGCCCTCATTACAAAAGGCCTGGCAGCAGTTCAACGGTTTGTTTTTGTTTGGATTGCTTTTATTTACGTTCCTGAGCAGAAGTTATGAATCGTTGATGAAGGTGACACCAAGAACGAAAAGTGCGCGTGAGCAGTTCGACAGCACACCGCATAAAAACAATAACTGCCGACTTGCAGTATATAGCCATGTCCTTTCGTCCCCAAGGATGTTCTGTAGTGCTGCAAATTCTTACGGTAAGCTTCGTGGCCTGCTGAATGTATTTGGCCGCTGAAAATGTGCTGTACAGCGGTTTAAACTGACCACTTGTAATCCTTGTCAGCTTCTTTACAAGTCTTTTTTTCCCAACCGAAAGGTCTCGTTCCCCGAAGACACTCTCGTATTATCCGAAGAAACGAGAAAAGGCAAGTTCCTCCTTTTATGTTAACTCAGGAATGTTTCCAGTAGACTGCAAGATGACTCTGGGAGGGAATGGGAACCTTGCCGAACGTACCAAGGTTAGAGGACTTTTATTTCAGCTATTTCCTCAAAGCACTGATTAAATGAATGCCCAACGGCATTTTGTAAATAATGTACAAAGCTCCCCTGTCCTTTCACGCTATCGCTACCTTTCACTATCGCTGTCTAAAAACTGAACGAGTTGCATCCACCTTTTGCTCCACGGCCACCTGGATCGAGCGCGCGGCGGGGTTGTTTGCCCCCACCTTTCGCCCCCTCTGTTAACCAGATGGCGCCACGCACTCTCCCCAAACTGCAGCGCACGGAGCCTATAGCCTTCTCTTGGAATCCACTCCGTTACCGTTAAGCACCAGCGGTTATCTTGCCTCCGCATTACATGCCCTGATCAAGCCCATCCGCTTTGGTCAGTTGTCATGGTTCAAGAATGCAGCGCAAAAACACAGGGACAAACGAAGAAGTGGACAGGACTGGCGCTGTCCTGAAAAAAGAAAGAGCCCCAGTCCTGTACACTTCTTCGTTTGTCCCTGTCTTTTCGCGCAGCATTCTTTAACCATGACAACTGACCAACAAGCTCAAACAGCCACTTTAGTTGGTCAGTTGCTCCGCAGCCTCTGGGGACTAATCATCATCATCATCATCCTGACTACGTTCACTGCAGGGCAAAGGCCTCTCCCATGTCTCTCCAGTTAACCCTGTACTTCGCCAGTGGCGGTCACCGTATTCCCGCCGAGGGTTAATTGGTTTGTTCACAGAAGCTGTGAAGGTGACGGTTGCGCGAAGACGGGACGAACCACAACGAAGAGACACACACAAGTCTCTGTGTCTCTTCGTCACAACAGCATGTACCAACTAGGCCCAACCGAAGTTTCATCGATGTTCACAGAAGGTTGTGGCCAAGTACTACACCAAGGTGGCAAAGTCCTGCTCCGATGGGGGAGTGCGTTGTCGGTTCTGGTCACCGAGTTCAGGCCGCACCCCAGGCCTGGTTATGCAATTCCATCGACATGCGGAGTTAGTTTTTTTCTTTAACCCCGTGGAAAATTCCGCGGCACCGAGATTTGAATCCCGGTCGTCTTGCACGCGAGGCGGATGCCCTACGTCTACGCTGCAACTCTTCAGAGCGTTCCTCCGCATTTCTAATCTAGCTATTTCTCTCTCCGGATCTACAACCTTCCTCACAAATATATTCCCTCACCATTTCCAATAACTCGCTGCCTATGTGGACTTTCGAGCCCAATAAACGCACTCAGGGAGAAAAAAGAAGCAATACTGTATTGAGTTCAGGCGTTAGAAGGAATCCAAAACCGAGCTGCTCGTTTCATAACATCCAAATATGATTCTCGGCTGAGCGTTACTGGTATCAAATCTTCCATTGGTCTAACTCCCCTGTCATCACGAGGTAAGATAGCAAGACTTTGCCTATTTCACAAACTTTATCATAATTTCCCGCATTTACGTATAAAAGCCTTATACTGCCCCCCCCCCCCCCCCTGGAGATCCTCCCGACGTGTGTTTAATTGCAGTAGTGCTCAGCGCATTCGCGGTACCACTAACGCTTTCAATAATTCATTTCTGCCAACTGTTATATCCGAGTGGAATGTACTTCCAGACGGTATTGTCAATGAAATCAACCCAGTAAAATTTAAACGCTTATTGGTCGCTCATTTTTCTACTCAATTCCTGTAGAAAGCCTTTTTATTCGCTTATTTACTGCCTTGTTAATTTCAATGTGTTTACTGTGTTTATTTGTGCTTGCCACATATATTTGTGTTCTACCTTTGTGACCCGTTATTACCATTTGTAACCCTCCCCCCTTGTGTAATGCCCCATTAGGGCCTTTAAGGGAAAATAAATGATGATGATGGTGATGATGATGAAGCGTAAAGAGGGAAATGCCGCAGTCTGTACCCTACCAGAATGCTCCCGAACCCGCAAGACGAGAGGTTCCTTGAGGGGGAGGGGAGGGGGGGGTGTAAGGGCTTGGCCGCCCCCAGGATTACATAAGTATACGTGCTCGGTAACACGCAGTGCCACGGGGCAGCGCAAACAACCGCGATAGCGAGTCGTTCGCAGAAGCTCGACGACGCTGCTGGTGTTGCTGCTCTGCCGGTGTTGCAAGCGACAAGTGGCGACCTGAGGAGCGCTTTCGGCGGAACTCCGTCGTCCGAGCAGCCGGCTGTTTGCTTCGTTTTGTTAATCGCGGTCATTGCTTTTTTATCGGGCTGAGAGGGACGACTCCACTCGCTCGACGCCAGGCGCGGAACAAAATAAAAAAGAAGGTCCGGGGTGCGCATTAAAGCTGTGCCGCGCGAAGTGACAAACCAGTAAACAATAACTCTGAAACGAGCAGTGCATCAAGCAAACGAACCGAGGTGTCAGATCATCGTGGCGAGGTCATGCGTCAGGTGGTAATCCTAGCGTCCCCTTACCCCCGAGACGCCGTGCTTGTCGTCCACATGAAATGAATTCGCTGTACAGCAACGCCATATGAATATTGGCCGAAGAAAGACGTGTTGAACAGTGGCGTAGCCAGAAATATTGCTCGGGGGGGGGGGGGGGGGGGGGGGCTCATGTTGCAGCGCGGCCTCCTCATAGAATTTGTGGAGGGATGAAACGCAATAATAATAACTGCATTGCCATATTGACAATGCCATTGTGTATTAGATAACGCTACACATGTCTAGACAAGTGAAATATGTATTTTTTTAAATAAAAGAATACATTCGTATGTCTTAAAAATCGTGGCAGATATAACTGATACCGATGCTTCCATGTTCTTGCGTATTTAGTAAGTACAGAAAATATCACACGAAATCTAGACCTATATCCGTCTGAAACTAGCAAAGTAGTGCACGCCGCTGGTATGAAAAACGTAAAGGCCATGACATTAGCAACTATAGAGGACAGATATTTTAATGAATCTTTGTCGTTCAAGGACCTTTACATTTTTGCACGTATGCAATGGCCAGGAAAAACATCTCAATGACGTTGTCCTTCGTTCCTGTGTCCTGCGCAGCAGCAGCTGCCACCAGTCTTGTATTGCGAGTAATTTCATCGAAATTTTAGTCGCAACAGCGAGCGCATGGACAAACGGGGAGTTCTGCAAAATATACATTAGAAGTGCGAACATGAAACGTAGTATAAGAAATGCGAAGATACAACTTGATAAAGGACACAAAAGTGTCGCTGAAGACATTCACTGTATGTATACAGAAAACCTCGCAACAAGATATTTAAATACACGTACATATGTCTCCATTAAATCTACGTGTCTAAGCAAAAGTCAATCTATATAATGCGTCAAAGAAGGCAAATAAACACCTTGCGCAATCACAGATAGTAAACTTTACACACGGAAAGACAGACGATCCAAGGAAGGAAAAAACTGTGATAGCAGAAGTCGCGATATGAGCGTGGGGCACATCAGCTGGCTCCTAGTCTTGTATTGCCTGCAGGAAAATGAATGCATGGTAAGAGATAAATCTGACCTTGTTTTATTTCTCAATGGTTTGGCACCTCCTGTGCCTAGCAAGAAACGTTTGGTCCACCTCTTTGTTGCATTTCGCTTGTCAGCTAAGGGCTATAATTCCATAAGGGCTATCTTTGTTGCAGTTTTAATGCATTGATCCCTGCCGGCACTTGCAGTTAGAACTGGGGCGCGATTACGAGTCGCTCAAAATCGTCTCAATCGGAAAGTGTCTCAAAAAGTGCCTCATTTGCCCCGTTCCTATTGGTCGGTCGTGACCAGCGGCCATATTGTTTTTTTTTGCGTCACCGGCTGACGTCATAAAACGGGCAGAAGTGTTTACGTTGCTTACCTAATTATGCGAGACGATTGAGACGATTTTTCGGGATTGGAACGAGTGGTCTCAAACCGCTTGAGACAGAAAATGGCGGTTGTTTACATGGCCGGTGGCCGCGGGAGCAACGGTGTAAGAGGGTGCATGAAGACGGTTTTGACGTGCCGGACGAGTTTTTTCGATGTTTTGACATACGAAGGAGCACAATGGCTGTGCGACGAACTCGCCATTGAACTTGGAGGTGTGCGGGTGAGTGCGCGGTCAGTGGAGCGGCAAGTCTGTGCGCGCCTTCGCCGCCGGTGGGTTTCAAGACACCGTCGGAAATGAAGTAAACGTCGGCGTAGCCCAACCGACTGTGAGCAAGTGTTTGCGGTGAGTTGCGGAGACCACTGTCAAAGTTAAGTCGCAGAAGGTGCGCGCTTTCCGGCGAGACCCCCAAGACAAGGCGGCGGCGAAGGGGGACTTCCTTCGCATAAACTTTCGCCACCACAGTATCCACGGCGGCGTCATCCGAGCATCATCGGAACGGAACGGCAACAACGCCAACACGAATGTCAAGTGCTTAACCCGAAGCGGGCGGCATGAGTTGGTTACGAGGCGTCGTGAGTGATTGTTGGCGCAGTGACCGGGCGCGTGCCGGCTCTTAATTCCCGCAGTGAGATTGCAAGCTCCCAGCAGCTGCACCGGTCTGCTCCCGTTTGTCGGCAGTTGCTGCAGTGTGATTATTAGAGAGCGGATTTTAGGCAAATGCCTATTTTTTTCAACGCTTCGTAGGCGTACCATTTTTACATATGAGCACGAATTAGGTGTTGACAATATGTTTAATAGTCTTTTTATAGTGCCTATAAATGCCTATTTTGGGTGTCAGTGCCTATAAATGCCTATTTCCGACGTCGGTGCCTAAAAATGCCCGATTTTACAGAAAAGGGCCTTTAAATGCGCTCTGGTTTTGCTTTCAGATTCTGTTTACATTCGAATCCATTTCGGTTTTAAGTAGAACACACACGTGGCAACATTAGATGACCTCGTCAGTTGGCTGTGGTCAACACTCCACTACGCCGGCTGTGTACATAATACCTATTTTCCTATTTTCTGCCATTTTATCGAGGCAGCTTATTGACTTTGGCTGTTAAAGTCGTAGCTGACCAGATTGCACCACATTTCGGAAAGTATAGGGAGTAAGTTATAGGTAGTCCAAATATTTTCCGGTTGGTTCCATTTGAAACCAACTGTAAAATGTTCCATAAGCCTGCTGGAAACAGTTTAACTGATTAAAATTTCCACCTGGGTATACCCTGCCTTATTTTCGTTCCTTGTGCCCCAGCTGCATGCCATCTTCAAGAAATGGCATTTGGCGGTAATCTCGGAGCAGGCCACACTAGAAAGCTGGCAGTCGTGCGTGTATACGAAAACACATTCGTGCACTCAAACCATGGAGTAAATGACTCTAACAATATTTATTTAATGCTTGCATGAAGGCCACTCTTCTGGCGTCCCTCCCACGCCACATTCCCTCGATCCTTAAATCGAAATGGTTTCTTGTGCAATGTCCCTGTAAACGATTGTGCAATGTCCCTGTAAACGAACTGCTAACAAAAGCACCAGAAGCGGCGCTGGCGCATCACGAGTTGTCGCATCACGCCTCATTAGTCGTTATTTTCAAGTGGTAAGGGATCTGCACCGGGCTTCTCAGCCATGCCGAAAGGAGAGACCTCAAAGAGCGCATTGATTCGGCAATGGACTACTGATTCCCCATGCTACACTGCAGATGGTGAAACTGTCTTCCGCCAACCATGCGGAAAGAAGATGAACACGTGTAACAGACGTGTTTTATGGAATCATTTATTGCAATCATCCGAAATTTGTGAGACGTTCCACTGCAGCTCCTCACCACGTTTATTTTACCGCGTGCCGCTAATTCAAGTAGATTGTCTGTGGTTTTATGAAATTTGCGTATTGCCCTCGTATATATTATAGCTCAAAGGCTCAGCTCTTCACGCCCTAGTTATTAGTATGTTTCATATCCTTTGTAGCAGATATCCTTGTGTTTGTCTCGTAGATTTCTTGCGAAAAAAAGTATCATCTGTACCAGCATGAAAAAACTGCAGGACACCAGGCAAATGTCCAACGCCAGAAGCCCTCAACCTCAAGGCAATGGTTCTTGACACAAGCCGTTAAAGATAATCGGAAAAATCCTTTCTGCACTGATTATGCGAGGCCTTAGTGGCGGCAAACATTCCATGGACAAAAATCGAAAATCCGGTATTCAAACAGTTCCTACTGAGGTATTGCAATATCAACGTGCCATCTGAATCTACACTGCGAAAAAACTACCTCAGACCTCTGTATGAAGAAACCCTTGGAAAGATACGAGATGAGATCGGCGACTCCTGCATTTGGATCTCCCTAGACGAAACAACGGATGCGAAGGGACGGTTTATTGGTCACTTCCTAGCAGGAAAGCTTGAATCTGATGAGGTGGCAAGGCCATTCCTTGTATGCTCTAAGCCTTTGGAGAGGATCAATGGGGAAACTATAGCCTGCTTTGTTAACCAATCCTTAAAAGTGCTCTACCCAAATGGTATGGAAGACAGCAAGGTTTTGCTTCCTTACACGGATGCAGCAACCTATATGCACAAGGCCGCATTTCTTCTGAAGCCGTTCTACCCGCACATGGTCTATGTCACCCGCCTAGCGCATGGGCTGCACCGTATTTGTGAAGAACTCAGAAAGCACTTCAAGGACGCTAAGGAACTTATTGCTTCAGTCAAGGGTGTGTTTTTGAAAGCGCCTTCTCGTGTGTGCGCGTTTAAAGAGCAGTTGCCGGAAGTGCCTCCCCCGCCGGAGCCTATCATCACATGTTGGGGAACGTGGCTGGAAGCCGTTGAATACTACAGCTACCACCTTTCTGACTTGAAGACAGTCATAAAAAGTTTCTCAGGTGATGAAAGTGCTCTAGTCAGGAGGGCTCAAGCTGCCCTCTCTCAGGACAACCTCCAAGGAGACCTCGCGTACTTCTGCGCTAACTTCACTTTTCTTGCGAGCACTATAAAAAAAATGAAATGTGGGGGTGTAATGCTCACTACCAACATTGGACTAATTGAGAATGTGCAGCAACGAATCGCTGCTCTTCCTCACGGAGAAGTTGCCGAAAAAAACCGCGCAAAGTTGCAGTCCGTCTTTGACAAAAACGAGGGGTTCTCAGTCCTCAAGCAAATTTCAGTACTTACCGGTGAAAATTCAATGATACCGAACAGTGTAAAGCCATCAAATGTTCCTAAGTACAAGCACGCTCCTGTAACATCCATTGATGTTGAGCGTTCCTTTTCAGCATACAAGCTTGTTCTTACTGATAAGAGGCATAAATTTGAGTCCATCAACCTGGAGATGGTGCTTGTCTGCTACTGCTTCGATAGCCTTAACAGTGATTTCTAGATGGATGATGTTTATTTTACCATGGATCCTCGTGGATGTACGTAGGCCCGTGCAGAACTATGATTCTTTTCGGCATATTCCGCATCAAGCAGCACTGTGTGTAACATTTTCTAGCATCTCGTATTTATGGTTTCCAGACCCTTCTAATGGCAAGCACCATTTGATAGTCGCGTGGCTCCAGACACTTGAAGCCACAAACTATAAAACACTGTTTACACAAATGACAACATATTTATTAATGTTGAAGCATCGTGTATGCCTGCAATTAATAAGTTCAATTCCTGTGTGAGCGAAGACTGAACTCATTTGTCAGATGCTTTGAACTGACAATGTTTCTATCAATTTCTAAGTGCATGGCCTCCTGTTAAGGTGTTCATTGTTTCTACTTTTGTACAAGACAAGCGAATTGTTTGTTTCGAGGTATACCAAAGTGTTTTAAAAGGGTTGGTAACCGTCGGTTTTCCTCTGCTGAAGCATGTGTATTGTACGAAAAGTTGCGCGACAGCATTAAAAAAAACGGCTTCTAATGTTCGCACCTTGCTTAAGGTCCCAAATCATTCCTGCTGTGTTTTTGTTTTATTTTACGGCAGATATTGCGCGCTGAAGTTCGGAACTGTGTGCACTTTTGATGAAATTTATAGTGCCTATTTCTCTCCGTTAGGTGCCTAAAATGCAATTTTAGCCGCCTATTTATGGCGCCTAAAACGTGCTTTTTAGTGCCTAAAAATCCGGCCTCTAGTGATTATTCATGGTCGCCTGGTATTTTCTGAACAAAACTAAATAGAACCACGCATCGCCCTTTGAGCACATTTGCCGTCGATAGCAGGCTAGGTGAGTTCACACTGGCGAGTCGCGGAGGTCGCGCGACAGGCTTAAATCGATTTATTACGCTCCCTCCCCGCTTTACATGTACTTCGGAAACCGTAACTAATTGACCGAGATCGGTCGCCTAGAATACTAGCGCGACGTTTGCAACTCGCCAGTGTGAACTTGCCTTGAAGCTGCCTTCGCGGGTTTTCGAGCCAAGCGCTCCTTCCAAATTGATCTCGACAGACTCGTAGCAATCACTGCCTTTAAACAGATTTTTGCGCGCACTTAAGACGTCTGCGCAGTACTTTGATTCTACGTAATGTGTAAAAAAAGAGGACAGCCGTCGAATCAGCTGATTTTTTTTTCTCGCTGCCATGTTTACGATGGGTGAATATGTGGGTGGAGGGATAAGGCTGAATGTAGCTGAATCCTTTGAATCAGGCGGCAGCTCACGCCACCTAGCCGACGCTTTTCCAGCGTCAGTGCGCTCTCGCGGCAGCAAAAGTGACTGAAGAGCAAACTTAATTGCAGAACTGAGAACGCTTCTTGTTTTGCTTATTGTTGTTATGTTTGAAACATAGTTTATTGGGAAAATAAAGCATTGTTCATTTTATTAACGGCTTGTTTACAGCAAAACGTTTGCATACGGTCCCCTATTGCGCAACTAAATGCTTCCTGGGTGGAGCCCTGCTACTAGCCGCTAAAGCCCCTAGCTAGGGACTTCACTGGCCACCGCTGATTGGTTGTCTTCGCGTTCGCATCTCGCGGTGTCGTCATTTTGACGTCAGAGTCTCAAAATTGAGACAAACTCGTAATCGCGCCCCAGGGACGGTATTACGAGTTATCGTCTCAATTTTGAGACTCTGACGTCAAAATGACGACACCGCTAAATGCGAACGCGGAGTCAACCAATCAGCGGTGGCCAGTGAAGTCCCTAGCTAGGGGCTTTCGCGGCTAGAAGCAGGGCTCCACCCAGGAAGCATGTAGGTGCGCAATAGGGGACCGTATGCTAACGTTTTTCTGTAAACAAGCCGTTAATAAAATGAACAATGTTTTATTTTCACAACAAACTATGTTTCAAACCTAACAACATTGAGCAAAACAAGAAGCGTCCTCAGTTCTGCAATTAAGTTTGCTCTTCAGTCACTTTTGCTGCCGCGAGAGCGCACTGACGCTGGAAAAGCGTCGGCTAGGTGGCGTGAGCTGCCGCCTGATTCAAAGGATTCAGCTACATTCAGCCTTATCCCTCCACCCACATATTCACCCATCGTAAACATGGCAGCCACAAAAAAAAATCAGCTGATTCGACGGCTGTCTTCTTTTTTTACACATTACGTAGAATCAAAGTACTGCGCAGACATCTTAAGTGCGCGGAAAAATCTGTTTAAAGGCAGTGATTGCTACGAGTCTGCCGAGATCAATTTGGAAGGAGCGCTTGGCTCGAAAACCCGCGAAGGCAGCTTCAAGGCAAGTTCACACTGGCGAGTTGCAAACGTCGCGCTAGTATTCTAGGCGACCGATTTCGGTCAATTAGTTACGGTTTCCGAAGTACATGTAAAGCGGGGAGGGAGCGTAATAAATCGATTTAAGCCTGTCGCGCGTCCTCCGCGACTCGCCAGTGTGAACTCACCTACTGCTATCGACGGCAAATGTGCTCAAAGGGCGATGCGTGGTTCTATTTACTTTTGTTCAGAAAATACCAGGCGACCATGAATAATCACACTGCAGCAACTGCCGACACAAGGGAGCAGACCGGTGCAGCTGCTGGGGGCTTGCAAGCTCACTGCGGGAATTAAGAGCCGGCACGCGCCCGGTCACTGCGCCAACAATCACTCACGATGCCTCGCAACCAACTCATGCCGCCCGCTTCGGGATAAGCACTTGACATTCGTGTTGGTGGTGTTGCCGTTCCTTTCGGATGATGCTCGGATGACGCCGCCGGGGATACTGCGGTGGCGAAAGTTTATGCAAAGGAAGTCTTCCTTCGCCGCCGCCTTGTCTTGGGGGTCTCGCCGGAAAGCGCGCACCTTCTGCGACTTAACTTTGACAGTGGTCTCCGCAACTCACCGCAAACACTTGCTCACAGTCGGTTGGGCTACGCCGACGTTTACTTCATTTCCGACGGTGTCTTGAAACCCACCGGCGGCGAAGGCGCGCACAGACTTGCCGCTCCACTTACCGCGCACTCACCCGCACACCTCCAAGTTAAACGGGGAGTTCGTCGCATAGCCGTTGTGCTCCTTCCTATGTCAAAACGTCGAAACAACTCGTCCGGCACGTCAAAACCGTCTTCATGCACCCTCTTACACCGTTGCTCCCGCGGCCACCGGCCATGTAAACAACCCGCCATTTTCTGTCTCGAGCGGTTTCAGACCAATCGTTCCTGTCGCAAAAAATCGTCTCAATCGGCTCGCATAATTAGGTAAGCAACGTCAACACTTCTGCCCGTTTTATGACGTCGGCCGGTTACGCAAAAAAAACAATATGTCCGCTGGTCACGACCGACCAATAGGAACGGGGCAAATGAGGCACTTTTTGAGACACTTTCCGATTGAGACGATTTCGAGCGACTCGTAATCGCGCCCCAGATGTCTACCTCCAGCATTTTGGCCAATGTGGGTGTCGCCGATGTGATAGCGTCAAGTGCATGACGCGTCACTTTGCCATGACGCGCACTGATAGCAGCAGCGGATACACTGCAAAAAAATTCCGTGAATGTTACGTACAAACTCTCCATAACAGAGCAAACGCTTGCTCTGTTGCATCTAAAATGGAGGGTCCATCCGTAACACATTCGTGAAGGTGGCTGGCCGTATTATGCATTTTCTGAAACGTATTACTCGCCGTAACTGTTGGCCCCCGGACTAGGCACCACATGATGTCCCATTTCCGATCTGTGTGGTTTACTCTTGTTCAACAATGTCCGCAAACTAGCATGGCGAAAATGAGATTAACCACGTGTGCAAAGGTGAAGATCCGAGGGGGGGTGATGATCAAATTAGACCCAAGTGACGCATAATGTTGCTTCAACGTTGAGGGATTGCTACAAGTTGTGAGCAACATTAAATAACAAAGGACTTACTTTGATATAACTTTAAAAGAAGGACGTTGACTTCATAAAAAATGTTTTCACCATGTTGCTAGCCACATGACAGGGTAAAAATGAATAAATGCATTCAATAAATAATTTAGAAATGCAGCGCAATGAGGTCAAGAGTTAAAAAAACATTTAGACACAGACAATGGTTAGACAACTTCTCCAAATTAAAACTGAACACCAGCTGAAAATACAGTACAAACATGATGAAAGTGCACAAGGTGAAAGCAGAATTTCCGTCTGCCGTTTGATAAGGCAACGAACCACTGAGAAACCCAAAAGCATGGGCAAACAAATTTGTGAATGCAGTGCAATGTAGCAGTCACATCTTTGCTACACAACCATCAATCAAAAACGCTAACTCCTTCATGGATAACAAAAGCACAGGCACAACAAAATATTGCTCATTGCAATGTTTAATTTATTAGGTACCTATAGCCGGCCATTCATGCCTGGTCTTCCTGCGGATAAATGAAACGCTGCCAAAAAGCAGTGAGCAGCCATAATTGCTGCAGTGACAAGGAGGATGTGCACCGTTGGTGCTGTTCCCTCATCCTGAGTAGGAAATAATAGCTGTTTTTTCTGGAATGTACTCTGGAAGCATGAATTTCCTATCCACCCTTATTTAGCTTGCACTGACACGACCCATCATGAACTCTGCAGCTTTGACAAAAACATGTGGGCCAGTCGACAGCCACAGAAGACTGTAGAACCCTGCTAACTTGCAAAAAACCAGTGCTCAGAAAGCAAAACTTGACAAAAAAATGAGGGGTTCCTTATACGCACTGTTTTTATATGGTACTAAGAATGCGGCTAAGACATGGCATGAATATTGTTTCGCCTGTGCTAACATATTACTGCAATGTAAATAACGAAACATGCCAGCATTGCACAACATGCTGTAAGACTTACAAAATACACCCCCTGCAAGGCTACCACATGCCTCTTACGTGCGGTAATGTTTATATCTACCAAACTATCTAGACTAAAATGAGACACCAAGCCTCTTACATCTGGAGATGTGTACCTCCCATGCGATTAGAGTGATTGCAGATGCTCCTTCTTGATGGCATTTCAGTTGCTAGGTGTGGAATGACCGGATACGAAGGTGAACAACTAGACACCAACTTTTTAGGCAACATAGCAATGAGCAATGTGCCTTGGCTTTTCTTCTATCCAAAAAGTTTGATGTTCCATGTTCTGTGTTTACGTAACTGCTTGCATGTGCTCATTTTGGCTTGCTGGGAGGTTCTTTTCTTTGTTAAACTAGCTTTAACTCTGGCCTCAGTCCCCTGCACCTTCTTTTTTGCTAGTGTTCACCTTAAGTCATATGCAAGCTCACGCAGATCTCTACTTTTCTATGTTTCCAACTGTCACATCTTCTCTGCCTTCGTCATGTCCATCACTGCATCCGACGCCTTCAAGTATGCTGTGTATAATCACCTTAACTAATCTGCCTATTACACATGTATTTTTGTTAGCCACCCATTCCTCTCTCTGGCGCTGATAGGACCTGAGAGTAAATAAATGAATTGTAGTCTAAGCTAAGTCTCAGCAAGCATGCATTATGTTCAGTTTATTTTACCATGCTGAGCAGTAAAGAGTGGAAGGAAATAAGCTGCTAAGTGGAGCTTGACATGCCTCTCGCCCCTACACTGGAAAGCAGCAGGCAAGGCATACATAACCACTAACGACAACAGAACATGCCAAGTGTGAAGTAAATCAGTAATGTTCCTCGCATTTATCACAGGGCATACTCTCTGCTCAGTAATTTATTACCCCCTTAGACATTCTGCAAGGAGTGTATACAATGATGTGTCACCACAATACAATGAGAATCATTAACCCTGTGCCAGTACAACAGCAAAGAAATTTATGCCCAATAAATGCACTGCTTACATGCAACCAAGAGGCAAGAATGGGCAACCTGGCACATATATGGAAAATAAGCTCCAAATAATAAAGAATGACATTTGAGCAGCCGCTCATTCCCCCCACCCCCTCCCTAAAAAAAATATGAAAAAGAGTCCTCTTCACACGGCACGTTTGAAAGATGCGGCTGTAACGTTTCCGACAGTTCAACTACGTGTGAAATTCAGATACAAATAACGCCAACGCATGCGGTGGGAAGCGAGGCGCCAGGGCGCCGGCAAACAGTAATCGTCTTCAGGTATCGACTGGTTCCACCTCCTGAGGGCCGCTGCTCGACGAATACCACTCATGGCCACGTTCACATCCGACAAGCTTGTAATAAACATTAGACAGGTGTTTATCATGACGCAGCAGCAGCTCATCACTGCTATTGGCCAGTGCTGAATTTTTTAGTTTGATAAACGAAATCATCCACCGAAACGCGCGTCGACTGTTCCTCGCCAGGTTCTTGCAGTCCCACGAGGGTGAGCAGCTTTTCCGCCGGCTTCGTCTCCTCTTTAGTGCAGGGCCACTGGCATTGTGACGCACATTCTGCACGGTCGTTTTACTATGCATCGATGCCGCATGGTACAGCAAGCGGTCGTACACTCCAATGCGGCGTACGGGCCGCACACATACACACACCGTAACGACAATACAGCGCGCAGGACGCACGCAGCGAACACGGAAGAACAAAAACCGTTCTAAAGCGCCTGTTCACTCAACACCACACATACTCCGCAACTCCGCGCATGGTTCCGACCGTTCCGACTGCGGGCTTGGCTAGCGCTTCGACTCGTCATGGCCAAGCTGCATGCCCTGCGCTCTTGTGGTAACAACGCTCATGAAACGAAAATAAAATTTTAATATGTAAAACCATTCAAGTTGTCAGCTAAAAAAGCTACGGTAAAAGTAAGTACATCTGATATGTTTTCAAGGTGGTGCGCTTTTGCGGCGTCAGCGATGTAAGCATGGAAGCGAATACGCGAATGGGGCTATGAATTTCCCGTGCAGCTCTGCTAGCCACCATAGCTTTACAAATGGCATCGTGCTCAACGTTTTGCGCGGCACTTGCCCGCATGAATTTTACTTCTTCCGTGCACACATGCTTGGTGAGGTGAACGGTGGTCGGTGCGAACAGTTTGAAGTTTAATCGACTGAAAATTGCTCAAGGAAAGTCAGCGGCATTGCATTTTTTATTGTTTCTGTGCATCGCGAGTGACTGGCGGCAGCCACACGGCATCGTCTCCGGTTTGGTGAACTTGTGAGAAGGTGAGCAATTTGTTCTCAAATTTTGAAAGCGGTTTTTTTGTTTGTATTGTAACCCTGTGTCTCGTCGCATGTTGTGTTCACGGTAACATCAGCACAACGTGCATGCGCTTTCTGTTTCTATTTGAAGTATCATTGGTCGGTCAGCGTAAACTTTTGGATTCAATTAAGCACAAGCTGTCCATGTTGGTAGTGCGTGTTGAATGTGCTTGTCCTGTCCGCTCTCCCTGTGTTCTGCGTGTATTTCTCTGCGCCGTTTTTAGATGGATCGATACCAACTAGCCCAACTTTCTGCTTTACTGAACTCTATTTGAGATCATTCTGCGCTCGAGATGGTCTTCTGATAATTTATTTATTACCAGGTATAGTCTAGAGATTTGGAACCGTTCATCCCACTGCAACAGTGCTGAATAGCTGTTTTGTGTTCATGCATCTGCTGTCCTTAAACTTTTCGGTAATCATTCGCGTGGTTCCTTTGGATCTGGACAACCGGCTACTGTTGCTAGGGGCGCCTCGCCGCAGAGCCCTTGGGGACGCCCAGTGGGTCAGCTGTTTGTCCAGGTGCCAAGTTACCAATCGTACCATTCCAGACATTTTTTTTCTGTTCATCAACCTCATATTACTTGCAAAAATCACAGTATGTAATTGGGCACTAAAAACATTGGTAACTTATACACATTTCAGGACAGTTCAGAGAAATGAAATGAAAATTGGTTTTGAGGAAAGAAAATGGGGCAGTAACTGTCTCACTTCTCTCGGTGGACTCCTGAACCTAAGGGAAGGAATAAACGAGGGAGTCTAGAGAGAAATGCACATGCAGCATCAGTATTCTCTCTGTAGACTTTTCGAGACCTGGATTCATTCCTTCTAGGACAGTGCCAAGCAGTAGGTGAACTGCACACACATTTATTTTCCTCTGGTGCAAAGTAAAGAGTGAAAATGTTATAAGACAAGTCTCTACCCTGTTTCATTCTCACTGCATTTGCTCAAAGCATAATATGAAATGCTGTGTTTCTTATACCCTGGTTTCCTTTATTTTGAGCAGTAGGTATTGACAATGAACATCAAGGCAACTCCACTCTCATTGCTGGTTGCTGCTTTCAGGTTTCCTCCATGATTTTCTGTTTGCTCAGTCCTGACCTTAACATATTTTCTTCTGCGGCTTAGCTTCGAACTATTGGCTAGGTTACATGGTTCTTCTACTTCTATGTTCACTGTGAGGTTTGAGAGCTTGTTGCTTTGTTCTTTTTTATAAGCATCTTTGTCTTCTCGAGGCTGATTGGCAGTCCGGAACAGAGACCACATGCATTGTTTATGTTAAGATGATGACATGATAGCCTAACAAGTCGTATCGTTGCCACTCGAGCCTCTTGTGTACTTGCTTTGTCGCACTGGGAGCAAAAAAGTTTAGCGGAAGTCGCGATTAGGCGCACTTTTGTTTAGACTAGTGGCAAAGGTTTACTGTTGCTTCGCAGTAAAGCGCTCCCACCTGTTGCGCACGAGCATTTAGATGGCTGTTAAATGCTACTATCAAGGATTTAGCCATTGTAATGTCGCAGGTCTGTTGTGTAGGATTTCAGATCATTGTCTTGCACTGTCCCTGAAGCCTGTTGTCTGTCAGTCACGCCACTATGCTGTTGTATTTCTGTCCAGTGTAAAAAATATTTTCTGTGATTATGCTACACGCACAGGTTCATGGGGAAGTAAATATTTTGTGTCGCTTCAACCGCATAAAGCTTCAAAATGAACACATGCAAAAACACATGCTGTTAAAAGCCTTGGCTTGTGTAACCCATGTGTGAGGAGAATACTATTATGGCCGGGATTCTTGCATTGCAACCTATTAAATTCCTTTTTTTTTGTAAAAAGAATGGCGTGAGGTTTCATGAGTTACAGCTCTCTTTCATTGCTTGCTCAGAGAAAGCATTTGTTGTAAGTAAGCAGTAGTCGCTTTTTTCTATTGTTCAAGTAGCAGCATCAGCATGCCTCATCATTTTTGTCTTGAATGACTGAATGTGCTTCCAGAGCATTGCCTTCTTTTTTTCTTGTTGCTTATTCAGCATGCAATATTGTGTCTATAGATTACACTTTAGCATTATTTTGCATTCTCCCAAGCAAATTTTAGGCGAACAAATTCAGAAGCTCCTTGTATTGGCCTTACATGCTCGCTATTAATGCAGAAGTAATTATATGCCACAATAAACACCAAATCTACATCCTTCAGAGTGGGTGTAGAAGCTTGTCTCCAGACTCTTGCCTTCAAGGAGTTCTTACAGGTTTCACATATCTGCTTGGTGTTGGAAGTGGCAGCTTTGACTGATAATGATATACATTAGACTCACATTATGCATTTACAGTTAGGCCGGAACGAAATGCGAACATACATGTGCAGTACTTTTCTACTTTGCAGCGAGGTACACATTTAGAAAGGGTTCATATATGTGTATTAGTTAGATCTCTTAACCAGAAACAGGATTCAGGCTAGCTGCATACTCAAGCTGAAATCACACAGGTGAAATATTTTGTCTTGTTCATAGGCGCTGTTTGCATTTCATTCCAGCCTGATTGTGCACTACTGCCATAGCAGGTACCCCATCTAAACGAGACACGTGTGTGAAGAAATGTGCAGCTACAAACATTGCATACTTGGTTATTCATAATGCTTTTTTTTCTCATGTGCATAGAACAATGTCCAGCTACATTGCTTGCTTTGTTGTTACTACTTCTATTTTTCCGCTAATATTAAACTGCATATTAATCGCAGAGACCCGATGTTCAACTGAATGATCCGTGTCCCACTAGGAAGGCAAAAGCATCACACCTAGGGCTCATTCACCGCCCTTCATCCCTCTTTTGGTTTCAGTCGGTCAGTTATGCTATTAATGAATATAATCACTTTATAGCACAAGTATCAAGTATATATGAAAATATATTTTGGGCTAAATGAGGTTAACAAGTTTTCCACTCTGCACAATGGTATGGTTGGTCTTGTACATCTTTACTTCGGTGTTAACGTTTCTTTTGTGGTTGCTGTCTAAATAACTTTGCTTGCCTATTGTATCCTAAGTCATTTTATGCCTGTCTTCCTACTGGCTCTCGCCCTTTTCAGTCATTCCTTTTTCCTTTAAACTGGCGATTGGTCACAAGCCTGCTGTTGGAATGGCAGCTAGCACTAGGCCCCTTTTTTTATCGAACCTGCACTGCTAATATTAACACTAATAGTACTGTATCAGTATTTATGTGATACTGCATTTTTTGTTATGCATAAACAGTTGGCTAAGCCAATGGTAGCGGTGTTGAATATCACAATATATCATGCATATACCTTGCATGCAATATCAGTATCACTTTATTCCCAGGCGTCAGCATAAGAAAAAAAAAGTGTACATTTTATATGAACAGAAGATGTTACATAAAACTATATCAGTATATTCACTATTACACTACCCTCTGTTTCTTTCAGCTCGGCCGTTTGGCTGTAGATATTTTGTGCTTCTTTCCTAGTTTAGTCCACTGAAACTAAAACTTTGCGTTCTGTGTTGCAGGTAGAATCTACAATGAATGCCGCACTGTGTCTTGTAAGCAGGAGGCGGTGTTAATGGAGCCATGAAGTTTTCTTGCGGATGACTAGCGTTGGCCTTATTATGCACTGAACCTCAAGTGTGAAGAGGAAAATGTCGTGTTGGATTTCTGCAGAGGTGAGACATCATGGTGAATCTACCAGTGCGAAAGACGAGACAAGAGACAAGACAGTCGCTGAGTCGCGGCCAAAGTTTATTGAAGTGAATAGGGAATACATGAAGAAGCCAAGCAACACCACAAACCACACAATTACAGATAAGCATACATGACAACATAAGTCAATGCCCCTGAACATTCCCCTGATCGAGATAGTCCAACTCATTGCGTGTTAGTGCGATAGACAACACACTTGCACATTAGTCACCGAGTCGTAAGGTGTGTCTAGCCTCAATAGTCTACCATTTAATCTTCTCTAAATTTACTGCCAAAAGGAAAGGGTAGCAGCCTTCACATCCCTTGCAATATACAGAAAAGTTAGAACCCCTACCCTCTTGTGCTCCTGTAATCTTACATTGATACACCTTCCAGTTTGACCTATATAGACCCGACCACAAGATATAGTGTCTGATACCATGTTCATTTTACAAGGTACATATACATTTCACTCCACATGTGTACTTTTCTCGAGCCACATTCACAGAATTATTCTTAACAATTTTATATGTATTAACTAACTTATTAGGGGCCAAGAAAATCGCTTTTCCATCATACCTTCTGGCCGCATTTTTCAATTTGTGCGACAATCTATGTACGTATGGTAACACAACCAGTCTTTTGGCATCTTGCTGGCTGGCCCCGGCCTGATTGCGCCGGTCACCGTGAAAAGCTTTCGGCTTCTTTAACAATTTATTGTATGCTCTTGCAATAACCTGGTTAGGAAATCCTGCGTTCATTAACCTAAAATGTGCTCTTGGAAACTAGTCGTCATGCTGTGAAAGCATGACTTCATCAATTCTGAGCCCAGGCTTGACAGTCCAATGCTATCTTTCACTAGCTTGTAATAGCCAACCTGTGTTCAAGTAGCAGCTTAACACTCCTGGGTGAATATCACCAGCGCACATGGTGTGTGCAGATCATCAAGGTAAGGTCCAAAAACCGCAGCTCTTTTTGTGGCGACATTTGCTCCAAGGTAAACCTAAGACAAAGGCCTTGCTCCTTAAACAGCTGGAGAATATGTTCATGTCCCAAACTATCAGAGCCTTTGTAAAACACCAGAAAATCATCAACATAGCAAAGATTTTTCCCCCAGTCCATGCAAGTCCTTGACAATCATTCTATCCACCCTGCTTAAAATATCTCTTAGCACAAGGCCCATCTTCGAGCCACTACATATACCAGATTTTTGAACACATACCACACTACAATAGTCTACAACCATGCACTTAAAATAAATGCTATTCACTAGCATGCTCTACAGATAAATTTCAGAAAAGGGTTCTTTCAAAATTTTGTCTGGTTATTTGCAAAAGCATCTGTCTACTTCACATCTTGAAGATCCGTTTCTCGTACTCAATTCGCAGCGTGGTTGAGTATCTTATGAATGGCAATCTAGCGGATTGTCTGGCGGTTAGTGTTGATGTAGAACTATTTTATTCCATCCCGTATGAGGACCTCTTGAAAAGCTTGTGAATGTGTATATCGGAGCTTAATGATGAGCTTGTGTTTGGGAACAGGTGCGTAATAGTCTTTTTTTTTTTGGACCTACCCCCTTTTATTTGAAGAGCATGTTTGTGGAGTATGGCTGTGCGGCATATGTTCAAAAGTCTAGTATATGCATCGATTTAATGCCCCTGTGCTAAGTAATATTCTCTTAAGCAGGGTGGATGGAGTGATTGCCAAGAACTTGCACTGGGCTGGGGGAAAATCTTCACTGCGTCTGATTTTCTGGTATTTTACAAAAGGTTGCGATAGTGTGGGACCTGTGCATATTGTCAAGTTGTTTAAGGAGCAAGGCCTTTCTTTGTCTTAGGTTTTCCTTGAAGGAAATGTCCCATCAAAAAGAGCTGCGGTTTCTGGGCTTCACCTTGATGTTCTGCACATGCCATGTATGATGCCGATATTCACCCAGGAGTGTCAAGCAGCTACTTGACTACTGGCCGAACCATTCTAAGCTAGTAAAAGATAGCATTACGTCATCTAGGCTAGGCTCGGTATTGATGAAGTGATGCTTTCACAGCATGACAAGTGGTCTCCAAGAGCAGATTTTAAGGCTTACTAAAGCATTATTCCCCAACCATGCTATTGCAAGAGTGTGTGATAAATTGTTAAAGCTGAGCGTATAAGATGCTAAAGGTAAGAATGGCACAGCATCATGTAATGAGGACAGCAGGAGAGCACACACGCATTAGTGCCAACCTTGGAGCGGATACAGAATCCAAGAGCGTGTGCTTGACATTCAGCGTTGGCAGTCAAGGATCGGGCTCATTCAATCTTGAATATTCAAATCAGTGTTTTCTCATTTCCTTGACTGTCAGTGCTGATTGTCAAGAACGCGCTCTTGGATTTTGTGTCCGCTCCAAGGTTGGCACTTGTGCGTGTGCTTGCTGTCCTGCTGTCCTTATTACTTGATGCTGCGCCATTCTTCCCTTTAGCATGTTAAAGCTAAAACCCCTTCACAGAGATTGGCAGGATACGGCCGGGGCCAGCCATCGAGATGCCAAAAGATCGACTGTGTTACTGTATATACGTAGATTGTCACACAATTTGAAAAATGCGGTCAGAAGGTATGGCGCAGAAATGGTGCTCTTGGCCCTAATAAGTTGACTACAATCTGTAAAATTGTGAAGAATAATTTTGTGAATTTGGTCCGGGAAAAGCATATGTGCCTTGTAAAATGTATGTGGTGTATCGGATACTGTTATCTTGGGGTTGGGTTTATGTTGGTCAAACTCGAAGGTGTGTGAATGTAAGACTACGGGAGCACAACAGATATTTGGATATTGGTAGGGGTTCTAACTTATCTGTACATCGCAAGGAATGTAAAGGCTGCTAACCATTCCTTTTGGCAACACTCATTTTGGCGATACATTCGGAGCAGATTAACCGGAAAATTATCGAGGCTAGACACATCTTATGACTCGGTGACAAATCTCTGAGTGTGCTGTCCATCACGTTAATATGCAACGAGTTTGACTGTCTAGATAAGAGGAAAGTTAAGGGCGATCTTTTACTCATGTTGTGGTATAGCTTATCTGTAACTGTGTGGTTTCTGGTGTTGTTTGGGTATGTACTCCCTGTTTACTTCCATAAACTTCAGTTGCGAGTCAGCGCCTGTTTTGTCTCCTTTCTTGTCATTGTCTCGTGCTGGTAGGTTCATGTACTTGCAGAGTAGATTCACTGAATTGTATACTTGCAGAGGCTTGTGAAGAAAAACCAGAGGAATTTTCTTTCCTTTGTCTGGAATGGAAGTTAAAATTTTTTTCGCATAGCTGGATGTTTGCAGCATGAAATTCCATTCTGGAAGGGTAAACCCACTAAATTGCACATTTTGTGTGCAAGGGTACTGATGCTTGCATGAAACTGAAAACATTCGCCCAGGCTATCTGGCTAGCTTCCTTCTTCCTTGTGCCCAGATTTTTTAAACAATACTTTGTCAGATTTATTTTGACCAGAATTTCTAACATGTTAATACACCGCATTTCGTGATCATATACAACAAAATTCAAAACATGATGATCACTGGTATGGTTTAGTCTGGGGTAGAATGATGAGAAGTTCCTAGTATATAGTAAAATTTAATATTACTAGTCTAACAAACCAAATTGCTCTTTTTTTAGTGGAAAATTTTGCTACCAGAGAGTTGGAGTGGCATGGCGTGATGAAGACTTGGATAGTATGCATTCCAAAGTACCTGTATTCATGTCGGCACGAGAACTTGCGCGCACTGCTTCAAAAAGTTGGTGAGTACTTTGGTGCTGTGCTTCTTCTTAAATAGATAGGTAGATATTTTATTTTAAATGTGCCTGAACAGCCAATTGGCCTAAACGAGTGCACGCTAAGTCAATACAAACACCATGACGTGAACAGACATAATACAGAAAAATGATCACCAATACGATGATAATAATAGTAAAGAAAAAGAAGCATAATGAAATGAACAATGAAAAAAGCAAATTAGGCAAATATTTCTGTGTCATAAAAAGTTGAATTGTATTATTTGCAAACGAGTCATTGGTGAAATGGCATGCATGTCAGGATAAAATCTATCATAGCATTTGGTGGTTTTTCCCTGAGGCACACGAAATCGCAGTAACATCAATAACTGCTCACAGTCAATAGAGCCGAGCACAACTTTATGTAGAAAATGCATGTCACGCGTGAGTCACCTGTCATAAAGAGGTCTGCTAGAAGAAAGTCGTAGTCTTAGAAACGACAGCGCTCAATATATCTATCACAAAGGATGCATACAATCTTCTGCTGAACATTTTCGATTTCATTGCCAGAGGTAACAGAGGCACTATTCCAAGCTACTGATGCAAACTCGAGACGTGGCATCACGAGAGCACAGTAGCCAAATTATATTTTTAATCTGAATAAGAGTGTGTATCTGAAAATTTGAGCAAAAATTGAGTAGCATTTAGGTATTCTTATACGGAATACCACTGTTAAAATTGGTTATAAATGATGTCTCACATGTACACTTATCTGCTGAATATAGTAAGCATGGATTGCGACCTGAGTGCCTCCGATGTATGAAAAAAATGGCCAGGTTACTGCATGACACGTGGAGCAACCCAGTGTAGCACATTCAGGCTTCATGGAGTGGAGAATGAAGGCAGTAATAACTTTAAGAATAGAAAACACAGGACCAGGAAGCTGAAAGAACACACCGACACTCGGTGCATGAAGGGCCTTATGGAGTTGCCTGTCGTGTCGTGCAAGATGGAGGTCGCACAGACATGTTAAACATGAGTCGATGCAGATATTTCTGTCATTACGTAGTACTCAATGCAGAACTCAACAAGCAAGAAGGAAAGGTAACAGCTGACCATGGCCAGACTCTTGTGCTTTCGCTCGACATATACATCATTGCTGCATGTGTCGGGGAAAAGTACATACCCTTGATATCAAGTGACAGAGCATTCACAGTGCCCAGTAAC
Source organism: Amblyomma mixtum (assembly GCF_055824585.1). Taxonomy (NCBI): domain Eukaryota; kingdom Metazoa; phylum Arthropoda; class Arachnida; order Ixodida; family Ixodidae; genus Amblyomma; species Amblyomma mixtum. The sequence goes on along the minus strand of NC_143014.1, from coordinate 377,664,012 downwards.
AGCTCACTGAGGTGTTCTGATGCATCTACAGGGCACCTCATGAGAGATTGTTAGGCTTCAGAGCACTCAATCTACAGGGCGCCTCATGAGAAATTCTTAGGCTTCAGAACACTCAGCCCTTGCAGAAGTTGTTTCAAAGTTTGTTGCCACATGAACCTCTTCGTAATAATGACCCTAAAAGGTGAGCCTTGCTTTAGTGTCACAAAAAGGCCTAGGACATGGGTCTTTTTTGCTCCTTCATTAGAACCAAAATGTTTGCGAGCGAGATCTTTCACAGATATGGAATGATTTCACGAAATGTCAGAGAAGACTGAAGCTGTGCGAAGCAATACCAGCAACAGCCCTGCCGCAGTGGCTCAGTGGTTACGGCGCTCGGCTGCTGATCCGAAAGATGCGGGTTCGATCCCGGCCGCGGCGGCCGAATTTCGATGGAGGCGAAATTCTAGAGGCCCGTGTGCTGTGCGATGTCAGTGCACGTTAAAGAACCCCAGGTGGTCGAAATTTACGGAGCCCTTCACTACGGTGTCCCTCATAGCCTGAGTTGCTTTGGGACGTTAAACCCCAATAACCAAACCAAGAAATACCAGTAGCAAACACATCACAGCTGTTGAAGAAGCTGGAAGATTCATGCCTTCATCCTTTTTCTACATCAGACACATGACGACACTTCGTCTTTCTGGGCCATCATTTTGAAAAGGTTAACATGGCAGCGGCCTTCAGTTAAATTTCTGCAAAGAGCCCTTTGTGGAAACTTGAGCATCTGTTCCTCGTGAGGCACACTGCAGAGATATTTGAATACCTTAGTGAGCTGCAACCAGCACCTGTGACTGCATTTTCGCTGACATCAGAGATTAGTACATTTTCTTACAGATGCTGAGATAATGGAAACTATGACTGAAAGCATAAGGTTTCGGGGAAGTATGCTTCCTGATTGCTTGTTGGCAAGTGCTGGGTTACCACCAATCCAATGGGTACAAGCTTTCTCTTCACCTGGTGCTCGTCTTTAGGGTAAAATGCCTGCCAAATGGTTCGTTGCCCCACCTTGAGATGAAGAAAATACCTTGTGCCATGGTGCTCTCTGTCCTCAGATTCCCTCGCGCCATCAAAAATCACAATCATCATCATGCTTGTGGGCAAGTGTCCGGCCTTTTTCAGATGTTACCAATGTTGCTTGCTCGCTAAGTTGTGCATTGAGTACTATGTAATGAACGGCATCTGCATTGAATTGTATTTGGCACCCATCCTTAGCTACTTTCTATTTCCACGAAATTGTAGACAACCGTAAAGACTTTCATGCACACAGTGGTGTCCGAGTTAGCGCATTTTGTCTGCTTCTTCCTGGCCCTGTGGTTTTTGCTGTTTACTGTTATGAAAAATGAATTTTAGGCAATGAATCATATTGGTTTGGTTCTCAGTAAATGGCTTTTACAAGCTTCTACGAAAGCCGATTGTTCAATAGCGGATGGTTCAAATGTATTTGTGAAATTTATAATTGGTGTTGTGTGGCTACTAAATGAGGATTTTTTTATCTTTTCAGATGAATCCGACAGTAATGTTTAGAGGTACAGCATATACAATTTGTCATGAAAATAAAACGTATGTACTTGTACTCACCCAAACACTTGCCACTCTTTCATTCTAAGCTGCATTCTTTGTACGTGTGCAATACATAATATGCATGAAAGTCTTGTACATAATACTTATTTCCTCGGCCTCTGGACTGCTATATCTGCAGTGAACATTCTGGACAGAAGCTATACACAGATGCATGTGCATGTACTACTCAAAGTACTATCGAGAGCAAAAATAACAGACCCCTGCCAGCGCATGCCGATCTGTGCCAAACTGCATGCAAGCGCCGCTTGACGAAGCACTCCAGATGCTGAGACAAGTGCAGTGGCACGCAATGCGTAGCGCTCCTCGAGATGGGCGCACGCCACTGAGCTGGTCTTGGCTCTAGGAGCGCTTCGTCAGGCGGTGCTCACATGCAGTTTGGCGTGGATTGGCACACGCTGGCAGGGGTCTGTTATTTTTGCTCTCGATAGTACATAATTACAATGCAGATTATTTCCGTTCTAGATCAGATGACTTCCAAGTGAACGGAGGAAGTATGCATACACATTACGGGGCCTTTAATAAGGACACAACAGAAGCATTCGTTGCAAAAAAACGATTTAATTCTCGTGCATAGCATAGCGTAACTTTCCGTTACCAAGAATGTGACAACCGTCAGACGGAGGCGCTGTATTCATGTTGCGGAAAACCCTCCGGCAACGCATTACCAGCGGGTTTCTCTGTACTGTGGAGCATATTTTTTTACAGTGTAAGCAACCACTGCGTATAAAAGAAGCGTCAGAGCAATAAACGCGGATTCCTTGTCCTGCACCGGTCTTCGCTGGTTCTCTGCTGCGGCCGCTCGGCTGCCGCACGCTACTACTTTACACTGGCGCCGAGGATGGGATCGAGGCGGCTGGCTGCTTTCTTCGGTTGCTGCTGAAGACGACTACCTGGCGGATGCTGCAATGGCGAAGGTGGGAAAAAATGATACCTTTGACGAAAGGAGCGACAGCTTCGATGCCTACTTGGAAAGATTTGAGCTTTACGTCTTGGCAAATGATGTGGCTGAAGGCAAGAAGCTAGCCGTATTCCTGACTGTAGTAGGACCTCGAGTGTATGAAGTATTGAAGAACCCGCTAGTTCCGAATTCCCCTGCCAGCAAAACGTATGACGAGGTCGCGGCGGTACTGAAAACCCACTACAGTCCCCGAAAGGCCGTGATTGCGGAAAGGTGCCGATTTAACCGAAGATTGCAACTTGAGCAAGAGACTGTAGCCGAATTCATTGTGCAGCTGAAGCACCTGGCCAGAACTTGTGAGTTTGGCAAGTTTCTCGACGAAGCGCTTAGAGACAGCCTAGTCGCCGGGCTACGCTGCGTCGACACTCAGCGTGAGCTGTTTGCCGCTTAAAAGCTGACGTTCGAAGAGGCGTGCAAAATTGCTTTAAATCGTGAACTAGCCACCACCCAGACTCAAGAAGTAAAGCTAGAAGAGCTGAAAAGTATACCACAAAGGCGCTCAGGACTACAAGTTGATGTTCTGAGTCAAGGCTACCGTGCTAAGGACAACTATCGAAGCAAGACTGAGCCCGTAGAGTGCTTCCGTTGCGGTAAACGCCATGCGGCCAATAGTTGCCGATATCGCAAGTACAACTGTCATAACTGCGGAGAGCAAGGTCACTTGAAATCAAAGTGCAGGCAGCGCACAGCAAACCGAACGCGCTGAATGCGATCGATAGCTCGGCCGATGAATCTGACGAAGAGCAAGAAATATACAGTATGACAACAAATAAGCCTGCATACTATGTCACAGTTCTGGTGGAAGGACAGGCCTTAAGGATGCAAATAGACACAGGGCGTCCGTCACCGTCATGCCGAAGTCAGTTTTTCATCGCAAGTTTCCCCATCTGACAGTAACGACGGCTACGGTTCCTTTACGAACATACACAGGAGAACTAGTGCCGGTCGTAGGGTCGGCTGATGTGCGTGTTGAGCACGCTAATCAAACTGACGTTCTACCTGTTCTGATAGTAGATGACGGTGGGAAAGTGTTGCCGTGTCTACTCGGCCGCAACTGGCTGAGGAAGCTGAAATTAAACTGGCAGGAAGTTCAAGCTATACAGCAAGACGACGCCGTGAAGGAACTTAAGAAGTTTCAGGCTTTGTTTTCACCACAGATGGGGCTGATAACGGGCTACAAAGCACAGGTCCTCTTGAAGCCAGGCAGCAAGCCAGTATTTTGCAAGGCCCGTCCCATGCCTTTTGCATTGAAGCAAGCTGTGTCCGAAGAGCCTTGGAAAGGCGGGGGTACTGAAAAGGGTCACCAGAAGCGATTGGGCGACTCCGTTGGTAGTGGTACCGAAAGACGGAGGAGCAAAAATGCGGTTGTGCGGTGACTACAAGGTCACGGTGAACCCTGTGCTGCTGACTGAGCACTACCCTCTTCCCTTGCCAGAAGATTTGTTCACAACATCGGCAGGCTCAAAAGTATTCTGCGTCCTAGGCCTTGCTGCCGCTTACCAGCAAGTAGAACTTGCCGAAGATGCATAGGCGATTTTAACTATAAACACCCACCAAGGCCTTTACCAGTACCAGCGGCTCCCTTACGGAATTGCCAGTGCTCCTGCCATATTCCAGTCGCTCATGGACGGGCTTCTCAAGGGTATCCCTCAAGTAGGGTGTTATATTGATGATGTCATCATTGGAGGTTCAAGTGCGAATGAATGTCGGCAAAGGCTGGAAGAAGTTTTGACACGATTGCAGGAGCACAATGTGACGCTGCGCATGAAAAAATGCAAGGTCTTTTTCAGTGAAGTCTGCTATCTGGGCCACATAATTTCAGCGGATGGAATAAAGCCACTAGGATCGAAAACAAGGGCAATAGAGCGCGCACCGGAGCCTACAAATGGTACTGAACTGAAGTCTTTCCTGGGAATGGTAACATTCTACTCCAAGTTCCTATCGAACTTGGCGACTGTAGCTGCGCCGCTCTACGAGCTCCTGAAGAAGGGCACGCGTTGGAAATGGATAAGCGAGTGTTCTCGCGCGTTTCGAAAAACAAAGAACTTGCTCACGACCAGTCCGGTACTTGCTTACTACAATAAGCAACCCTTGGCTCTAAGCTGTGATGTGTCGCAGTATGGGCTCGGCGCGGTTCTTTTTAACATACTTCCCAGTGGGCAAGAAAAGCCTGTCGGTTTTGCTTCCAGGACGTTATCGCAAGCTGAGCGTGGCTATGCCCAGATCGAGCGAGAAGCGCTGGCAATAATCTTTGCTCTCGAAGTTTCATTGTTACCTATATGGAAGGGCGTTCACGTTGTTCACGGATCATCAACCATTACTAGGCATCTTAGGGCCACGGAAGTAGGTCCCATCTTTGGCGGCTGCTCGAATGCAACGGTGGGCGTTAATCCTGGCTTCTTATCGCTACGACTTGAGATATCGGAAAGGATCTCATATGGAAGTGGCGGACGCGCTGTCTAGACTGCCTGTTGCAACCGAAAACAGCGTTGATGAGACACATACGCTCGCTGTTTTTGAAACTACGCCACTAACGGCTAAAGACGTTACCAAAGCTAGCAAGTATGACGGCATTCTCAGCAAAGTCTACAGATATACGCTTGAAGGATGGCCAGCACAAATCAAAGATGCTCAACTTGTACCGTACTATAACAGACGTGCGGAGCTGTCGCTGGAAGCGGGATGCGTCACATGGGGCAGTCGTGTTATTGTGCCAACAAAGATGAGAAATGCAGTGTTGAGTCTGTTGCACTCGGAACACCCCGGTGCTTCACGCATGAAGATGCTCGCACGTAGCCTGCTCTGGTGGCCAGGGCTAGACGCAGACATCGAAAGCACGGTAAAAACGTGTAGCATTTGCCAACAAATGCAAAATAGCGCTCCCCGTTCTCCATTCGAGCCATGGCCGTTTCCCGCCCGCTGCTGGCAACGAGTGCATGTGGACTTTTTTTACTTTGCAAAAACGACATTTCTTTTGTGCGTGGACTCGTTTTCAAAGTGGATCGAAGTGTTCCCTATGCGCTCTACTACAGCCACGAAGACTATCGAGCGCTTGCGGAGTCTGTTTGCTGCTTACGGATACCCCGAACAACTGGTTTCTGATAACGACCCCCAGTTTTCAGCGCAGGAGTTCCAGGATTTCCTCGACGCCTATGGCATCCGACGCACGTACAGCCCGCCATACCATCTGCAGTCCAACGGGCAAGTGTTCGGCTGAACTGTTTCTGAAACGAACTCCACGCACTACACTGTCATTACTAAGGCCATCATTTCGGGATGACATGCAGAGCAGGCAAGAAGGGTTCAAACAGCAGCATGACCAACGGAGATCATCTTTCCGTTCATTTAAGGAAGGAGACTGGGTGTCCGTGAAGACTGTCCGGCAAAAGAAGGTGTCATGGACGGAAGGGCGTATAGTGCGGCTAGTCAGCCCTGTGACCTATCTCGTAGAGACTCAGAGCACAGTTCGGCACGTTCATGTTGATCATTTGCGATCGCGCAGCTGTTTCCAGTATGCAGGACTGGACACCGGGGTGGAAGCCCCGAGACGACCCGACACCGACGACTTTGAGCGTCATCAGGAGACGCTCCCCTCCCCAACACTAGAGGAGCACAAGAGGAGCGGACGCGGCAGTACCCCCTCTTCGCGATGATGCACCAACCCCGACCCCGCCACCACAAGACGGGCAAGATTTGCAGCTGCCAGCTGCTCACAACGCACATCCTGAGGCGCAAGCTGAAGCGCCTTCCGACTCTCCACCAACAACACTGCGCAGAAGCCGGCGCGCCCGGAAACCACCAGATCGATATACCTTCCACGATTTCCGTCGCTGCAGCTAATGAGTGGAGGTGAAGATCTTGGAGGGAAGGAATGTGATAGCGTCAAGTGCATGACGCGTCACTTTGCCATGACGCGCACTGATAGCAGCAGCGGATAAGCAACCGCTGCGTATAAAAGAAGCGTCAGACAAATAAACGCTGATTCCTTGTCCTGCACCGGTCTTCGCTGGTTCTCTGCTGCGGCCGCTGGGCTGCTGCACGCTACTACTTTACAGCCGTAAGCAATACTTTCCAAATGGTGCAATGCTATATTAAGGGCACAGGCCTGCTCTGCTTTCTCGCTTCTATTAGCACATGCTTCTCATGACACTGGAAGAATCCATTTGCGACTAACTGCTGCCATCTCTGCCATGGTGCAATAGCAGTGGAAATGCCTATGAAGCAATGTAAAAATTGGCGAAGCTCATAGACTGAGAAGTCCTTTACACAACAAGGCTGCCGGTTCTGTGCTTGCTATCACACATAGAGCAGCTCCATTTGTCCTAGGTGTTTGTCAGTGCGTGGTGACATTTATGACATTTAAATTAGGCTAGCAAGGAATAGAACATGAATTAGAAATGCCTGGGAGGATACAAATTGGAAGTTTATGAGCATAGTACAGAGTGTGTTGCTGCCTACTGTTAGGCTCATATTGTTCTTTATTGTACCTCAGTGCGCAAATGATATTATTGCGCCCAGGTTAACCCTGCTCTCACTGAAATTGTTGATTGCTTCAGTTTCAGCTACCTTGCTGAGAATAATGCGCCTGGTGCTGGAGGTCCGACAGCAGCAGCGCGACTTGATGCAGCGGTTACAAAGGCTGGAGGAGCACGTGCTGCTGCGGTCGGACCGGCAGCTGGAGCAGAGGACTCGGCCTGTGTCCCCCTCGCCACCGCCTCCCACCCTTGCACTGCCCGCGTTCTCACCCGACGAGTTGGACACTGCGGAAGCTACCGTCCAGGAGGACAGCGTGGCTGCTGGACCGGTGAGTTAATGTTTCTGATAATTCGTGTCTGGAAAAAATGAATGCCTACTAACGAATTGCATGCATAATGTAATTCCGAGGTTTGTGAAGAAATCTTGAGCTCCAAGAGTATTTGCATGCCGTGCTCTGTGAATAAAATGCTCTTCATAGATATAATTCCTACTGTTGTGCTGGAGTGTGCTGTCACAGTGTGTTTTGTTAATGTAAATGTCTTGTTCATGGAAGTTGCTTGCTGATATACACACTAGCTGTTTCAGTGAACATTTTCAGGAATTCCTAAGAATAGGGAGTCCAAAATAGAAGATATATTTGCAGGTACACATGCATAGTTATAGCGGACACTGTACTGCAAACTTTTTCTAATTATACAATTAGCTTAAACCCACTTAACTTTTTAATTGACGCAGTTCAGTGGTTAGTGCCAGTGGGGAGTACGAAGCCATGAACGTAGCCATATCTTTTTAAAATAAAGAAAAGCATTTTTTGTAGAAATTCAGGAATTGAGACATGCTTTCCACACGAAACCGAAAATTAGCGCAAGAGGCGCACATGAAGTTGAGTTAAGATGGCGACGTCTGCTGATGACGTGTTGCAGGACCTACGGTACCAAACGTTAACTGTGTGCTCTACTTTGGTGTGTTGTGCACCTTATCTCGCTCCATTGCTCTAAAAAATAACCCTGCACTTGGCAATGACTATCCTTTTCTTTACACCAAGATGTGGTGTGAAACCATGTATATGAGATGGCACAGTACCGCTTGCAGTTCGAACTGGGCACCGTAGCCACTGCAGCACGTCCTCTGCGCTCAATTTCAATTTTTCTTGAAAAAACTAGAATTTTTCAGGTTGCAGGGCTTATGGAAATCAGTTTTTTGTTTCAAAGGCTGACATCCCATTGCCTTGTATGTCACTTCGAACTCCCCTTTGGCAGTAACCATTAAACTGTGTTAATTAAAAAGTTAATAAGGGAGTTTTTAATTACCTGTATAATTAGGATGCAGTAATTATGTCCACCACTGCTGAGAGATCGTTCCTCCAAAAAAAATTGTTTTCCCATATCGAACTTGCACTTCTTTAGGAATTTTTGAGTGTTCACTGGAACTCCCTGTCGATTCCTTGTGTGGTGATATGTATTGTTGGAAGCAAAAGTGGTGCACAATGCCCAGCCTGTAGCAGAGCTTGCAAAAACTGCATCCCGTGTCGAGACAGCTGTTAGGGGACTCTCTTTATCTGCTCTTTGGCTCCTATCAATTTGTTGGTCTCAGTAGCAGTGCTGAACATGTGGCGCTCCCAATATTGCTTACGGCAAGTGCCAGTTGTCACGTCATGTTTCCGCCACGCAGTGCAAAGAGCATGCCACCTGCGAGACTGCTGTCGCATCAGAGCGTTTAGGCGAGAAGGAGCGCTAAACATCAAACCGAGCTACTGATGCTGGTTCTGTGCGAAGCATTGCACCTGTCACATCTTGTAGTAGCTTGGTATTTGGCGGTGCAGTCACAGGCTTTTTTGGGGCAGTTGCTCTCAGATGGTGTCACTGGATGTCATTCGATGCAGTTTTCCAGAGCTCTGCCGGTGGCCGGTCGTTGCATAACAGATTTGGTCCCGACAAATTTTTTTTCTTAGTCAAATATTTCTGTGATTACATTATTGTTTTACATCGATCAACAGCAAAAAAAATCCCCTATGCTTTTGTTGCCAGTGGCTGCCTTTCTTCGTATGTGTCTCATAACGAGCCCCTCATTTTCCTTACATTTGTCATTTATTTATTGTTGTGCTGTTTTAATTTAGTTAAGCAGTGGACTTTGTAGCTAACATTAAGGATGTTGTAAGGTCTGTTTTAGAGGAAGCTCAGCTTTCGGTTAATACACTGTTGCATGAACTGCTGTGAACACAGCTGGAAGTTGGTCCTCTCTCAGCGCGTCTTTAATTTGGGCTAGGTTTCCCAAATAATGGGGCTGCTTTAACCCACCTCTTCCCTGTCTTTTGCTCACATTATGCACATTTCATTACTTCATCTGCTGCCAAAAACAAGCAACATCGTTCAAATAAATGTGGTTGCTAAGCACGCAGCTTTACTCAGGTGCTTGGGAATTTAAATAAGCGTCCTTTGTATAGCATTAATTAGACTGCTCAATTTCAGGGTAGTGAGCCCCGCCATGGTGGCTCAGCGGTTAGGGCACTCGACTGCTAAACCCAAAGACACAGGTTCAAACCCAGCTGTGATGGCCAGTCTTCCATGCAGGCGAAAATCAAGGCGCCCGTGTGCAGTGTGCTGTCAGTGGCGCATGTTAAAGACCCCACGTGGTCGAAACTTCCGGAGCCCTTCACTATGGTGTCCCTCATCATAGCCTGAGTCGCTTTGGAACTTTAAGTTCTACAAACCAAATCAATTTTAGCGTAACGGCTGTGCAGCGAAAACACATCCAGCACATATATCTGCCAAAAGCATTATAGTTATAATATAATTATTTCCAAGCTGCAAAGCATAATGGGTAGGAATTGGCAACCTTTGCTTAATTGCTAAAGTTTCTCTGCTCTTAATAAACTGGGGAAAAAAAATGTCCATATTGCTGGTGGTGCTTTCTGCTTGTTGCAACTAGCCAAGCTATTGTATCATACAGAAATTATGCATTATGATTGTAGGTACTCGCATGGGCTGTTGACAGGTAGTCACACAATTGTCTTAGCTATTCGATTCTGCAAAACTAAATGAAATTATAATTGATGTTTGCGCCTAATAGCTTGTGCACCTGTGGTGTTTCTTTTCAGCGAAAGCAGCTGGTCCGCCTGGGGGGCAAGGGCCTGAGGGAGGTGGGATCGAACATAATGACCGCCATCATGGTGGTGGCTGTACAGAGGGTGTACAGCCTCCATGGCCGCAAGTTGGAAGCGATCATTTATTGCCTTGAAGCTATGCAAGGTGGCAACAGGTATATTTTTGCAGTAGCTTTTAATTGAATTTTAAAAGATGAGTGGAAGAAAATATACCATGTTCTCCTGCACTTTGTTTTCTTTTCTTCTTTTCATTTGATACTTTACCACTTTTCTTTTTCATTACAGGTGAATATTTTGTCACTGTTTTTATGGGGGTAATCATCTGCAGTTTTCATGCATGTGCATCTGAAGATATATGAGTCAGCAGATGCCTTTCAAAGAAAGCCCTCCCACCAGTCACATCCATCTCTTGTCATGGATCGTAGTCGTGCCTTGTATCTGCCAGCCATTTGTGCTCCTATATGTTAGTAGTGCAAAGTGGTCGACCGTGATGTTGCAGCAGCTTTATACAGTTGGTTAGAAGAGCTTTCAGGTGGATTTTCTCCTCAAGTTGTACTTGGATACTGTAGTCCTTTCATTTTGGCACGCACTTTGAGTAATAACATGTACTTGTGGCCTTCTCTGTTTTCTCTGTAGCTGAAATAATCTATATTTCTGTGAACGAGCAAACTTTTTCTGCTGGCCTAAAATGAACGCTTATCTTATGCAGATGCCATCTGTGAGAAGACGGGGGTGGATGTGGTGGAAGCGCAGGGGTTTATTAGGAAGTGGTTGCCAGGTTCGGTGGACCGTGGCGGCGGACGCAAAAGGCGTTTTGCCGAAGCGTTTCTGCCAGGTACCGCTGCCGGCCTGGCAACCACTGCGAGCCCCTGGGCTTCAGCCCCCAGCAAAGTGCCCTCCATTCCCCAAGCGGCCCCCACCTCCCCGAATTCCTCCTCCCGCGCGGCCCTTGCTCCCTCCCAAGGTCCCGCCTCCTGCGCGGCCCTCGCTGCCTCGCAAGGACTCGTGCAACCGCGCGTCCCCAGCCACGGTGCCTAACATTTAATAAATTGTTGCTCAGTTGGATTCTTTCGTTGCCTCATTTTGTTGTGCATGTGTATAGAAGAGATGATTGCAGCTTTGCAATGCCAAAACCCATGGCTTTCCCAAGGCGAACATTAACTGGAATGTGAATATTCGCTGAACTGGAAATGCAATGGTATAAACTTCGGGCAAGCGTTAGCAGAAAGGCTGAACAGTGGCCTAATTGTGGTATGTCAGGCCGGTGTTCGTAGAGCAGCTGAAAGTGGGTACAATGGCGGCATGAATGTCGGTTCAGTGCTGGTAGAGCGGCTGAACAGTGGTTTGATAGTGGCATGAATGTCGGTTCAGTGTTGGTAGTTAGATAGGTCCAGTCTTGGCCCGAACATCAGGCCAAGGTTGGAAAAAGTAACTTTTTCCCCAATGCCGACGTCGGTACGACTTTCTAGCCGGTTTTGACCAGCATCATGCTAGCGTCGGTCCATTGTTGGTGTGCTGCTTGGGTTGTTGCCACTCGGCCGGCAGCGAAAGATGCATTTAAATCTAAGAAATTTGGATTCGAAGTTGAAAAAGTTTTTCCCGCCGCTGGTTTCAACTTGGGACTCTCTTATGACGACACAGGACTAAGTGAGGTGAAACATGACGTGAAACATGACGCGCACATGACGTAACGCAGACTCCGTGATTTCTGGCCGCTAGCGGTGCGGCCTGCCAGCAGCCGAAATGAAAGCTACCGCTGGCCGCATGTTGAAGGCATCTATCGGCTATTGCGGCCGTTGCTACAGTCGCTTCATTTACGTTTGCACCGGCGTTATGCCAGCGTTACCATGGATACCGGTCTCCAAGTTGTCAACGAAGTTCTCGCAAATAGACACCTTTAGCATACCTTTTACCTTGTCACCGTTAGCGGAGTACGGGAGCCCGCCTACCGCCGGTGAGCAGGCGCTGATTGGTCCCGATGCTGCAGGAATGCGCGTAGCTACCGGGTACGTAGCGCCATCTGGCGACGTCATGGAGATTTGCGCATGCATTGGCGTGGCCACCGCGATCTGCTCCGGCAGCGCGCCGTTGCTCCGGCCGTCCCATTCGGCGCCTAGCCCAGCAGAAGAGTAATGTTGCTAATTCCCTAAAACGCCGCGAGGTGGCGGTCTTAGCCTAAGCATCGTTGACAGCCGTGCTGTGCGGACGTAGGTTCAGGTGCTCTTCGGATCACGCGTGGAGACCGGGACCGGACCGACTGCGAGAGCGACTGCGTAAAATAGATGAGTACTTTCCTTTAATAGTTTTAAAAGTGTGTTTAATTTTTTTAGGCTATTAGGGGAAGTGCAGGTTAAGGAATAGAATTTAGGTCAGTGACCTATATTCAGCCGGGACTATTCGGCCGGCAGGTTTTTTGCGTTTTTGTGTGCGTTATCCTTTAGAGAGATACCTATTTTTTCTAAGTGATCGATCGGCATTTGCGGTAGACAGAATTTTATTTTATTTGTGCACGTGTTTTCAAGTGTGTTTGTCTTGAGCCTGTAGCTATCTTAGCATTTGGTGGAAGCAATAATCGAATGTTGCTAACATGGTTAACTACTGAAGGTTAGTTGTACGGAGTGTAAGGCGTCGGTGAATTTAAAAGAAACGCGGTTCGATTCGGTGGAGGAGGCCAAAGGCGCAGATTTTATGTGCAAATTCTGCGTATTAGGTGCACGCCTTGACAGGGCTGAACAGGCGAACAGCGAACTAGTGCTAAGGATGGATGCTCTCGAAACAGAGTTACAGATAGAGAGGGCAGAGAAGCGCAAGCTTCAAGAACAGCTTTGTCAGTTGGAGTCAAAAACGGCTGACACCGCCACTGGAAGCCACAATGGCGGGCATTCCAGCGCCAGCCACGTGGATGGGGCTTGCACTGGCATGGACAGCGAGAAGCCAGTAGGTCAGACATGTTCAGACAAGAACAGCTACGCACAGGTGGCAGCTGGGAAGTCGAGAGGCGATGCTGAGAAGGGGAACGAGCTAATTCCACGAAATGAGGTCGCAGTCGCTGAAAAGAGGCAGCTAGATCCGGAAGTTAAGATGGAGGAGCAGAGTACCCTAGTGCTTATCGCTGGTGACTCAAACATGGGGTGCTGCAAAAGAGCTATTCTGGACAGGGTGAAGGGTGATAGGCGGGTAGCAGTCGGGGTGTTGCCAGGAAAGACAATGGACGATGTTCTGAGAGCGACTAAAAGTGAATTTTCCGAGAAGGCTGCAAGGCGTAACTTGGTAGTGGTAGCGGCGGGGCTAAATGATGTCCTGAATGGCAACGCCGCACAAGTAGGGAAAACATTAGCTGAGGGAGTTTACGGTATAAGGGCGATAGCACAGCAAGCGCAGATCGTGGTGTGTACAGTGCCGGAGGTACAAGAAAGGAATGTAGAGGTTGCTAAAGACGTTGTGAATCTTAATCGATAGATAAGGCAGTTAGGCCTCGAGAAAGGCTTTGAGGTGGTAGACATAAACAAGGAAGTGCACAGAGCAGGTTCGGGCAGAGACTTTGGACGAGATGGCATCCATTTCAGTGGAAGGGTAGGAGAAGAGATAGGCTGGCGCCTGGGAGGCCGAGCGGTAGCTTTTTTAGGGGGTCCACGGTGGCTCAGGGCATAGGGGTCGGTAGAAGCGATGTAGTAAATGTAACAATGGCGGCTGAGCCCAACAAAATGGCCACTAGGAGGCCCAGAAAGAAAACTACGAAAAAGAAATTCAACGCCAGGATCACTTACATAAACATGCAAGGGGGTAGAAAGAGAGCAAAATGGCTAGAAATAGAACAGCAGTTAAAGGACGAAGCAGTAGGTGTGTACGCTCTATGCGAGACACATCTGAGGGATCTAGAAGGTTCACCTTTAATCGATGGCTATATCTGGGAAGGGTGCAACAGAACAACAACGGAGAACAAGGGAGGAGGAGTAGGTATGCAGATACATCAAGGAACAAATTGGCAAAGAATAAAATCAACTTGCAAAGAACATGTCTGGGTATCAGGTACAATTGCTGGCAAAAGGACATGGCAAGGGATAGTTTATTTAGGGACCGGGGACAAATGCAGGCAAGAAAACAAGGATCTAGTTAAGTGCCTCAATGACGATATAAAGCAGATTGGAGACGGTGTCGATATTATTTTGCTTGGAGACATGAATGGCCACATCGAGGATCTGGATGGATACACAGATTGTAACGGAAAGTTAATGCTAGATTTGTGTGAGCGGCACATCCTAGTTATTGTCAACAGAGAAACTAAATGTGAGGGGCAAATTACGTGGGAATCCCGTAACAGGCAAACAACCATTGTCTACTGTCTAATGTCGCAGGGCGTCTATAGCAAGCTCGCAATAATGGAAATAGACGAAGAGGGGATGTACAGCCTAGAACGTGATCACAAACGTATTAGTCTACAGTTGGGAGCCCTAGTAAAAAGAGAAATGCAGCGAAGTCAAAAAGACAACGCAAAATTAAATGATGAACAAATAGCGCTAATATCAGCCGAAATAGAAGAAGTAATCGAGAAACGCCCCATGGAAAAGTGGGATTATAATCAGTTCGAACTGCTCATCGCTAAAAAAATGAAACAAGTGAAAGGAGTAAACCGCTGGAGAGGAAATATGAAGCCACGAAGCTGGTGGAATATGTAAATTAAGGCGGCCATCGAACAACGACGGGCGGCTTAAAGGGAACACAAAGAAGCAAAGAGGGCGCAGTTATCTGAAGAGGAAATAGGCGAAAAATGGGAATCTTATCGACAAAAGAAACAGCAAGTTCAGGTCCTAGTCCAGGCTAAAATGAAGCAGTCCTCTGATAAATGGCTGGCTGAAGTTCGCGAGGCAAATAAATGGGGGCCCAGAAAACTCTGGAACCATATAAGCTGGTTGGGAAAAACAAATAAAAGAACGCAGGAACAGATTATAGATGCTGAGGTAAAATGTTTACAGGGAGGCGATGCTGTGAACTACATTACATCATTTATAGCTGCGTCTTTTAGCAACGACAATGGGGTAATCTCGCCAAGTGAGGCGGCAACACAGGACAGCACAATAGAGAACAGCTTAGAACTGACTAGTCTTAACTGGGAAAAGGCGGAAGCGAATATTCCTAAAACCACATCCGCAGGGATAGACGAAATTCCAATTAAGCTGATTAATGAACTTGGCCCAAGAAGCAAGGAAGCGCTGATAAAAGCATTGGAGACAGTCGTAACAAATCAGCAAATTCCGCACAGCTGGAGACGGAGTAAAATGAATTTGATTTAGGAGATAAGATGAACTGTAAAATGTCGACGCACAGATCAGTCGCAAAAGATCAGCTAGGATGAAATGCGCCGTTGTGATCCGATGCCAGCACCAGGAGAGTACGACGAACAGAGACCCCGCCGACGCTACGTTGTTCAAGCGCTTAGTAAAAGAAAGGTATCTAAAAAAACCGCGCAGCTCACCGCTACACTCCTACACCTCCCTCCCCGCAAACACGCACCTAGACACAGAGCGGCGCACAGGGGCGGTGAACCTTTTCCGACGCCAGGCCGCCGAGAAAGACGACATTGCGCGCCGTTTATAACGCAGCGCACCGTCCGCCTCCGGCTACCGTACACAGGCCGTGTGGCCTTCGAAACGCAGCTCAGCAACGTCGAGAGCGGCTTCACGTTTCGGTGCTGTTTGGTCAGGTGCAAAAGTTCGCTGATCAAAACATTCAACGCTTCTTCGCGTGTCGAAGCGCGGTTCCGGAGTGCCACCTTTTCGCGATATTCATTTCAATGCATCGATCGCTCCGCGTAACGACACCAAGTGTGACGAACAAAATATCAAATGAGCGGTTATTCGCCGCATTTAAAAACAATCCTAGATGCGTGCGTAACGTCACGACGCGAGGCATGTAGACTTTAACACGCAAGGCCGAACACACCGTGCCGAAAGCCCGTCCACCGCCACCGAGAAACACTCGGGGCCCTAGCAACAACGACGCCATACGCCGTTGCTAGTGGCCCGAGTTTTTTTAGCAACAACGACAACGTTGCTAGGGGCCTGACTTTTTAAGCCTAAATTTTGACGTCACTTCCGCCACATTCTCGCCAATGCATTGGGAATACGAAGGGCCTCTCCTGAGTTTTCCTTCCTCCATGTCTCCATGGATCAGAAAAGGTGTTGATCACTAACTGACTACGTCTAGGAGGTCCTTTACCGAATACCACAGTATTCAGACATTTGAACTGAACCCTTACTGCGACAGCTGCTAAAGAGTGTTCAGGCTTAACTCCTTGACAATTACACAGGAGTTCGCAACAATGCCAACACCACCCCCCGCCAGTGCCAACATTATCTAAAGATTTTTCACTGTGTCGTTTAACAGTGTTCCTTGAACACAAACTAAGTGTCATCGGTGCTCCTCTTATAATATGGACATATCATCATAGTGATGTCTCATGCCGCGACAGGTCCACTGCATCAATGAAACGGCCACATTTATGCATGACAGCGTGGTTGCAGGATAAATATGAAGAGGAACACAATTCGTACTTATAAACAAACTATGCCTTACGGACTATGCAACGTTCTTACCAGGAGTTGTAATACGGGGTTTTCCTTTGCCGCCACCACAACGGCCGCCAGAAAGGCGGCGGTCCTTCGGCGGCAAAGATGCTGGTATGGTTACCGAGACCTCTATATCCTCCACAGAGGAGCTGGCCGTTAATTCGGCGTTGCGATGGCTCGTGGCCTTCGCGCGATACTTTTCTGGTGCAGCAGCTGCATCAGGCTCCGCTCTAGAAGCAGAATCTATTGGAGCAGTCTTTGGCTCCTTTGTAAGGTTGGGAGGGCAGGTCTAGCTGGGTGTTGGTGTTCTGGCCGCCCATCAGCGATGAGGCGATTGCCGATGGTGGCAAAGAAAGGCCTCCGGCGAAGATCACATGATCTTTCCTAGAAAGGACTGTCGACGGGGTTGGGGCATTGATGTCGCACCAGGTCCAGCAGCTCCACCTGTGGGCCAACTGAAACTGAATACGGTTGCGGTTCCGGCTTCACCGCTTCAGAAAAAGTGCCCGTCTCTTCGAAGATGAATCGCTTCCTAGATTATGGGCAGGATATGTTCTCTTTTGTCTTCAAGCTAATAATTTATTTTACTGTCTTCCAAATACGGCACGACCTGGAGTGCGCGCCATGTGCGCCAGTGCAGGTGGTGTCTTTTCAGAGCCATCTACCGAGGAGCAGAAGATTGGCGCCCGCCTCGTTTCCGAAGTGGGGAAGCCGCACAGAACCCTCAACAGTGTCGACGTATACGGTGGCTGCGGGGGTCCGTCCTTCGGTCTAGCCAAAGCTTGCTTAGCAAGGCCCGTGCTCGCAGTCAGCGGCAACGAGCACCATTTGACCACTTTAAGCAAGAACTTCCCCGATGTGCCGACGTCTCACGCCTGTCCGTCAAAAGTGCTCAAGCAGCTCCACGCTGGCGGGATGACCGACATTCTCGGAGACATCGAGAAAGAAGATGGGAGCCCGTCCTTCGAATCTCAGAAGAGCTGCCGATTTTTGGAGGGTTGTGACAAACAAGGGCTCAGGAATTCTCAACTAGTGACTTTTCTCGGATTCTGTGCCTTCTTTGAATCTTCGTACGTCGTCCTCGTTGCCGAGAGGTGCTGCGTCCGGCACCATAACGGCGACGGCCTTGCCTTGGCTCTCAAGTGCCTTCTGGACCTTGGTTATCAAACTTCTTGCAGCATGCTGCAGGATGGCTGCTACGGTATGCCGCAGAGACACCGGCGCCTCGTCATCTTTGGGGCCAAGCGCGGCCGAGCAAAACTGCCAGCTTTTCCTTTGCCGACTCACACTTTCGAAGTGCCCGAGTGCCACCTATCATTTGCCGTGGACGGTCGCGCCTACAGCAGTCCTCTGAACTTGACCTCTGCGGCGCCATACCAGAGGACCACCTTAAGGGATGCGATTGCCGACCTCAGTGATCCTGAGGCAAAGTTTGACAGAGGTCCGTCAGACTTCATTCGTTGTCACCAGCGGATATGCCCGATCGACTACGACTGCTACAAAAAGATGACGCCGTTGTCCCAGGCTAGTATCGCCGCCATCCCCAAGGTCGCTGGGTCGGACTGGCGCGACCTTCCCAACCGGGAGGTTGAGCTGAGCGACGGCACCCCCGCGTATCGCCTCATCTACACGCACCGCTGCTCACCGTTTATAAAGCTTTTTAAGTTTCGAAACTTCTCCTCCCGAAGCGGCCGCGTTTTGCGCCCGGCCACTGAGATGGCGCTGCAGTCGAAGTTTGCGCCACGCTCGACGCTAGCTAGCCACGCCGCGGTGCAGCAACGTTTCTGAGGCTCCGTTTGTCGTGCTCATTTGCGTCGCGTTCTTTTGTTATCAAGTGATCCTTTCGTTATGAGTTGAGTGTTTGTGCACTACGCTTCAGCAGCTTTCGGTGTGTGGTCGGGTGAGGACGCTCACGGTGTGGACCCAACCTGCAAGTAGCGTGGGCTGCCGAATGTTCTCGAGCGCCAAGTTTTGGATTTTTTCGCTGTCAGAGGGTAGGTGGTGCGCGTAATTTATAATCTTTAGAGTGTGCTAGGACTGTCAACCAAATGCCAACGTGTTTCGTGCCGGTATGTGCCAGCGGGTACCGGCGCAACACGGAGAAAAGGCACTTTTTTTCTCCGCCAACCAATCCAAATCTCCTTGCAAAATGGTCGAGAGCGATACCCCGTGCAGACAAGGTGTTGGGGAAAACATGCAAAGTGTGCGACGCCCATTTCCAAGAAGGGGATATTCTGAAGTCATATAAGCATGTAATCAACGCAGAAGTGATTGAAATCGAGCGCGGTGTATGGTCTCTAAGGAGTGATGCAATTCCTATCATATTTCCTAATCTCCCGCTGTACTTCTCGAATCGTAAACGGCGAAAATCTCCGAAAAAGAGAGCAACCGTCTCAAGAGATGCAGTGGCAACGCAGAGCGACGCTGCAGAAGATATCGATATCGAGCGAGAGCAACCAGAGCCCGTGCAAGACAGCTGCTTGCATGTTAATGAGCTGGTGGAGAAGTGTGCTTCTTTGAGGTTACCTCGTCAGTGGAGATCGGCAGCTCTTGAAGATGAAAATGGGCGCCGATCAGATTGTTTTTTACACGGCAGGATTGGAGGCAGATGTATATACAGTACTCAAGAGTGTCGTAGTTCGCGAAGACATGAGTTATGTTGTATCTGCCCGCGGAAAACTGGTGCTGACGCTGCCCATGGATTTGGCAATCACTTCGTTAGCAGACGTAGAGGCAATTGTGCAGGTTGTACAAACTATGCAAGCCTGTCATGGTTGCACCTCTAGCAGGGGAGGAACTGTATACCACATGCAGTGCAGAGCTCTTACTGAGGCAGAAAAAGGAGTCTGTATAAAGTGTGCGAAAATGACGAAGGACCTCAAAAGAAGAAGTGGGCTGAAACCCAAGAAAAAGGTGTGCCTTGCAGCACCTGTTTTGAGGAAGAGGCTCATTCGGGCCGCTGCAGCTCGGGAGAAAATGAAGAAAGAAATTAGCGAACTCAGTGAAAAACTGAAGAAAGCGTTTTCAACAAGTCTAGGTGAAGTGACACAGGACCTGCCAGAAGCACAAAAGATGGTCTCACAGACAGCCGTCATGCAACAAGCGGCCAAGTCGCCACGTGGGCACCGGTACAGTACAGACTGGCTTATGATCTGTCTGCTTCTGAGGCTGACACGCCCAAAGTGTTACAGAACTCTATCTGACAGGAAGATTTTGCCCCTGCCAAGTGCCAACCGCCTTGTACAGCTACTGAAAGGTCTTCCATGTGGCTACGGCTTAAACAAATTTGCCCTTGGTAGCATAAAACTGCATATGGCTGGCAAGCCAGAACATTACACATATGGTTGTCTAATCATCGATGAAGTGAAACTCAGGGAAGGAACCGAGTTTAACAGGTCGTCCTACAAATTTGATGGCTTTGTAGATTACGGGGATATTACTAAAGTTGGCACAGACCAGCTGGCAGACCATGCACTGGTTGTTATGTTCAACCCAATGTTTGCGTCATGGGTCCAACCCATAGCAACTTTTGCAGCTAAGGGTGCAGCGCCAGGATGGGTCTTGGCAAAGGTGGTAATGAGCTCAGTGCTACAATTGCATGAACATGGTGCTCGCGTACTGGCAGTGATAAGCGATGGTGCCGGAAATAACAAATCGATGTGGACACACCTCGGCATCAGTGGAAAGGTGGAACACCCACAGTGCAAGATTGAACATCCCTGCCTTCCAGAGGGAACATTCCTCCACTTCATTTGTGACATGCCACATATCGTGAAATGCATCCGGAATCATATGATGAAGCACAAATATGGTCAGGCAAGTTAAATAATTCCTTGGATATGCATGTCTCTTGAGTGATGACGCTGTGTAACAGAGACTTGTTCACCTATGTTTAATTACTGCACATAACGAAATGGTGTACAATAATTTGTTGCAGGTAGGTGAATACCAAGCAAATTTCCAGCACTATGAACGTCTTTTTGAGGCGGAAAAAAAGGCCGCTATAAAAGTGGTTCCTAAATTGACTGAGCACCATGTCAAGCCATAGAAGCTCCAGACCATGAACGTTCGTCTGGCGACTCAGGTAAAGTTGGCCATTCAGTCATTGTAAACATTGTAAGCAGTTGGTGCCATAAAACTGCATGCTTATACATTACATCTGTGCTTGTCAGCGTCCAGACATTTTCAAAACTAATTTGCCATCATGTTTTTCCAAGCTTTACAAATTTCTTTTACTCTTTTTCGCTTGCAGCTCTTCAGCCGAAGTGTGTCGATTGGCCTGAAGGTCTACAGACAAATGATGGTACCTGGCTTCGCCGACAGTTTTGGAACGGAACAGTTCACGATGCTACTAAATGACCTCTTTGACATTCTGAACTCCAAGGTTCCTGCAGCTGGAATACGAAAGGGATCTCCCCCGTGCTGGTCTGAACACCCCGTGCTGGTCTCCGGTGTGTTCAACCGCCTCGATGCATCTTTATGGCACCCCGACGGCTTCTGCCATGACTTTGGCCACATGCAGACTGACCTGATTGACTGCCGCACAGGCCGGATTCTTCGAGACCAGCCGATGCGGGTATTTTGGGAAGGCTTTGAAAGCTTGCACAAACGCATGAAGGACAGAGATGGAGAGTACATGATACACAAGTTGAAGGACTGGCCACCCAGCGATGACTTCAGTGATGTGCTCCCAAGCAGGTTTGCTGATCTCATGAAAGCTCTGCATGTTCAGCAGTGGTTGCAGGTGCACATAATGCTCAGTTCTCCAAGTCCAGATGACTTGGAAAAACCACAACTGAAGAAGACTAGTGTGCGGAGAGACTCGTATGGATGCGTGTCTTGGGCGCCCAAGTTACCCGATGGAGAAACTACTGAACGGCAGGAGGAAAAGAGAGCTTCTTTACTGGAGCAGTTCAGGCTTTCATTTCGGAACGAAGTGCTTATCACTCGGCTGATGTCAGAAACCTACGCTTCACAGCGACTGCTGATCAACAAATCAAGAAGCATAATGGATATCAAGCAAAACTGGCCATTTCTGTTTGAAGAGCGGCATCTGAATTCGCACGTCAACATCCTGCTGGGGCTTTAATATGTCAGACGCTTTTGACAAGAACCTGCAAACTGTTGGAAGGCAGCTTTTTCGATATGCCCACAGCCAGGTAAAAAGGGAAAATGTCAAAAAGTGCTTGAAGGAAATAGAGACATCCAAGACTGAGAGAAGGTCGGCTGCAGCTGAATATGAAGGCACCCCACTGCTGTTACTTGCTTTACTGGACGAAGAGGAAGACCTCTTCTACAAAGTTTTGGAGGTAAGCGTTATGATTAGTTGAACTCTTGCATAAATGTCTACAGTAACAAGCCTCTATTAATTGGAATAATAAAGCCACAAAAATGCATGTCATCGCACTTCTTTTGGTACGGCCATCCATGTTGTTCAGCCAGGCCGCTCGACTTTTCTGCGTGTCATAATCAAAGTATGTCTGCATTTTGAGCCACTTCTTTCTAGTCGACAGTGGATGTTGTTATGGAACTTCAGTAGCTAGAGAAGTAACAGATTAAAATTGTGCAGTGAACTACGTGATGTTTTCAGTTTTCTAGGCTTTCTCAGTGCTTCTATTCAGGCATTAACTTACATATTAACAATGTCTATCTACATTGTGCGTTTACCATAAATTTAAATCAGCTGTTGTAAAGGCTACTGCTGTAACACATACTATGCCCTTACCACGAAGGAGACGGCTGCCGATGAGGACCTGGGAGACCTACCCTGCTCACCATTCATCTGTGCTAAAGGTAGTGCTTTTAATTTATGCAATGACAGTCACATTATAACAGTACCATATTTGTGCAGGATGCAGCTTTCTCACTGCGAAGTCCTTTACCGTCACCATTGACGGCCAGCCAGTTTTTGAGGCGTCCACTGCAGCGAAGGCCTTCAAGATGATGTTCGTGTCTCACTTTGCCTTCAACATTGAATACCAGTTCGATACGAGCCGGACCATGGAGTTCACCCAAAGGTAAGAACAGGCTCTGTTCTTTTGCCAATAGTTTTCTTTGGGTACTTTAGCTAAAGTGAAGCATCTATTTTGTAGAACTGTGTGCTTCTTCCTAACAACAATTCAGTGAGCTCAAGAAGTGTGCGCCATAACGAGCAACATTCCTGTGACGGGCCAAACAAAGGCTGATATTTTTTGATTGCATTCAGATTTTATTTGACTTTGGGGAAGAAAAGGGACTCCTTGAAGTGAAGGCCGCTGCATGCAGCAGACTACTTGTCCCGAAATGATAGTTGTATGATATAACTGTGGTCTTGAAAGTAAAGCCAAAACTGATTTGTTTTCCAGGGCCATCGCTGGAATAAACCCAGCCAGGGGCACGAAAACTGAGAAAACAGAGAAGAAACAGCACTCTCTCTCACCAAAGGTCGCCGCACTCATTAGGGCACTTGCCGAGTATGACTTTTAGTAACATTTTATTACTTCGCTTGCTGAATAAGACATTTAGCTGCATTTTAATCAATCACGAATGGAAATAAACGTTTCAATAGTTTTATTGCATCAGTATGGGCCTAGCATGGTCCAAGGTGAATTGAGGGTCCGCTACAAGAACAATGTAAACTAAGGAAAGCGAGAGTTGTACCAAGAATTTGTTTTCTGCTGCAAGTATGTCATCTGTAAAACAGTTTTCTGGACAATAAAGAAGGTGTAGAAAAAGCAACTGATATTTCAAGCTTTTTTATTGAATATTTCTGTGAAACAGCAAAAAAAATAATTCCTACAATGCAGGAAAAATATATATGGAGAACAGAAAGTAATATATATTTTCTGCATTTTTCAGGAGCTTTCTGTGCGGTGAAACATATTTGTGCGAAATCACAGAAAGTTTGTGAGAACTAAAACAAATATTCACAGAAACTTTCTGTGCGGTGAAAATATATTTGTGTGAAATCACAGAAAGTTTGTGAGAACAAAAACAAATATTCACAGAAACTTTCTGTGCGGTGAAAACACATTTCCGTGAAATCACTGAAAACTTTCAAAACACAAAACAGAAAATTACAGAATATTTCTGCACAATGAAAAAACATGTTTTCGTGAAATGACCGAAACGTTCTAGAACGGAAAACAGATAATCACAGATATTTTCTGGCAGGAAAGCTGCCAGACTTTTTCTGTTATTTAACACATAAATTTTTTACAGTGTACGCAAATATAAACGGTTACTTTTGACCCCTTTTGTGACGCTTGTGTAATGGCTCGATTACTGTTAACTGTTGCAGCGATTGACATTTCAAGCGCGCAACAGCCTTTTTTCTGAGCAGTATTTAGTTAGCATCAACCGCTGGGTTGTCCGCGTTATGATTGCGCAGAGCTAGCAAGGTTACGCAAACGCTCATAGTGCTCATAAGAATAGGATCATCGTTCCATCTTTTACTAGGCTTTTCCTGCGGGCATTAACATTACCGGCTAATGTTAGCGGATTTGTGAAACACCCATCGGGTTGCGGGAGGACTTGGAAACCAGATGCTGTCAGCAATGGGCACTGTTTAATTCTCACAGTATAGTTTGTCACGCGCGAGACTCAAAAAATGAACTACCACTCATGTAAGCATACATGGTCGGAGGAAGCTTACTTGAGAACGCGAATCTGCGATAAAAAAGTGCCAGAATTTGTTTTATTGTAATCTTGCATGAAATACAACGCGATACTATTTTTCGAGCGTTATAAACGACGAAACATTTACCAGCGCTGCAACAGGAAGCAAGGAACAATTGGATAAAAAAGCATGCAATCCGGTTGTCAATGAGGCTAAGATTATGTTCAGGCATCAAGTTAAATTGACTAGGGAATTGAGTTTCTGTGAATGCATTCACAGAAATACGGTCATGTGCGCAAGCACACAAAACAGCATGACAAAACACCATGAAATGAACGTCAGGACGGAAGGGAAAAGATGCATGTAGTAGGGACGGTGAACTCTCGCGCGAATCGATGTCCAGGCCGCAGGCGCAGAGGAAGCCCTCGCCAGTATAGGCCGTCCGGGCGCCCAGGAACTGTAGACATCAGAAGCGGCGCGAGAGAGCGACTAACGCTCGAAAGAGCCAGGACGACGACGAACAACCTCAGGGACAATGAATTGAGTATTTACAGCAGTGCGATTGAGAGGGTGTACGCGGGGTGAGTGCAAGTTCAGCATGTTCAGGAGTGGTTGCAGGTGCACATAATGCTCAGAGATTTTATGCAAAGAAATTCACTTCATGAGCTGAAAAGTCCTTGAGTGAGATTTTTATTACGGTGTTCTAGATGTGCTGCAGAAGACACACATATAAAGAGAAATTCTGTTCACTGTAGCTGTACTACTAGTGCACAGTTTAAAGGTGTATATATTTAGCACGTGCATGAGTTGCCTACTAATTGTTGTCGTACCTGCACTCGAGAGCAAATTTATCCTTGTCAACCAAAACTTCCGCACCAATACCATACCGGCATAGCAAAAGAAGCAATTAATTACTTTTTACTCAATCAGATGTGACACACGTCAGTAGCGTAAAATGTCGACGCACAGATCAGTCGCAAAAGATCAGCTAGGATGAAATGCGCCGTTGTGATCCGATGCCAGCACCAGGAGCGTACGACGAACAGAGACCCCGCCGACGCTACGTTGTTCAAGCGCTTAGTAAAAGAAAGGTATCTAAAAAAACCACGCAGCTGACCGCTACACTCCTACACCTCCCTCCCCGCAAACACGCACCTAGACACAGAGCGGCGCACAGGTGCGGTGAACCTTTTCCGACGCCAGGCCGCCGAGAAAGACGACATTGCGCGCCGTTTATAACGCAGCGCACCGTCCGCCTCCGGCTACCGTACACAGGCCGTGTGGCCTTCGAAACGCAGCTCAGCAACGTCGAGAGCGGCTTCACGTTTCGGTGCTGTTTGGTGAGGTGCAAAAGTTCGCTGATCAAAACATTCAACGCTTCTTCGCGTGTCGAAGCGCGGTTCCGGAGTGCCACCTTTTCGCGAGATTCATTTCAATGCATCGATCGCTCCGCGTAACGACACCAAGTGTGACGAACAAAATATCAAATGAGCGGTTATTCGCCGCATTTAAAAACAATCCTAGATGCGTGCGTAACGTCACGACGCGAGGCATGTAGACTTTAACACGCAAGGCCGAACACACCGTGCCGAAAGCCCGTCCACCGCCACCGAGAAACACTCGGGGCCCTAGCAACAACGACGCCATACGCCGTTGCTAGTGGCCCGAGTTTTTTTAGCAACAACGACAACGTTGCTAGGGGCCTGACTTTTTAAGCCTAAATTTTGACGTCACTTCCGCCACATTCTCGCCAATACATTGGGAATACGAAGGGCCTCTCCTGAGTTTTCCTTCCTCCATGTCGCCATGGATCACAAAAGGTGTTGATCACTAACTGACTACGTCAAGGAGGTCCTTTACCGAATACCACAGTATTCAGACATTTGAACTGAACCCTTACTGCGACAGCTGCTAAAGAGTGTTCAGGCTTAACTCCTTGACAATTACACAGGAGTTCGCAACAATGCCAACACCACCCCCCGCCGGTGCCAACATTATCTAAAGATTTTTCACTGTGTTGTTTAACAGTGTTCCTTGAACACAAACTAAGTGTCATCGGTGCTCCTCTTATAATATGGACATATCATCATAGTGATGTCTCATGCCATGACAGGTCCACTGCATCAATGAAACGGCCACATTTATGCATGACAGTGTGGTTGCAGGATAAATATGAAGAGGAACACAATTCGTACTTATAAACTATGCCTTACGTACTATGCAACGTTCTTACCAGGAGTTGTGATACGGGGTTTTCCTTTGCCGCCACCACAACGGCCGCCAGAAAGGCGGCGGTCCTTCGGCGGCAAAGATGCTGGTACGGTTACCGAGACCTCTATATCCTCCACAGAGGAGCTGGCCGTTAATTCGGCGTTGCGATGGCTCGTGGCCTTCGCGCGATACTTTTCTGGTGCAGCAGCTGCATCAGGCTCCGCTCTAGAAGCAGAATCTATTGGAGCAGTCTTTGGCTCCTTTGTAAGGTTGGGAGGGCAGGTCTAGCTGGGTGTTGGTGTTCTGGCCGCCCATCAGCGATGAGGCGATTGCCGATGGTGGCAAAGAAAGGCCTCCGGCGAAGATCACATGATCTTTCCTAGAAAGGACTGTCGACGGGGTTGGGGCATTGATGTCGCACCAGGTCCAGCAGCTCCACCTGTGGGCCAACTGAAACTGAATACGGTTGCGGTTCCGGCTTCACCGCTTCAGAAAAAGTGCCCGTCTCTTCGAAGATGAATCGCTTCCTAGATTATGGGTAGGATATGTTCTCTTTTGTCTTCAAGCTAATAATTTATTTTACTGTCTTCCAAATACGGCACGACCTGGAGTGCGCGCCATGTGCGCCAGTGCAGGTGGTGTCTTTTCAGAGCCATCTACCGAGGAGCAGAAGATTGGCGCCCGCCTCGTTTCCGAAGTGGGGAAACCGCACAGAACCCTCAACAGTGTCGACGTATACGGTGGCTGCGGGGGTCCGTCCTTCGGTCTAGCCAAAGCTTGCTTAGCAAGCCCCGTGCTCGCAGTCAGCGGCAACGAGCACCATTTGACCACTTTAAGCAAGAACTTCCCCGATGTGCCGACGTCTCACGCCTGTCCGTCAAAAGTGCTCAAGCAGCTCCACGCTGGCGGGATGACCGACATTCTCGGAGACATCGAGAAAGAAGATGGGAGCCCGTCCTTCGAATCTCACAAGAGCTGCCGATTTTTGGAGGGTTGTGACAAACAGGGGCTCAGGAATTCTCAACTAGAGACTTTTCTCGGATTCTGTGCCTTCTTTGAATCTTCGTACATCGTCCTCGTTGCCGAGAGGTGCTCCGTCCGGCACCATAACGGCGACGGCCTTGCCTTGGCTCTCAAGTGCCTTCTGGACCTTGGTTATCAAACTTCTTGCAGCATGCTGCAGGATGGCTGCTACGGTATGCCGCAGAGACACCGGCGCCTCGTCATCTTTGGGGCCAAGCGCGGCCGAGCAAAACTGCCAGCTTTTCCTTTGCCGACTCACACTTTCGAAGTGCCCGAGTGCCACCTATCATTTGCCGTGGACGGTCGCGCCTACAGCAGTCCTCTGAACTTGACCTCTGCGGCGCCGTACCAGAGGACCACCTTAAGGGATGCGATTGCCGACCTCAGTGATCCTGAGGCAAAGTTTGACAGAGGTCCGTCAGACTTCATTCGTTGTCACCAGCGGACATGCCCGATCGACTACGACTGCTACAAAAAGATGACGCCGTTGTCCCAGGCTAGTATCGCCGCCATCCCCAAGGTCGATGGGTCGGACTGGCGCGACCTTCCCAACCGGGAGGTTGAGCTGAGCGACAGCACCCCCGCGTATCGCCTCATCTACACGCACCGCTGCTCACCGTTTATAAAGCTTTTTTAGTTTCGAAACTTCTCCTCCCGAAGCGGCCGCGTTTTGCGCCCGGCCACTGAGATGGCGCTGCAGTCGAAGTTTGCGCCACGCTCGACGCTAGCAAGCCACGCCGCGGTGCAGCAACGTTTCTGAGGCTCCGTTTGTCGTGCTCATTTGCGTCGCGTTCTTTTGTTATCAAGTGATCCTTTCGTTATGAGTTGAGTGTTTGTGCACTACGCTTCAGCAGCTTTCGGTGTGTGGTCGGGTGAGGACGCTCACGGTGTGGACCCAACCTGCAAGTAGCGTGGGCTGCCGAATGTTCTCGAGCGCCAAGTTTTGGATTTTTTCGCTGTCAGAGGGTAGGTGGTGCGCGTAATTTATAATCTTTAGAGTGTGCTAGGAGTGTCAACCAAATGCCAACGTGTTTCGTGCCGGTATGTACCAGCGGGTACCGGCGCAACACGGAGAAAAGGCACTTCTTTTCTCCGCCAACCAATCCAAATCTCCTTGCAAAATGGTCGACAGCGATGCCCCGCGCAGACAAGGTGTTGGGGAAAACATGCAAAGTGTGCGACGCCCATTTCCAAGAAGGGGATATTCTGAAGTCATATAAGCATGTAATCAACGCAGAAGTGATTGAAATCGAGCGCGGTGTATGGTCTCTAAGGAGTGATGCAATTCCTACCATATTTCCTAATCTCCCGCTGTACATCTCGAATCGTAAACGGCGAAAATCTCCGAAAAAGAGAGCAACCGTCTCAAGAGACGCAGTGGCAACGCAGAGCGACGCTGCAGAAGATATCGATATCGAGCGAGAGCAACCAGAGCCCGTGCAAGACAGCTGCTTGCATGTTAATGAGCTGGTGGAGAAGAGTGCTTCTTTGAGGTTACCTCGTCAGTGGAGATCGGCAGCTCTTGAAGATGAAAATGGGCGCCGATCACAGATTGTTTTTTAAACGGCAGGATTGGAGGCAGATGTATATACAGTACTCAAGAGTGTCGTAGTTCGCGAAGACATGAGTTATGTTCTATCTGCCCGCGGAAAACTGGTGCTGACGCTGCCCATGGATTTGGCAATCACTTCGTTAGCAGACGTAGAGGCAATTGTGCAGGTTGTACAAACTATGCAAGCCTGTCATGGTTGCACCTCTAGCAGGGGAGGAACTGTATACCACAAGCAGTGCAGAGCTCTTACTGAGGCAGAAAAAGGAGTCTGTATAAAGTGTGCGAAAATGACGAAGGACCTCAAAAGAAGAAGTGGGCTGAAACCCAAGAAAAAGGTGTCCCTTGCAGCACCTGTTTCGAGGAAGAGGCTCATTCGGGCCGCTGCAGCTCGGGAGAAAATGAAGAAAGAAATTAGCGAACTCAGTGAAAAACTGAAGAAAGGGTTTTCAACAAGTCTAGGTGAAGTGACACAGGACCTGCCAGAAGCACAAAAGATGGTCTCACAGACAGCCGTCATGCAACAAGCGGCCAAGTCGCCACGTGGGCACCGGTACAGTACAGACTGGCTTATGATCTGTCTGCTTCTGAGGCTGACAAGCCCAAAGGGTTACAGAACTCTATCTGACATGAAGATTTTGCCCCTGCCAAGTGCCAACCGCCTTGTACAGCTACTGAAAGGTCTTCCATGTGGCTACGGCTTAAACAAATTTGCCCTTGGTAGCATAAAACTGCATATGGCTGGCAAGCCAGAACATTACACATATGGTTGTCTAATCATCGATGAAGTGAAACTCAGGGAAGGAACCGAGTTTAACAGGTCGTCCTACAAATTTGATGGCTTTGTAGATTACGGGGATATTACTAAAGTTGGCGCAGACCAGTTGGCAGACCATGCACTGGTTGTTATGTTCAACCCAATGTTTGCGTCATGGGTCCAACCCATAGCAACTTTTGCAGCTAAGGGTGCAGCGCCAGGATGGGTCTTGGCAAAGGTGGTAATGAGCTCAGTGCTACAATTGCATGAACATGGTGCTCGCGTACTGGCAGTGATAAGCGATGGTGCCGGAAATAACAAATCGATGTGGACACACCTCGGCATCAGTGGAAAGGTGGAGCACCCACAGTGCAAGATTGAACATCCCTGCCTTCCAGAGGGAACATTCCTCCACTTCATTTGTGACGTGCCACATATCGTGAAATGCATCCGGAATCATATGATGAAGCACAAATATGGTCAGGCAAGTTAAATAATTCCTTGGATATGCATGTCTCTTGAGTGATGACGCTGTGTAAGAGACTTGTTCACCTATGTTTAATTACTGCACATAACGAAATGGTGTACAATAATTTGTTGCAGGTAGGTGAATACCAAGCAAATTTCCAGCACTATGAACGTCTTTTTGAGGCGGAAAAAAAGGCCGCTATAAAAGTGGTTCCTAAGTTGACTGAGCACCATGTCAAGCCATAGAAGCTCCAGACCATGAACGTTCGTCTGGCGACTCAGGTAAAGTTGGCCATTCAGTCATTGTAAACATTGTAAGCAGTTGGTGCCATAAAACTGCATGCTTATACATTACATCTGTGCTTGTAAGCGTCCAGACATTTTCAAAACTAATTTGCCATCATGTTTTTCCAAGCTTTACAAATTTCTTTTACTCTTTTTCGCTTGCAGCTCTTCAGCCGAAGTGTGTCGATTGGCCTGAAGGTCTACAGACAAATGATGGTACCTGGCTTCGCCGACAGTTTTGGAACGGAACAGTTCACGATGCTACTAAATGACCTCTTTGACATTCTGAACTCCAAGGTTCCTGCAGCTGGAATACGAAAGGGATCTCCCCCGTGCTGGTCTGAACACCCCGTGCTGGTCTCCGGTGTGTTCAACCGCCTCGATGCATCTTTATGGCACCCCGACGGCTTCTGCCATGACTTTGGCCACATGCAGACTGACCTAATTGACTGCCGCACAGGCCGGATTCTTCGAGACCAGCCGATGCGGGTATTTTGGGAAGGCTTTGAAAGCTTGCACAAACGCATGAAGGACAGAGATGGAGAGTACATGATACTCAAGTTGAAGGACTGGCCACCCAGCGATGACTTCAGTCATGTGCTCCCAAGCAGGTTTGCTGATCTCATGAAAGCTCTGCATGTTCAGCAGTGGTTGCAGGTGCACATAATGCTCAGTTCTCCAAGTCCAGATGACTTGGAAGAACCACAACTGAAGAAGACTAGTGTGCGGAGAGACTCGTATGGATGCGTGTCTTGGGCGCCCAAGTTACCCGATGGAGAAACTACTGAACGGCAGGAGGAAAAGAAAGCTTCTTTACTGGAGCAGTTCAGGCTTTCATTTCGGAACGAAGTGCTTATCACTCGGCTGATGTCAGAAACCTACGCTTCACAGCGACTGCTGATCAACAAATCAAGAAGCATAATGGATATCAAGCAAAACTGGTCATTTCTGTTTGAGAGCGGCATCTGAATTCGCACGTCAACATCCTGCTGGGCTTTAATATGTCAGACGCTTTTGACAAGAACCTGCAAACTGTTGGAAGGCAGCTTTTTCGATATGCCCACAGCCAGGTAAAAAGGGAAAATGTCAAAAAGTGCTTGAAGGAAATAGAGACATCCAAGACTGAGAGAAGGTCGGCTGCAGCTGAATATGAAGGCACCCCACTGCTGTTACTTGCTATACTGGACGAAGACGAAGACCTCTTCTACAAAGTTTTGGAGGTAAGCGTTATGATTAGTTGAACTCTTGCATAAATGTCTACAGTAACAAGCCTCTATTAATTGGAATAATAAAGCCACAAAAATGCATGTCATCGCACTTCTTTTGGTACGGCCATCCATGTTGTTCAGCCAGGCCGCTCGACTTTTCTGCGTGTCATAATCAAAGTATGTCTGCATTTTGAGCCACTTCTTTCTAGTCGACAGTGGATGTTGTTATGGAACTTCAGTAGCTAGAGAAGTAACAGATTAAAATTGTGCAGTGAACTACGTGATGTTTTCAGTTTTCTAGGCTTTCTCAGTGCTTCTATTCAGGCATTAACTTACATATTAACAATGTCTATCTACATTGTGCGTTTACCATAAATCTAAATCAGTTGTTGTAAAGGCTACTGCTGTAACACATACTATGACCTTACCATGAAGGAGACGGCTGCCGATGAGGACCTGGGAGACCTACCCTGCTCACCATTCATCTGTGCTAAAGGTAGTGCTTTTAATTTATGCAATGACAGTCACATTATAACAGTACCATATTTGTGCAGGATGCAGCTTTCTCACTGCGAAGTCCTTTACCGTCACCATTGACGGCCAGCCAGTTTTTGAGGCGTCCACTGCAGCGAAGGCCTTCAAGATGATGTTCGTGTCTCACTTTGCCTTCAACATTGAATACCAGTTCGATACGAGCCGGATCATGGAGTTCACCCAAAGGTAAGAACAGGCTCTGTTCTTTTGCCAATAGTTTTCTTTGGGTACTTTAGCTAAAGTGAAGCATCTATTTTGTAGAACTGTGTGCTTCTTCCTAACAACAATTCAGTGAGCTCAAGAAGTGTGCGCCATAAAGAGCAACATTCCTGTGACGGGCCAAACAAAGGCTGATATTTTTTGATTGCATTCAGATTTTATTTGACTTTGGAGAAGAAAAGGGACTCCTTGAAGTGAAGGCCGCTGCATGCAGCAGACAACTTGTCCCGAAATGAAAGTTGTATGATATAACTGTGGTCTTGAAAGTAAAGCCAAAACTAATTTGTTTTCCAGGGCCATCGCTGGAATAAACCCAGCCAGGGGCACGAAAACTGAGAAAACAGAGAAGAAACAGCACTCTCTCTCACCAAAGGTCGCCGCACTCATTAGGGCACTTGCCGAGTATGACTTTTAGTAACATTTTATTACTTCGCTTGCTGAATAAGACATTTAGCTGCATTTTAATCAATCACGAATGGAAATAAACGTTTCAATAGTTTTATTGCATCAGTATGGGCCTAGCATGGTCCAAGGTGAATTGAGGGTCCGCTACAAGAACAATGTAAACTAAGGAAAGCGAGAGTTGTACCAAGAATTTGTTTTCTGCTGCAAGTATGTCATCTCTAAAACAGTTTTCTGGACAATAAAGAAGGTGTAGAAAAAGCAACTGATATTTCAAGCTTTTTTATTGAATATTTCTGTGAAACAGCAAAAAAAATAATTCCAACAATGCAGGAAAAATATATATGGAGAACAGAAAGTAATATATATTTTCTGCATTTTTCAGGAGCTTTCTGTGCGGTGAAACATATTTGTGCGAAATCACAGAAAGTTTGTGAGAACTAAAACAAATATTCACAGAAACTTTCTGTGCGGTGAGAACACATTTCTGTGAAATCACTGAAAACTTTCAAAACACAAAACAGAAAATTACAGAATATTTCTGCACAATGAAAAAAGATGTTTTCGTGAAATGACCGAAACGTTCTAGAACGGAAAACAGATAATCACAGATATTTTCTGGCAGGAAAGCTGCCAGACTTTTTCTGTTATTTAACACATAAATTTTTTACAGTGTACGCAAATATAAACGGTTACTTGTGACCCCTTTTGTGACGCTTGTGTAATGGCTCGATTACTGTTGACTGTTGCAGCGATTGACATTTCAAGCGCGCAACAGCCTTTTTTCTGAGCAGTATTGAGTTAGCATCAACCGCTGGGTTGTCCGCGTTATGATTGCGCAGAGCTAGCAAGGTTACGCAAACGCTCATATTGCTCATAAGAATAGGATCATCGTTCCATCTTTTACTAGGCTTTTCCTGCGGGCATTAACATTACCGGCTAATGTTAGCGGATTTGTGAAACACCCATCGGGTTGCGGGAGGACTTGGAAACCAGATGCTGTCAGCAATGGGCACTGTTTAATTCTCACAGTATAGTTTGTCACGCGCGAGACTCAAAAAATGAACTACCACTCATGTAAGCATACATGGTCGGAGGAAGCTTACTTGAGAACCCGAATCTGCGATAAAAGTGCCAGAATTTGTTTTATTGTAATCTTGCATGAAATACAACGCGATACTATTTTTCGAGCGTTATAAACGACGAAACATTTACCAGCGCTGCGACAGGAAGCAAGGAACAATTGGATAAAAAAGCATGCAATCCGCTTGTCAATAAGGCTAAGATTATGTTCAGGCATCAAGTTAAATTGACTAGGGAATTGAGTTTCTGTGAATGTATTCACAGAAATACGGTCATGTGCGCAAGCACACAAAACAGCATGACAAAACACCATGAAATGAACGTCAGGACGGAAGGGAAAAGATGCATGTAGTAGGGACGGTGAACTCTCGCGCGAATCGATGTCCAGGCCGCAGGCACAGAGGAAGCCCTCGCCAGTATAGGCCGTCCGGGCGCCCAGGAACTGTAGACATCAGAAGCGGCGCGAGAGAGCGACTAACGCTCGAAAGAGCCAGGACGACGACGAACAACCTCAGGGACAATGAACTGAGTATTTACAGCAGTGCGATTGAGAGGGTGTACGCGGGGTGAGTGCAAGTTCAGCATGTTCAGCAGTGGTTGCAGGTGCACATAATGCTCAGAGATTTTATGCAAAGAAATTCACTTCATGAGCTGAAAAGTCCTTGAGTGAGATTTTTATTACGGTGTTCTAGATGTGCTGCAGAAGACACAAATATAAAGAGAAATTCTGTTCACTGTAGCTGTACTACTAGTGCACAGTTTAAAGGTGTATATATTTAGCACGTGCATGAGTTGCCTACTAATTGTTGTCGTACCTGCACTCGAGAGCAAATTTATCCTTGTCAACCAAAACTTCCGCACCAATACCATACCGGCATAGCAAAAGAAGCAATTAATTACTTTTTACTCAATCAGATGTGACACACGTCAGTAGCGTAAAATGTCGACGCACAGATCAGTCGCAAAAGATCAGCTAGGATGAAATGCGCCGTTGTGATCCGATGCCAGCACCAGGAGCGTACGACGAACAGAGACCCCGCCGACGCCACGTTGTTCAAGCGCTTAGTAAAAGAAAGGTATCTAAAAAAACCACGCAGCTGACCGCTACACTCCTACACCTCCCTCCCCGCAAACACGCACCTAGACACAGAGCGGCGCACAGGTGCGGTGAACCTTTTCCGACGCCAGGCCGCCGAGAAAGACGACATTGCGCGCCGTTTATAACGCAGCGCACCGTCCGCCTCCGGCTACCGTACACAGGCCGTGTGGCCTTCGAAACGCAGCTCAGCAACGTCGAGAGCGGCTTCACGTTTCGGTGCTGTTTGGTGAGGTGCAAAAGTTCGCTGATCAAAACATTCAACGCTTCTTCGCGTGTCGAAGCGCGGTTCCGGAGTGCCACCTTTTCGCGAGATTCATTTCAATGCATCGATCGCTCCGCGTAACGACACCAAGTGTGACGAACAAAATATCAAATGAGCGGTTATTCGCCGCATTTAAAAACAATCCTAGATGCGTGCGTAACGTCACGACGCGAGGCATGTAGACTTTAACACGCAAGGCCGAACACACCGTGCCGAAAGCCCGTCCACCGCCACCGAGAAACACTCGGGGCCCTAGCAACAACGACGCCATACGCCGTTGCTAGTGGCCCGAGTTTTTTTAGCAACAACGACAACGTTGCTAGGGGCCTGACTTTTTAAGCCTAAATTTTGACGTCACTTCCGCCACATTCTCGCCAATGCATTGGGAATACGAAGGGCCTCTCCTGAGTTTTCCTTCCTCCATGTCTCCATGGATCAGAAAAGGTGTTGATCACTAACTGACTACGTCTAGGAGGTCCTTTACCGAATACCACAGTATTCAGACATTTGAACTGAACCCTTACTGCGACAGCTGCTAAAGAGTGTTCAGGCTTAACTCCTTGACAATTACACAGGAGTTCGCAACAATGCCAACACCACCCCCCGCCGGTGCCAACATTATCTAAAGATTTTTCACTGTGTTGTTTAACAGTGTTCCTTGAACACAAACTAAGTGTCATCGGTGCTCCTCTTATAATATGGACATATCATCATAGTGATGTCTCATGCCGCGACAGGTCCACTGCATCAATGAAACGGCCACATTTATGCATGACAGTGTGGTTGCAGGATAAATATGAAGAGGAACACAATTCGTACTTATAAACAAACTATGCCTTACGGACTATGCAACGTTCTTACCAGGAGTTGTGATACGGGGTTTTCCTTTGCCGCCACCACAACGGCCGCCAGAAAGGCGGCGGTCCTTCGGCGGCAAAGATGCTGGTACGGTTACCGAGACCTCTATATCCTCCACAGAGGAGCTGGCCGTTAATTCGGCGTTGCGATGGCTCGTGGCCTTCGCGCGATACTTTTCTGGTGCAGCAGCTGCATCAGGCTCCGCTCTAGAAGCAGAATCTATTGGACCAGTATTTGGCTCCTTTGTAAGGTTGGGAGGGCAGGTCTAGCTGGGTGTTGGTGTTCTGGCCGCCCATCAGCGATGAGGCGATTGCCGATGGTGGCAAAGAAAGGCCTCCGGCGAAGATCACATGATCTTTCCTAGAAAGGACTGTCGACGGGGTTGGGGCATTGATGTCGCACCAGGTCCAGCAGCTCCACCTGTGGGCCAACTGAAACTGAATACGGTTGCGGTTCCGGCTTCACCGCTTCAGAAAAAGTGCCCGTCTCTTCGAAGATGAATCGCTTCCTAGATTATGGGTAGGATATGTTCTCTTTTGTCTTCAAGCTAATAATTTATTTTACTGTCTTCCAAATACGGCACGACCTGGAGTGCGCGCCATGTGCGCCAGTGCAGGTGGTGTCTTTTCAGAGCCATCTACCGAGGAGCAGAAGATTGGCGCCCGCCTCGTTTTCGAAGTGGGGAAGCCGCACAGAACCCTCAACAGTGTCGACGTATACGGTGGCTGCGGGGGTCCGTCCTTCGGTCTAGCCAAAGCTTGCTTAGCAAGCCCCGTGCTCGCAGTCAGCGGCAACGAACACCATTTGACCACTTTAAGCAAGAACTTCCCCGATGTGCCGACGTCTCACGCCTGTCCGTCAAAAGTGCTCAAGCAGCTCCACGCTGGCGGGATGACCGACATTCTCGGAGACATCGAGAAAGAAGATGGGAGCCCGTCCTTCGAATCTCACAAGAGCTACCGATTTTTGGAGGGTTGTGACAAACAGGGGCTCAGGAATTCTCAACTAGTGACTTTTCTCGGATTCTGTGCCTTCTTTGAATCTTCGTACGTCGTCCTCGTTGCCGAGAGGTGCTCCGTCCGGCACCATAACGGCGACGGCCTTGCCTTGGCTCTCAAGTGCCTTCTGGACCTTGGTTATCAAACTTCTTGCAGCATGCTGCAGGATGGCTGCTACGGTATGCCGCAGAGACACCGGCGCCTCGTCATCTTTGGGGCCAAGCGCGGCCGAGCAAAACTGCCAGCTTTTCCTTTGCCGACTCACACTTTCGAAGTGCCCGAGTGCCACCTATCATTTGCCGTGGACGGTCGCGCCTACAGCAGTCCTCTGAACTTGACCTCTGCGGCGCCATACCAGAGGACCACCTTAAGGGATGCGATTGCCGACCTCAGTGATCCTGAGGCAAAGTTTGACAGAGGTCCGTCAGACTTCATTCGTTGTCACCAGCGGATATGCCCGATCGACTACGACTGCTACAAAAAGATGACGCCGTTGTCCCAGGCTAGTATCGCCGCCATCCCCAAGGTCCCTGGGTCGGACGGGCGCGACCTTCCCAAGCGGGAGGTTGAGCTGAGCGACGGCACCCCCGCGTATCGCCTCATCTACACGCACCGCTGCTCACCGTTTATAAAGCTTTTTTAGTTTCGAAACTTCTCCTCCCGAAGCGGCCGCGTTTTGCGCCCGGCCACTGAGATGGCGCTGCAGTCGAAGTTTGCGCCACGCTCGACGCTAGCTAGCCACGCCGCGGTGCAGCAACGTTTCTGAGGCTCCGTTTGTCGTGCTCATTTGCGTCGCGTTCTTTTGTTATCAAGTGATCCTTTCGTTATGAGTTGAGTGTTTGTGCACTACGCTTCAGCAGCTTTCGGTGTGTGGTCGGGTGAGGACGCTCACGGTGTGGACCCAACCTGCAAGTAGCGTGGGCTGCCGAATGTTCTCGAGCGCCAAGTTTTGGATTTTTTCGCTGTCAGAGGGTAGGTGGTGCGCGTAATTTATAGTCTTTAGAGTGTGCTAGGACTGTCAACCAAATGCCAACGTGTTTCTTGCCGGTATGTACCAGCGGGTACCGGCGCAACACGGAGAAAAGGCACTTCTTTTCTCCGCCAACCAATCCAAATCTCCTTGCAAAATGGTCGAGAGCGATACCCCGTGCAGACAAGGTGTTGGGGAAAACATGCAAAGTGTGCGACGCCCATTTCCAAGAAGGGGATATTCTGAAGTCATATAAGCATGTAATCAACGCAGAAGTGATTGAAATCGAGCGCGGTGTATGGTCTCTAAGGAGTGATGCAATTCCTACCATATTTCCTAATCTCCCGCTGTACTTCTCGAATCGTAAACGGCGAAAATCTCCGAAAAAGAGAGAAACCGTCTCAAGAGACGCAGTGGCAACGCAGAGCGACGCTGCAGAAGATATCGATATCGAGCGAGAGCAACCAGAGCCCGTGCAAGACAGCTGCTTGCATGTTAATGAGCTGGTGGAGAAGAGTGCTTCTTTGAGGTTACCTCGTCAGTGGAGATCGGCAGCTCTTGAAGATGAAAATGGGCGCCGATCACAGATTGTTTTTTACACGGCAGGATTGGAGGCAGATGTATATACAGTACTCAAGAGTGTCGTAGTTCGCGAAGACATGAGTTATGTTGTATCTGCCCGCGGAAAACTGGTGCTGACGCTGCCCATGGATTTGGCAATCACTTCGTTAGCAGACGTAGAGGCAATTGTGCAGGTTGTACGAACTATGCAAGCCTGTCATGGTTGCACCTCTAGCAGGGGAGGAACTGTATACCACAAGCAGTGCAGAGCTCTTACTGAGGCAGAAAAAGGAGTCTGTATAAAGTGTGCGAAAATGACGAAGGACCTCAAAAGAAGAAGTGGGCTGAAACCCAAGAAAAAGGTGTGCCTTGCAGCACCTGTTTTGAGGAAGAGGCTCATTCGTGCCGCTGCAGCTCGGGAGAAAATGAAGAAAGAAATTAGCGAACTCAGTGAAAAACTGAAGAAAGCGTTTTCAACAAGTCTAGGTGAAGTGACACAGGACCTGCCAGAAGCACAAAAGATGGTCATACAGACAGCCGTCATGCAACAAGCGGCCAAGTCGCCACGTGGGCACCGGTACAGTACAGACTGGCTTATGATCTGTCTGCTTCTGAGGCTGACAAGCCCAAAGTGTTACAGAACTCTACCTGACATGAAGATTTTGCTCCTGCCAAGTGCCAACCGCCTTGTACAGCTACTGAAAGGTCTTCCATGTGGCTACGGCTTAAACAAATTTGCCCTTGGTAGCAGAAACCTGCATATGGCTGGCAAGCCAGAACATTACACATATGGTTGTCTAATCATCGATGAAGTTAAACTCAGGGAAGGAACCGAGTTTAACAGGTCGTCCTACAAATTTGATGGCTTTGTAGATTACGGGGATATTACTAAAGTTGGCACAGACCAGGTGGCAGACCATGCACTGGTTGTTATGTTCAACCCAATGTTTGCGTCATGGGTCCAACCCATAGCAACTTTTGCAGCTAAGGGTGCAGCGCCAGGATGCGTCTTGGCAAAGGTGGTAATGAGCTCAGTGCTACAATTGCATGAACATGGTGCTCGCGTACTGGCAGTGATAAGCGATGGTGCCGGAAATAACAAATCGATGTGGACACACCTCGGCATCAGTGGAAAGGTGGAGCACCCACAGTGCAAGATCGAACATCCCTGCCTTCCAGAGGGAACATTCCTCCACTTCATTTGTGACGTGCCACATATCGTGAAATGCATCCGGAATCATATGATGAAGCACAAATATGGTCAGGCAAGTTAAATAATTCCTTGGATATGCATGTCTCTTGAGCGATGACGCTGTGTAACAGACTTGTTCACCTATGTTTAATTACTGCACATAACGAAATGGTGTACAATAATTTGTTGCAGGTAGGTGAATACCAAGCAAATTTCCAGCACTATGAACGTCTTTTTGAGGCGGAAAAAAAGGCCGCTATAAAAGTGGTTCCTAAGTTGACTGAGCACCATGTCAAGCCATAGAAGCTCCAGACCATGAACGTTCGTCTGGCGACTCAGGTAAAGTTGGCCATTCAGTCATTGTAAACATTGTAAGCAGTTGGTGCCATAAAACTGCATGCTTATACATTACATCTGTGCTTGTCAGCGTCCAGACATTTTCAAAACTAATTTGACATAATGTTTTTCCAAGCTTTACAAATTTCTTTTACTCTTTTTCGCTTGCAGCTCTTCAGCCGAAGTGTGTCGATCGGCCTGAAGGTCTACAGACAAATGATGGTACCTGGCTTCGCCGACAGTTTTGGAACGGAACAGTTCACGATGCTACTAAATGACCTCTTTGACATTCTGAACTCCAAGGTTCCTGCAGCTGGAATACGAAAGGGATCTCCCCCGTGCTGGTCTGAACACCCCGTGCTGGTCTCCGGTGTGTTCAACCGCCTCGATGCATCTTTATGGCACCCCGACGGCTTCTGCCGTGACTTTGGCCACATGCAGACTGACCTGATTGACTGCCGCACAGGCCGGATTCTTCGAGACCAGCCGATGCGCGTATTTTGGGAAGGCTTTGAAAGCTTGCACAAACGCATGAAGGACAGAGATGGAGAGTACATGATACTCAAGTTGAAGGACTGGCCACCCAGCGATGACTTCAGTGATGTGCTCCCAAGCAGGTTTGCTGATCTCATGAAAGCTCTGCATGTTCAGCAGTGGTTGCAGGTGCACATAATGCTCAGTTCTCCAAGTCCATATGACTTGGAAGAACCACAACTGAAGAGGACTAGTGTGCGGAGAGACTCGTATGGATTCGTGTCTTTGGCGCCCAAGTTACCCGATGGAGAAACTACTGAACGGCAGGAGGAAAAGAAAGCTTCTTTACTGGAGGAGTTCAGGCTTTCATTTCGGAACGAAGTGCTTATCACTCGGCTGATGTCAGAAACCTACGCTTCACAGCGACTGCTGATCAACAAATCAAGAAGCATAATGGATATCAAGCAAAACTGGCCATTTCTGTTTGAAGAGCGGCATCTGAATTCGCACGTCAACATCCTGCTGGGCTTTAATATGTCAGACGCTTTTGACAAGAACCTGCAAACTGTTGGAAGGCAGCTTTTTCGATATGCCCACAGCCAGGTAAAAAGGGAGAATGTCAAAAAGTGCTTGAAGGAAATAGAGACATCCAAGACTGAGAGAAGGTCGGCTGCAGCTGAATACGAAGGCACCCCACTGCTGTTACTTGCTTTACTGGACGAA
The DNA here is from genome assembly GCF_055824585.1 of Amblyomma mixtum. Classification (NCBI taxonomy): domain Eukaryota; kingdom Metazoa; phylum Arthropoda; class Arachnida; order Ixodida; family Ixodidae; genus Amblyomma; species Amblyomma mixtum. The sequence continues at coordinate 377,622,483 of NC_143014.1, read as the reverse complement.
GAGGAAGACCTCTTCTACAAAGTTTTGGAGGTAAGCGTTATGATTAGTTGAACTCTTGTATAAATGTCTACAGTAACAAGCCTCTATTAATTGGAATAATAAAGCCACAAAAATGCATGTCATCGCACTTCTTTTGCTACTGCCATCCATGTTGTTCAGCCAGGCCGCTCGACTTTTCTGCGTGTCATAATCAATGTCTGCATTTTGAGCCACTTCTTTCTAGTCGACAGTGGATGTTGTTATGGAACTTCAGTAGCTAGAGAAGTAACAGATTAAAATTGTGCAGTGAACTACGTGATGTTTTCAGTTTTCTAGGCTTTCTCAGTGCTTCTATTCAGGCATTAACTTACATATTAACAACGTCTATCTACATTGTGCGTTTACCATAAATTTAAATCAGCTGTTGTAAAGGCTACTGCTGTAACACATAGTATGCCCTTACCATGAAGGAGACGGCTGCCGATGAGGACCTGGGAGACCTACCCTGCTCACCATTCATCTGTGCTAAAGGTAGTGCTTTTAATTTATGCAATGACAGTCACATTATAACAGTACCATATTTGTGCAGGATGCAGCTTTCTCACTGCGAAGTCCTTTACCGTCACCATTGACGGCCAGCCAGTTTTTGAGGCGTCCACTGCAGCGAAGGCCTTCAAGATGATGTTCGTGTCTCACTTTGCCTTCAACATTGAATACCAGTTCGATACGAGCCGGACCATGGAGTTCACCCAAAGGCAAGAACAGGCTCTGTTCTTTCGCCAATAGTTTTCTTTGGCTACTTTAGCTAAAGTGAAGCATCTATTTTGTAGAACTGTGTGCTTCTTCCTAACAACAATTCAGTGAGCTGAAGAAGTGTGCGCCATAAAGAGCAACATTCCTGTGACGGGCCAAACAAAGGCTGATATTTTTTGATTGCATTCAGATTTTATTTGACTTTGGGGAAGAAAAGGGACTCCTTGAAGTGAAGGCCGCTGCATGCAGCAGACAACTTGTCCCGAAATGAAAGTTGTATGATATAACAGTGGTCTTGAAAGTAAAGCCAAAACTGATTTCTTTTCCAGGGCCATCGCTGGAATAAACCCAGCCAGGGCCACGAAAACTGAGAAAACAGAGAAGAAACAGCACTCTCTCTCACCAAAGGTCGCCGCACTCATTAGGGCACTTGCCGAGTATGACTTTTAGTAACATTTTATTACTTCGCTTGCTGAATAAGACATTTAGCTGCATTTTAATCAATCACGAATGGAAATAAACGTTTCAATAGTTTTATTGCATCAGTATGGGCCTAGCATGGTCCAAGGTGAATTGAGGGTCCGCTACAAGAACAATGTAAACTAAGGAAAGCGAGAGTTGTACCAAGAATTTGTTTTCTGCTGCAAGTATGTCATCTGTAAAACAGTTTTCTGGACAATAAAGAAGGTGTAGAAAATCAACTGATATTTCCGGCTTTTTTATTGAATATTTCTGTGAAACAGCAAAAAAAAATAATTCCAACAATGCAGGAAAAATATATATGGAGAACAGAAAGTAATATATATTTTCTGCATTTTTCAGGAGCTTTCTGTGCGGTGAAACATATTTGTGTGAAATCACAGAAAGTTTGTGAGAACTAAAACAAATATTCACAGAAACTTTCTGTGCGGTGAAAATATATTTGTGTGAAATCACAGAAAGTTTGTGAGAACAAAAACAAATATTCACAGAAACTTTCTGTGCGGTGAAAACACATTTCCGTGAAATCACTGAAAACTTTCAAAACACAAAACAGAAAATTACAGAATATTTCTGCACAATGAAAAAACATGTTTTCGTGAAATGACCGAAACGTTCTAGAACTGAAAACAGATAATCACAGATATTTTCTGGCAGGAAAGCTGCCAGACTTTTTCTGTTATTTAACACATAAATTTTTTACAGTGTACGCAAATATAAACGGTTACTTTTGACCCCTTTTGTGACGCTTGTGTAATGGCTCGATTACTGTTGACTGTTGCAGCGATTGACATTTCAAGCGCGCAACAGCCTTTTTTCTGAGCAGTATTGAGTTAGTATCAACCGCTGGGTTGTCCGCGTTATGATTGCGCAGAGCTAGCAAGGTTACGCAAACGCTCATAGTGCTCATAAGAATAGGATCATCGTTCCATCTTTTACTAGGCTTTTCCTGCGGGCATTAACATTACCGGCTAATGTTCGCGGATTTGTGAAACACCCATCGGGTTGCGGGAGGACTTGGAAACCAGATGCTGTCAGCAATGGGCACTGTTTAATTCTCACAGTATAGTTTGTCACGCGCGAGACTCAAAAAATGAACTACCACTCATGTAAGCATACATGGTCGGAGGAAGCTTACTTGAGAACGCGAATCTGCGATAAAAAAGTGCCAGAATTTGTTTTATTGTAATCTTGCATGAAATACAACGCGATACTATTTTTCGAGCGTTATAAACGACGAAACATTTACCAGCGCTGCGACAGGAAGCAAGGACCAATTGGATAAAAAAGCATGCAATCCGCTTGTCAATAAGGCTAAGATTATGTTCAGGCATCAAGTTAAATTGACTAGGAAATTGAGTTTCTGTGAATGTATTCACAGAAATACGGTCATGTGCGCAAGCACACAAAACAGCATGACAAAACACCATGAAATGAACGTCAGGACAGAAGGAAAAAGATGCATGTAGTAGGTACGGTGAACTCTCGCGCGAATCGATGTCCAGGCCGCAGGCGCAGAGGAAGCCCTCGCCAGTATAGGCCGTCCGGGCGCCCAGGAACTGTAGACATCAGAAGCGGCGCGAGAGAGCGACTAACGCTTGAAAGAGCCAGGACGACGACGAACAACCTCAGGGACAATAAACTGAGTATTTACAGCAGTGCGATTCAGAGGGTGTACGCGGGGTGAGTGCAAGTTCAGCATGTTCAGCAGTGGTTGCAGGTGCACATAATGCTCAGAGATTTTATGCAAAGAAATTCACTTCATGAGCTGAAATGTCCTTGAGTGAGATTTTTATTACGGTGTTCTAGATGTGCTGCAGAAGACACACATATAAAGAGAAATTCTGTTCACTGTAGCTGTACTACTAGTGCACAGTTTAAAGGTGTATATATTTAGCACGTGCATGAGTTGCCTACTAATTGTTGTCGTACCTGCACTCGAGAGCAAATTTATCCTTGTCAACCAAAACTTCCGCACCAATACCATACCGGCATAGCAAAAGAAGCAATTAATTACTTTTTACTCAATCAGATGTAACACACGTCAGTAGTGTAAAATGTCGACGCACAGATCAGTCGCAAAAGATCAGCTAGGATGAAATGCGCCGTTGTGATCCGATGCCAGCACCAGGAGCGTACGACGAACAGAGACCCCGCCGACGCTACGTTGTTCAAGCGCTTAGTAAAAGAAAGGTATCTAAAAAAACCGCGCAGGTCACCGCTACACTCCTACACCTCCCTCCCCGCAAACACGCACCTAGACACAGAGCGGCGCACAGGTGCGGTGAACCTTTTCCGACGCCAGGCCGCCGAGAAAGACGACATTGCGCGCCGTTTATAACGCAGCGCACCGTCCGCCTCCGGCTACCGTACACAGGCCGTGTGGCCTTCGAAACGCAGCTCAGCAACGTCGAGAGCGGCTTCACGTTTCGGTGCTGTTTGGTGAGGTGCAAAAGTTCGCTGATCAAAACATTCAACGCTTCTTCGCGTGTCGAAGCGCGGTTCCGGAGTGCCACCTTTTCGCGAGATTCATTTCAATGCATCGATCGCTCCGCGTAACGACACCAAGTGTGACGAACAAAATATCAAATGAGCGGTTATTCGCCGCATTTAAAAACAATCCTAGATGCGTGCGTAACGTCACGACGCGAGGCATGTAGACTTTAACACGCAAGGCCGAACACACCGTGCCGAAAGCCCGTCCACCGCCACCGAGAAACACTCGGGGCCCTAGCAACAACGACGCCATACGCCGTTGCTAGTGGCCCGAGTTTTTTTAGCAACAACGACAACGTTGCTAGGGGCCTGACTTTTTAAGCCTAAATTTTGACGTCACTTCCGCCACATTCTCGCCAATGCATTGGGAATACGAAGGGCCTCTCCTGAGTTTTCCTTCCTCCATGTCTCCATGGATCAGAAAAGGTGTTGATCACTAACTGACTACGTCTAGGAGGTCCTTTACCGAATACCACAGTATTCAGACATTTGAACTGAACCCTTACTGCGACAGCTGCTAAAGAGTGTTCAGGCTTAACTCCTTGACAATTACACAGGAGTTCGCAACAATGCCAACACCACCCCCCGCCGGTGCCAACATTATCTAAAGATTTTTCACTGTGTTGTTTAACAGTGTTCCTTGAACACAAACTAAGTGTCATCGGTGCTCCTCTTATAATATGGACATATCATCATAGTGATGTCTCATGCCGCGACAGGTCCACTGCATCAATGAAACGGCCACATTTATGCATGACAGTGTGGTTGCAGGATAAATATGAAGAGGAACACAATTCGTACTTATAAACTATGCCTTACGGACTATGCAACGTTCTTACCAGGAGTTGTGATACGGGGTTTTCCTTTGCCGCCACCACAACGGCCGCCAGAAAGGCGGCGGTCCTTCGGCGGCAAAGATGATGGTACGGTTACCGAGACCTCTATATCCTCCACAGAGGAGCTGGCCGTTAATTCGGCGTTGCGATGGCTCGTGGCCTTCGCGCGATACTTTTCTGGTGCAGCAGCTGCATCAGGCTCCGCACTAGAAGCAGAATCTATTGGACCAGTCTTTGGCTTCTTTGTAAGGTTGGGAGGGCAGGTCTAGCTGGGTGTTGGTGTTCTGGCCGCCCATCAGCGATGAGGCGATTGCCGATGGTGGCAAAGAAAGGCCTCCGGCGAAGATCACATGATCTTTCCTAGAAAGGACTGTCGACGGGGTTGGGGCATTGATGTCGCACCAGGTCCAGCAGCTCCACCTGTGGGCCAACTGAAACTGAATACGGTTGCGGTTCCGGCTTCACCGCTTCAGAAAAAGTGCCCGTCTCTTCGAAGATGAATCGCTTCCTAGATTATGGGTAGGATATGTTCTCTTTTGTCTTCAAGCTAATAATTTATTTTACTGTCTTCCAAATACGGCACGACCTGGAGTGCGCGCCATGTGCGCCAGTGCAGGTGGTGTCTTTTCAGAGCCATCTACCGAGGAGCAGAAGATTAGCGCCCGCCTCGTTTCCGAAGTGGAGAAGCCGCACAGAACCCTCAACAGTGTCGACGTATACGGTGGCTGCGGGGGTCTGTCCTTCGGTCTAGCCAAAGCTTGCTTAGCAAGCCCCGTGCTCGCAGTCAGCGACAACGAGCACCATTTGACCACTTTAAGCAAGAACTTCCCCGATGTGCCGACGTCTCACGCCTGTCCGTCAAAAGTGCTCAAGCAGCTCCACGCTGGCGGGATGACCGACATTCTCGGAGACATCGAGAAAGAAGATGGGAGCCCGTCCTTCGAATCTCACAAGAGCTGCCGATTTTTGGAGGGTTGTGACAAACAGGGGCTCAGGAATTCTCAACTAGTGACTTTTATCGGATTCTGTGCCTTCTTTGAATCTTCGTACGTCGTCCTCGTTGCCGAGAGGTGCTCCGTCCGGCACCATAACGGCGACGGCCTTGCCTTGGCTCTCAAGTGCCTTCTGGACCTTGGTTATCAAACTTCTTGCAGCATGCTGCAGGATGGCTGCTACGGTATGCCGCAGAGACACCGGCGCCTCGTCATCTTTGGGGCCAAGCGCGGCCGAGCAAAACTGCCAGCTTTTCCTTTGCCGACTCACACTTTCGAAGTGCCCGAGTGCCACCTATCATTTGCCGTGGACGGTCGCGCCTACAGCAGTCCTCTGAACTTGACCTCTGCGGCGCCATACCAGAGGACCACCTTAAGGGATGCGATTGCCGACCTCAGTGATCCTGAGGCAAAGTTTGACAGAGGACCGTCAGACTTCATTCGTTGTCACCAGCGGATATGCCCGATCGACTACGACTGCTACAAAAAGATGACGCCGTTGTCCCAGGCTAGTATCGCCGCCATCCCCAAGGTCCCTGGGTCGGACTGGCGCGACCTTCCCAACCGGGAGGTTGAGCTGAGCGACGGCACCCCCGCGTATCGCCTCATCTACACGCACCGCTGCTCACCGTTTATAAAGCTTTTTTAGTTTCGAAACTTCTCCTCCCGAAGCGGCCGCGTTTTGCGCCCGGCCACTGAGATGGCGCTGCAGTCGAAGTTTGCGCCACGCTCGACGCTAGCTAGCCACGCCGCGGTGCAGCAACGTTTCTGAGGCTCCGTTTGTCGTGCTCATTTGCGTCGCGTTCTTTTGTTATCAAGTGATCCTTTCGTTATGAGTTGAGTGTTTGTGCACTGCGCTTCAGCAGCTTTCGGTGTGTGGTCGGGTGAGGACGCTCATGGTGTGGACCCAACCTGCAAGTAGCGTGGGCTGCCGAATGTTCTCGAGCGCCAAGTTTTGGATTTTTTCGCTGTCAGAGGGTAGGTGGTGCGCGTCATTTATAGTCTTTAGAGTGTGCTAGGACTGTCAACCAAATGCCAACGTGTTTCGTGCCGGTATGTACGAGCGGGTACCGGCCCAACACGGAGAAAAGGCACTTCTTTTCTCCGCCAACCAATCCAAATCTCCTTGCAAAATGGTCGAGAGCGATACCCCGTGCAGACAAGGTGTTGGGGAAAAACATGCAAAGTGTGCGACGCCCATTTCCAAGAAGGGGATATTCTGAAGTCATATAAGCATGTAATCAACGCAGAAGTGATTGAAATCGAGCGCGGTGTATGGTCTCTAAGGAGTGATGCAATTCCTACCATATTACCTAATCTCCCGCTGTACTTCTCGAATCGTAAACGGCGAAAATCTCCGAAAAAGAGAGCAACCGTCTCAAGAGACGCAGTGGCAACGCAGAGCGACGCTGCAGAAGATATCGATATCGAGCGAGAGCAACCAGAGCCCGTGCAAGACAGCTGCTTGCATGTTAATGAGCTGGTGGTGAAGAGTGCTTCTTTGAGGTTACCTCGTCAGTGGAGATCGGCAGCTCTTGAAGATGAAAATGGGCGCCGATCACAGATTGTTTTTTACACGGCAGGATTGGAGGCAGATGTATATACAGTACTCAAGAGTGTCGTAGTTCGCGAAGACATGAGTTGTGTTGTATCTGCCGCGGAAAACTGGTGCTGACGCTGCCCATGGAATTGGCAATCACTTCGTTAGCAGACGTAGAGGCAATTGTACAGGTTGTACAAACTATGCAAGCCTGTCATGGTTGCACCTCTAGCAGGGGAGGAACTGTATACCACAAGCAGTGCAGAGCTCTTACTGAGGCAGAAAAAGGAGTCTGTATAAAGTGTGCGAAAATGACGAAGGACCTCAAAAGAAGAAGTGGGCTGAAACCCAAGAAAAAGGTGTGCCTTGCAGCACCTGTTTTGAGGAAGAGGCTCATTCATGCCGCTGCAGCTCGGGAGAAAATGAAGAAAGAAATTAGCGAACTCAGTGAAAAACTGAAGAAAGCGTTTTCAACAAGTCTAGGTGAAGTGACACAGGACCTGCCAGAAGCACAGAAGATGGTCATACAGACAGCCGTCATGCAACAAGCGGCCAAGTCGCCACGTGGGCACCGGTACAGTACAGACTGGCTTATGATCTGTCTGCTTCTGAGGCTGACAAGCCGAAAGTGTTACAGAACTCTATCTGACATGAAGATTTTGCCCCTGCCAAGTGCCAACCGCCTTGTGCAGCTACTGAAAGGTCTTCCATGTGGCTACGGCTTAAACAAATTTGCCCTTGGTAGCAGAAAACTGCATACGGCTGGCAAGCCAGAACATTACACATATGGTTGTCTAATCATCGATGAAGTGAAACTCAGGGAAGGAACCGAGTTTAACAGGTCGTCCTACAAATTTGATGGCTTTGTAGATTACGGGGATATTACTAAAGTTGGCACAGACCAGGTGGCAGACCATGCACTGGTTGTTATGTTCAACCCAATGTTTGCGTCATGGGTCCAACCCATAGCAACTTTTGCAGCTAAGGGTGCAGCGCCAGGATGCGTCTTGGCAAAGGTGGTAATGAGCTCAGTGCTACAATTGCATGAACATGGTGCTCGCGTACTGGCAGTGATAAGCGATGGTGCCGGAAATAACAAATCGATGTGGACACACCTCGGCATCAGTGGAAAGGTGGAGCACCCACAGTGCAAGATCGAACATCCCTGCCTTCCAGAGGGAACATTCCTCCACTTCATTTGTGACGTGCCACATATCGTGAAATGCATCCGGAATCATATGATGAAGCACAAATATGGTCAGGCAAGTTAAATAATTCCTTGGATATGCATGTCTCTTGAGCGATGACGCTGTGTAACAGACTTGTTCACCTATGTTTAATTACTGCACATAACGAAATGGTGTACAATAATTTGTTGCAGGTAGGTGAATACCAAGCAAATTTCCAGCACTATGAACGTCTTTTTGAGGCGGAAAAAAAGGCCGCTATAAAAGTGGTTCCTAAGTTGACTGAGCACCATGTCAAGCCATAGAAGCTCCAGACCATGAACGTTCGTCTGGCGACTCAGGTAAAGTTGGCCATTCAGTCATTGTAAACATTGTAAGCAGTTGGTGCCATAAAACTGCATGCTTATACATTACATCTGTGCTTGTCAGCGTCCAGACATTTTCAAAACTAATTTGACATCATGTTTTTCCAAGCTTTACAAATTTCTTTTACTCTTTTTCGCTTGCAGCTCTTCAGCCGAAGTGTGTCGATTGGCCTGAAGGTCTACAGACAAATGATGGTACCTGGCTTCGCCGACAGTTTTGGAACGGAACAGTTCACGATGCTACTAAATGACCTCTTTGACATTCTGAACTCCAAGGTTCCTGCAGCTGGAATACGAAAGGGATCTCCCCCGTGCTTGTCTGAACACCCCGTGCTGGTCTCCGGTGTGTTCAACCGCCTCGATGCATCTTTATGGCACCCCGACGGCTTCTGCCGTGACTTTGGCCACATGCAGACTGACCTGATTGACTGCCGCACAGGCCGGATTCTTCGAGACCAGCCGATGCGGGTATTTTGGGAAGGCTTTGAAAGCTTGCACAAACGCATGAAGGACAGAGATGGAGAGTACATGATACTCAAGTTGAAGGACTGGCCACCCAGCGATGACTTCAGTCATGTGCTCCCAAGCAGGTTTGCTGATCTCATGAAAGCTCTGCATGTTCAGCAGTGGTTGCAGGTGCACATAATGCTCAGTTCTCCAAGTCCAGATGACTTGGAAGAACCACAACTGAAGAAGACTAGTGTGCGGAGAGACTCGTATGGATGCGTGTCTTTGGCGCCCAAGTTACCCGATGGAGAAACTACTGAACGGCAGGAGGAAAAGAAAGCTTCTTTACTGGAGGAGTTCAGGCTTTCATTTCGGAACGAAGTGCTTATCACTCGGCTGATGTCAGAAACCTACGCTTCACAGCGACTGCTGATCAACAAATCAAGAAGCATAATGGATATCAAGCAAAACTGGCCATTTCTGTTTGAAGAGCGGCATCTGAATTCGCACGTCAACATCCTGCTGGGCTTTAATATGTCAGACGCTTTTGACAAGAACCTGCAAACTGTTGGAAGGCAGCTTTTTCGATATGCCCACAGCCAGGTAAAAAGGGAAAATGTCAAAAAGTGCTTGAAGGAAATAGAGACATCCAAGACTGAGAGAAGGCCGGCTGCAGCTGAATACGAAGGCACCCCACTGCTGTTACTTGCTTTACTGGACGAAGAGGAAGACCTCTTCTACAAAGTTTTGGAGGTAAGCGTTATGATTAGTTGAACTCTTGCATAAATGTCTACAGTAACAAGCCTCTATTAATTGGAATAATAAAGCCACAAAAATGCATGTCATCGCACTTCTTTTGGTACTGCCATCCATGTTGTTCAGCCAGGCCGCTCGACTTTTCTGCGTGTCATAATCAAAGTATGTCTGCATTTTGAGCCACTTCTTTCTAGTCGACAGTGGATGTTGTTATGGAACTTCAGTAGCTAGAGAAGTAACAGATTAAAATTGTGCAGTGAACTACATGATGTTTTCAGTTTTCTAGGCTTTCTCAGTGCTTCTATTCAGGCATTAACTTACATATTAACAATGTCTATCTACATTGTGCGTTTACCATAAATTTAAATGAGCTGTTGTAAAGGCTACTGCTGTAACACATACTATGCCCTTACCATGAAGGAGACGGCTGCCGATGAGGACCTGGGAGACCTACCCTGCTCACCATTCATCTGTGCTAAAGGTAGTGCTTTTAATTTATGCAATGACAGTCACATTATAACAGTACCATATTTGTGCAGGATGCAGCTTTCTCACTGCGAAGTCCTTTACCGTCACCATTGACGGCCAGCCAGTTTTTGAGGCGTCCACTGCAGCGAAGGCCTTCAAGATGATGTTCGTGTCTCACTTTGCCTTCAACATTGAATACCAGTTCGATACGAGCCGGACCATGGAGTTCACCCAAAGGTAAGAACAGGCTCTGTTCTTTTGCCAATAGTTTTCTTTGGGTACTTAAGCTAAAGTGAAGCATCTATTTTGTAGAACTGTGTGCTTCTTCCTAACAACAATTCAGTGAGCTGAAGAAGTGTGCGCCATAAAGAGCAACATTCCTGTGACGGGCCAAACAAAGGCTGATATTTTTTGATTGCATTCAGATTTTATTTGACTTTGGGGATAAAAGGGACTCCTTGAAGTGAAGGCCGCTGCATGCAGTAGACAACTTGTCCCGAAATGAAAGTTGTATGATATAACTGGTCTTGAAAGTAAAGCCAAAACTGATTTCTTTTCCAGGGCCATCGCTGGAATAAACCCAGCCAGGGGCACGAAAACTGAGAAAACAGAGAAGAAACAGCACTCTCTCTCACCAAAGGTCGCCGCACTCATTAGGGCACTTGCCGAGTATGACTTTTAGTAACATTTTATTACTTCGCTTGCTGAATAAAACATTTAGCTGCATTTTAATCAATCACGAATGGAAATAAACGTTTCAATAGTTTTATTGCATCAGTATGGGCCTAGCATGGTCCAAGGTGAATTGAGGGTCCGCTACAAGAACAATGTAAACTAAGGAAAGCGAGAGTTGTACCAAGAATTTGTTTTCTGCTGCAAGTATGTCATCTGTAAAACAGTTTTCTGGACAATAAAGAAGGTGTAGAAAAAGCAACTGATATTTCCGGCTTTTTTATTGAATATTTCTGTGAAACAGCAAAAAAAATAATTCCAACAATGCAGGAAAAATATATATGGAGAACAGAAAGTAATATATATTTTCTGCATTTTTCAGGAGCTTTCTGTGCGGTGAAACATATTTGTGTGAAATCACAGAAAGTTTGTGAGAACTAAAACAAATATTCACAGAAACTTTCTGTGCGGTGAAAATATATTTGTGTGAAATCACAGAAAGTTTGTGAGAACAAAAACAAATATTCACAGAAACTTTCTGTGCGGTGAAAACACATTTCCGTGAAATCACTGAAAACTTTCAAAACACAAAACAGAAAATTACAGAATATTTCTGCACAATGAAAAAACATGTTTTCGTGAAATGACCGAAACGTTCTAGAACGGAAAACAGATAATCACAGATATTTTCTGGCAGGAAAGCTGCCAGACTTTTTCTGTTATTTAACACAAATTTTTTACAGTGTACGCAAATATAAACGGTTACTTTTGACCCCTTTTGTGACGCTTGTGTAATGGCTCGATTACTGTTGACTGTTGCAGCGATTGACATTTCAAGCGCGCAACAGCCTTTTTTCTGAGCAGTACTGAGTTAGCATCAACCGCTGGGTTGTCCGCGTTATGATTGCGCAGAGCTAGCAAGGTTACGCAAACGCTCATAGTGCTCATAAGAATAGGATCATCGTTCCATCTTTTACTAGGCTTTTCCTGCGGGCATTAACATTACCGGCTAATGTTAGCGGATTTGTGAAACACCCATCGGGTTGCGGGAGGCCTTGGAAACCAGATGCTGTCAGCAATGGGCACTGTTTAATTCTCACAGTATAGTTTGTCACGCGCGAGACTCAAAAAATGAACTACCACTCATGTAAGCATACATGGTCGGAGGAAGCTTACTTGAGAACGCGAATCTGCGATAAAAAAGTGCCAGAATTTGTTTTATTGTAATCTTGCATGAAATACAACGCGATACTATTTTTCGAGCGTTATAAACGACGAAACATTTACCAGCGCTGCGACAGGAAGCAAGGACCAATTGGATAAAAAAGCATGCAATCCGCTTGTCAATAAGGCTAAGATTATGTTCAGGCATCAAGTTAAATTGACTAGGGAATTGAGTTTCTGTGAATGTATTCACAGAAATACGGTCATGTGCGCAAGCACACAAAACAGCATGACAAAACACCATGAAATGAACGTCAGGACGGAAGGGAAAAGATGCATGTAGTAGGGACGGTGAACTCTCGCGCGAATTGATGTCCAGGCCGCAGGCGCAGAGGAAGCCCTCGCCAGTATAGGCCGTCCGGGCGCCCAGGAACTGTAGACATCAGAAGCGGCGCGAGAGAGCGACTAACGCTCGAAAGAGCCAGGACGACGACGAACAACCTCAGGGACAATGAACTGAGTATTTACAGCAGTGCGATTGAGAGGGTGTACGCGGGGTGAGTGCAAGTTCAGCATGTTCAGCAGTGGTTGCAGGTGCACATAATGCTCAGAGATTTTATGCAAAGAAATTCACTTCATGAGCTGAAAAGTCCTTGAGTGAGATTTTTATTACGGTGTTCTAGATGTGCTGCAGAAGACACACATATAAAGAGAAATTCTGTTCACTGTAGCTGTACTACTAGTGCACAGTTTAAAGGTGTATATATTTAGCACGTGCATGAGTTGCCTACTAATTGTTGTCGTACCTGCACTCGAGAGCAAATTTATCCTTGTCAACCAAAACTTCCGCACCAATACCATACCGGCATAGCAAAAGAAGCAATTAATTACTTTTTACTCAATCAGATGTGACACACGTCAGTAGTGTAAAATGTCGACGCACAGATCAGTCGCAAAAGATCAGCTAGGATGAAATGCGCCGTTGTGATCCGATGCCAGCACCAGGAGCGTACGACGAACAGAGACCCCGCCGACGCTACGTTGTTCAAGCGCTTAGTAAAAGAAAGGTATCTAAAAAAACCGCGCAGCTCACCGCTACACTGCTACACCTCCCTCCCCGCAAACACGCACCTAGACACAGAGCGGCGCACAGGTGCGGTGAACCTTTTCCGACGCCAGGCCGCCGAGAAAGACGACATTGCGCGCCGTTTATAACGCAGCGCACCGTCCGCCTCCGGCTACCGTACACAGGCCGTGTGGCCTTCGAAACGCAGCTCAGCAACGTCGAGAGCGGCTTCACGTTTCGGTGCTGTTTGGTGAGGTGCAAAAGTTCGCTGATCAAAACATTCAACGCTTCTTCGCGTGTCGAAGCGCGGTTCCGGAGTGCCACCTTTTCGCGAGATTCATTTCAATGCATCGATCGCTCCGCGTAACGACACCAAGTGTGACGAGCAAAATATCAAATGAGCGGTTATTCGCCGCATTTAAAAACAATCCTAGATGCGTGCGTAACGTCACGACGCGAGGCATGTAGACTTTAACACGCAAGGCCGAACACACCGTGCCGAAAGCCCGTCCACCGCCACCGAGAAACACTCGGGGGCCCTAGCAACAACGACGCCATACGCCGTTGCTAGTGGCCCGAGTTTTTTTTAGCAACAACGACAACGTTGCTAGGAGCCTGACTTTTTAAGCCTAAATTTTGACGTCACTTCCGCCACATTCTCGCCAATGCATTGGGAATACGAAGGGCCTCTCCTGAGTTTTCCTTCCTCCATGTCTCCATGGATCAGAAAAGGTGTTGATCACTAACTGACTACGTCTAGGAGGTCCTTTACCGAATACCACAGTATTCAGACATTTGAACTGAACCCTTACTGCGACAGCTGCTAAAGAGTGTTCAGGCTTAACTCCTTGACAATTACACAGGAGTTCGCAACAATGCCAACACCACCCCCCGCCGGTGCCAACATTATCTAAAGATTTTTCACTGTGTTGTTTAACAGTGTTCCTTGAACACAAACTAAGTGTCATCGGTGCTCCTCTTATAATATGGACATATCATCATAGTGATGTCTCATGCCGCGACAGGTCCACTGCATCAATGAAACGGCCACATTTATGCATGAGAGTGTGGTTGCAGGATAAATATGAAGAGGAACACAATTCGTACTTATAAACTATGCCTTACGGACTATGCAATGTTCTTACCAGGAGTTGTGATACGGGGTTTTCCTTTGCCGCCACCACAACGGCCGCCAGAAAGGCGGCGGTCCTTCGCCGGCAAAGATGCTGGTACGGTTACCGAGACCTCTATATCCTCCACAGAGGAGCTGGCCGTTAATTCGGCGTTGCGATGGCTGGTGGCCTTCGCGCGATACTTTTTGGTGCAGCAGCTGCATCAGGCTCGGCTCTAGAAGCAGAATCTATTGGACCAGTCTTTGGCTCCTTTGTAAGGTTGGGAGGGCAGGTCTAGCTGGGTGTTGGTGTTCTGGCCGCCCATCAGCGATGAGGCGATTGCCGATGGTGGCAAAGAAAGGCCTCCGGCGAAGATCACATGATCTTTCCTAGAAAGGACTGTCGACGGGGTTGGGGCATTGATGTCGCACCAGGTCCAGCAGCTCCACCTGTGGGCCAACTGAAACTGAATACGGTTGCGGTTCCGGCTTCACCGCTTCAGAAAAAGTGCCCGTCTCTTCGAAGATGAATCGCTTCCTAGATTATGTGTAGGATATGTTCTCTTTTGTCTTCAAGCTAATAATTTATTTTACTGTCTTCCAAATACGGCACGACCTGGAGTGCGCGCCATGTGCGCCAGTGCAGGTGGTGTCTTTTCAGAGCCATCTACCGAGGAGCAGAAGATTGGCGCCCGCCTCGTTTCCGAAGTGGAGAAGCCGCACAGAACCCTCAACAGTGTCGACGTATACGGTGGCTGCGGGGGTCTGTCCTTCGGTCTAGCCAAAGCTTGCTTAGCAAGCCCCGTGCTCGCAGTCAGCGACAACGAGCACCATTTGACCACTTTAAGCAAGAACTTCCCCGATGTGCCGACGTCTCACGCCTGTCCGTCAAAAGTGCTCAAGCAGCTAGCTCCACGCTGGCGGGATGACCGACATTCTCGGAGACATCGAGAAAGAAGATGGGAGCCCGTCCTTCGAATCTCACAAGAGCTGCCGATTTTTGGAGGGTTGTGACAAACAGGGGCTCAGGAATTCTCAACTAGTGACTTTTCTCGGATTCTGTGCCTTCTTTGAATCTTCGTACGTCGTCCTCGTTGCCGAGAGGTGCTCCGTCCGGCACCATAACGGCGACGGCCTTGCCTTGGCTCTCAAGTGCCTTCTGGACCTTGGTTATCAAACTTCTTGCAGCATGCTGCAGGATGGCTGCTACGGTATGCCGCAGAGACACCGGCGCCTCGTCATCTTTGGGGCCAAGCGCGGCCGAGCAAAACTGCCAGCTTTTCCTTTGCCGACTCACACTTTCGAAGTGCCCGAGTGCCACCTATCATTTGCCGTGGACGGTCGCGCCTACAGCAGTCCTCTGAACTTGACCTCTGCGGCGCCATACCAGAGGACCACCTTAAGGGATGCGATTGCCGACCTCAGTGATCCTGAGGCAAAGTTTGACAGAGGTCCGTCAGACTTCATTCGTTGTCACCAGCGGATATGCCCGATCGACTACGACTGCTACAAAAAGATGACGCCGTTGTCCCAGGCTAGCATCGCCGCCATCCCCAAGGTCGCTGGGTCGGACTGGCGCGACCTTCCAACCGGGAGGTTGAGCTGAGCGACGGCACCCCCGCGTATCGCCTCATCTACACGCACCGCTGCTCACCGTTTATAAAGCTTTTTTAGTTTCGAAACTTCTCCTCCCGAAGCGGCCGCGTTTTGCGCCCGGCCACTGAGATGGCGCTGCAGTCGAAGTTTGCGCCACGCTCGACGCTAGCTAGCCACGCCGCGGTGCAGCAACGTTTCTGAGGCTCCGTTTGTCGTGCTCATTTGCGTCGCGTTCTTTTGTTATCAAGTGATCCTTTCGTTATGAGTTGAGTGTTTGTGCACTGCGCTTCAGCAGCTTTCGGTGTGCGGTCGGGTGAGGACGCTCATGGTGTGGACCCAACCTGCAAGTAGCGTGGGCTGCCGAATGTTCTCGAGCGCCAAGTTTTGGATTTTTTCGCTGTCAGAGGGTAGGTGGTGCGCGACATTTATAGTCTTTAGAGTGTGCTAGGACTGTCAACCAAATGCCAACGTGTTTCGTGCCGGAATGTACCAGCGGGTACCGGCCCAACACGGAGAAAAGGCACTTCTTTTCTCCGCCAACCAATCCAAATCTCCTTGCAAAATGGTCGAGAGCGATACCCCGTGCAGACAAGGTGTTGGGGAAAACATGCAAAGTGTGCGACGCCCATTTCCAAGAAGGGGATATTCTGAAGTCATATAAGCATGTAATCAACGCAGAAGTGATTGAAATCGAGCGCGGTGTATGGTCTCTAAGGAGTGATGCAATTCCTACCATATTACCTAATCTCCCGCTGTACTTCTCGAATCGTAAGCGGCGAAAATCTCCGAAAAAGAGAGCAACCGTGTCAAGAGACGCAGTGGCAACGCAGAGCGACGGTGCAGAAGATATCGATATCGAGCGAGAGCAACCAGAGCCCGTGCAAGACAGCTGCTTGCATGTTAATGAGCTGGTGGAGAAGAGTGCTTCTTTGAGGTTACCTCGTCAGTGGAGATCGGCAGCTCTTGAAGATGAAAATGGGCGCCGATCACAGATTGTTTTTTACACGGCAGGATTGGAGGCAGATGTATATACAGTACTCAAGAGTGTCGTAGTTCGCGAAGACATGAGTTATGTTGTATCTGCCCGCGGAAAACTGGTGCTGACGCTGCCCATGGATTTGGCAATCACTTCGTTAGCAGACGTAGAGGCAATTGTGCAGGTTGTACAAACTATGCAAGCCTGTCATGGTTGCACCTCTAGCATTGGAGGAACTGTATACCACAAGCAGTGCAGAGCTCTTACTGAGGCAGAAAAAGGAGTCTGTATAAAGTGTGCGAAAATGACGAAGGACCTCAAAAGAAGAAGTGGGCTGAAACCCAAGAAAAAGGTGTGCCTTGCAGCACCTGTTTTGAGGAAGAGGCTCATTCATGCCGGTGCAGCTCGGGAGAAAATGAAGAAAGAAATTAGCGAACTCAGTGAAAAACTGAAGAAAGCGTTTTCAACAAGTCTAGGTGAAGTGACACAGGACCTGCCAGAAGCACAAAAGATGGTCATACAGACAGCCGTCATGCAACAAGCGGCCAAGTCGCCACGTGGGCACCGGTACAGTACAGACTGGCTTATGATCTGTCTGCTTCTGAGGCTGACAAGCCGAAAGTGTTACAGAACTCTATCTGGCATGAAGATTTTGCCCCTGCCAAGTCCCAACCGCCTTGTACAGCTACTGAAAGGTCTTCCATGTGGCTACGGCTTAAACAAATTTGCCCTTGGTAGCAGAAAACTGCATATGGCTGGCAAGCCAGAACATTACACATACGAGGGGGTACCCAAAAGTAACCGGACTTATTTTTGTTTGAACTTATTTGTTCACATTTTCAGCACAGACCTTCAATATCCTTCAAAGTACTCTTCACTTACAATGATACGTTTGTCGAATCTTTCATTTCATTTTTCAAAACATTGTTTAAATTCATCTTTTGTGATGCTTGACAGTCCCTCCGTCGTTTTTTTCTTCACCTCAGCAACGTCAGCGAAACGCTTTCCATTCACCTGTCTTTTCATTCTACGAAATAAAGAAAGTAGCACGTGGCAAGGTCGGGTGAGTATGAGGGTTGAGGAACAGAGGTCATGCCATTTTTGGTCCAAAATTGTCGTAGAGACAGGGCTGTGTGAGCAGGGGCATTGCCATGGTGGAAAAACCAGTCACCCGTCTGCCACAAATCAGGCCGCTTCCGTCACACACTGTTGCCCCACCTTTTCAAAACATCCAAGCAGAAAGCCTGGTTAACTGTCTGACCCTGCGGAACAAATTCTGAATGGACGACTCCTCTCACGTCGAAAAAACAAATCAGCATTGTTTTGAGGTTTGGTTTCACCTGAAGAGCTTTCTTGAGGCGAGGTGAATTTGGAGTTTTCCATTGGCGTGACTGTTGCTTTGATTCAGGATTTAATTCAGGAACACTTGAGTTGTCCCCATAGCATCGTCCTTGAACGTCTTTCTGTATATTTCAAGAGTTTCCGTTCCCCTTTTTCCGAGAAAAAATCAGAATTTCACCGGAGCACGCTGTTCACGAAAATCAGCCATTGCAAAAACGACGCTCACACAAAACAGTCGTCACTCTAAAACTCTTCCTAAACTAGTCTGACCTCCTTCAGCGACGGCACTCCGCTTACTGACTCTGGAATGTTCGTTCTATGCGCTCCTAGCGGTAAAACGCGGTACCACAGAAGCTGTGCCGAATAAAAAAATTAGTCCGGTTTCTTTTGGGTACCCCCTCGTATGGTTGTCTAATCATCGATGAAGTGAAACTCAGGGAAGGAACCGAGTTTAACAGGTCGTCCTACAAATTTGATGGCTTTGTAGATTACGGGGATATTACTAAAGTTGGCACAGACCAGCTGGCAGACCATGCACTGGTTGTTATGTTCAACCCAATGTTTGCGTCATGGGTCCAACCCATAGCAACTTTTGCAGCTAAGGGTGCAGCGCCAGGATGCGTCTTGGCAAAGGTGGTAATGAGCACAGTGCTACAATTGCATGAAAATGGTGCTCGCGTACTGGCAGTGATAAGCGATGGTGCCGGAAATAACAAATCGATGTGGACACACCTCGGCATCAGTGGAAAGGTGGAGCACCCACAGTGCAAGATCGAACATCCCTGCCTTCCAGAGGGAACATTCCTCCACTTCATTTGTGACGTGCCACATATCGTGAAATGCATCCGGAATGATATGATGAAGCACAAATATGGTCAGGCAAGTTAAATAATTCCTTGGATATGCATGTCTCTTGAGCGATGACGCTGTGTAACAGAGACTTGTTCACCTATGTTTAATTACTGCACATAACGAAATGGTGTACAATAATTTGTTGCAGGTAGGTGAATACCAAGCAAATTTCCAGCACTATGAACGTCTTTTTGAGGCGGAAAAAAAGGCCGCTATAAAAGTGGTTCCTAAGTTGACTGAGCACCATGTCAAACCATAGAAGCTCCAGACCATGAACGTTCATCTGGCGACTCAGGTAAAGTTGGCCATTCAGTCATTGTAAACATTTTAAGCAGTTGGTGCCATAAAACTGCATGCTTATACATTACATCTGTGCTTGTCAGCGTCCAGACATTTTCAAAACTAATTTGCCATCATGTTTTTCCAAGCTTTACAATATTCTTTTACTCTTTTTCGCTTGCAGCTCTTCAGCCGAAGTGTGTCGATCGGCCTGAAGGTCTACAGACAAATGATGGTACCTGGCTTCGCCGACAGTTTTGGAACGGAACAGTTCACGATGCTACTAAATGACCTCTTTGACATTCTGAACTCCAAGGTTCCTGCAGCTGGAATACGAAAGGGATCTCCCCCGTGCTGGTCTGAACACCCCGTGCTGGTCTCCGGTGTGTTCAACCGCCTCGATGCATCTTTATGGCACCCCGACGGCTTCTGCCGTGACTTTGGCCACATGCAGACTGACCTGATTGACTGCCGCACAGGCCGGATTCTTCGAGACCAGCCGATGCGCGTATTTTGGGAAGGCTTTGAAAGCTTGCACAAACGCATGAAGGACAGAGATGGAGAGTACATGATACTCAAGTTGAAGGACTGGCCACCCAGCGATGACTTCAGTGATGTGCTCCCAAGCAGGTTTGCTGATGTCATGAAAGCTCTGCATGTTCAGCAGTGGTTGCAGGTGCACATAATGCTCAGTTCTCCAAGTCCATATGACTTGGAAGAACCACAACTGAAGAGGACTAGTGTGCGGAGAGACTCGTATGGATTCGTGTCTTTGGCGCCCAAGTTACCCGATGGAGAAACTACTGAACGGCAGGAGGAAAAGAAAGCTTCTTTACTGGAGGAGTTCAGGCTTTCATTTCGGAACGAAGTGCTTATCACTCGGCTGATGTCAGAAACCTACGCTTCACAGCGACTGCTGATCAACAAATCAAGAAGCATAATGGATATCAAGCAAAACTGGCCATTTCTGTTTGAAGAGCGGCATCTGAATTCGCACGTCAACATCCTGCTGGGCTTTAATATGTCAGACGCTTTTGACAAGAACCTGCAAACTGTTGGAAGGCAGCTTTTTCGATATGCCCACAGCCAGGTAAAAAGGGAGAATGTCAAAAAGTGCTTGAAGGAAATAGAGACATCCAAGACTGAGAGAAGGTCGGCTGCAGCTGAATACGAAGGCACCCCACTGCTGTTACTTGCTTTACTGGACGAAGAGGAAGACCTCTTCTACAAAGTTTTGGAGGTAAGCGTTATGATTAGTTGAACTCTTGTATAAATGTCTACAGTAACAAGCCTCTATTAATTGGAATAATAAAGCCACAAAAATGCATGTCATCGCACTTCTTTTGCTACTGCCATCCATGTTGTTCAGCCAGGCCGCTCGACTTTTCTGCGTGTCATAATCAAAGTATGTCTGCATTTTGAGCCACTTCTTTCTAGTCGACAGTGGATGTTGTTATGGAACTTCAGTAGCTAGAGAAGTAACAGATTAAAATTGTGCAGTGAACTACGTGATGTTTTCAGTTTTCTAGGCTTTCTCAGTGCTTCTATTCAGGCATTAACTTACATATTAACAATGTCTATCTACATTGTGCGTTTACCATAAATTTAAATCAGCTGTTGTAAAGGCTACTGCTGTAACACATACTATGCCCTTACCATTAAGGAGACGGCTGCCGATGAGGACCTGGGAGACCTACCCTGCTCACCATTCATCTGTGCTAAAGGTAGTGCTTTTAATTTATGCAATGACAGTCACATTATAACAGTACCATATTTGTGCAGGATGCAGCTTTCTCACTGCGAAGTCCTTTACCGTCACCATTGACGGCCAGCCAGTTTTTGAGGCGTCCACTGCAGCGAAGGCCTTCAAGATGATGTTCGTGTCTCACTTTGCCTTCAACATTGAATACCAGTTCGATACGAGCCGGACCATGGAGTTCACCCAAAGGTAAGAACAGGCTCTGTTCTTTCGCCAATAGTTTTCTTTGGGTACTTTAGCTAAAGTGAAGCATCTATTTTGTAGAACTGTGTGCTTCTTCCTAACAACAATTCAGTGAGCTGAAGAAGTGTGCGCCATAAAGAGCAACATTCCTGTGACGGGCCAAACAAAGGCTGATATTTTTTGATTGCATTCAGATTTTATTTGACTTTGGGGAAGAAAAGGGACTCCTTGAAGTGAAGGCCGCTGCATGCAGCAGACAACTTGTCCCGAAATGAAAGTTGTATGATATAACAGTGGTCTTGAAAGTAAAGCCAAAACTGATTTCTTTTCCAGGGCCATCGCTGGAATAAACCCAGCCAGGGGCACGAAAACTGAGAAAACAGAGAAGAAACAGCACTCTCTCTCACCAAAGGTCGCCGCACTCATTAGGGCACTTGCCGAGTATGACTTTTTGTAACATTTTATTACTTCGCTTGCTGAATAAGACATTTAGCTGCATTTTAATCAATCACGAATGGAAATAAACGTTTCAATAGTTTTATTGCATCAGTATGGGCCTAGCATGGTCCAAGGTGAATTGAGGGTCCGCTACAAGAACAATGTAAACTAAGGAAAGCGAGAGTTGTACCAAGAATTTGTTTTCTGCTGCAAGTATGTCATCTGTAAAACAGTTTTCTGGACAATAAAGAAGGTGTAGAAAAAGCAACTGATATTTCCGGCTTTTTTATTGAATATTTCTGTGAAACAGCAAAAAAAAAATAATTCCAACAATGCAGGAAAAATATATATGGAGAACAGAAAGTAATATATATTTTCTGCATTTTTCAGGAGCTTTCTGTGCGGTGAAACATATTTGTGTGAAATCACAGAAAGTTTGTGAGAACTAAAACAAATATTCACAGAAACTTTCTGAGCGGTGAAAATATATTTGTGTGAAATCACAGAAAGTTTGAGAGAACAAAAACAAATATTCACAGAAACTTTCTGTGCGGTGAAAACACATTTCCGTGAAATCACTGAAAACTTTCAAAACACAAAACAGAAAATTACAGAATATTTCTGCACAATGAAAAAACATGTTTTCGTGAAATGACCGAAACGTTCTAGAACGGAAAACAGATAATCACAGATATTTTCTGGCAGGAAAGCTGCGACTTTTTGTTATTTAACACATAAATTTTTTACAGTGTACGCAAATATAAACGGTTACTTTTGACCCCTTTTGTGACGCTTGTGTAATGGCTCGATTACTGTTGACTGTTGCAGCGATTGACATTTCAAGCGCGCAACAGCCTTTTTTCTGAGCAGTACTGAGTTAGCATCAACCGCTGGGTTGTCCGCGTTATGATTGCGCAGAGCTAGAAAGGTAACGCAAACGCTCATAGTGCTCATAAGAATAGGATCATCGTTCCATCTTTTACTAGGCTTTTCCTGCGGGCATTAACATTACCGGCTAATGTTAGCGGATTTGTGAAACACCCATCGGGTTGCGGGAGGACTTGGAAACCAGATGCTGTCAGCAATGGGCACTGTTTAATTCTCACAGTATAGTTTGTCACGCGCGAGACTCAAAAAATGAACTACCACTCATGTAAGCATACATGGTCGGAGGAAGCTTACTTGAGAACGCGAATCTGCGACAAAAAAGTGCCAGAATTTGTTTTATTGTAATCTTGCATGAAATACAACGCGATACTATTTTTCGAGCGTTATAAACGACGAAACATTTACCAGCGCTGCGACAGGAAGCAAGGACCAATTGGATAAAAAAGCATGCAATCCGCTTGTCAATAAGGCTAAGATTATGTTCAGGCATCAAGTTAAATTGACTAGGGAATTGAGTTTCTGTGAATGTATTCACAGAAATACGGTCATGTGCGCAAGCACACAAAACAGCATGACAAAACACCATGAAATGAACGTCAGGACGGAAGGGAAAAGATGCATGTAGTAGGGACGGTGAACTCTCGCGCGAATCGATGTCCAGGCCGCAGGCGCAGAGGAAGCCCTCGCCAGTATAGGCCGTCCGGGCGCCCAGGAACTGTAGACATCAGAAGCGGCGCGAGAGAGCGACTAACGCTCGAAAGAGCCAGGACGACGACGAACAACCTCAGGGACAATGAACTGAGTATTTACAGCAGTGCGATTGAGAGGGTGTACGCGGGGTGAGTGCAAGTTCAGCATGTTCAGCAGTGGTTGCAGGTGCACATAATGCTCAGAGATTTTATGCAAAGAAATTCACTTCATGAGCTGAAAAGTCATTGAGTGAGATTTTTATTACGGTGTTCTAGATGTGCTGCAGAAGACACACATATAAAGAGAAATTCTGTTCACTGTAGCTGTACTACTAGTGCACAGTTTAAAGGTGTATATATTTAGCACGTGCATGAGTTGCCTACTAATTGTTGTCGTACCTGCACTCGAGAGCAAATTTATCCTTGTCAACCAAAACTTCCGCACCAATACCATACCGGCATAGCAAAAGAAGCAATTAATTACTTTTTACTCAATCAGATGTGACACACGTCAGTAGTGTAAAATGTCGACGCACAGATCAGTCGCAAAAGATCAGCTAGGATGAAATGCGCCGTTGTGATCCGATGCCAGCACCAGGAGCGTACGACGAACAGAGACCCCGCCGACGCTACGTTGTTCAAGCGCTTAGTAAAAGAAAGGTATCTAAAAAAACCGCGCAGCTCACCGCTACACTCCTACACCTCCCTCCCCGCAAACACGCACCTAGACGCAGAGCGGCGCACAGGTGCGGTGAACCTTTTCCGACGCCAGGCCGCCGAGAAAGACGACATTGCGCGCCGTTTATAACGCAGCGCACCGTCCGCCTCCGGCTACCGTACACAGGCCGTGTGGCCTTCGAAACGCAGCTCAGCAACGTCGAGAGCGGCTTGACGTTTCGGTGCTGTTTGCTGAGGTGCAAAAGTTCGCTGATCAAAACATTCAACGCTTCTTCGCGTGTCGAAGCGCGGTTCCGGAGTGCCACCTTTTCGCGAGATTCATTTAAATGCATCGATCGCTCCGCGTAACGACACCAAGTGTGACGAACAAAATATCAAATGAGCGGTTATTCGCCGCATTTAAAAACAATCCTAGATGCGTGCGTAACGTCACGACGCGAGGCATGTAGACTTTAACACGCAAGGCCGAACACACCGTGCCGAAAGCCCGTCCACCGCCACCGAGAAACACTCGGGGCCCTAGCAACAACGACGCCATGCGCCGTTGCTAGTGGCCCGAGTTTTTTTAGCAACAACGACAACGTTGCTAGGGGCCTGACTTTTTAAGCCTAAATTTTGACGTCACTTCCGCCACATTCTCGCCAATGCATTGGGAATACGAAGGGCCTCTCCTGAGTTTTCCTTCCTCCATGTCTCCATGGATCAGAAAAGGTGTTGATCACTAACTGACTACGTCTAGGAGGTCCTTTACCGAATACCACAGTATTCAGACATTTGAACTGAACCCTTACTGCGACAGCTGCTAAAGAGTGTTCAGGCTTAACTCCTTGACAATTACACAGGAGTTCGCAACAATGCCAACACCACCCCCCGCCGGTGCCAACATTATCTAAAGATTTTTCACTGTGTTGTTTAACAGTGTTCCTTGAACAGAAACTAAGTGTCATCGGTGCTCCTCTTATAATATGGACATATCATCATAGTGATGTCTCATGCCGCGACAGGTCCACTGCATCAATGAAACGGCCATATTTATGCGTGACAGAGTGTGGTTCCAGGATAAATATGAAGAGGAACACAATTGGTACGTATAAACTATGCCTTACGGACTATGCAATGTTCTTACCAGGAGTTGTGATACGGGGTTTTCCTTTGCCGCCACCACAACGGCCGCCAGAAAGGCGGCGGTCCTTCGGCGGCAAAGATGCTGGTACGGTTACCGAGACCTCTATATCCTCCACAGAGGAGCTGGCCGTTAATTCGGCGTTGCGATGGCTCGTGGCCTTCGCGCGATACTTTTCTGGTGCAGCAGCTGCATCAGGCTCCGCACTAGAAGCAGAATCTATTGGACCAGTCTTTGGCTCCTTTGTAAGGTTGGGAGGGCAGGTCTAGCTGGGTGTTGGTGTTCTGGCCGCCCATCAGCGATGAGGCGATTGCCGATGGTGGCAAAGAAAGGCCTCCGGCGAAGATCACATGATCTTTCCTAGAAAGGACTGTCGACGGGGTTGGGGCATTGATGTCGCACCAGGTCCAGCAGCTCCACCTGTGGGCCAACTGAAACTGAATACGGTTGCGGTTCCGGCTTCACCGCTTCAGAAAAAGTGCCCGTCTCTTCGAAGATGAATCGCTTCCTAGATTATGTGTAGGATATGTTCTCTTTTGTCTTCAAGCTAATAATTTATTTTACTGTCTTCCAAATACGGCACGACCTGGAGTGCGCGCCATGTGCGCCAGTGCAGGTGGTGTCTTTTCAGAGCCATCTACCGAGGAGCAGAAGATTGGCGCCCGCCTCGTTTCCGAAGTGGAGAAGCCGCACAGAACCCTCAACAGTGTCGACGTATACGGTGGCTGCGGGGGTCTGTCCTTCGGTCTAGCCAAAGCTTGCTTAGCAAGCCCCGTGCTCGCAGTCAGCGACAACGAGCACCATTTGACCACTTTAAGCAAGAACTTCCCCGATGTGCCGACGTCTCACGCCTGTCCGTCAAAAGTGCTCAAGCAGCTAGCTCCACGCTGGCGGGATGACCGACATTCTCGGAGACATCGAGAAAGAAGATGGGAGCCCGTCCTTCGAATCTCACAAGAGCTGCCGATTTTTGGAGGGTTGTGACAAACAGGGGCTCAGGAATTCTCAACTAGTGACTTTTCTCGGATTCTGTGCCTTCTTTGAATCTTCGTACGTCGTCCTCGTTGCCGAGAGTTGCTCCGTCCGGCACCATAACGGCGACGGCCTTGCCTTGGCTCTCAAGTGCCTTCTGGACCTTGGTTATCAAACTTCTTGCAGCATGCTGCAGGATGGCTGCTACGGTATGCCGCAGAGACACCGGCGCCTCGTCATCTTTGGGGCCAAGCGCGGCCGAGCAAAACTGCCAGCTTTTCCTTTGCCGACTCACACTTTCGAAGTGCCCGAGTGCCACCTATCATTTGCCGTGGACGGTCGCGCCTACAGCAGTCCTCTGAACTTGACCTCTGCGGCGCCATACCAGAGGACCACCTTAAGGGATGCGATTGCCGACCTCAGTGATCCTGAGGCAAAGTTTGACAGAGGTCCGTCAGACTTCATTCGTTGTCACCAGCGGATATGCCCGATCGACTACGACTGCTACAAAAAGATGACGCCGTTGTCCCAGGCTAGTATCGCCGCCATCCCCAAGGTCCCTGGGTCGGACTGGCGCGACCTTCCCAACCGGGAGGTTGAGCTGAGCGACGGCACCCCCGCGTATCGCCTCATCTACACGCACCGCTGCTCACCGTTTATAAAGCTTTTTTAGTTTCGAAACTTCTCCTCCCGAAGCGGCCGCGTTTTGCGCCCGGCCACTGAGATGGCGCTGCAGTCGAAGTTTGCGCCACGCTCGACGCTAGCTAGCCACGCCGCGGTGCAGCAACGTTTCTGAGGCTCCGTTTGTCGTGCTCATTTGCGTCGCGTTCTTTTGTTATCAAGTGATCCTTTCGTTATGAGTTGAGTGTTTGTGCACTGCGCTTCAGCAGCTTTCGGTGTGTGGTCGGGTGAGGACGCTCATGGTGTGGACCCAACCTGCAAGTAGCGTGGGCTGCCGAATGTTCTCGAGCGCCAAGTTTTGGATTTTTTCGCTGTCAGAGGGTAGGTGGTGCGCGTCATTTATAGTCTTTAGAGTGTGCTAGGACTGTCAACCAAATGCCAACGTGTTTCGTGCCGGTATGTACCAGCGGGTACCGGCCCAACACGGAGAAAAGGCACTTCTTTTCTCCGCCAACCAATCCAAATCTCCTTGCAAAATGGTCGAGAGCGATACCCCGTGCAGACAAGGTGTTGGGGAAAACATGCAAAGTGTGCGATGCCCATTTCCAAGAAGGGGATATTCTGAAGTCATATAAGCATGTAATCAACGCAGAAGTGATTGAAATCGAGCGCGGTGTATGGTCTCTAAGGAGTGATGCAATTCCTACCATATTACCTAATCTCCCGCTGTACTTCTCGAATCGTAAACGGCGAAAATCTCCGAAAAAGAGAGCAACCGTCTCAAGAGACGCAGTGGCAACGCAGAGCGACGCTGCAGAAGATATCGATATCGAGCGAGAGCAACCAGAGCCCGTGCAAGACAGCTGCTTGCATGTTAATGAGCTGGTGGAGAAGAGTGCTTCTTTGAGGTTACCTCGTCAGTGGAGATCGGCAGCTCTTGAAGATGAAAATTGGCGCCGATCACAGATTGTTTTTTACACGGCAGGATTGGAGGCAGATGTATATACAGTACTCAAGAGTGTCGTAGTTCGCGAAGACATGAGTTGTGTTGTATCTGCCGCGGAAAACTGGTGCTGACGCTGCCCATGGAATTGGCAATCACTTCGTTAGCAGACGTAGAGGCAATTGTGCAGGTTGTACAAACTATGCAAGCCTGTCATGGTTGCACCTCTAGCAGGGGAGGAACTGTATACCACAAGCAGTGCAGAGCTCTTACTGAGGCAGAAAAAGGAGTCTGTATAAAGTGTGCGAAAATGACGAAGGACCTCAAAAGAAGAAGTGGGCTGAAACCCAAGAAAAAGGTGTGCCTTGCAGCACCTGTTTTGAGGAAGAGGCTCATTCATGCCGCTGCAGCTCGGGAGAAAATGAAGAAAGAAATTAGCGAACTCAGTGAAAAACTGAAGAAAGCGTTTTCAACAAGTCTAGGTGAAGTGACACAGGACCTGCCAGAAGCACAAAAGATGGTCATACAGACAGCCGTCATGCAACAAGCGGCCAAGTCGCCACGTGGGCACCGGTACAGTACAGACTGGCTTATGATCTGTCTGCTTCTGAGGCTGACAAGCCGAAAGTGTTACAGAACTCTATCTGACATGAAGATTTTGCCCCTGCCAAGTGCCAACCGCCTTGTGCAGCTCCTGAAAGGTCTTCCATGTGGCTACGGCTTAAACAAATTTGCCCTTGGTAGCAGAAAACTGCATATGGCTGGCAAGCCAGAACATTACACATATGGTTGTCTAATCATCGATGAAGTGAAACTCAGGAAGGAACCGAGTTTAACAGGTCGTCCTACAAATTTGATGGCTTTGTAGATTACGGGGATATTACTAAAGTTGGCACAGACCAGCTGGCAGACCATGCACTGGTTGTTATGTTCAACCCAATGTTTGCGTCATGGGTCCAACCCATAGCAACTTTTGCAGCTAAGGGTGCAGCGCCAGGATGGGTCTTGGCAAAGGTGGTAATGAGCACAGTGCTACAATTGCATGAACATGGTGCTCGCGTACTGGCAGTGATAAGCGATGGTGCCGGAAATAACAAATGGATGTGGACACACCTCGGCATCAGTGGAAAGGTGGAGCACCCACAGTGCAAGATTGAACATCCCTGCCTTCCAGAGGGAACATTCCTCCACTTCATTTGTGACGTGCCACATATCGTGAAATGCATCCGGAATCATATGATGCACAAATATGGTCAGGCAAGTTAAATAATTCCTTGGATATGCATGTCTCTTGGGTGATGACGCTGTGTAACAGAGACTTGTTCACCTATGTTTAATTACTGCACATAACGAAATGGTGTACAATAATTTGTTGCAGGTAGGTGAATACCAAGCAAATTTCCAGCACTATGAACGTCTTTTTGAGGCGGAAAAAAAGGCCGCTATAAAAGTGGTTCCTAAGTTGACTGAGCACCATGTCAAGCCATAGAAGCTCCAGACCATGAACGTTCGTCTGGCGACTCAGGTAAAGTTGGCCATTCAGTCATTGTAAACATTGTAAGCAGTTGGTGCCATAAAACTGCATGCTTATACATTACATCTGTGCTTGTCAGCGTCCAGACATTTTCAAAACTAATTTGACATCATGTTTTTCCAAGCTTTACAAATTTCTTTTACTCTTTTTCGCTTGCAGCTCTTCAGCCGAAGTGTGTCGATTGGCCTGAAGGTCTACAGACAAATGATGGTACCTGGCTTCGCCGACAGTTTTGGAACGGAACAGTTCACGATGCTACTAAATGACCTCTTTGACATTCTGAACTCTAAGGTTCCTGCAGCTGGAATACGAAAGGGATCTCCCCCGTGCTGGTCTGAACACCCCGTGCTGGTCTCCGCTGTTTTGAACCGCCTCGATGCATCTTTATGGCACCCCGACGGCTTCTGCCGTGACTTTGGCCACATGCAGACTGACCTGATTGACTGCCGCACAGGCCGGATTCTTCGAGACCAGCCGATGCGGGTATTTTGGGAAGGCTTTGAAAGCTTGCACAAACGCATGAAGGACAGAGATGGAGAGTACATGATACTCAAGTTGAAGGACTGGCCACCCAGCGATGACTTCAGTCATGTGCTCCCAAGCAGGTTTGCTGATCTCATGAAAGCTCTGCATGTTCAGCAGTGGTTGCAGGTGCACATAATGCTCAGTTCTCCAAGTCCAGATGACTTGGAAGAACCACAACTGAAGAAGACTAGTGTGCGGAGAGACTCGTATGGATGCGTGTCTTTGGCGCCCAAGTTACCCGATGGAGAAACTACTGAACGGCAGGAGGAAAAGAAAGCTTCTTTACTGGAGGAGTTCAGGCTTTCATTTCGGAACGAAGTGCTTATCACTCGACTGATGTCAGAAACCTACGCTTCACAGCGACTGCTGATCAACAAATCAAGAAGCATAATGGATATCAAGCAAAACTGGCCATTTCTGTTTGAAGAGCGGCATCTGAATTCGCACGTCAACATCCTGCTGGGCTTTAATATGTCAGACGCTTTTGACAAGAACCTGCAAACTGTTGGAAGGCAGCTTTTTCGATATGCCCACAGCCAGGTAAAAAGGGAAAATGTCAAAAAGTGCTTGAAGGAAATAGAGACATCCAAGACTGAGAGAAGGTCGGCTGCAGCTGAATATGAAGGCACCCCACTGCTGTTACTTGCTTTACTGGACGAAGAGGAAGACCTCTTCTACAAAGTTTTGGAGGTAAGCGTTATGATTAGTTGAACTCTTGCATAAATGTCTACAGTAACAAGACTCTATTAATTGGAATAATAAAGCCACAAAAAATGCATGTCATCGCACTTCTTTTGGTACTGCCATCCATGTTGTTCAGCCAGGCCGCTCGACTTTTCTGCGTGTCATAATCAAAGTATGTCTGCATTTTGAGCCACTTCTTTCTAGTCGACAGTGGATGTTGTTATGGAACTTCAGTAGCTAGAGAAGTAACAGATTAAAATTGTGCAGTGAACTACATGATGTTTTCAGTTTTCTAGGCTTTCTCAGTGCTTCTATTCAGGCATTAACTTACATATTAACAATGTCTATCTACATTGTGCGTTTACCATAAATTTAAATCAGCTGTTGTAAAGGCTACTGCTGTAACACATACTATGCCCTTACCATGAAGGAGACGGCTGCCGATGAGGACCTGGGAGACCTACCCTGCTCACCATTCATCTGTGCTAAAGGTAGTGCTTTTAATTTATGCAATGACAGTCACATTATAACAGTACCATATTTGTGCAGGATGCAGCTTTCTCACTGCGAAGTCCTTTACCGTCACCATTGACGGCCAGCCAGTTCTTGAGGCGTCCACTGCAGCGAAGGCCTTCAAGATGATGTTCGTGTCTCACTTTGCCTTCAACATTGAATACCAGTTCGATACGAGCCGGACCATGGAGTTCACCCAAAGGCAAGAACAGGCTCTGTTCTTTCGCCAATAGTTTTCTTTGGGTACTTTAGCTAAAGTGAAGCATCTATTTTGTAGAACTGTGTGCTTCTTCCTAACAACAATTCAGTGAGCTGAAGAAGTGTGCGCCATAAAGAGCAACATTCCTGTGACGGGCCAAACAAAGGCTGATATTTTTTGATTGCATTCAGATTTTATTTGACTTTGGGGAAGAAAAGGGACTCCTTGAAGTGAAGGCCGCTGCATGCAGCAGACAACTTGTCCCGAAATGAAAGTTGTATGATATAACAGTGGTCTTGAAAGTAAAGCCAAAACTGATTTCTTTTCCAGGGCCATCGCTGGAATAAACCCAGCCAGGGGCACGAAAACTGAGAAAACAGAGAAGAAACAGCACTCTCTCTCACCAAAGGTCGCCGCACTCATTAGGGCACTTGCCGAGTATGACTTTTTGTAACATTTTATTACTTCGCTTGCTGAATAAGACATTTAGCTGCATTTTAATCAATCACGAATGGAAATAAACGTTTCAATAGTTTTATTGCATCAGTATGGGCCTAGCATGGTCCAAGGTGAATTGAGGGTCCGCTACAAGAACAATGTAAACTAAGGAAAGCGAGAGTTGTACCAAGAATTTGTTTTCTGCTGCAAGTATGTCATCTGTAAAACAGTTTTCTGGACAATAAAGAAGGTGTAGAAAAAGCAACTGATATTTCCGGCTTTTTTATTGAATATTTCTGTGAAACAGCAAAAAAAAATAATTCCAACAATGCAGGAAAAATATATATGGAGAACAGAAAGTAATATATATTTTCTGCATTTTTCAGGAGCTTTCTGTGCGGTGAAACATATTTGTGTGAAATCACAGAAAGTTTGTGAGAACTAAAACAAATATTCACAGAAACTTTCTGAGCGGTGAAAATATATTTGTGTGAAATCACAGAAAGTTTGAGAGAACAAAAACAAATATTCACAGAAACTTTCTGTGCGGTGAAAACACATTTCCGTGAAATCACTGAAAACTTTCAAAACACAAAACAGAAAATTACAGAATATTTCTGCACAATGAAAAAACATGTTTTCGTGAAATGACCGAAACGTTCTAGAACGGAAAACAGATAATCACAGATATTTTCTGGCAGGAAAGCTGCGACTTTTTGTTATTTAACACATAAATGTTTTACAGTGTACGCAAATATAAATGGTTACTTTTGACCCCTTTTGTGACGCTTGTGTAATGGCTCGATTACTGTTGACTGTTGCAGCGATTGACATTTCAAGCGCGCAACAGCCTTTTTTCTGAGCAGTACTGAGTTAGCATCAACCGCTGGGTTGTCCGCGTTATGATTGCGCAGAGCTAGAAAGGTAACGCAAACGCTCATAGTGCTCATAAGAATAGGATCATCGTTCCATCTTTTACTAGGCTTTTCCTGCGGGCATTAACATTACCGGCTAATGTTAGCGGATTTGTGAAACACCCATCGGGTTGCGGGAGGACTTGGAAACCAGATGCTGTCAGCAATGGGCACTGTTTAATTCTCACAGTATAGTTTGTCACGCGCGAGACTCAAAAAATGAACTACCACTCATGTAAGCATACATGGTCGGAGGAAGCTTACTTGAGAACGCGAATCTGCGACAAAAAAGTGCCAGAATTTGTTTTATTGTAATCTTGCATGAAATACAACGCGATACTATTTTTCGAGCGTTATAAACGACGAAACATTTACCAGCGCTGCGACAGGAAGCAAGGACCAATTGGATAAAAAAGCATGCAATCCGCTTGTCAATAAGGCTAAGATTATGTTCAGGCATCAAGTTAAATTGACTAGGGAATTGAGTTTCTGTGAATGTATTCACAGAAATACGGTCATGTGCGCAAGCACACAAAACAGCATGACAAAACACCATGAAATGAACGTCAGGACGGAAGGGAAAAGATGCATGTAGTAGGGACGGTGAACTCTCGCGCGAATCGATGTCCAGGCCGCAGGCGCAGAGGAAGCCCTCGCCAGTATAGGCCGTCCGGGCGCCCAGGAACTGTAGACATCAGAAGCGGCGCGAGAGAGCGACTAACGCTCGAAAGAGCCAGGACGACGACGAACAACCTCAGGGACAATGAACTGAGTATTTACAGCAGTGCGATTGAGAGGGTGTACGCGGGGTGAGTGCAAGTTCAGCATGTTCAGCAGTGGTTGCAGGTGCACATTATGCTCAGAGATTTTATGCAAAGAAATTCACTTCATGAGCTGAAAAGTCCTTGAGTGAGATTTTTATTACGGTGTTCTAGATGTGCTGCAGAAGACACACATATAAAGAGAAATTCTGTTCACTGTAGCTGTACTACTAGTGCACAGTTTAAAGGTGTATATATTTAGCACGTGCATGAGTTGCCTACTAATTGTTGTCGTACCTGCACTCGAGAGCAAATTTATCCTTGTCAACCAAAACTTCCGCACCAATACCATACCGGCATAGCAAAAGAAGCAATTAATTACTTTTTACTCAATCAGATGTGACACACGTCAGTAGTGTAAAATGTCGACGCACAGATCAGTCGCAAAAGATCAGCTAGGATGAAATGCGCCGTTGTGATCCGATGCCAGCACCAGGAGCGTACGACGAACAGAGACCCCGCCGACGCTACGTTGTTCAAGCGCTTAGTAAAAGAAAGGTATCTAAAAAAACCGCGCAGCTCACCGCTACACTCCTACACCTCCCTCCCCGCAAACACGCACCTAGACGCAGAGCGGCGCACAGGTGCGGTGAACCTTTTCCGACGCCAGGCCGCCGAGAAAGACGACATTGCGCGCCGTTTATAACGCAGCGCACCGTCCGCCTCCGGCTACCGTACACAGGCCGTGTGGCCTTCGAAACGCAGCTCAGCAACGTCGAGAGCGGCTTGACGTTTCGGTGCTGTTTGCTGAGGTGCAAAAGTTCGCTGATCAAAACATTCAACGCTTCTTCGCGTGTCGAAGCGCGGTTCCGGAGTGCCACCTTTTCGCGAGATTCATTTAAATGCATCGATCGCTCCGCGTAACGACACCAAGTGTGACGAACAAAATATCAAATGAGCGGTTATTCGCCGCATTTAAAAACAATCCTAGATGCGTGCGTAACGTCACGACGCGAGGCATGTAGACTTTAACACGCAAGGCCGAACACACCGTGCCGAAAGCCCGTCCACCGCCACCGAGAAACACTCGGGGCCCTAGCAACAACGACGCCATACGCCGTTGCTAGTGGCCCGAGTTTTTTTAGCAACAACGACAACGTTGCTAGGGGCCTGACTTTTTAAGCCTAAATTTTGACGTCACTTCCGCCACATTCTCGCCAATGCATTGGGAATACGAAGGGCCTCTCCTGAGTTTTCCTTCCTCCATGTCTCCATGGATCAGAAAAGGTGTTGATCACTAACTGACTACGTCTAGGAGGTCCTTTACCGAATACCACAGTATTCAGACATTTGAACTGAACCCTTACTGCGACAGCTGCTAAAGAGTGTTCAGGCTTAACTCCTTGACAATTACACAGGAGTTCGCAACAATGCCAACACCACCCCCCGCCGGTGCCAACATTATCTAAAGATTTTTCACTGTGTTGTTTAACAGTGTTCCTTGAACACAAACTAAGTGTCATCGGTGCTCCTCTTATAATATGGACATATCATCATAGTGATGTCTCATGCCGCGACAGGTCCACTGCATCAATGAAACGGCCACATTTATGCATGAGAGTGTGGTTGCAGGATAAATATGAAGAGGAACACAATTCGTACTTATAAACTATGCCTTACGGACTATGCAATGTTCTTACCAGGAGTTGTGATACGGGGTTTTCCTTTGCCGCCACCACAACGGCCGCCAGAAAGGCGGCGGTCCTTCGCCGGCAAAGATGCTGGTACGGTTACCGAGACCTCTATATCCTCCACAGAGGAGCTGGCCGTTAATTCGGCGTTGCGATGGCTGGTGGCCTTCGCGCGATACTTTTTGGTGCAGCAGCTGCATCAGGCTCCGCTCTAGAAGCAGAATCTATTGGACCAGTCTTTGGCTCCTTTGTAAGGTTGGGAGGGCAGGTCTAGCTGGGTGTTGGTGTTCTGGCCGCCCATCAGCGATGAGGCGATTGCCGATGGTGGCAAAGAAAGGCCTCCGGCGAAGATCACATGATCTTTCCTAGAAAGGACTGTCGACGGGGTTGGGGCATTGATGTCGCACCAGGTCCAGCAGCTCCACCTGTGGGCCAACTGAAACTGAATACGGTTGCGGTTCCGGCTTCACCGCTTCAGAAAAAGTGCCCGTCTCTTCGAAGATGAATCGCTTCCTAGATTATGTGTAGGATATGTTCTCTTTTGTCTTCAAGCTAATAATTTATTTTACTGTCTTCCAAATACGGCACGACCTGGAGTGCGCGCCATGTGCGCCAGTGCAGGTGGTGTCTTTTCAGAGCCATCTACCGAGGAGCAGAAGATTGGCGCCCGCCTCGTTTCCGAAGTGGAGAAGCCGCACAGAACCCTCAACAGTGTCGACGTATACGGTGGCTGCGGGGGTCTGTCCTTCGGTCTAGCCAAAGCTTGCTTAGCAAGCCCCGTGCTCGCAGTCAGCGACAACGAGCACCATTTGACCACTTTAAGCAAGAACTTCCCCGATGTGCCGACGTCTCACGCCTGTCCGTCAAAAGTGCTCAAGCAGCTAGCTCCACGCTGGCGGGATGACCGACATTCTCGGAGACATCGAGAAAGAAGATGGGAGCCCGTCCTTCGAATCTCACAAGAGCTGCCGATTTTTGGAGGGTTGTGACAAACAGGGGCTCAGGAATTCTCAACTAGTGACTTTTCTCGGATTCTGTGCCTTCTTTGAATCTTCGTACGTCGTCCTCGTTGCCGAGAGGTGCTCCGTCCGGCACCATAACGGCGACGGCCTTGCCTTGGCTCTCAAGTGCCTTCTGGACCTTGGTTATCAAACTTCTTGCAGCATGCTGCAGGATGGCTGCTACGGTATGCCGCAGAGACACCGGCGCCTCGTCATCTTTGGGGCCAAGCGCGGCCGAGCAAAACTGCCAGCTTTTCCTTTGCCGACTCACACTTTCGAAGTGCCCGAGTGCCACCTATCATTTGCCGTGGACGGTCGCGCCTACAGCAGTCCTCTGAACTTGACCTCTGCGGCGCCATACCAGAGGACCACCTTAAGGGATGCGATTGCCGACCTCAGTGATCCTGAGGCAAAGTTTGACAGAGGTCCGTCAGACTTCATTCGTTGTCACCAGCGGATATGCCCGATCGACTACGACTGCTACAAAAAGATGACGCCGTTGTCCCAGGCTAGTATCGCCGCCATCCCCAAGGTCGCTGGGTCGGACTGGCGCGACCTTCCAACCGGGAGGTTGAGCTGAGCGACGGCACCCCCGCGTATCGCCTCATCTACACGCACCGCTGCTCACCGTTTATAAAGCTTTTTTAGTTTCGAAACTTCTCCTCCCGAAGCGGCCGCGTTTTGCGCCCGGCCACTGAGATGGCGCTGCAGTCGAAGTTTGCGCCACGCTCGACGCTAGCTAGCCACGCCGCGGTGCAGCAACGTTTCTGAGGCTCCGTTTGTCGTGCTCATTTGCGTCGCGTTCTTTTGTTATCAAGTGATTCTTTCGTTATGAGTTGAGTGTTTGTGCACTGCGCTTCAGCAGCTTTCGGTGTGCGGTCGGGTGAGGACGCTCATGGTGTGGACCCAACCTGCAAGTAGCGTGGGCTGCCGAATGTTCTCGAGCGCCAAGTTTTGGATTTTTTCGCTGTCAGAGGGTAGGTGGTGCGCGACATTTATAGTCTTTAG
Organism: Amblyomma mixtum; assembly: GCF_055824585.1. Taxonomy (NCBI): domain Eukaryota; kingdom Metazoa; phylum Arthropoda; class Arachnida; order Ixodida; family Ixodidae; genus Amblyomma; species Amblyomma mixtum. The sequence goes on along the minus strand of NC_143014.1, from coordinate 377,585,565 downwards.
AGTGTGCTAGGACTGTCAACCAAATGCCAACGTGTTTCGTGCCGGAATGTACCAGCGGGTACCGGCCCAACACGGAGAAAAGGCACTTCTTTTCTCCGCCAACCAATCCAAATCTCCTTGCAAAATGGTCGAGAGCGATACCCCGTGCAGACAAGGTGTTGGGGAAAACATGCAAAGTGTGCGACGCCCATTTCCAAGAAGGGGATATTCTGAAGTCATATAAGCATGTAATCAACGCAGAAGTGATTGAAATCGAGCGCGGTGTATGGTCTCTAAGGAGTGATGCAATTCCTACCATATTACCTAATCTCCCGCTGTACTTCTCGAATCGTAAGCGGCGAAAATCTCCGAAAAAGAGAGCAACCGTGTCAAGAGACGCAGTGGCAACGCAGAGCGACGCTGCAGAAGATATCGATATCGAGCGAGAGCAACCAGAGCCCGTGCAAGACAGCTGCTTGCATGTTAATGAGCTGGTGGAGAAGAGTGCTTCTTTGAGGTTACCTCGTCAGTGGAGATCGGCAGCTCTTGAAGATGAAAATGGGCGCCGATCACAGATTGTTTTTTACACGGCAGGATTGGAGGCAGATGTATATACAGTACTCAAGAGTGTCGTAGTTCGCGAAGACATGAGTTATGTTGTATCTGCCCGCGGAAAACTGGTGCTGACGCTGCCCATGGATTTGGCAATCACTTCGTTAGCAGACGTAGAGGCAATTGTGCAGGTTGTACAAACTATGCAAGCCTGTCATGGTTGCACCTCTAGCATTGGAGGAACTGTATACCACAAGCAGTGCAGAGCTCTTACTGAGGCAGAAAAAGGAGTCTGTATAAAGTGTGCGAAAATGACGAAGGACCTCAAAAGAAGAAGTGGGCTGAAACCCAAGAAAAAGGTGTGCCTTGCAGCACCTGTTTTGAGGAAGAGGCTCATTCATGCCGGTGCAGCTCGGGAGAAAATGAAGAAAGAAATTAGCGAACTCAGTGAAAAACTGAAGAAAGCGTTTTCAACAAGTCTAGGTGAAGTGACACAGGACCTGCCAGAAGCACAAAAGATGGTCATACAGACAGCCGTCATGCAACAAGCGGCCAAGTCGCCACGTGGGCACCGGTACAGTACAGACTGGCTTATGATCTGTCTGCTTCTGAGGCTGACAAGCCGAAAGTGTTACAGAACTCTATCTGGCATGAAGATTTTGCCCCTGCCAAGTCCCAACCGCCTTGTACAGCTACTGAAAGGTCTTCCATGTGGCTACGGCTTAAACAAATTTGCCCTTGGTAGCAGAAAACTGCATATGGCTGGCAAGCCAGAACATTACACATATGGTTGTCTAATCATCGATGAAGTGAAACTCAGGGAAGGAACCGAGTTTAACAGGTCGTCCTACAAATTTGATGGCTTTGTAGATTACGGGGATATTACTAAAGTTGGCACAGACCAGCTGGCAGACCATGCACTGGTTGTTATGTTCAACCCAATGTTTGCGTCATGGGTCCAACCCATAGCAACTTTTGCAGCTAAGGGTGCAGCGCCAGGATGCGTCTTGGCAAAGGTGGTAATGAGCACAGTGCTACAATTGCATGAAAATGGTGCTCGCGTACTGGCAGTGATAAGCGATGGTGCCGGAAATAACAAATCGATGTGGACACACCTCGGCATCAGTGGAAAGGTGGAGCACCCACAGTGCAAGATTGAACATCCCTGCCTTCCAGAGGGAACATTCCTCCACTTCATTTGTGACGTGCCACATATCGTGAAATGCATCCGGAATGATATGATGAAGCACAAATATGGTCAGGGAAGTTAAATAATTCCTTGGATATGCATGTCTCTTGAGCGATGACGCTGTGTAACAGAGACTTGTTCACCTATGTTTAATTACTGCACATAACGAAATGGTGTACAATAATTTGTTGCAGGTAGGTGAATACCAAGCAAATTTCCAGCACTATGAACGTCTTTTTGAGGCGGAAAAAAAGGCCGCTATAAAAGTGGTTCCTAAGTTGACTGAGCACCATGTCAAGCCATAGAAGCTCCACACCATGAACGTTCGTCTGGCGACTCAGGTAAAGTTGGCCATTCAGTCATTGTAAACATTTTAAGCAGTTGGTGCCATAAAACTGCATGCTTATACATTACATCTGTGCTTGTCAGCGTCCAGACATTTTCAAAACTAATTTGCCATCATGTTTTTCCAAGCTTTACAATATTCTTTTACTCTTTTTCGCTTGCAGCTCTTCAGCCGAAGTGTGTCGATCGGCCTGAAGGTCTACAGACAAATGATGGTACCTGGCTTCGCCGACAGTTTTGGAACGGAACAGTTCACGATGCTACTAAATGACCTCTTTGACATTCTGAACTCCAAGGTTCCTGCAGCTGGAATACGAAAGGGATCTCCCCCGTGCTGGTCTGAACACCCCGTGCTGGTCTCCGGTGTGTTCAACCGCCTCAATGCATCTTTATGGCACCCCGACGGCTTCTGCCGTGACTTTGGCCACATGCAGACTGACCTGATTGACTGCCGCACAGGCCGGATTCTTCGAGACCAGCCGATGCGCGTATTTTGGGAAGGCTTTGAAAGCTTGCACAAACGCATGAAGGACAGAGATGGAGAGTACATGATACTCAAGTTGAAGGACTGGCCACCCAGCGATGACTTCAGTGATGTGCTCCCAAGCAGGTTTGCTGATCTCATGAAAGCTCTGCATGTTCAGCAGTGGTTGCAGGTGCACATAATGCTCAGTTCTCCAAGTCCATATGACTTGGAAGAACCACAACTGAAGAGGACTAGTGTGCGGAGAGACTCGTATGGATTCGTGTCTTTGGCGCCCAAGTTACCCGATGGAGAAACTACTGAACGGCAGGAGGAAAAGAAAGCTTCTTTACTGGAGGAGTTCAGGCTTTCATTTCGGAACGAAGTGCTTATCACTCGGCTGATGTCAAAAACCTACGCTTCACAGCGACTGCTGATCAACAAATCAAGAAGCATAATGGATATCAAGCAAAACTGGCCATTTCTGTTTGAAGAGCGGCATCTGAATTCGCACGTCAACATCCTGCTGGGCTTTAATATGTCAGACGCTTTTGACAAGAACCTGCAAACTGTTGGAAGGCAGCTTTTTCGATATGCCCACAGCCAGGTAAAAAGGGAGAATGTCAAAAAGTGCTTGAAGGAAATAGAGACATCCAAGACTGAGAGAAGGTCGGCTGCAGCTGAATACGAAGGCACCCCACTGCTGTTACTTGCTTTACTGGACGAAGAGGAAGACCTCTTCTACAAAGTTTTGGAGGTAAGCGTTATGATTAGTTGAACTCTTGTATAAATGTCTACAGTAACAAGCCTCTATTAATTGGAATAATAAAGCCACAAAAATGCATGTCATCGCACTTCTTTTGCTACTGCCATCCATGTTGTTCAGCCAGGCCGCTCGACTTTTCTGCGTGTCATAATCAAAGTATGTCTGCATTTTGAGCCACTTCTTTCTAGTCGACAGTGGATGTTGTTATGGAACTTCAGTAGCTAGAGAAGTAACAGATTAAAATTGTGCAGTGAACTACGTGATGTTTTCAGTTTTCTAGGCTTTCTCAGTGCTTCTATTCAGGCATTAACTTACATATTAACAATGTCTATCTACATTGTGCGTTTACCATAAATTTAAATCAGCTGTTGTAAAGGCTACTGCTGTAACACATACTATGCCCTTACCATTAAGGAGACGGCTGCCGATGAGGACCTGGGAGACCTACCCTGCTCACCATTCATCTGTGCTAAAGGTAGTGCTTTTAATTTATGCAATGACAGTCACATTATAACAGTACCATATTTGTGCAGGATGCAGCTTTCTCACTGCGAAGTCCTTTACCGTCACCATTGACGGCCAGCCAGTTTTTGAGGCGTCCACTGCAGCGAAGGCCTTCAAGATGATGTTCGTGTCTCACTTTGCCTTCAACATTGAATACCAGTTCGATACGAGCCGGACCATGGAGTTCACCCAAAGGTAAGAACAGGCTCTGTTCTTTCGCCAATAGTTTTCTTTGGGTACTTTAGCTAAAGTGAAGCATCTATTTTGTAGAACTGTGTGCTTCTTCCTAACAACAATTCAGTGAGCTGAAGAAGTGTGCGCCATAAAGAGCAACATTCCTGTGACGGGCCAAACAAAGGCTGATATTTTTTGATTGCATTCAGATTTTATTTGACTTTGGGGAAGAAAAGGGACTCCTTGAAGTGAAGGCCGCTGCATGCAGCAGACAACTTGTCCCGAAATGAAAGTTGTATGATATAACAGTGGTCTTGAAAGTAAAGCCAAAACTGATTTCTTTTCCAGGGCCATCGCTGGAATAAACCCAGCCAGGGGCACGAAAACTGAGAAAACAGAGAAGAAACAGCACTCTCTCTCACCAAAGGTCGCCGCACTCATTGGGGCACTTGCCGAGTATGACTTTTTGTTACATTTTATTACTTCGCTTGCTGAATAAGACATTTAGCTGCATTTTAATCAATCACGAATGGAAATAAACGTTTCAATAGTTTTATTGCATCAGTATGGGCCTAGCATGGTCCAAGGTGAATTGAGGGTCCGCTACAAGAACAATGTAAACTAAGGAAAGCGAGAGTTGTACCAAGAATTTGTTTTCTGCTGCAAGTATGTCATCTGTAAAACAGTTTTCTGGACAATAAAGAAGGTGTAGAAAAAGCAACTGATATTTCCGGCTTTTTTATTGAATATTTCTGTGAAACAGCAAAAAAAAAATAATTCCAACAATGCAGGAAAAATATATATGGAGAACAGAAAGTAATATATATTTTCTGCATTTTTCAGGAGCTTTCTGTGCGGTGAAACATATTTGTGTGAAATCACAGAAAGTTTGTGAGAACTAAAACAAATATTCACAGAAACTTTCTGAGCGGTGAAAATATATTTGTGTGAAATCACAGAAAGTTTGAGAGAACAAAAACAAATATTCACAGAAACTTTCTGTGCGGTGAAAACACATTTCCGTGAAATCACTGAAAACTTTCAAAACACAAAACAGAAAATTACAGAATATTTCTGCACAATGAAAAAACATGTTTTCGTGAAATGACCGAAACGTTCTAGAACGGAAAACAGATAATCACAGATATTTTCTGGCAGGAAAGCTGCGACTTTTTGTTATTTAACACATAAATTTTTTACAGTGTACGCAAATATAAACGGTTACTTTTGACCCCTTTTGTGACGCTTGTGTAATGGCTCGATTACTGTTGACTGTTGCAGCGATTGACATTTCAAGCGCGCAACAGCCTTTTTTCTGAGCAGTACTGAGTTAGCATCAACCGCTGGGTTGTCCGCGTTATGATTGCGCAGAGCTAGAAAGGTAACGCAAACGCTCATAGTGCTCATAAGAATAGGATCATCGTTCCATCTTTTACTAGGCTTTTCCTGAGGGCATTAACATTACCGGCTAATGTTAGCGGATTTGTGAAACACCCATCGGGTTGCGGGAGGACTTGGAAACCAGATGCTGTCAGCAATGGGCACTGTTTAATTCTCACAGTATAGTTTGTCACGCGCGAGACTCAAAAAATGAACTACCACTCATGTAAGCATACATGGTCGGAGGAAGCTTACTTGAGAACGCGAATCTGCGACAAAAAAGTGCCAGAATTTGTTTTATTGTAATCTTGCATGAAATACAACGCGATACTATTTTTCGAGCGTTATAAACGACGAAACATTTACCAGCGCTGCGACAGGAAGCAAGGACCAATTGGATAAAAAAGCATGCAATCCGCTTGTCAATAAGGCTAAGATTATGTTCAGGCATCAAGTTAAATTGACTAGGGAATTGAGTTTCTGTGAATGTATTCACAGAAATACGGTCATGTGCGCAAGCACACAAAACAGCATGACAAAACACCATGAAATGAACGTCAGGACGGAAGGGAAAAGATGCATGTAGTAGGGAGGGTGAACTCTCGCGCGAATCGATGTCCAGGCCGCAGGCGCAGAGGAAGCCCTCGCCAGTATAGGCCGTCCGGGCGCCCAGGAACTGTAGACATCAGAAGCGGCGCGAGAGAGCGACTAACGCTCGAAAGAGCCAGGACGACGACGAACAACCTCAGGGACAATGAACTGAGTATTTACAGCAGTGCGATTGAGATGGTGTACGCGGGGTGAGTGCAAGTTCAGCATGTTCAGCAGTGGTTGCAGGTGCACATAATGCTCAGAGATTTTATGCAAAGAAATTCACTTCATGAGCTGAAAAGTCCTTGAGTGAGATTTTTATTACGGTGTTCTAGATGTGCTGCAGAAGACACACATATAAAGAGAAATTCTGTTCACTGTAGCTGTACTACTAGTGCACAGTTTAAAGGTGTATATATTTAGCACGTGCATGAGTTGCCTACTAATTGTTGTCGTACCTGCACTCGAGAGCAAATTTATCCTTGTCAACCAAAACTTCCGCACCAATACCATACCGGCATAGCAAAAGAAGCAATTAATTACTTTTTACTCAATCAGATGTGACACACGTCAGTAGTGTAAAATGTCGACGCACAGATCAGTCGCAAAAGATCAGCTAGGATGAAATGCGCCGTTGTGATCCGATGCCAGCACCAGGAGCGTACGACGAACAGAGACCCCGCCGACGCTACGTTGTTCAAGCGCTTAGTAAAAGAAAGGTATCTAAAAAAACCGCGCAGCTCACCGCTACACTCCTACACCTCCCTCCCCGCAAACACGCACCTAGACGCAGAGCGGCGCACAGGTGCGGTGAACCTTTTCCGACGCCAGGCCGCCGAGAAAGACGACATTGCGCGCCGTTTATAACGCAGCGCACCGTCCGCCTCCGGCTACCGTACACAGGCCGTGTGGCCTTCGAAACGCAGCTCAGCAACGTCGAGAGCGGCTTGACGTTTCGGTGCTGTTTGCTGAGGTGCAAAAGTTCGCTGATCAAAACATTCAACGCTTCTTCGCGTGTCGAAGCGCGGTTCCGGAGTGCCACCTTTTCGCGAGATTCATTTAAATGCATCGATCGCTCCGCGTAACGACACCAAGTGTGACGAACAAAATATCAAATGAGCGGTTATTCGCCGCATTTAAAAACAATCCTAGATGCGTGCGTAACGTCACGACGCGAGGCATGTAGACTTTAACACGCAAGGCCGAACACACCGTGCCGAAAGCCCGTCCACCGCCACCGAGAAACACTCGGGGCCCTAGCAACAACGACGCCATACGCCGTTGCTAGTGGCCCGAGTTTTTTTAGCAACAACGACAACGTTGCTAGGGGCCTGACTTTTTAAGCCTAAATTTTGACGTCACTTCCGCCACATTCTCGCCAATGCATTGGGAATACGAAGGGCCTCTCCTGAGTTTTCCTTCCTCCATGTCTCCATGGATCAGAAAAGGTGTTGATCACTAACTGACTACGTCTAGGAGGTCCTTTACCGAATACCACAGTATTCAGACATTTGAACTGAACCCTTACTGCGACAGCTGCTAAAGAGTGTTCAGGCTTAACTCCTTGACAATTACACAGGAGTTCGCAACAATGCCAACACCACCCCCCGCCGGTGCCAACATTATCTAAAGATTTTTCACTGTGTTGTTTAACAGTGTTCCTTGAACACAAACTAAGTGTCATCGGTGCTCCTCTTATAATATGGACATATCATCATAGTGATGTCTCATGCCGCGACAGGTCCACTGCATCAATGAAACGGCCATATTTATGCGTGACAGAGTGTGGTTCCAGCATAAATATGAAGAGGAACACAATTCGTACGTATAAACTATGCCTTACGGACTATGCAATGTTCTTACCAGGAGTTGTGATACGGGGTTTTCCTTTGCCGCCACCACAACGGCCGCCAGAAAGGCGGCGGTCCTTCGGCGGCAAAGATGCTGGTACGGTTACCGAGACCTCTATATCCTCCACAGAGGAGCTGGCCGTTAATTCGGCGTTGCGATGGCTCGTGGCCTTCGCGCGATACTTTTCTGGTGCAGCAGCTGCATCAGGCTCCGCACTAGAAGCAGAATCTATTGGACCAGTCTTTGGCTCCTTTGTAAGGTTGGGAGGGCAGGTCTAGCTGGGTGTTGGTGTTCTGGCCGCCCATCAGCGATGAGGCGATTGCCGATGGTGGCAAAGAAAGGCCTCCGGCGAAGATCACATGATCTTTCCTAGAAAGGACTGTCGACGGGGTTGGGGCATTGATGTCGCACCAGGTCCAGCAGCTCCACCTGTGGGCCAACTGAAACTGAATACGGTTGCGGTTCCGGCTTCACCGCTTCAGAAAAAGTGCCCGTCTCTTCGAAGATGAATCGCTTCCTAGATTATGGGTAGGATATGTTCTCTTTTGTCTTCAAGCTAATAATTTATTTTACTGTCTTCCAAATACGGCACGACCTGGAGTGCGCGCCATGTGCGCCAGTGCAGGTGGTGTCTTTTCAGAGCCATCTACCGAGGAGCAGAAGATTGGCGCCCGCCTCGTTTCCGAAGTGGAGAAGCCGCACAGAACCCTCAACAGTGTCGACGTATACGGTGGCTGCGGGGGTCTGTCCTTCGGTCTAGCCAAAGCATGCTTAGCAAGCCCCGTGCTCGCAGTCAGCGACAACGAGCACCATTTGACCACTTTAAGCAAGAACTTCCCCGATGTGCCGACGTCTCACGCCTGTCCGTCAAAAGTGCTCAAGCAGCTCCACGCTGGCGGGATGACCGACATTCTCGGAGACATCGAGAAAGAAGATGGGAGCCCGTCCTTCGAATCTCACAAGAGCTGCCGATTTTTGGAGGGTTGTGACAAACAGGGGCTCAGGAATTCTCAACTAGTGACTTTTCTCGGATTCAGTGCCTTCTTTGAATCTTCGTACGTCGTCCTCGTTGCCGAGAGTTGCTCCGTCCGGCACCATAACGGCGACGGCCTTGCCTTGGCTCTCAAGTGCCTTCTGGACCTTGGTTATCAAACTTCTTGCAGCATGCTGCAGGATGGCTGCTACGGTATGCCGCAGAGACACCGGCGCCTCGTCATCTTTGGGGCCAAGCGCGGCCGAGCAAAACTGCCAGCTTTTCCTTTGCCGACTCACACTTTCGAAGTGCCCGAGTGCCACCTATCATTTGCCGTGGACGGTCGCGCCTACAGCAGTCCTCTGAACTTGACCTCTGCGGCGCCATACCAGAGGACCACCTTAAGGGATGCGATTGCCGACCTCAGTGATCCTGAGGCAAAGTTTGACAGAGGTCCGTCAGACTTCATTCGTTGTCACCAGCGGATATGCCCGATCGACTACGACTGCTACAAAAAGATGACGCCGTTGTCCCAGGCTAGTATCGCCGCCATCCCCAAGGTCCCTGGGTCGGACTGGCGCGACCTTCCAAACCGGGAGGTTGAGCTGAGCGACGGCACCCCCGCGTATCGCCTCATCTACACGCACCGCTGCTCACCGTTTATAAAGCTTTTTTAGTTTCGAAACTTCTCCTCCCGAAGCGGCCGCGTTTTGCGCCCGGCCACTGAGATGGCGCTGCAGTCGAAGTTTGCGCCACGCTCGACGCTAGCTAGCCACGCCGCGGTGCAGCAACGTTTCTGAGGCTCCGTTTGTCGTGCTCATTTGCGTCGCGTTCTTTTGTTATCAAGTGATCCTTTCGTTATGAGTTGAGTGTTTGTGCACTGCGCTTCAGCAGCTTTCGGTGTGTGGTCGGGTGAGGACGCTCATGGTGTGGACCCAACCTGCAAGTAGCGTGGGCTGCCGAATGTTCTCGAGCGCCAAGTTTTGGATTTTTTCGCTGTCAGAGGGTAGGTGGTGCGCGTCATTTATAGTCTTTAGAGTGTGCTAGGACTGTCAACCAAATGCCAACGTGTTTCGTGCCGGTATGTACCAGCGGGTACCGGCCCAACACGGAGAAAAGGCACTTCTTTTCTCCGCCAACCAATCCAAATCTCCTTGCAAAATGGTCGAGAGCGATACCCCGTGCAGACAAGGTGTTGGGGAAAACATGCAAAGTGTGCGATGCCCATTTCCAAGAAGGGGATATTCTGAAGTCATATAAGCATGTAATCAACGCAGAAGTGATTGAAATCGAGCGCGGTGTATGGTCTCTAAGGAGTGATGCAATTCCTACCATATTACCTAATCTCCCGCTGTACTTCTCGAATCGTAAACGGCGAAAATCTCCGAAAAAGAGAGCAACCGTCTCAAGAGACGCAGTGGCAACGCAGAGCGACGCTGCAGAAGATATCGATATCGAGCGAGAGCAACCAGAGCCCGTGCAAGACAGCTGCTTGCATGTTAATGAGCTGGTGGAGAAGAGTGCTTCTTTGAGGTTACCTCGTCAGTGGAGATCGGCAGCTCTTGAAGATGAAAATTGGCGCCGATCACAGATTGTTTTTTACACGGCAGGATTGGAGGCAGATGTATATACAGTACTCAAGAGTGTCGTAGTTCGCGAAGACATGAGTTGTGTTGTATCTGCCGCGGAAAACTGGTGCTGACGCTGCCCATGGAATTGGCAATCACTTCGTTAGCAGACGTAGAGGCAATTGTGCAGGTTGTACAAACTATGCAAGCCTGTCATGGTTGCACCTCTAGCAGGGGAGGAACTGTATACCACAAGCAGTGCAGAGCTCTTACTGAGGCAGAAAAAGGAGTCTGTATAAAGTGTGCGAAAATGACGAAGGACCTCAAAAGAAGAAGTGGGCTGAAACCCAAGAAAAAGGTGTGCCTTGCAGCACCTGTTTTGAGGAAGAGGCTCATTCATGCCGCTGCAGCTCGGGAGAAAATGAAGAAAGAAATTAGCGAACTCAGTGAAAAACTGAAGAAAGCGTTTTCAACAAGTCTAGGTGAAGTGACACAGGACCTGCCAGAAGCACAAAAGATGGTCATACAGACAGCCGTCATGCAACAAGCGGCCAAGTCGCCACGTGGGCACCAGTACAGTACAGACTGGCTTATGATCTGTCTGCTTCTGAGGCTGACAAGCCGAAAGTGTTACAGAACTCTATCTGACATGAAGATTTTGCCCCTGCCAAGTGCCAACCGCCTTGTGCAGCTACTGAAAGGTCTTCCATGTGGCTACGGCTTAAACAAATTTGCCCTTGGTAGCAGAAAACTGCATATGGCTGGCAAGCCAGAACATTACACATATGGTTGTCTAATCATCGATGAAGTAAAACTCAGGAAGGAACCGAGTTTAACAGGTCGTCCTACAAATTTGATGGCTTTGTAGATTACGGGGATATTACTAAAGTTGGCACAGACCAGCTGGCAGACCATGCACTGGTTGTTATGTTCAACCCAATGTTTGCGTCATGGGTCCAACCCATAGCAACTTTTGCAGCTAAGGGTGCAGCGCCAGGATGGGTCTTGGCAAAGGTGGTAATGAGCACAGTGCTACAATTGCATGAACATGGTGCTCGCGTACTGGCAGTGATAAGCGATGGTGCCGGAAATAACAAATGGATGTGGACACACCTCGGCATCAGTGGAAAGGTGGAGCACCCACAGTGCAAGATTGAACATCCCTGCCTTCCAGAGGGAACATTCCTCCACTTCATTTGTGACGTGCCACATATCGTGAAATGCATCCGGAATCATATGATGCACAAATATGGTCAGGCAAGTTAAATAATTCCTTGGATATGCATGTCTCTTGGGTGATGACGCTGTGTAACAGAGACTTGTTCACCTGTTTAATTACTGCACATAACGAAATGGTGTACAATAATTTGTTGCAGGTAGGTGAATACCAAGCAAATTTCCAGCACTATGAACGTCTTTTTGAGGCGGAAAAAAAGGCCGCTATAAAAGTGGTTCCTAAGTTGACTGAGCACCATGTCAAGCCATAGAAGCTCCAGACCATGAACGTTCGTCTGGCGACTCAGGTAAAGTTGGCCATTCAGTCATTGTAAACATTGTAAGCAGTTGGTGCCATAAAACTGCATGCTTATACATTACATCTGTGCTTGTCAGCGTCCAGACATTTTCAAAACTAATTTGACATCATGTTTTTCCAAGCTTTACAAATTTCTTTTACTCTTTTTCGCTTGCAGCTCTTCAGCCGAAGTGTGTCGATTGGCCTGAAGGTCTACAGACAAATGATGGTACCTGGCTTCGCCGACAGTTTTGGAACGGAACAGTTCACGATGCTACTAAATGACCTCTTTGACATTCTGAACTCTAAGGTTCCTGCAGCTGGAATACGAAAGGGATCTCCCCCGTGCTGGTCTGAACACCCCGTGCTGGTCTCCGCTGTGTTCAACCGCCTCGATGCATCTTTATGGCACCCCGACGGCTTCTGCCGTGACTTTGGCCACATGCAGACTGACCTGATTGACTGCCGCACAGGCCGGATTCTTCGAGACCAGCCGATGCGGGTATTTTGGGAAGGCTTTGAAAGCTTGCACAAACGCATGAAGGACAGAGATGGAGAGTACATGATACTCAAGTTGAAGGACTGGCCACCCAGCGATGACTTCAGTCATGTGCTCCCAAGCAGGTTTGCTGATCTCATGAAAGCTCTGCATGTTCAGCAGTGGTTGCAGGTGCACATAATGCTCAGTTCTCCAAGTCCAGATGACTTGGAAGAACCACAACTGAAGAAGACTAGTGTGCGGAGAGACTCGTATGGATGCGTGTCTTTGGCGCCCAAGTTACCCGATGGAGAAACTACTGAACGGCAGGAGGAAAAGAAAGCTTCTTTACTGGAGGAGTTCAGGCTTTCATTTCGGAACGAAGTGCTTATCACTCGACTGATGTCAGAAACCTACGCTTCACAGCGACTGCTGATCAACAAATCAAGAAGCATAATGGATATCAAGCAAAACTGGCCATTTCTGTTTGAAGAGCGGCATCTGAATTCGCACGTCAACATCCTGCTGGGCTTTAATATGTCAGACGCTTTTGACAAGAACCTGCAAACTGTTGGAAGGCAGCTTTTTCGATATGCCCACAGCCAGGTAAAAAGGGAAAATGTCAAAAAGTGCTTGAAGGAAATAGAGACATCCAAGACTGAGAGAAGGTCGGCTGCAGCTAAATACGAAGGCACCCCACTGCTGTTACTTGCTTTACTGGACGAAGAGGAAGACCTCTTCTACAAAGTTTTGGAGGTAAGCGTTATGATTAGTTGAACTCTTGCATAAATGTCTACAGTAACAAGACTCTATTAATTGGAATAATAAAGCCACAAAAAATGCATGTCATCGCACTTCTTTTGGTACTGCCATCCATGTTGTTCAGCCAGGCCGCTCGACTTTTCTGCGTGTCATAATCAAAGTATGTCTGCATTTTGAGCCACTTCTTTCTAGTCGACAGTGGATGTTGTTATGGAACTTCAGTAGCTAGAGAAGTAACAGATTAAAATTGTGCAGTGAACTACATGATGTTTTCAGTTTTCTAGGCTTTCTCAGTGCTTCTATTCAGGCATTAACTTACATATTAACAATGTCTATCTACATTGTGCGTTTACCATAAATTTAAATCAGCTGTTGTAAAGGCTACTGCTGTAACACATACTATGCCCTTACCATGAAGGAGACGGCTGCCGATGAGGACCTGGGAGACCTACCCTGCTCACCATTCATCTGTGCTAAAGGTAGTGCTTTTAATTTATGCAATGACAGTCACATTATAACAGTACCATATTTGTGCAGGATGCAGCTTTCTCACTGCGAAGTCCTTTACCGTCACCATTGACGGCCAGCCAGTTTTTGAGGCGTCCACTGCAGCGAAGGCCTTCAAGATGATGTTCGTGTCTCACTTTGCCTTCAACATTGAATACCAGTTCGATACGAGCCGGACCATGGAGTTCACCCAAAGGCAAGAACAGGCTCTGTTCTTTCGCCAATAGTTTTCTTTGGGTACTTTAGCTAAAGTGAAGCATCTATTTTGTAGAACTGTGTGCTTCTTCCTAACAACAATTCAGTGAGCTGAAGAAGTGTGCGCCATAAAGAGCAACATTCCTGTGACGGGCCAAACAAAGGCTGATATTTTTTGATTGCATTCAGATTTTATTTGACTTTGGGGAAGAAAAGGGACTCCTTGAAGTGAAGGCCGCTGCATGCAGCAGACAACTTGTCCCGAAATGAAAGTTGTATGATATAACAGTGGTCTTGAAAGTAAAGCCAAAACTGATTTCTTTTCCAGGGCCATCGCTGGAATAAACCCAGCCAGGGGCACGAAAACTGAGAAAACAGAGAAGAAACAGCACTCTCTCTCACCAAAGGTCGCCGCACTCATTAGGGCACTTGCCGAGTATGACTTTTTGTAACATTTTATTACTTCGCTTGCTGAATAAGACATTTAGCTGCATTTTAATCAATCACGAATGGAAATAAACGTTTCAATAGTTTTATTGCATCAGTATGGGCCTAGCATGGTCCAAGGTGAATTGAGGGTCCGCTACAAGAACAATGTAAACTAAGGAAAGCGAGAGTTGTACCAAGAATTTGTTTTCTGCTGCAAGTATGTCATCTGTAAAACAGTTTTCTGGACAATAAAGAAGGTGTAGAAAAAGCAACTGATATTTCCGGCTTTTTTATTGAATATTTCTGTGAAACAGCAAAAAAAAATAATTCCAACAATGCAGGAAAAATATATATGGAGAACAGAAAGTAATATATATTTTCTGCATTTTTCAGGAGCTTTCTGTGCGGTGAAACATATTTGTGTGAAATCACAGAAAGTTTGTGAGAACTAAAACAAATATTCACAGAAACTTTCTGAGCGGTGAAAATATATTTGTGTGAAATCACAGAAAGTTTGAGAGAACAAAAACAAATATTCACAGAAACTTTCTGTGCGGTGAAAACACATTTCCGTGAAATCACTGAAAACTTTCAAAACACAAAACAGAAAATTACAGAATATTTCTGCACAATGAAAAAACATGTTTTCGTGAAATGACCGAAACGTTCTAGAACGGAAAACAGATAATCACAGATATTTTCTGGCAGGAAAGCTGCGACTTTTTGTTATTTAACACATAAATTTTTTACAGTGTACGCAAATATAAACGGTTACTTTTGACCCCTTTTGTGACGCTTGTGTAATGGCTCGATTACTGTTGACTGTTGCAGCGATTGACATTTCAAGCGCGCAACAGCCTTTTTTCTGAGCAGTACTGAGTTAGCATCAACCGCTGGGTTGTCCGCGTTATGATTGCGCAGAGCTAGAAAGGTAACGCAAACGCTCATAGTGCTCATAAGAATAGGATCATCGTTCCATCTTTTACTAGGCTTTTCCTGCGGGCATTAACATTACCGGCTAATGTTAGCGGATTTGTGAAACACCCATCGGGTTGCGGGAGGACTTGGAAACCAGATGCTGTCAGCAATGGGCACTGTTTAATTCTCACAGTATAGTTTGTCACGCGCGAGACTCAAAAAATGAACTACCACTCATGTAAGCATACATGGTCGGAGGAAGCTTACTTGAGAACGCGAATCTGCGACAAAAAAGTGCCAGAATTTGTTTTATTGTAATCTTGCATGAAATACAACGCGATACTATTTTTCGAGCGTTATAAACGACGAAACATTTACCAGCGCTGCGACAGGAAGCAAGGACCAATTGGATAAAAAAGCATGCAATCCGCTTGTCAATAAGGCTAAGATTATGTTCAGGCATCAAGTTAAATTGACTAGGGAATTGAGTTTCTGTGAATGTATTCACAGAAATACGGTCATGTGCGCAAGCACACAAAACAGCATGACAAAACACCATGAAATGAACGTCAGGACGGAAGGGAAAAGATGCATGTAGTAGGGACGGTGAACTCTCGCGCGAATCGATGTCCAGGCCGCAGGCGCAGAGGAAGCCCTCGCCAGTATAGGCCGTCCGGGCGCCCAGGAACTGTAGACATCAGAAGCGGCGCGAGAGAGCGACTAACGCTCGAAAGAGCCAGGACGACGACGAACAACCTCAGGGACAATGAACTGAGTATTTACAGCAGTGCGATTGAGAGGGTGTACGCGGGGTGAGTGCAAGTTCAGCATGTTCAGCAGTGGTTGCAGGTGCACATAATGCTCAGAGATTTTATGCAAAGAAATTCACTTCATGAGCTGAAAAGTCCTTGAGTGAGATTTTTATTACGGTGTTCTAGATGTGCTGCAGAAGACACACATATAAAGAGAAATTCTGTTCACTGTAGCTGTACTACTAGTGCACAGTTTAAAGGTGTATATATTTAGCACGTGCATGAGTTGCCTACTAATTGTTGTCGTACCTGCACTCGAGAGCAAATTTATCCTTGTCAACCAAAACTTCCGCACCAATACCATACCGGCATAGCAAAAGAAGCAATTAATTACTTTTTACTCAATCAGATGTGACACACGTCAGTAGTGTAAAATGTCGACGCACAGATCAGTCGCAAAAGATCAGCTAGGATGAAATGCGCCGTTGTGATCCGATGCCAGCACCAGGAGCGTACGACGAACAGAGACCCCGCCGACGCTACGTTGTTCAAGCGCTTAGTAAAAGAAAGGTATCTAAAAAAACCGCGCAGCTCACCGCTACACTCCTACACCTCCCTCCCCGCAAACACGCACCTAGACGCAGAGCGGCGCACAGGTGCGGTGAACCTTTTCCGACGCCAGGCCACCGAGAAAGACGACATTGCGCGCCGTTTATAACGCAGCGCACCGTCCGCCTCCGGCTACCGTACACAGGCCGTGTGGCCTTCGAAACGCAGCTCAGCAACGTCGAGAGCGGCTTGACGTTTCGGTGCTGTTTGCTGAGGTGCAAAAGTTCGCTGATCAAAACATTCAACGCTTCTTCGCGTGTCGAAGCGCGGTTCCGGAGTGCCACCTTTTCGCGAGATTCATTTAAATGCATCGAT
Source organism: Amblyomma mixtum (assembly GCF_055824585.1). Lineage (NCBI taxonomy): Eukaryota > Metazoa > Arthropoda > Arachnida > Ixodida > Ixodidae > Amblyomma > Amblyomma mixtum. The sequence continues at coordinate 377,568,752 of NC_143014.1, read as the reverse complement.
CGCTCCGCGTAACGACACCAAGTGTGACGAACAAAATATCAAATGAGCGGTTATTCGCCGCATTTAAAAACAATCCTAGATGCGTGCGTAACGTCACGACGCGAGGCATGTAGACTTTAACACGCAAGGCCGAACACACCGTGCCGAAAGCCCGTCCACCGCCACCGAGAAACACTCGGGGCCCTAGCAACAACGACGCCATACGCCGTTGCTAGTGGCCCGAGTTTTTTTAGCAACAACGACAACGTTGCTAGGGGCCTGACTTTTTAAGCCTAAATTTTGACGTCACTTCCGCCACATTCTCGCCAATGCATTGGGAATACGAAGGGCCTCTCCTGAGTTTTCCTTCCTCCATGTCTCCATGGATCAGAAAAGGTGTTGATCACTAACTGACTACGTCTAGGAGGTCCTTTACCGAATACCACAGTATTCAGACATTTGAACTGAACCCTTACTGCGACAGCTGCTAAAGAGTGTTCAGGCTTAACTCCTTGACAATTACACAGGAGTTCGCAACAATGCCAACACCACCCCCCGCCGGTGCCAACATTATCTAAAGATTTTTCACTGTGTTGTTTAACAGTGTTCCTTGAACACAAACTAAGTGTCATCGGTGCTCCTCTTATAATATGGACATATCATCATAGTGATGTCTCATGCCGCGACAGGTCCACTGCATCAATGAAACGGCCATATTTATGCGTGACAGAGTGTGGTTCCAGGATAAATATGAAGAGGAACACAATTCGTACGTATAAACTATGCCTTACGGACTATGCAATGTTCTTACCAGGAGTTGTGATACGGGGTTTTCCTTTGCCGCCACCACAACGGCCGCCAGAAAGGCGGCGGTCCTTCGGCGGCAAAGATGCTGGTACGGTTACCGAGACCTCTATATCCTCCACAGAGGTGCTGGCCGTTAATTCGGCGTTGCGATGGCTCGTGGCCTTCGCGCGATACTTTTCTGGTGCAGCAGCTGCATCAGGCTCCGCTCTAGAAGCAGAATCTATTGGACCAGTCTTTGGCTCCTTTGTAAGGTTGGGAGGGCAGGTCTAGCTGGGTGTTGGTGTTCTGGCCGCCCATCAGCGATGAGGCGATTGCCGATGGTGGCAAAGAAAGGCCTCCGGCGAAGATCACATGATCTTTCCTAGAAAGGACTGTCGACGGGGTTGGGGCATTGATGTCGCACCAGGTCCAGCAGCTCCACCTGTGGGCCAACTGAAACTGAATACGGTTGCGGTTCCGGCTTCACCGCTTCAGAAAAAGTGCCCGTCTCTTCGAAGATGAAGACACCACCTGCACTGGCGCACATGGCGCGCACTCCAGGTCGTGCCGTATTTGGAAGACAGTAAAATAAATTATTAGCTTGAAGACAAAAGAGAACATATCCTACCCATAATCTATTATGGGTAGGATATGTTCTCTTTTGTCTTCAAGCTAATAATTTATTTTACTGTCTTCCAAATACGGCACGACCTGGAGTGCGCGCCATGTGCGCCAGTGCAGGTGGTGTCTTTTCAGAGCCATCTACCGAGGAGCAGAAGATTGGCGCCCGCCTCGTTTCCGAAGTGGAGAAGCCGCACAGAACCCTCAACAGTGTCGACGTATACGGTGGCTGCGGGGGTCTGTCCTTCGGTCTAGCCAAAGCTTGCTTAGCAAGCCCCGTGCTCGCAGTCAGCGACAACGAGCACCATTTGACCACTTTAAGCAAGAACTTCCCCGATGTGCCGACGTCTCACGCCTGTCCGTCAGAAGTGCTCAAGCAGCTCCACGCTGGCGGGATGACCGACATTCTCGGAGACATCGAGAAAGAAGATGGGAGCCCGTCCTTCGAATCTCACAAGAGCTGCCGATTTTTGGAGGGTTGTTACAAACAGGGGCTCAGGAATTCTCAACTAGTGACTTTTCTCGGATTCTGTGCCTTCTTTGAATCTTCGTACGTCGTCCTCGTTGCCGAGAGGTGCTCCGTCCGGCACCATAACGGCGACGGCCTTGCCTTGGCTCTCAGAGCCTTCTGGACCTTGGTTATCAAACTTCTTGCAGCATGCTGCAGGATGGCTGCTACGGTATGCCGCAGTGACATCGGCGCCTCGTCATCTTTGGGGCCAAGCGCGGCCGAGCAAAACTGCCAGCTTTTCCTTTGCCGACTCACACTTTCGAAGTGCCCGAGTGCCACCTATCATTTGCCGTGGACGGTCGCGCCTACAGCAGTCCTCTGAACTTGACCTCTGCGGCGCCATACCAGAGGACCACCTTAAGGGATGCGATTGCCGACCTCAGTGATCCTGAGGCAAAGTTTGACAGAGGTGCGTCAGACTTCACTCGTTGTCACCAGCGGATATGCCCGATCGACTACGACTGCTACAAAAAGATGACGCCGTTGTCCCAGGCTAGTATCGCCGCCATCCCCAAGGTCGCTAGGTCGGACTGGCGCGTCCTTCCCAACCGGGAGGTTGAGCTGAGCGACGGCACCCCCGCGTATCGCCTCATCTACACGCACCGCTGCTCACCGTTTATAAAGCTTTTTTAGTTTCGAAACTTCTCCTCCCGAAGCGGCCGCGTTTTGCGCCCGGCCACTGAGATGGCGCTGCAGTCGAAGCTTGCGCCACGCTCGACGCTAGCTAGCCACGCCGCGGTGCAGCAACGTTTCTGAGGCTCCGTTTGTCGTGCTCATTTGCGTCGCGTTCTTTTGTTATCAAGTGATCCTTTAGTTATGAGTTGAGTGTTTGTGCACTACGCTTCAGCAGCTTTCGGTGTGTGGTCGGGTGAGGACGCTCATGGTGTGGACCCAACCTGCAAGTAGCGTGGGCTGCCGAATGTTCTCGAGCGCCAAGTTTTGGATTTTTTCGCTGTCAGAGGGTAGGTGGTGCGCGTCATTTATAGTCTTTAGAGTGTGCTAGGACTGTCAACCAAATGCCAACGTGTTTCGTGCCGGTATGTACCAGCGGGTACCGGCCCAACACGGAGAAAAGGCACTTCTTTTCTCCGCCAACCAATCCAAATCTCCTTGCAAAATGGTCGAGAGCGATACCCCGTGCAGACAATGTGGTGGGGAAAACATGCAAAGTGTGCGACGCCCATTTCCAAGAAGGGGAATTTTCTGAAGTCATATAAGCATGTAATCAACGCAGAAGTGATTGAAATCGAGCGCGGTGTATGGTCTCTAAGGAGTGATGCAATTCCTACCATATTTCCTAATCTCCCGCTGTACTTCTCGAATCGTAAACGGCGAAAATCTCCGAAAAAGAGAGCAACCGTCTCAAGAGACGCAGTGGCAACGCAGAGCGACGCTGCAGAAGATATCGATATCGAGCGAGAGCAACCAGAGCCCGTGCAAGACAGCTGCTTGCATGTTAATGAGCTGGTGGAAAAGAGTGCTTCTCTGAGGTTACCTCGTCAGTGGAGATCGGCAGCTCTTGAAGATGAAAATGGGCGCCGATCACAGATTGTTTTTTACACGGCAGGATTGGAGGCAGATGTATATACAGTACTCAAGAGTGTCGTAGTTCGCGAAGACATGAGTTATGTTGTATCTGCCCGCGGAAAACTGGTGCTGACGCTGCCCATGGATTTGGCAATCACTTCGTTAGCAGACGTAGAGGCAATTGTGCAGGTTGTACAAACTATGCAAGCCTGTCATGGTTGCACCTCTAGCAGGGGAGGAACTGTATACCACAAGCAGTGCAGAGCTCTTACTGAGGCAGAAAAAGGAGTCTGTATAAAGTGTGCGAAAATGACGAAGGACCTCAAAAGAAGAAGTGGGCTGAAACCCAAGAAAAAGGTGTGCCTTGCAGCACCTGTTTTGAGGAAGAGGCTCATTCGTGCCGCTGCAGCTCGGGAGAAAATGAAGAAATTAGCGAACTCAGTGAAAAACTGAAGAAAGCGTTTTCAACAAGTCTAGGTGAAGTGACACAGGACCTGCCAGAAGCACAAAAGATGGTCATACAGACAGCCGTCATGCAACAAGCGGCCAAGTCGCCACGTGGGCACCGGTACAGTACAGACTGGCTTATGATCTGTCTGCTTCTGAGGCTGACAAGCCCAAAGTGTTACAGAACTCTATCTGACATGAAGATTTTGCCCCTGCCAAGTGCCAACCGCCTTGTACAGCTACTGAAAGGTCTTCCATGTGGCTACGGCTTAAACAAATTTGCCCTTGGTAGCAGAAACCTGCATATGGCTGGCAAGCCAGAACATTACACATATGGTTGTCTAATAATCGATGAAGTGAAACTCAGGGAAGGAACCGAGTTTAACAGGTCGTCCTACAAATTTGATGGCTTTGTAGATTACGGGGATATTACCAAAAATGGCACAGACCAGCTGGCAGACCATGCACTGGTTGTTATGTTCAACCCAATGTTTGCGTCATGGGTCCAACCCATAGCAACTTTTGCAGCTAAGGGTGCAGCGCCAGGATGGGTCTTGGCAAAGGTGGTAATGAGCTCAGTGCTACAATTGCATGGACATGGTGCTCGTGTACTGGCAGTGATAAGCGATGGTGCCGGAAATAACAAATCGATGTGGACACACCTCGGCATCAGTGGAAAGGTGGAGCACCCACAGTGCAAGATTGAACATCCCTGCCTTCCAGAGGGAACATTCCTCCACTTCATTTGTGACGTGTCACATATCGTGAAATGCATCCGGAATCATATGATGAAGCACAAATATGGTCAGGCAAGTTAAATAATTCCTTGGATATGCATGTCTCTTGAGTGATGACGCTGTGTAACAGAGACTTGTTCACCTATGTTTAATTACTGCACATAACGAAATGGTGTACAATAATTTGTTGCAGGTAGGTGAATACCAAGCAAATTTCCAGCACTATGAACGTCTTTTCGAGGCGGAAAAAAAGGCCGCTATAAAAGTGGTTCCTAAGTTGACTGAGAACCATGTCAAGCCATAGAAGCTCCAGACCATGAACGTTCGTCTGGCGACTCAGGTAAAGTTGGCCATTCAGTCATTGTAAACATTGTAAGCAGTTGGTGCCATAAAACTGCATGCTTATACATTACATCTGTGCTTGTCAGCGTCCAGACATTTTCAAAACTAATTTGCCATCATGTTTTTCCAAGCTTTACAAATTTCTTTTACTCTTTTTCGCTTGCAGCTCTTCAGCCGAAGTGTGTCGATTGGCCTGAAGGTCTACAGACAAATGATGGTACCTGGCTTCGCCGACAGTTTTGGAACGGAACAGTTCACGATGCTACTAAATGACCTCTTTGACATTCTGAACTCCAAGGTTCCTGCAGCTGGAATACGAAAGGGATCTCCCCCGTGCTGGTCTGAACACCCCGTGCTGGTCTCCGGTGTGTTCAACCGCCTCGATGCATCTTTATGGCACCCCGACGGCTTCTGCCGTGACTTTGGCCACATGCAGACTGACCTGATTGACTGCCGCACAGGCCGGATTCTTCGAGACCAGCCGATGCGGGTATTTTGCGAAGGCTTTGAAAGCTTGCACAAACGCATGAAGGACAGAGATGGAGAGTACATGATACTCAAGTTGAAGGACTGGCCACCCAGCGATGACTTCAGTGATGTGCTCCCAAGCAGGTTTGCTGATCTCATGAAAGCTCTGCATGTTCAGCAGTGGTTGCAGGTGCACATAATGCTCAGTTCTCCAAGTCCAGATGACTTGGAAGAACCACAACTGAAGAGGACTAGTGTGCGGAGAGACTCCTATGGATGCGTGTCTTGGGCGCCCAAGTTACCCGATGGAGAAACTACTGAACGGCAGGAGGAAAAGAAAGCTTCTTTACTGGAGCAGTTCAGGCTTTCATTTCGGAACGAAGTGCTTATCACTCGGCTGATGTCAGAAACCTACGCTTCACAGCGACTGCTGATCAACAAATTAAGAAGCATAATGGATATCAAGCAAAACTGGCCATTTCTGTTTGAAGAGCGGCATCTGAATTCGCACGTCAACATCCTGCTGGGCTTTAATATGTCAGACGCTTTTGACAAGAACCTGCAAACTGTTGGAAGGCAGCTTTTTCGATATGCCCACAGCCAGGTAAAAAGGGAAAATGTCAAAAAGTGCTTGAAGGAAATAGAGACATCCAAGACTGAGAGAAGGTCGGCTGCAGCTGAATACGAAGGCACCCCACTGCTTTTACTTGCTTTACTGGACGAAGAGGAACACCTCTTCTACAAAGTTTTGGAGGTAAGCGTTATGATTAGTTGAACTCTTGCATAAATGTCTACAGTAACAAGACTCTATTAATTGGAATAATAAAGCCACAAAAAATGCATGTCATCGCACTTCTTTTGGTACTGCCATCCATGTTGTTCAGCCAGGCCGCTCGACTTTTCTGCGTGTCATAATCAAAGTATGTCTGCATTTTGAGCCACTTCTTTCTAGTCGACAGTGGATGTTGTTATGGAACTTCAGTAGCTAGAGAAGTAACAGATTAAAATTGTGCAGTGAACTACGTGATGTTTTCAGTTTTCTAGGCTTTCTCAGTGCTTCTATTCAGGCATTAACTTACATATTAACAATGCCTATCTACATTGTGCGTTTGCCATAAATTTAAATCAGCTGTTGTAAAGGCTACTGCTGTAACACATACTATGCCCTTACCATGAAGGAGACGGCTGCCGATGAGGACCTGGGAGACCTACCCTGCTCACCATTCATCTGTGCTAAAGGTAGTGCTTTTAATTTATGCAATGACAGTCACATTATAACAGTACCATATTTGTGCAGGATGCAGCTTTCTCACTGCGAAATCCTTTACCATCACCATTGACGGCCAGCCAGTTTTTGAGGCGTCCACTGCAGCGAAGGCCTTCAAGATGATGTTCGTGTCTCACTTTGCCTTCAACATTGAATACCAGTTCGATACGAGCCGGACCATGGAGTTCACCCAAAGGTAAGAACAGGCTCTGTTCTTTTGCCAATAGTTTTCTTTGGGTACTTTAGCTAAAGTGAAGCATCTATTTTGTAGAACTGTGTGCTTCTTCCTAACAACAATTCGGTGAGCTGAAGAAGTGTGCGCCATAAAGAGCAACATTCCTGTGACGGGCCAAACAAAGGCTGATATTTTTGATTGCATTCAGATTTTATTTGACTTTGGGGAAGAAAAGGGACTCCTTGAAGTGAAGGCCGCTGCATGCAGCAGACAACTTGTCCCGAAATGAAAGTTGTATGATATAACTGCGGTCTTGAAAGTAAAGCCAAAACTGATTTGTTTTCCAGGGCCATCGCTGGAATAAACCCAGCCAGGGGCACGAAAACTGAGAAAACAGAGAAGAAACAGCACTCTCTCTCACCAAAGGTCGCCGCACTCATTAGGGCACTTGCCGAGTATGACTTTTAGTAACATTTTATTACTTCGCTTGCTGAATAAGACAATTAGCTGCATTTTAATCAATCACGAATGGAAATAAACGTTTCAATAGTTTTATTGCATCAGTATGGGCTTAGCATGGTCCAAGGTGAATTGAGGGTCCGCTACAAGATCAATGTAAACTAAGGAAAGCGAGAGTTGTACCAAGAATTTGTTTTCTGCTGCAAGTATGTCATCTGTAAAACAGTTTTCTGGACAATAAAGAAGGTGTAGAAAAACCAACTGATATTTCCGGCTTTTTTATTGAATATTTCTGTGAAACAGCAAAAAAAATAATTCCAACAATGCAGGAAAAATATATATGGAGAACAGAAAGTAATATATATTTTCTGCATTTTTCAGGAGCTTTCTGTGCGGTGAAACATATTTGTGTGAAATCACAGAAAGTTTGTGAGAACAAAAACAAATATTCACAGAAACCTTCTGTACGGTGAAAACACATTTCCGTGAAATCACTGAAAACTTTCAAAACACAAAACAGAAAATTACAGAATATTTCTGCACAATGAAAAAACATGTTTTCGTGAAATGACCGAAACGTTCTAGAACGGAAAACAGATAATCACAGATATTTTCTGGCAGGAAAGCTGCCAGACTTTTTCTGTTATTTAACACATAAATTTTTTACAGTGTACGCAAATATAAACGGTTACTTTTGACCCCTTTTGTGACGCTTGTGTAATGGCTCGATTACTGTTGACTGTTGCAGCGATTGACATTTCAAGCGCGCAACAGCCTTTTTTCTGAGCAGTATTGAGTTAGCATCAACCGCTGGGTTGTCCGCGTTATGATTGCGCAGAGCTAGCAAGGTTACGCAAACGCTCAGAGTGCTCATAAGAATAGGATCATCGTTCCATCTTTTACTAGGCTTTTCCTGCGGGCATTAACATTACCGGCTAATGTTAGCGGATTTGTGAAACACCGATCGGGTTGCGGGAGGACTTGGAAACCAGATGCTGTCAGCAATGGGCACTGTTTAATTCTCACAGTATAGTTTGTCACGCGCGAGACTCAAAAAATGAACTACCACTCATGTAAGCATACATGGTCGGAGGAAGCTTACTTGAGAACGCGAATCTGCGATAAAAAAGTGCCAGATTTGTTTTATTGTAATCTTGCATGAAATACAACGCGATACTATTTTTCGAGCGTTATAAACGACGAAACATTTACCAGCGCTGCGACAGGAAGCAAGGAACAATTGGATAAAAAAGCATGCAATCCGCTTGTCAATAAGGCTAAGATTATGTTCAGGCATCAAGTTAAATTGACTATGGAATTGAGTTTCTGTGAATGTATTCACAGAAATACGGTCATGTGCGCAAGCACACAAAACAGCATGACAAAACACCATGAAATGAACGTCAGGACGGAAGGGAAAAGATGCATGTAGTAGGGACGGTGAACTCTCGCGCGAATCGATGTCCAGGCCACAGGCGCAGAGGAAGCCCTCGCCAGTATAGGCCGTCCGGGCGCCCAGGAACTGTAGACATCAGAAGCGGCGCGAGAGAGCGACTAACGCTCGAAAGAGCCAGGACGACGACGAACAACCTCAGGGACAATGAACTGAGTATTTACAGCAGTGCGATTGAGAGGGTGTACGCGGGGTGAGTGCAAGAGGTAACAACTGCAAAATTTCGACGTAATGCGCACTACTAGTCTGTCGCCAAGGTCACCAACAACGCAAAACAGCGTAGGGAGATGCAATAATGTAAGGACGGACGTCACCAATATGAGCACTGATTGGACATGCTCGATCGATGCAGAGGTCAAAGCGACAGAAATAGAGGGGAGCGCCCGTGGGTTGTGAGAAGGGAAATTAATATGCACGGAGGTTAAATGCAGCAAGGTGTTCTCGAACAGTGGGCAACCATGGAAAACTTGCTGATGGAGCTTGCACGAGCATGTCAACTAATCAGTGGGAATCTTCTTGGACCGGAAGTTTCTTCGTGTTTTAGGGCTCGCTCAAACGTGTCCGTAGTGTGAAGGCCACGCTGTTACAAAAGCCTCAACAGAGCTAGGATCACGAAATTCTCAAGGTGAGCCAAACAGCCAGGGGAGCTGGCAGGCCTCTGTAGTCCATTGAGTACGAAGCCTCGTGAGCCAAAGGACCGTGGGAGTGATGTGACCAAGACAGGAATTAGATGGGGTACTTGGTTTGTGACACAAACATCGTCAGCGCAACACACAGGACAAAAAGAGACACGAATGCTGGCTAGAAACTGTAAGAATTTTAGTCCAGCAACGGAAATTTATACCATACGCCACAGACTAAAAACAAAAACATTAAACCCTACAACAATATTCTTCGCAATTAGAGATTAAGAAATCTGATATGTCTTCTTTTCAGGATGACAAAAGTGCCGACACAATGGACTCTTCTTTTGTGAGCGAATGCTACTTGTAACTCCTCAGAACCTTGGTTTAGTCAAAATTTGGTCCGCACTGGCACGCGGCCACGTGTTCTGGTAAGTTCTTTCTCACTTCATCTTTATTGTCGTTATTATAATGTTTTTTTTAGCCTAGCTTTTAAACAGCGCCCATTCTATCTTTTGTATGACGACCCTCATGATAGAGGCATATTGTAGATATTTTTTTTTACCATTCAGTGAAGCCTTTTCGTGTTTCATTTCACACTGTTCTGACTGCCGGTCTTCTCGGTTGGTTGATTGTCTTGCAGAGTTTTTCCAGTTTGCTAGGTGCAGAAAAAAACCATCCTCACGTGGAACCGCACCTAAGCCTTTTTCAGAAGATGGCTCGCGCAGTACATGTACAGGATCACAGATGTTTTTTCTCGTTCTTCTTGGTCCTATGGCGAACTGGCTTGCTAGGCGGAAATCTTTTTAAATTTTGCAGTCAATACTACAAAGAACAGCGTTCTGGTGTGCAGCGATGCGCAACCATTGCAGTTGGCCCTTGAAGCTTTCGTCGGTGCGATGAAGACATGACCGGTTGCGGGCGCTCTTCAGGGCGCTTGTTGCTAACTCTGTCCTTAATTGTCTGGAGAGTGCTGAAATGTAGGGCATGAGACCTTTGTCTGAGTGCGGAGAGCAGCACCAATAGACGTGCTCTGGGCCTATGAACAAGGCACAAGTCGAGGAACCCGGGGAACAACGGTCTCCAAAATAGTGGGAAAGGAACACGAAAATCATTTCGCTGAGTGTAAAAAAGTTCAGTACGATATACCATTATCGTGTGGGTCATCATACACAGGAAAGACTGGGCACTGCTTAAATAACAGGCTGTGAGACAATAAAAAAACATATCAAAGATGCCGCTAAAAGAATGTATCTGAACACGTGGACCAGTACACCGCGAATTTTGATAAAAGCAAGCTTCTGAGGAGTTACAAGCAGCTTGTTCGCAAATTATATGAAGCGCACATCAAGACAAAAAAGACGAGCGAAGTACGCCAGCAATCTTGTCAACGTGAACCGCTTCGAACCGCATCGTGCGGAAGCAGCGCTGTGAATACGACGTACCTTTTGTCAGGATTCTTTGGGGTTTTTACAGGGAAAAGACTGCACTTTGAAATGGCGAGGACTGCCCAAGTGGAAAACAATGCACAATTTTTTCACAAAGTAACCAGACTGCACGGTTTGCTTCTCAGACGTATATTGAAGCCAATATGCCAGCCGTCAAGCTCTAATCTCGGTATGCTAAGGAGAACACCTGACCTCGCTTTGAAATACCTTTTTGATCTTCAGGGAAGACGTGAGGGCTCTACTGTGCGAATGAGAAGCAAACCATGCAGCCTGGTTACTTTTAGCGAAGGCTGTACGTTACAGCCACACAGGCACCTTAACAGAGGTGGCTGAGGTCCTTGCTGACACCTGCAGCGCCTAACCGAAAACGTTTAGAAGCAACTTCGTATGCGCAGTTCAAAAATAGTTGTCCACCTCCCGAAACTGCAGAGGAAGGTTGTCAATTGTGAACATTATTTGGAAGTATTCAGCCGCGTTTTCTACAAGAAAGGCATAATCTGACGCCCAGGTGGTTCCTGTGCAAGGAGCCTTATTTCGGGCGTTTATACCTGGAAGCCTTTTGTTACAAAGGATACCGAAATTTGTTACGAAGAGCATACCGAAATAGACGCTGCAACCTGCGTTTCTGAGAAGTTACGCGTTCGAGGCAATTGGAAGTTGGAACCTCAATAGATTGCTTTTCACGGAGGCCAGCTGAGCACGACGCGTTCGGGACATGACGTATCTGAATGCCACGGCGTCCTACTACTGCCAAGACCAGAAATTTCAGGAACGTTCGAAATTCAGCGTGAGACTCCTTTCTCAGCCACATTACTATGGTCCCAAGCAACCACAGATATCCATCGCACAGCCGACGCAGGCGCGTTTGAGATGTTCCCGACGTCTGCGGAAAATAGGCGAATGGCCCGCTCATGTGCGCCGGCCGTGCAATAGGAGTTCAAAGGTATACGTTTGTGTCGCGGATGAACGCCCACTTGCGGACGTCCGTTGCCGGACCTTTGTCGAATATTCGTATGTATGGTGCATGCATGTTTTTTTTTCCTTTCCCGCGTCGTAGAATAAAAAAATATTTGAACGTATAAGGCAAATTTTATTGTGGGTAATGCAAATCAGCACTGGACTGGGCTATATAAAAATTATGAAATCTGACTTCAAATCTAAAATGAATTCCTGAGATGCACATTCATCTTCCCACTTCCATAAAGGAGTGGCAGAATAGAAGCCTTCTGGAGAAAAATTAAATAAAGATTAGACGCGAAGCCTACACCAGTATGCAGCAGATCTTGATAAATTCACGAATCCTCTGCAACATTGTCATGAACTCACTCACCCCACTTAGAACTCACGTTAATAAATCCAACAACAGCAAAAAGAGGTACCAGACGCACCGCTCGTAAAATCGATTTTTCAATTTTGTCATAGTTGGATGCATCGCATCATTTTTCATCTTACTGTCAAGTTTGGTGGCCCAAAACCACATGTTTTAAAAATTTTTTTGCGTAAAGATGCAATCTCGACGGAACTGCTCGCGAAAAAACATCGAAAAATGCCTATTTTGCGGCGTCTGTCGCATCAAAAGTACCCTTCACGGCGCTACGAGCTTGGTCTCATTTGAAAGAGCAGTGCCTGAGCTTTCGCTTCCCGCCAAACGGAAGTCCGACCACGATTCGCAGGCGAGAAAAAGACTGAAAACAAACAAAGGAATGCGCCCATGCTATTGGCTATAGGCGGTCACGTGGCAAAATTTACGTCTCCTATTGGCCGGCTCCGTTTTTTCTGGACGCTCGCTGCTTGCATGGGCGACGCCATTTTGAAAATACCATCATGGAGAAGCCGTACCGAAAGCTCCACAGCGTTCACAAATTCGGCAAAAAACGAAGCAATTGTCGAGGTAAAAATGCCGAAGACGCGAGTTCGTCGCCAGCGATGCCGACCGGCTGCAGCGGTGTGCCAGAACATCAACCGGTGAAAGAAGCGACGTTTGCAACTGTTCCGGCGTTCGCCTCGGGCGCGGCGCACGTCGTAGCGACAACGGAAAGCGGCGAAGAGCTGGGTGATGGTATCATTGCAGAAGCAGCGATTGCAAAAAATGATAGTGAGGTGCTTGAGCGCGAATCAACGGTTGTGAGGGATGCTTTCACGCCGAGTGCGGCGCGTGCCTTGGACACGGAGCAACCCACGGACTCAAATGAAATCGGCAATCGGCGGCAGCGGGTTAGATTAGAGTCGACACTATATTTTTGACCCGCGCTGATCACGCTCAGTTGCACAAGAATTCCGACGGTAAAATCGTGAGCCTAACAGCGATTTTGGCAAGCCAGAGGAAGATGCGGGCGCTTGCGACACACCGCACAGCTGACGACCCACCCGCGTCTGCAGCTACCTACGCTGTCGTCGATTTAGCGGCGATAAACAAACTTCTTCAAGATAGTGTGTGCCGGGCTTGCGGTGGAGACGTTGCCATCACGAAAAACAGCGCGAAATATGGGATTGCTATGAAATTGTGCATGGATTGCCACAATTGTGGAAGAATCGCCAGCGAATGCAGCTCTCGGCGGGCTGAAGGCAGCGCGAAGTGCCAGCCGTTTGATGTGAACATTCGCGCAGCTCATGCTATGCAGAGCACTGGTAACAGCCAAACTGCCCTCAACGACATTTTTTCTGCAATTGGTGTGTCCCATAGGGGTCCACACCACAAGAGTTATCAGGGCTATTTGAAAACGAAATTGAGCCCAGCAGCAACAAGGGCTGCAGAAAAGATGCTTGCCAGCTGTGTCTTGTCAGCGAAGGGTTTGACCAGGAGCTGCTGTTCGACAGCCCTGGAAGTGTGGCCGTCTGTTTTGATGCCACGTGGCTGACCAAGTGTCACACATCCCATATAGGTGTAGGCACTGTGATAGAACTCTTTTCTGGCTATGTTTTAGATCATGTGGTCCTGTCCAACTTTTGTGCAGGCTGTACACATGCACCGCCAAAGAAAGACCCAGACTAGCCAATCTGGTTGTCTAAACATGACTGCCAGAAAAACACTGATTGTAAATTGGGGCACATAGAAGTCGAAGCTGCCTTCACTCTTTTTGAACGTTCTCTTTTGCGTCACAGCCTACGCTACACTGTCATGTTTTGTGACGGTGACAGCCAGTCATTCAACGCTGTTCAAGAAGCTAATGTTTATGGATACATACCAGTCAAAAAAGAAGACTGTGTTAACCATGTCAAAAAGCGCATGGGGACTGCACTGCACAACATTGTGCAGTGCAGTGCACAAAGGCACTGGTGAATCTCTGGGTGGAAGAGGCCGCTTGAGAGGCGACCTCATTGAAAAGCTTTCCAGGTATTATAGCTGGGCCCTAAAGTCCAATGTAGGCGATGTGGACAGCATGCAGCAGGCGGTAATGGCTACCTATTACCATGTGACTTCAACGGACATGCTTTCCAATCACAGTCTGTGTCCAAGTGGCCCTGACACATGGTGTAAGCACAATGCTGCTGCTGCCAGAGGAGACACACCGCCCAGCCAACCTTACAATCTCCCTGACAACGTCAAGAAGGCATTGCGCCCAGTGTATGAGCGGCTATCAGATAAGGAGCTGCTTAAACCAGGGTGTCGAACCGGAACAGAACCCGAAACCGGAACCGAACCCGAATTTTCGCCCGGAACCGGAACCGAACCGAACCCATATTTTTTTCGTCATCTTGGAACTGAACCCGAACCGAAACGATTCAAAGGAACCGTTCCGAAACGGTTCGGGACCCGGTTCGGCCCCACGTTTTTTGCATCGCGGCATGCGTCTTGTTTTCCGACAAAATGAGATGATCTATCGCATAGATTTACCCACCCGTAGCTCTCAGCGCTGGGAAGTGCGAAAATGGTACCCAGTATATGCGACAGCAAACTTACAGGAGGTCTGGTGCCTAGGAAGAAGCCTAATTGACGCTTCTGTATTGTACTACCGCCAATTCTAAACACTTGTACGTCAGGTTTATGTGAAATCTTGAGTTATTACTCCTCCCCTGTTTTGCTTCAAGTTGGACGAGATATACCGTATTTGCTGGCCCATCCTCAGTAGCCGCTTCGAGAGACATTGTTCGCGGGCGACCTCCACCATGTCTTCCGGCTTTGCGAATTCCACCATGGTCCCCACTCTGTTGTTTGTCATCACCACCTCAGCTTAGGGAGTTTTTAGATGCTGAAATAAAACGTTGCCTGGCAAAAGAACCACAATAATGTCTGCCCTTTCATATTTTCTGTGCAAAACACTTTACTTACACTTATAGCCACATCTAGCTGGATTGTAAAAAAATAGGTGTCTGTGGACTCTGCCGGAGCCTGGAAAGGTGCAGTGGAAGCTGGAGGGTCAACAACATGGGTATAGTTCTCTAGTTCTTTGACACTGCCCCTGTTGTAGATTCGCATAGTATCTACTTTCACTGCAGCAACTGCGTGCTGCAAAAGTTGGCTGCACAGTCAATGTCAGTTTGAACTGTGGTCTTGCGGCTGTGGTCTGCTTATGTGATAGAACTTCAGCTGTTCACACGTTGTTGGTGCTCCAATAACAAGTATCCAGGCCTTTTTATCTCAAGAGTGAAACTGCGGTGTAATGGTCCTTGCTGCAGGAAATGAACAGAATTAATTGAACCTTTCACAATTAACTCGTTCTTTTTCTCTTTTAGAAAAGGTGACTATAGAAAAGCCTACGCATGGAGGGCTGGACTCTTCGAAGCAGGCTCTTAAATCAGCTGGAGAGTACTCTTCATGAAAAGGAAGGATTGGAGAAAAAGAATTCCAGTTTCATGCATGTACTGTTCCACTCATCTGAATGTCATGCAGTAGTGCACAAGTCTACGAGTAGTTTGTTGCAGCATACATTGCTTTTCTCCTTCTTCTGGGCACATGCAGCTATTGTGTGCAAATTTTCAACCAGGTCAAACCTTTATTCGTTATGAACTCATGCTTACTGAACCCCTGGCACTGAAAAATTTTCGTTGACATAAGTGAAAGTGCAGATGAGAAGGAAATTTGGAGGGGAAATTTAAGCTCCACCTTAAATGTTACGACGCGATAGCCTTAATGGGTTAATGCTCCTATATATGTGGAATTCGTCATTGTCTACTTTGAATTCATAGATCGTAGGGAGCTTTCGTAGCACTCCTGGCCTTGCGATGGCAGGTGCTGCCACCAGTAATGAGATCCAGGTTGTTCTTCTCGAGCAACCTGTCGACACTAATCATTAACACGAGAGAAGCGGGTTCGATCCTGGTCAGGGCGGTCATATTTTGATGAAGATGAAATGCTGGATGCCCATTTACTGTGCAATGTGAGTGCACTTTAAAGAACCCCAGGTGGTCTAAATTACCGGAGTCATCCACAACGACATCACAACAGCCTGAGTCGCTTTGGGATGTTAAACCCCATCAGAAGACCAGCAATGTCAGTGACCGTAGCCGAGTTGGTAAATCGTGACACCACGAGGGAAGTGGCAGAGAACATGTGCAACCGGTACGTTGGTCTAAGGAAAGCCGCAGAATCCGAGACCGTGTCCGGAGTAGTTAGATGCAATGCTAAGAGAGAGCATTCAGAGATAGCGTCTACACGAGGATTCTCCTACAATTGAGGTAGGAAGGGCAACGGACACCTTTGTAGGAATTGTTGAGAGCGGGACCCTTTCGGCAGAGCCGATACAAGCGTCGGACCGGCAGCACCGCTAAAAGGGAGATATTCCTACCGTAAAAGGTTTTCGAGTTGAAACAAAGGAAAACCCTTTAGACAGTAGTGACCGCGGGCCAGTTGAGGTGTCACAGTGGCAGCAGTGACAAAAGATCGGGAGAGGCTACCTTGCTTATGCTGGCGCTCGAAGAAGGCGAGGCTGCCGAACAAACAGATACCAGTAAGAGCCAGACTTCTAGAGAAGGGAATTCAGTTGTAGCTGAGCAGCGTAAGAGCCACACTTCCAGAGAAGAGAACTCAGTTGTAGCTGAGCAGTGCAATGCAGAAATTCTACTCAGAACGACAGACAAGCTTGAGAGGACAAAACCCCCAAAGGAATGAGCTGAGGATCTCAGGGGCAGCTTTATGTCCGCCTGTCAGCTGCTTGGAGCTCGCACTCTGCTGCGAAGGCACAGAGGCCAGTTTTGAATTGGAGGAAGGTTTCCGGGGTGCGACTGAAAAACAAGATACCTAATTGTGCTCAGGAGACGCACACGGAAGAGTCTAGGCGAAGAAGGAAAAGGGCCAAGAGAAAACGGATCAAATTTGAAGCCCTAAGTTCAGTTGTGCAGACAGCTGCTAATGCTATCAAAGGAAGGAATGCGGTAGAAGGAAAGGCGAAGCCTTCCCGCGTTACACCTCGTATAGGTGCAGCAGCAGCTGCTGGTCAGGCGGCATACGCAGGTCGCTCTAAAGCTGACCGCAGTAACGCAGAGAACAGCGTGTTTTCCAACCAAAGCAGGCGCGAAACGCTTCAAGGGGCATCGACCTGTAAGAAAGCCTATACCGCACCGTCCTAACAAAAAGGCAGACAGAAAATAGGCAACGCGGCCCGAATCAGATGGCGCCGGGTTCCGCGACACTCAGCGCATGGGAGAGCAGGGGTCGAACAACCGAGACAAAGCATGCAGGCGTGTTAGGCGGGCGCCCTTGGGAAGGTTTCATGCTTCACTTTTGGCACCGCATTCTAGGAAGCGCGCATAGCGAAAGGGTTGCCTAGCTTCCTGCTTATGGCGAGAAAAAAGGGTACCTTCTCGCGCTGCTCACTGCTCGTCGTCCAGAGTCGCTTATCGAAATTGTTGGTCCTACAAAGGTTGTCCGAAAGCGTGGAGGGGGTGCGGAAACGACAGTGAGAGTCAGGGATCATTTTTTCTGTAGCCTTTTGTCACGAGTTGACAGCAGTAGTCAGTCAGAGCGCGACCCCGGTGGCCGTGTCTGAAAGACTAATCCTTTCAAAGCGACGGAGGTGAGTCAGCTTTCACCCCCGCGTAGCCATTCGAAGCTGTTTTTTTCTTATTGCACTGTTTTTTTTGTGCAAGTGAAATCGGGCAGGGAAAGGCTGCTTTGTTTCAAAACTTGGAGTTGATCGAATGTTACTGTTTTTTTTTCCTTATCTTAGAAAAAGGCTATGGTGCCACTGAGTTGGAAATGATAGGTGTCGATTTCCCATGCTACCAAGTGATAACGGCACTCACAGGAGTGCAGCTCACGTAGAACTACGTGTAGAGTCACGTAGATGGAGCTTCGATTCCTTGACTGACACCTTACGGAAGGGAGCCTCACTGACCTGCACTGAGATTTCCTATCTCAGTGCTAAGAGAAAACTCTTTCAGGAGCCTACAGGATGCGCTCATGTCTAGACCCTTGTTTCGGACCCCTGACTATGGTTGGGAGTTTTTTAGTCCAGTGTGACGTTAGAGATAGAGAACTGGGTGCCGTTTTAAGCCAAGTTGGCGACGACCACGACGAACACCCGATTCTGTACGTCAGCCGCAAGCTGACCTATAGACAGGAAGCGTACAGCGCTTCAGAAAAAGATTGCGCGAGTTTCGTTTGGGCGGCACAGCAGTTGTCGTGTTACCAAGGTTACCTGTATGGCGCGAAGTTCGCCTTTGAGACTGACCATTGTCTCTGACGTGGCTATGACAATTGTCTCCCAAAAATGGTCGCTTACTTATACGGAGTACTGCATTCCAAAAGCAAATTTCACGGTGCAATTCAAGAAGGGAAAACCGCACGGAAATGCTGATGGCTTCAGCCGATTCTTGTAGGTAGGAGAATTTAGTAGCAGCACTTCCTGTGTTTCTTCACTTCTTTTTTTTTTTGAGCAGTCCGTCTTTGGCCATTTCAAAGGGGGCACTTCTCGATTTGTCGGCACAAAATTTACGCCAAAATTCAGTCATATTTTAGTAAACTGTGGGAAGCCTGGTGGGTCTTTGGCAAATTCCGAGCACTTGCTTGTGGGTCAGTTCCCTGTCGCGGGGAACAGTTCACTGATGCCTTTTTTTGTTCATTGTTCGAGCTTGGATGACCGTTCTGGAAACCAGCCCTTTAACCCGGTTCCAGCCTCATCTCTTCCTGCCCAGCGGTGGTGAACGTTGGCCATTCGAGATTCTTCGGGCCGCAGAGGAGCTGTTAAGATCGGCGAACACGGACCTCGAAAGAATTAGTACCGGACGTGAATCATCGCATGGAAAAGATGCGGTGCGGGCTGGCGACAGCAGCGGCGGAAGCAGACGATGGCGGCGGCGGTAGTGTCGCCAAGTCTGTCCTCGGGTCGCCAGACGGTGTGTTGCTACGCAAGGTCAGGCTGAGGCTGCTAATTGAAACAGCTGTGTCCTCGACAGAGGTATCATGCTTTGGTCATCCAGCGGGGGAGTTCGAGGACGTTCATTCACCAGCAGGGAAACTGCAGGAGACTCCTCTCCCGCAGAGGCATCGCACAGAAGACTTGCCGCAGTGGTCAAGGTGACGCCTCTGTGTTTGATGACTGTCTTCCCCTTCCCATCAACCTAGCTGCGAGAGCCCAGCACCGCCCCCTGATGTGGGTACCACCAGTGTCTACATCTGCCCACCTGATTGGTCATTGTTCTCCGAACTTTATTCCCCAGTCAGGGTTCTGGGGAATCCGAACCCTATATAACGGGATGTTGTTTTGTGAACGGAGCACTGCCATCTCGACCTTCTGTACAGTTTCCTCCATATTGGAGTTCGACACCGTCCTTCGGAGCCGGGACCTGCGGGGCTGAACGAGTCAGTCATCTCCAGGACCCTTCCGTGTTCAACAGCATGCTCCCTACGCTCTCGTGTTCGCCAGCGCAGGAGAGCTGCGGTGCAGGCCGGGCATGGCAGCCCCGATAGCCAAGCACATTTACTTCTGGGGTCGAATTACGAGTCGCTCTCAGTTCCCATAGCATGACAACAAAATGTCTCCGCGAGACGCTGACCACGGATTCAACTAATCAGCAGCAAGGTTGCGGTGGCTACTAGTAGAACTTCGCCTCGGAAGCATTTATTTGCACGATAAGAGACCGTAGGCTAACGTTTTGTTTTGATGTAAACAGGCCATGAATAAAATGCACAATGTTTTATTTCCCTAACAAACCATGCTTGAAACTCAACAAATCTAAGCAAAATAAGAAGCGTCCTCTTGCTCTTCAGTCACTTTCGTTTCCGTGAGGGTACGCTGACGACGGAAAAGTGTGAACATGACGGCCTGCTAGAAAACAGCGGATTCCACAGGTAGTTCCTGCTTTTTGTTGCGTGTCGTGTAAAATCAAAGTACTTTGTGGATGTCTTTAGAGAAATCAGAAAATTTGATCAAGGCAGTGAGTGTTATGAGTACGCAGAGATGAACTAACAAGGAGCGGTGGGCTCGAAAATCGATGAAGGCAACTTATGGTGGTGTGTTCTTTATCGGTGCTTACTATCGATGACAAAAATGACCCAAAGATGCTCTTGGGGTGACGTGTGTGATGTTTGGTTCTGTTTTTTGTTTTGGAAATAGCAGACGACTGTGAAGAGTGAAATGCGGGGCAAAATAAAGTTGTATGACCATACGTCGTCTGTTCATCGCACGTAGGCGCGCAAGTTAGCAGCGAACAACGACGAGAAAGACGAATAGGACCAACCGTCTTGCTTGTCCTTGCTGCTTCGTAATTTTTCTTGGTATAAGTTGTTGCAATACAGCGCACGTCTATGGTCTGCTGTGTGAACCCAAGTTACCGATAGCCCACGTCTATGCTGTGTTAACCCAAGTTGTAGATTCCCCGTTGCTCCCTGCTTCATTCCCAGGGCAATACCAAAAAAAATCGACCAAGGAATTGGCATGATTCACTATTATCATTCTAAACGGCATCCGTTAAGGCATCCGCTCGGGTCTCACGAACAAGAATATATTCAGGGTGCGGCTGCAAGTAGAAAGATTACGGTGAATGCATGGGTAGCCATGTCCCAAAAAGTATGAGTCAACTCAACTGAACTGAAGGTAGCCTGACGTCTAACAAATACTGCGAAATCCTCGATTATATACCGATACCGTACCTCTCGAATGGTCGGTTCCTTGACGAAAACATGAAAAAACACCTCTGCCCAGTCCACCATGCAAGACGCGTGATCAGTTGGGTGGAGGATATTAGTGCGTAACGGCTTCAGTGACGTAGGGCGAGCGAAGCCTTGGACTCTGCGTCCTGCAAAGACTGAACGCAGCTGAAGAAGCATATTACGACATTCGGGGTGACACGAGCCGTGCCGAAACTCTTTGACCGTCCCGAAAATACATTCGGCTATCCACGACCATGGAGGAATGGACGCTCTTGAGCGACTCTAGTTTCATGTTCTTTTTGTTTCTAAACGCAATGCATAGTTCCGTCTGGTTTTGTGTTTAGTTGCCTTAGGGTCAATGAAAAATGCTTGGCTCAGTAGCATGCGCTGCCACTGCAAAAAAAATTGTACCTATCGTGAACTAGTCGTTTCTAGCACGCTGGCTAGAAATTTGTAGTTGAGACTTCCGCGTCAGCGTAGAGGTCCCGCAAACAACTGAACGCGCCGGTACGTGGCAGGAACGGCGCCTTGAGATTGTGATGGCGAACGACGCAGGCAGCCTACGGATGCTTGGAATGGTAGAGTATTTACATTTCAGGCACGCTTTTTATAGGCGCCCCCGTACCTTCACAAAACGCTGCGGCCACACGGTGCCACGCAGCAAGTCATGGTGAGCGCACCAATAGCTAAGACAGCCTTGAGTCGCACCGGATCCATTCCATTCTTGGATGGAACTTTTTAATGGGCCTCAGCCCCTTTTCCTGACTTGCCCCGGAGCTCTTCGTTCGTGAACACGTGCCGACGAAGGATTCGAGTAAACTTTAGAACCTGATAGTGGGCATGCAGCGGATGAATAACCTTGCTCGACGACCACGCCGCGCTCCATGTCTACCTCCGTATGAGGGACTTGAAGGGCTACACTTTCGGTTTGGTTTTGTGGGGTAACTTAGTTAGTTGGGAGTTTATTGGCGCAAGGGTGACAAGGCCAAAAAAAGCGCCAAAGCAATGTTTATCTAAATCTAGTTTATGTGAAAATGATGTAATTATCAAACGGTACTCTCAATAAGGAAGTAAGACTAAATTACCCAGTGTAAAAGGCAGGAACAAAATAACGAGATCTAAATATTAATACATAAAATGTGGTACAAAGATGGCGGTAAAAACATTGAAATGGAGGCTTTGCCAAGAGCAAGAGGGCGAGGAGTTGCCTCCCACCGTTCATGGCTACGGCGCCTCCTTGTCTGTGACAGGGTGCCCTTTAGATGATGTGATATGAGAGAAAAAAACTATAAAAACTTTATAATTCCAGTCTCATTTAAAAATTGCATAACTTTGGCAGAGGATACCAGGTTGATCACGTGACAAACGAGATAGGATGAAACGCGATATTTGTAAAGGTTTGCAAAATTAGTATCAGGATGTCTTTCATAAAATGGGCAGGTTAAAAGGATGTGAATGACTGAAAGCAGGCATTTGCAGTGCTTGCATTCTGGTGGTTCTGCTCCCTATCAGTAAATTACTGTGTTAATGCTCTGTGCTCGATTTGTACACTTCAATGTATGACTTGATAAAATCTGCTCCATTTTTTCCATTCTTTCATGTTTGGCTTTAAGAGGTGCATTTTATTATTTTCTTCATTGTTTCATTCAACCTGCGATTTCTATTTCAGCGCTCCCTTAATTGCTCCTTTTTAGTCCTGGCACGGCATCTTCATTTTGTTGGCATCGCTTGTGGTTACATTACCTGCAACGGACTGAGCGAGTGTTTCATGAAATCCCAACATGGCTCAGTACCCAGGAGAAGTGTACACTGTACCCGCGTACCGCAAGCTGATGGAGTTTCTTGCAGGATACAGATGGCTTGGATTATGGGGCTTAACATCCCAGAGCAACTCAGGCTATGACAGACGCCTGCAGGAGAGAGTAAAAGAGGGTTTTTTTATCTTTATGTCGAGCTAACTGCAGTCATAGCACTTCTGGAGTCTGTGTATATTACTACATTTTTACTGTGTTGATTACTTATTTCGTCCAGTGCTGTTAATATGCCACACAATTCAGAAGTGTACACGCTTGCTTTTGGGTTAAATAAAATGGCACAGCCGGCTGCACCCTTTTGCACAGCAGCTGCACTAACACAGTCGTGATTTTGTGTACCAACAGTACAGCTTTCTTATCGTACTTGGCCAATTCAACATTACACTGCACGGGCGTTCACACCCAGGGTGCAACGTCATTTTCATACAAGAACATATGCTCTACAGAAATTCTGAATTGACATGATTCGGTGGCCTGGTTTATTGATTCCTATGGTTGGTATGAAGTTTGTCTAATTTGGCAAGAGTCGTCTGACGTGTATTTTCCAAAATAGGATTGCAAGGGTGTTCCGGCAATGAAAATGCCTTTTGAAATTAAATTGAAAAAGTCTTCGCTATTTCAAGGATGCTTCATGACATTCCACATTTAGAATTTCAATAGGTGACTTTCGGTATGCGCCTAAAGTAATCCTTAAACCAAAATGATGCACGAGGTCTAGAGCCTTCAATGTGGATGGTCCGGCTGAACAATAAACTCACCCGTAGGCCGTCTTTGTGCAAATCATTTACCGATATAGGTGGAAGTAAGCACACCCTGTACGCACCCCGTCTTTTGGGAAAAACCTCAAGGATATTTATTGCTTTCTGAGTGCGGAGCTTCAGCTGCTTGATGTGTTGTCCGAATGTTAGTTCCGAGTAAAAAATCAAACCAAGACATTTTTGTTCCCTTTTTACGAAGATGGTTTTTGCATTGAGATGCAGGGATGGATGTGGAAGCAGGCCTCGTGTGTGTGAGAACAAGACTGAAACTGCTTTTTTCCGGAGAGAACCTAAAGCCATTTTCATCCGCACATTTGGTTAGGCGATTGACAGTTGTTTAAATTTTTCTTTCGCAGATAGCAAAGTTCCATGATGTAGCATTGATTTCCAGATCATCTGCATACAACGAGTACTGCACACCAGGAGGGATGATATTAGTTACCGAATTTATTTTTAGAGAAAAAGCGTCACACTCAACACGATACCTGGGGCACAATATTTTCTTGAAGAAACACATAAGAAATAGTTTTTCCCAATTGGACTCAAAAGGTACGGAAAAGCCTTCAATACAGCAGAGCATTGTCCCGGCAATTCCAGTGTTGACAAGGTCATGAAGGATTCCATACCCTCTGGTCTTGTCGTATGCCCTTTCTAGATCAAAAAATACCAACAGACAGTTTTGGCCATTTGCGCGGGCCTGTGGTCCAAGACGCACGAATAGGTCTACCGTAGACCGGTGACGTCCACTGGAACAGGGTATTGACCTTGAAGCTGCAACGATGATTATCATTGTGACCGCAGAACTTTCGTTATCTATGGTTAAATGTGTAAGATCATCGTGAGTGATTAAGGAATATTCTTTAAATATATCCCACTTGGCATGAACCAGCTTCCAAACACGGGGCCGAACAAACGGCGTTGGGCATGGAGTTGTGGCTTCAAAGAAGGGAAAAACTGTCACTACCAAACGAGTTTTTGTATTGCCTTCCACGAAAAATGCAGGGACAATACAGACGATGCAAATGATAGGTCTAATGTAGAGTAAGATCTGTTTGCGGTGCTAAAATGCATCGCTTAACCGTTGTTTAAGATGATGCTGTTTCTTGGGCCAAGTAACTGTTCAGTTGTTTTCCAATGCATGAGAATTCAGTCTCCATGCATGGAGGAAGGAAAGAAGGAGAGGCCCTGACGTCACTTTTTGTGAAGCCGCCTCGCAACCGGAAGTTGGCTCGCCTCTCACTGGCCGCATTTGTTTTTCCAGTCCTGGACTACTTGCTGACAGGTATCGGCTTCTGCTCTGACAGGAAACAGCCTCATGGTCACATGACCTACTTGCCATAGGCTGCTTTCGAACTCGGCGCCATAGCCGGGCTCCCCCTCGGTAGGGTGGCTACCCTACCCTCGGTTACTGTACACGGACACTGGGCCTCTTCGATTAACCGCGCTCGGGCAGCCCGCTGGTGGCCCGCAAGTTCGTCTCTGACAGGAAAACGCATCATGGTCACGTGGGCTGGCGGCCACCGGAACCAGCCTGCCGGCAATCACGGCGGCAAGCAAGTCGCGGATCACGGAGGGCAGATGCTCTCTCTAGCTTCGCGTTCTACGTCTCATTGCTACGCACGCGTACGGTCGAAATAGGCTGCTTGGTATCGAAAACAACGACTTGCAGTTATTGAGGGCTGCGTGCCGCAGACTGCAGAACATGCAGCTGATCAAGCTCGCACTCGTATACATCGGCAACGACAACGCGAGCGTGTGCCTTCGGTGCACTGTGTACCTCATACCTAGCTTCAAGCATAGGACGGAAAAACTGCCCCTGCGTTGTTTATCAAACGACAAGCCGTACTCTCGGATTATTGCGTGTTTGCTTACTACGCAGTAAGTATATATGATTGGTATGACCGCCGACGATCGACCTTGGAGGACTCTGCTGTCGTTGTTGCGATTTCTACGCTCATAACCTGCTTCCTGTAAGCTGTAAGCAGAATAGAATCGGGATACGTTCGTTCAACTGTAGTCTGTCGGCCGCCGGCTTTTGCTGCGGGCAAGGAACGCATAATCTCGGCAAAAGCGCATATCAGCTTGTTGAACGTCCACCTAGAACAAGCGGGTGCAGTGTATAAATTTAGCTGAGTATCGTTTCTGTAATATTTATAGCAGAGAACTGGTACTTGAATGAAAGGCGCTACAATAAAGCCCTGCGTGTCGGCGCCACACGTTCCGCGTGTGTTTGCATGACGATCAGCGCTAGAGCTCATTTTTCTCTTTTTTTTTAAATGAGACAAACGCGAGGAGGTGCATGCCTGCGGTACTTCTCAGATATTTTGAGCATATGTGGCAGAAGGCCCGAGCATGAAGCTGTACAACAGTTGGCGACGACAGAATCAGCACTTGGTCGGCGCGACAATTCTGTGTGGCCACATATATGCCCGCAGAGATGTCTCGAGCAATGTGCTCGTGAGGGCTTTTAATAAAGGACATGTTTCAGTCAAGCGTTTTTCAAAGCATATCCACTTTTGCACTGCGCCAAACGCAATGAAGACCATACGATCCCGTATCGCGCTCAACCAACACTTCGTAAAACACGTTCAGCACATGCATATATGCGCGCGTCTGAACGCGTACTCGGAACTGGAATCCGGCTGCTCTCGTGAAATGCCTCGAACACCATCGCAATATCCGCCGGGCGCACGAAATTAACAGCCGAAATATTTTGTGAATCAGAAGTATGCGAGGCGGTGAGACGATCGAAATATGATCGCGCATACGCACGCAAAACATATCAATAAACGGCGAGAACTACCGCAAAAGGTGCCATTGCAGGTGACACAGTCGATATGCACCGTGGCCTAGTCGAAACAAGCGCCTGCATCGCGCAAAACATCGCATGAAGAACCGCGGTCCTTCTAGTCCTTATAAAAATGGCCGCGCGAGCTTCCCGCTACCGTACACCTCTCTGTCGTCTGCTAGCTGTCCGAGCGCTGCCAGCACAAAATCGTCCTGGCGAGACTGGCTGCCGGCTGGCAGCCCGAAACCGCCCTGCCAGAGAAAAACGAACGCGTTCCGGGCAGCCACCGGAAGTGGGCGGAGCAACCCGCGAAAATCGAGCGCGCTCGGGCAGCCCGCAAGCAACCCGCGGGCTGCCAGACGCGGATAATCGAAGAAGCCCACTGTCATCTGCTAGCAGACGATACAAGCCACGGCCACCACGACGCCGAAGCAACGCCGAAGCAACGCCGTGCGCTCGATCATGATACTGAGTCGATTTAAAGACTGTACTGTCAGCTTAGCGTAGGTGCATTACAGAACTCAGCTTCGGAGGTATGCTCGCCGCTACTGCTTGCGGCGAAGTTCGCACCAAGTAGCCCAACTCGTTGCGGATAGGCAGATAGACGAAAGCCTTCGCAAAAATGTTGACAACAAGCTCTATAGCTGCTCCAGTATACGAGTGGTTCACCTGCGATGCTTTCAGGTAAGTGTACAGACAGCATGTCGCAAAACAAGCGAACGAGAACCTCTTGACGATACGAGCAAACAATACGCGCTCGCAGCTTCGAACGCGCGTCCGTGTGCGGTGGATTTCAAGAATATAAACGAAGATTCAAGAACAAAAAGTCTTTCGATGGCTCAGAGAGCAGCTACGGAGCTCATGTGAAGGTTTAACGCATGATATCGACCTCCAGGAACACGAAAAGTACTCGAAATGCACACGGAGTCTAACTCAATATGGCTGCCAGCGCGGCGCGCAGCTATCGTCTGCTGCCTTCTCAGCAGCCCCAAGCAACCCGCGGACTGCCATAGGCTAAAAACGAACGCGTTGCTATGGCGATGCAGGCAGGTGGGCGGAGCTTTCGGGCTGCCCGAGAAAAACAAATACCGGACTCGAGTCCGCAAGTAGTCCCGGACAGTCCGGGACTGAAAAGCAAATGCGCCCACTGTCTTCTTTCTCCGCCGAGCTTCGGGGCGGCGGTCGCGCGCGGCTCGGGTAGCTCGGGTAGCGCCGCGTCGCTCGAAGAGAAACTTCTGAATGTGTTGTCTCAGGCCACACAATCTCGGGCCACACAAGGACCGAGATGAATGCGATGAGTTCGGTGTCACTATAGCGAACGCTCTCCGGCAAGTGCCACAAGGCCAACACAGGCAGATGGCCAGCCTGTTGGCGTATGAGGCTGTTGTAAAATACCATAGGGGCCTCAGGTTTACAGAAGTGGAAATATTTTCGGAAGCACACAATGAATAGAAGGTCTCGCAGGTGATGTGTGGCACCTATTTATCTGCACATAGTGCACAACATACTTCGCCCAAGCTGGAGACTTCAATGTTCGTGTGTTCGTGCGTTGTAATAAGAAATAAAAGTCTGTCAATTACAAAAAAGAACCCTGAAGCTACAGCTGGCAAAAACCCTGAAGCTACAGCCTCCCTTGTTCACTATGTGTTTTCAGGAAACACATTTGGTCTATGCACAGTTGTGTAGTCTTTTTTTTTGTGGAGCTCATATCCTGAAGCTGTGTTTTAGCTATAAGAAATGCCACACTGAACACCTGTCACCAATTGATGTCGCCCATCTGGGGCCTTTACAGTGTTTCTCAGCCCATGGACATTTTTGCTTTTTGTTGCCAATGAAATGTGAATGCTAAACCTGAGATAACACTTGCAACTCATGCTAAGCAGCTGAATACTGTACCCTCTGCATCACCACAGCCAGTGAAGAAGCATTTGGCTTTCTTTAAGTCTTGTGCAGCATTTCGAGCAAATAAGGCGAATATAAACAGGCATGTGCACTTTATTGCTTTGCTCATGTCTGAAAACTTTCACATGTTTTATCACAGTGCTAATTCGTTCCCTTTTTCTGTATACATTGCCTTGGTTTCTGTCTCTTGCATTAGTAGGAGGCCATCCTGTGTTTGCAGGTGACAGCAAGATTTCTTCCGTCAAAGTCGAGGATGCGCCCCCACCCCCTATATTCATGTAGAGTAATGCATTCATGAACACGCCTTTTGAGGCATTTTTTTTTCTATACATATTTTCACTCTACACCATCATTGGTTCACTAGGATGACTGTACACCGCACATTTAGCTTTAGTGCTTACTTATGGCCTGGCTGCATCAAACATACATGGTCTAGATTTTTAAACTGTGTTTGCAGATGGTAGCAAGTGTTGTCCTTCAAATTATGAAATGTCTGCAGGCCACTCTTATGAACACTTTGCTGCTAGAACAGAATATCTGCAGATGACAGCCAACAATTAACATTCATACTTGCATATATTACCCGAAAAATTTGTTCTACTTTCAGTGTCGGGTACCGATGTTTATAGTGACATACTGATATTGTAGCACTACACTCCATACCTGTTCAGTGGCTCCTTATGTTGCTTGAATGAGCCTTAACAAATGTTTTTGACCAGTATGCATTTGTGGTCAATGCATTACTTTGACAATTGAAGATATTAAACAACCACTGCAGTGAAAGACAAAGACTTTGCATATTATGTCGGCCATACTCGTTAGACTATAGCCAGCAGAAAATAGGTGACCGTGCTTGGAACTAAGGGAAAAATAAGATGCATTGGATGTGCACTGCATATGATGAAGACGCATGAATAAAATAGCCCATATGTGCGCTTAGCAGCACTATCCCAAGACGTACCTTGTTACACAAGGCTTCGAATAATGCTGTGTTCTACAGTGGTTGCACGTGCACATAATGCTCAGATTTTATGCAAAGAAATTCACTTCATGAGCTGGAAAGTCCTTGAGTGAGATTTTTATTACGGTGTTCTAGATGTGCTGCAGAAGACACACATATAAAAAGAAATTATGCGCACTGTAGCTGTACTACTAGTGCACACTTTAAAGGTGTATATGTTTAGCACGTGCATGAGTTGCTTACTAATTGTTTTCGTACCTGCACTCCGGAGCAAATTTATCCTTGTCAACCAAAACTTCCGCACCAATACCATACCGGCATAGCAAAAGACGCAATTAATTACTTTTTACTCAGTCAGATGTGACACACGTGAGTAGTGTAAAATGTCGACGCACAGATCGGTCGCAAAAGATCAGCTAGGATGAAATGCGCCGTTGTGATCCGATGCCAGCACCAGGAGCGTAAGACGAACAGAGACCCCGCCGACGCTACGTTGTTCAAGCGCTTCGTAAAAGAAAGGTAGCTAAAAAACCGCGCCGCTCACCGCAACACTCCTACACCTCCCTCCCCGCAAACACGCACCTAAACACAGACCGGCGCACAGGTGCGGTGAACCTTTTCCGACGCCAGGCCGAGAAAGACGAAATTGCGGGCCGTTTATAGCGCAGCGCACCGTCCGCCTCCGGCTACCGTACACAGGCCGTGTGGCCTTCGAAACGCAGCTCAGCAACGCCGAGAGCGGCTTCACGTTTCGGTGCTGTTTGGTGAGGTGCAAAGGTTCGCTGATCAAAACAATCAACGCTTCTTCGTGTGTCGAAGCGCGGTTCCGGAGAGCCACTTTTTCGCGAGATTCATTTGAATGCATCGATCGCTCTTGGTAACGACACCAAGTTTGACGAACAAAATATCAAATTAGCGGTTATTCGCCGCATTTAAAAACAATCCCAGATGCGTGCGTAACGTCACGACGCGAGGCATGTAGACTTTATGACACGCAAGGCCGAACACACCGTGCCGAAAGCCCATCACGTCCACCGCCACCGAGAAACACTCGGGCCCCTAGGAACGACACCGCGCGCCGTTGCTAGTGGCCCGAGTTTTCTTAGCACCAACGACAACGTTGCTAGTGGACCGACTTTTTTAGCCTAAATTTTGACCTCACTTCCGCCACATTGTCGCCAATGCATTGGGAATACGAAGGGCCTCTCCTTAGTGTTCCTTCCTCCATGTCTCCATGGATCAGAAAAGGTGTTGGTCTGACTAGGCCTAGGAGGTCCTTTACCGAAGAAAAACTATTTGGTAGAAGATAAGGATAAACCACAGTATTCAGACATTTGAACAGAACCCTTACTGCGACAGCTGCTAAAGAGTGTTCAGGCTTAACTCCTTGAAAATTACACAGGAGTTCGCAACAATGCCAACACCACCCCCCGCCGGTGCCAACATGATCTAAAGATTTTTCACTGTGTTGTTTAACAGTGTTTATTGAACACAAACTAAACGCCATCGGTGCTCCTCTTATAATGTGGACATATCATCACAGTGATGTCTCCTGCCACGACAGGTCCACTGCATCAATGAAACGGCCATATTTATGCATGACAGAGTGTGGTTCCAGGATAAATATGAAGAGGAACACAATTCGTACGTATAAACAATGCCTTACGGACTATGCAACGTTCTTACCAGGAGTTGTGATACGGGGTTTTCCTTTGCCGCCACAATGGCCGCCAGAAGAGCGGCGGTCCTTCGGCGGCAAAGACGCTGGTACGGTTGCCGAGACCTCCATATCTTCCACAGAGGAGCTGGCCATTAATTCGGCGTTGCGATGGCTCGTGGCCTTCGCGCGATACTTTTCTGGTGCAGCAGCTGCATCAGGCTCCGCTCTAGAAGCAGACTCTATTGGAGCAGTCTTTGGCTCCTTTGTAAGGTTGGGAGGGCAGGTCTAGCTGGGTGTTGGTGTTCTGGCCGCCCATCAGCGAGGAGGCGATTGCCGATGGCGGCAAAGAAAGGCCTCCGGCGAAGATCACATGATCTTCCCTAGAAATCTTGAGGCCTGTGGACGGGGCTGGAGCCTTGATGTCGACACCAGGTCCAGCAGCTCCACCTGTGGGCCAACTGAAACTGAACACGGTTGCGGATCCGGCTTCACCGCATCAGAAAAAGTGCCCGTCTCTTGGAAGATGAATCGCTTCCTAGATTATGGGAATTACAGCAACTAAAGTCCTTCGGAAGACGACAGCAGCTCTACAGACTCGGAGGAGCCAACGGCCGTCGGCCGCAGGGCTGTTTCGGCTCGGCCGTCGCAACCGCGAGCGTCAGGGTCAACAGAGGCTGGCAATGGACCGGCACCGCGTCCGCGCGTAGATCGCGCTAGCGGGACTGTGCCCTTGGTCGCGCCGAAAGCCCAGTGGTACTACAAAACGTACTACCCGCCAATCGTGCTTTATCAGCCTCTTCGCGTCGGGCACTTCCTCCGACGCGCGTCTGTGTACTTCCGACGGCACCGGCTGAGACGTCAGGCCAGCGGCGGGTCTCGCTCTTGTCCGTTCGGAGGCTGGTGAACGTCGCCACGCCGATCGCGGTGGTCAACTGCCAACGGCTGCAGCAGAGCCAGCTGAAGAGCAGCGAGTTGCCGAATCCACCGAAGGTGCAGTGCCTGCTCGAGAACAAGTACGCGCAGTCGGCAATGAGGTTCACGCGCTGAGTGCGGGGGTCTCGGAGCTCCGTTCCCGAGCATACGTAGCTCGTGTGAGCTCCTAGAGGCGCTACTTTGTGTGGCCGTATGAAGTGGTGCAGTATGCCACTTCTGCAAGTTTGTTGTGCAAGTTTCGCACATTTATGTAGAGTCTGCAAACATGCAGGACGGAAAGGAAGACTATAGTGTCAGTTGTGCTAATTGCTAATTGACAATAGCTTGGGGCAAAATTGAAAGCCTCTGTCTGATCTCATCGCTGATCCTTCCCTGCCCGGATGACATCGAGAATCGTTTCAATTTGTCCGACCGATTCGCAGACCAATTGTAATCTTCCTTCTGTATCTTGATGTGTCATGCATTATGAAAAAACTTTGAAGAGGTCCCAAAACCTGAACCGTGCATCCGCTACGCACTTCGTGTTCGTTCAGGAAAATTTTTTTGTTTCATTAAGATTTTACATAGAGGGAAGTCTGAGTAATCAGTTTTCTTTGGTTTTGGCCTGGCGGGGCGAGTGGGCTACAGACGGCACTTGCTTTTGCGGTCTGTGGCTTGGCGTTTGTGGTTCCGTTTGGCTCGCCTTCCAGAGAAATTCCGAGAGCTGGACATCGACAGCCGATGAAGAGAGGCCTGGAGAAGTGCGGAACGAGAGCCCCTTCTCGCCCGTCCTGTGAGCCGAGCTGCGTAGGAGCGGCTCATCTTCCGGACGATTTGTCTTGTGGCGGGGGTGCTGTTGTGTTTGGAATGCCTTCCCCCCTCCTGCCTGGGTGGATTAAGGCAGCTCGCGCTCCCCTCCTGCCTAAGTGGATTAAGGCAGCGGACCCTGACCGGCGAAGGCCGAAGATGCGGCGGGGGCTGGCAAAGGCGGCAGCAGCGGTAGGAAAAGCGGCGACGTGGCGGCGTCAGGTGGCCGAGTCGACCCTCGGGTCGAAGGATGTGCTAATTGAAAGACGGCTGTGTCCTCGGCATCTCGTGTTTTGGACATCCGGCAGGGAAGCGTCAAACATGTGCAGGAGGAAGGTCGTTCACCTGCTGATAGACTGCTCTACCCTTTCCCATCGACCAAGCTGCGAGGAGCGGGCTAGCCAGCACCGCCCCTGCCGTGGGTGGCATCAGTGTCCACAACTGTCCGTCTGATTGGACGTCATTCTTCGAACTATATTCCCCAGACAGGGATCTGGGGAATCCGTGCGCTATTTAACGGGTGTTGTTTTGAGGACTCCAGGGCACTCCCGTTGGCGAAGTCCTCATCCACTGAGATTCATTCTTAGTTGCCCTTTGTTGTAAATAATGTAAACATTCCTGTATAAAATTCTTTTCCTTGTTTTATCTTCCTAGCCCCGTCTCCCGCCGTCCTCGTCCCTTCTCCCCCCGACCACGCTCACGCGATCCTAATAGTCTCTCGTCTCGGTCGGGATCGCGCAGAAGCCGTTAAGCCACGAAACGCAGGCTGGAGGGGCTCCGCTGCGCGAGAGCTGTTTATTGCAGCCTTGGACGAAGCACTTAGGGCCATAAGTCAGGTCGAGATCGCTCTCCGGGTACAACAGCGCCCCCACCGCCAGACGCTGCATCAGGAGGTCGAGCTGTTCTGCGCTGCTCGGCTGACTCGATGCGTTGACTCGAAGCATCCAGCGAGTGGTCGGTTCAGCTTTCAGTCGAAGCTCTCGTGTTTTCTGTTGATGTCTTCTTCGCCGGACTCAGCGGCACTTCCTGTCAGGGATTTATGTAAACTTGGCGCACCCAGCAAGACCGCCATTACCGAGCACACCCAAAGCAGAGAGCACCCCGCGAAAACCACTCGATTCGCCAGATCTTCAAGGAAACGATATGTTTCCAATTAATGCGCTAGCTACAAAACAAACCGGAGTGCTAGTCAAGTTTAACAAGCGCAAATAACTACTTTCACTAGAGTGTCGTCCCAATGAGACAGATTTATGCAATGCGGCTAAATAAAAGTACAAAATAAATCAGGATACACATCAGGCAAGCGAAGGGGACAGCTCATTTTACTAGGAGCGCTGCGTGATTCCCATTCTGAGTCTAGCTGTTTCATATTTAAAGCTAGCTTCGTTACGATCCCTTCGAAGTTTCGCAAGCCTTCGGACATTTGTGTATACATTCTTTGGAGCACAGTAAAACTGGCGGCATGCATTAGGACGCTTCTTCGACTACATGGAATATGCAGTGTTATGAAATCTGAAAAGTTAATCTGATACAATGGTTTCGGTTATACAGTTACACACATAGTAACTAAACGGCTCAATTCATTTTAGAAGGCTCGACTGAGACCGTCAGCATTGGTGTTTAGCTTCCCTATCTTATAGCGCACTTCAAAGTTGTGCTCCACCTATGCTATGCTCCACCTCAGTAAGCGGCGATTCTTAGATGAAATGCCCTGTAGACACGTTAAGGGGCAGTGGTCCGTCCCCACCGTGAACTTTGACCCGGCAACGTAGCATGCAAGCTTTTGCACGGCCCAAACGAGGCATGCGCATTCCTTTTCCGATGTGGTGTATGCCTCTTCTCTGACGCTCAACTTGCGACTTATGTACAGAATGGGTCGCTCTTGCCCATTAGAGTCTGTCTTACAAAGAACAGCTCCCAAACCTCGGTCGCTAGCGTCGCATTGAATTATGAAAGGCTATGAAAAATCTGGAGCCATGAGAACCGGCCTTTGACTCAACGCTCGCTTTAAACTCTGGAATGCAGCCTCTTTCTTAGTGTCCCATTTAATTGTTATGGGCTCAGTTTTTCGAAGAGAGTCTGTCAAAGGACTTGCAGTCTCGGAATACTGCTGGGTGTAATGCTGGTAATAACCAGACAGGCCAAGAAATGCCCTCATTTCAGTCTTAGTTGTCGGGCGGTGATAGTCGACCACCGCAGCTATTTTGAGTTCAGACGGTCGGCGTTTACCCCGCCCAACAATATGCCCCAGGTAAGTGACTTCCGCGCAGCCCAAGTGACATTTCTCTGCTCTCACAGTGAGTCCTGCTTCCATCAACCTTTCCAACACGATCCGCAGGTGATCCAGATGATCTTACCAGATCTTATTGGAAAAGATCGCTACATCATCGAGATACGGAAAAGCGAACTTCTCTGGTCCGTGTAGAACGCGGTCCATAAGACAGGAAAATCCGTAAGGAGCATTCTTCAGCCCAAAGCTGAGCATCACTGGCCGTAAAGTCCCTAGCGGTGAAATAAAAGCTGCATAGCGACTCGCACGCTCAGTAAGCGGAACTTGCCAGTATCCGCGAACAAGGTCCAAGGTTGAAATGTACGTGGCCTTGGATACTGTCTCCACCCTGTCTTCAATATTGGGTATAGGGTACGTCTGATCGACTGTTACCGAGTTTAAACGCCGGTAATCTATGCAAGGCCTCGGATCTTTGCCTGGCACTTCAACTAAAATCAGCGGCGAAGTGAAGTCACTCTCAGCTGGGATTATCACACCCAGGTCGCACATCCGGTAAATTTCAGCCTCCATGATTTCCGTTTGCCTCGGAGATACACGGTATGGCTTCCAACGGATTGATTTATCCTCCGTCAGTTCGATGTCATGCTCTATCAGGTTTGTTTTGCCTGGTTTGTCTGAAAAGACGAAAGAAAAATCTCGGACTACGTGTCCTAAGTAGCGCTTTTCGGTTTCATTTAAATTTGGTTCTGCCTCAATCTTGGCCAGCAGGACGCTGCTCGCAGTGTCTCCAGTTGTCATACAAGGAATCTCAGCGATTTCCTCTTCTGGCAGGTTAAGTGCTAAATTTACCACCGCCTCTCGCTGAACATAAGGCTTCATGAGGTTACTATGGTACACTTTAGAATGCTTTCTTCCAAGTTTCACCTCATAATTTGTGTCTGAAAGCTTCGACACTACTTTGGCTGGCCCTTCCCATTGGACATCTAGCTTCGTCTTTTTCGAAGGGCACAGCAGCATGACTTCGTCACCCTCTTTGAAAGTTCGCTTTCGAGCTGTTCTGTCATAGCGTGCCTTAGCAAACGTCTGCGCCGCTTTCATATTGCTTGCAAACATTTCACGAGTTTTCCCCATGCGCTCCAGCAGTTGTAACACGTAGGAAACGACGTTAGGATCCTCTCCTTGGCGCTCCCACGATTCTCGCAACAATCGGATCGGACCCCTCAAGTTACGTCCGTAGACGAGCTCGGCCGGACTCCTGTGCTCTCGTGAGGAGCCGACCTCAGGGCAAACAATTTCGCGGGAATGCAATCTTCCCAGTCATGCTTATTTTCGAAACAAAGAGCCCTTAAAATGCGCTTCAAGGCGGAGTGCATTCGCTCAACAGGGTTCGACTGCGGGTGGTGAACAGAGCTGTGGACGACCTTAATTCCGCATCGTTCTAGGAATGTCGTCGTAAGACAGCTAGTGAACACGCTTCCGTTGTCACTTTGGATTTCTGACGGGAATCCGACGCGCGAGAATATCGCCAATAAGGCATCAACAACGCAGGTTGAACTTAGCTCTTTCAGGGGGATTGCTTCCGGGAATTTTGTGGCGACGCATAGCGCGGTCAAAACGTAGCGGCAACCCGACTCCGATACTGGCAGCGGCCCTACGATGTCAATAACGAGCCGACGGAATGGCTCAGTAATTATGGGGACCAATTTCATGGGCGCCTTCACTTGTCAGTGGACTTTCCAATCATTTGGCACGTGTCGCACGAGCGAACGAATTCCTCCATTTCCTTCCAGCAACCGGGCCATAGTACTCCTGTACTAGCCTCGTTTTCGTTTTTCGCATGCCAGGTGGCCTGCCCAAGCGTTGCTGTGTGCAATGTCGAGAAGCTGTTTACGATACTTCTGCGGTACCAACAATTGGTCGTACACACGTCCTTTAGTGTCACAGTATCGGCGGTACATTAGACCCTCTTTTTCATAGAACGAAATGTTCTTTCTGGAGCAGCCTTGTTGGACGCTTTCTAGCAGGGTGCTCAGTGAAACGTCACTTCTCTGCTCGACAAGAAGCGTCGCCTTGTCTCGCTTAGCGAGCTGCTTCCAACTGTCGGACGCAGGAGTTAACACGGAGCCTACGTCCGGGTTTTCTTCAGCTAGTATAGCAGCTTCTTCTGTGCTCTCAGTTCTCTCTCTCGCCTGACCCTCGGCATCTGAAGCGTGAGGCTGAACGCCTGTCGAAATACTCCTTAGTTCCGCATCTGTTGCATCTACTGTTGATGCTACTGCCTTTGCGCAGTCCAGTTTTCCGGAGAGTTCTCATGTCCTCGAACGGGTTAACGCCATGCACGCTATGTTAGTGGAGAACGACTGCCCCCTTCCTTCAGCACCTGCTCGGATTTGTTAGAAAAGAAATAAGGAAAATGGTCAGGTAGGCTAGCGGAAACTGCCGCCTCAGTGCACAATTTTCTGAAGGGGCCTTCGATAACTACCTTCGCAAGTGGAAGGCAGACACTTTGCTGTTCTGCCACCTGACGGATCCACGCGCATTCCCCAGTAAAGTGCTCAGGAGAAACGCAAAGCGGATGAGCCACATCCATGGTGGCCGCAGAATCTCTGAGAACTCTGCATTTCTTGCAGTTTAATAACAGCTGCTGCATGTCCGGCTGCAAAAGCCGCAGGTTCGTCAGAGTCCTGAATACTCGCGAAAACGACTTTCTTTTTGCAGTTTCTAGCCAAATGGCCTCGTTCCTTGCAGTTAAAACAAATCACTGCCTTTCGCGCCTCACACGCGCGTGCGCTCTCACCACGTGACCCAGACAATTCTGCTGACTTGGACGACTCATCTTGGACGTCCATTAACCTCTCACGTACCTGCGGGGGCTACGTTTCGAAGTTTTTAGAAGGAGGAAATCTCTTTCCTTCGGGCTTGCGGGAACCATAGTCTGCTCTGTCGCTTTTATCCTGTTTTGCCGATTTCGAGCGTAAATTCCTGCGAGTGTAGTAATCTTCAGCCAGTTCGGATGCTTTGTCCAGATTTAGTTCAGTTATTCTGTCTTGCATCCAGAGTCTAGTGTCCTCCGAAATTCCTCGATAGAATTGCTCCAGGCAAATGCACTCGACCACTTTGTCGTGATCTTCATATGCACCTGCGCTCTTCAGCCATTCTTTCACGTTAGCTTTAGTCTGATAAGCAAATTCTTGGTGGGACTCTGCACCCTTCCTCGCATGTCTACACCGCTGGCGAAATGCTTCAGTCGACAGACCGTATTTCCGCAACAGCGCCGCTTTAACCTTGTCGTAGTCTTGTGCATGGTTATTGCTAAGGCGTGCGACTACCTCGGAAGCCTCGCATGAAAGTACGGTCAGCAATTTCTGTGGCCTTTCGTCCTTTTCTAAGCCGGCCTTTTCGCATGTGCGTTCAAAGTTGACGAGAAAAAGTGCTATGTCCTCGCCCACTTTAAACGGCTGCAGAAGGTCCTTCATTTTGGACTGTCTACCTGAAGAAACAGTGCGCCCCGTAGGAATTCGAAGAGCTTCTATCTCGAGTTTCTTTATCTGCAGTTCATGCTCTCTTTGTTCGGCTTCTTTTTTTCTGTCGAGCTCCTCTCGCTGAGCTTTCCGCTCAAGCTCTACAAGCCGCTCCTTTTTCTCTTCGCGTTCCTTCCTGTCTAGAACTGTCTTCCAAGCCTCATCGGCTTCTTCCTCGGTCACCTTCTCTGCCTGCATTAGCTCCAAAATTAGCTTTTTGCGTTTTGCTGAGCCAACTGAAATACCCAGC
Source organism: Amblyomma mixtum (assembly GCF_055824585.1). Taxonomy (NCBI): domain Eukaryota; kingdom Metazoa; phylum Arthropoda; class Arachnida; order Ixodida; family Ixodidae; genus Amblyomma; species Amblyomma mixtum. The sequence goes on along the minus strand of NC_143014.1, from coordinate 377,530,276 downwards.
TCCTGGCAGATTTGAAGAAGGTCTTGGACTTTAAGCTTGTCCATTCTGACTTCGCACTCTGTGCCGTTTGCCCTCAGCTAAATTTTGTACACAGACAACCCAATTCTTGGTCTGTGGAAAATTTTCAGCAATGATCCAAATGCACCAAACCACATTAACGCTAGAGATATCTGCGCTAGAGATATCTGACGAATCGAGAAGCAAACACGCGGCACTCACCACACCAGGATAGCTGACGCCGGCTGATCCCACCGAGCTGCCATCCTCTGTTGTTGGGACTTGGTCAGCTACATCGACGCTTCCGGCGTGGTATCGAGCCCGAGTCAATAGAGATGCGAAGATGGGGGAAGACGAAGAGCTTTATACAAAAGGTTATATATTGCGCGTTATCGACGCGAGAGCTGATATATTGTCGCGTAGCGAGCTTCGCAGGTTTCGCGCGTAAACTTCTCTAACAAGCTGAATGTGTTCTCCCCGCGGTGCGACTGTCGCTGTCCGTGTACTCGCTGCTGTGCAGGAAGCCATTAGAGGGGCTCACACTCCGACATTTGGCAGAGCCGTTTTCTCTGGGGCTCTTTGTGAGCAGGCATTGTGCGCCCCCCCCCCCCCCCCCCGCCCTTGTTTGAATGTTTAGTTAGAGTAAAACGCAGTAAACTGCGAGGGAACGAGGTCTCCCAAGGCCGCGTCCGGGCCACCAGAGCGGGCGCGCGGACCCCCTGTGGTTTGCAGGAGAGTCGCGCGAAGTGATTGCTTCATGCGACACACTGCCCGGCGGACCAGACACGCCGGAGACGAGCCGCGAGGGCTCAAGGCGCGGACGGCGGGTCGCGTGGTGCACCGACTGCGAGGTTTGCGTTCCCTGTGTTTCGGGTGTCGTTTTGTGTGTTTGTATCTGTGTGCCGAGTGGAAATGCGCACGTCTTCGTTGAATTTACGCGGTGCTCTCGAGTAAACAACCTCGTGGGCACCGGCGTGCTATTGGCTGCTTCTGTTTTAAAGAACTCCTTCTCATTGGCTCCGACAACAGCATTTCCGATTGGCTACTAAAAGTGTCCCCAGAATCCTGCGCAAACGTATTTAAGAGCGAGTTCTGGCGCGAAGAAGAGAGATTAACGGCTGCGGTCCTGCTGCTCGGGACCACTGCTCGGGACCACTGCTCGGAAGATGTTGCGCGCCCCCTTGGTATGACTGCCCACGTTATTATTTACTCTTGTGTATCAGTGTGTTCAGTTTAAATCATGTTTTAGACCTATTTTAAATAGATCGACTTAATTCATGCTACCCATCTACACCTGCTGGTCAACTTCTTGGAGGCGGCGAAGCCACCGTTCCGTCGCGACTTACGCTTCGACTTACGCTTCGGTGGTGCTCTCTATAAACTGAGAAAAAACCAGTCACACAAGACGACGGACAAGAAGAGTGTACACACCACAACGACTGGACTAACAACTGAAGTTTATTGGAAAATACATGGTCCGAGCAAGGCCAGCAGAGCATGCGCAACAGCATTATCACTAATCACTGCGCAAAAGAGACAAAGACAAGAAATCTAAACTATCGTGGACGATCTAAAAAAGCAAATTCTTTTTCAAGTAGGCGCACCGAAGTTGTGCTTATACAATCAGAGCCTAACAAACCGATATGATATGCCTCCAGTATTTCCCGCTCCTGTTTTCCCTTGCCTCTACCAAGAATGGTGGCATTGCTAAACAAAGGATAACAGCCACATTCATTGCAATGGCGAGGCAAGTTTGCACCGCCACCGGACCCCAGGGAGGAGTGATGCTCACGAAGCCGGTCATTAATACACCGGCCAGTTTGGCCGATGTAAACTCTCTCGCATGTGAGGGGGAACTTGTACACCACCTGTGCGACACATGTCGTGAAGCGATTCTCATGCTGCGTTGTGCACACGTGGTTCCTTTCCCTGCCTCGGGAAATGCGCGAACACAGTCCCGACAGCTTGCAAGGAGCAGAGAACACCATGCTCACTCCCTGCTTGGCCGCCACTTTTTTCAAGTTGTGGCTCACTTTGTGCACGTACGGCATGACCTCGAACTTCTTTCGTTCAGTTGGCCCAACGTCAGTCCTCTTCGTGCGTCCTTTCTTGAGGTTCTGAAGCAGCGATTCAGCCACTGCCTTCAAAAGGGGTTTAGGGAACCCCGCGGCTTCCAAACCTTTGCATTGATTGTCAAGGCTGGTTTTGATGGTATGGTGACAGCTTTTTCCCAGTGCATTGCGGAAACAGTTCATCGCAATTCCTCTCTTTACAATCTATAAGTAGAGTAAACGTTCCCCAGGTCCCCACACATTGTCCCTATGTTTTCCCGTCACGTTACGTAGTCGTGGGTGAGGGATTGAAGGACCGCCCATGGGGTCGAAGGGCAGCTTGACGCGGGTTTGCTTATGAGCCGCGCAAGCTGCGCGGCTCGTCGGAGGTTAAATCCGAGCTTCTGGGAGCAGACCGCGGAGTCGGTCGCGTTCATTGCACCGCTGGGAAGATGGCCCCGGAGTCACGCCTCGGTCGTGGCGCGAACAAAATGGACCAGATCAGCCGGAATGCACGTTGTAAACAAAGTTCTTGTGCGACCGTCGCTCACTGCTCAGTCTCTCGTCACGGTCGGGATCGCGCAGAAGCCGTTAAGCCACGAAACGCAGGCTGGAGGGGATCCGCAGCGCGAGAGCTGTTTATTGCAGCCTTGGACGAAGCACTTCGGGCCATAAGTCAGGTTGAGATCGCTCTCCGGGTACAACAGGATATAAAGTCTTGCGCAAAGAATAATTTTCAGTAGATAATAAATTTTAGCGACGAGAAGCAGATTGCATGCCGTCGCCCTGGCAAAAATCGGGAGACCACGGGGCACAAAAGTCTTAGCATAGCGCAAGAGTTTGTTTGCGGTCTTGAAGTAATTTGCAGTGTGCTTATAGGCACTCAAAGGAACGCCTAGGTACTCTGGTGGCGTACGTGCTCATTGTACACAAGCACAAGGCGGCAGGCGTCGCTCCCCACATAACAAACCATAGACTGTAGCTCTTGGAACGACCGATCCGAGCGCCTAACACTGAACAGAAGTCTTCTGTTAAACAAGTAGCCTACTAGCATTGATAAGGATAGTAGGCAATCCTACTAGCATTGATAAGGTTAGTAGGCAATCTCCGCAGCCGAAAACGCCTCATGTTATTCTTATTAGCCTTTGAAAAAGATGGCACATACCTACACTGGGGGATCGGCCAAGAATCCAGAGGCAATGGTTGCTGCCTCATGTTAAACCGCAACACACTCTCGTGCTGTGCACTCATCTCGTCATCTTCTTCTATCTGCGGCGCGAACAGATCAAATCAGCTTAACCTGAGTAACATCTCGCCAGACGCACCGACGTCCCATCAAAGAAAAACCATAAACAAAATATGCTAAACATACGCTTTCGCAAGCCTCCTCGGTGATACTGCGTTAAAACACTACAGTTTCTTTCCACTACGCGTACGCTGTCCGCTGTCTTTCTCTTCCGGCGCCATCAGCTCTCCTATTTCTCCCTACTGCTCTCGCGCCCTCTCTACTACGTCGCCTTCTCCTGCTATGTTTCCTCTCTCTGAATCTGCTGCGGTAGCTTCAGTTGAGTTAGCGGGCCGCCGGGCAGCGGGCCATCTCCATATCCCCCCCCCCCCCCGGGCGCCGCCGACTTGGTCCTTATCTTAAGATGTTTTAGGCGGCGTAGCTTTTAAGCAGACAGAGGAAACGCTGGGGTCAAAGGGCTGCCGCCCCAAAAGGTAAAAGCAGCAATGGCAGCGAGGGGTGCCGGAAGGGGACCCGTTCCGCGTACGAGTCGCGTACCCCGGCTATTGTCGGGGTTAAGTTCAATGGCTTTTCGACGGCGGCGTCGAACAGTGCGAAAGAAAGCTTCAGGGACACTTGAGGGGGAGGCTTGTGTGGGAGGCAGCTGAGTGCAATTACGAATGGTCGTGAGGCCGGATGGCGGGTAACGAGTTGTGATTACTCTGCCTCTGGCCAGAGGGCTCAGATGCCACCCTGTAGTGTTTGGAGCCACAGCTGATGGAAGTGGTGCTTGCGTGCTTTTGTGGTATTGTCAAAGTGTTTTCACTGTGTGTGGAAAAGCGCAAAAGCGCTATCGGCTTCTTCAAAGGCATGCGGCCCTCGCGAGCAAACAAGCTCGTGGGTCTGTTGAGTTGCAGAGAAAACGCTCTGATTGGTTGTAAGAAGCCCATCTCTCATTGGTCACTAAGTTGGTCCCCAGAATGCTGGGGAAACTTATTTAAGGAGGCGGTTTGGCGCCAAAGAGGGAGACTTGGGCAGGGACTCTTGGTGGAGAGTCGGAATCGCGAGACGGACAGGGTCTAGCTTTGCGCTGGCCACGTTCCGAAGGACGAGGAGCCGCTACATGTAGCGCGAGTTCAGTCGGCCAGGCAGGACAGGGTTTCGTAGGGGCGAGCTCTGGCCTGGCGCTCCCGATCGTCCTGAATGCTAGCGACCACCCTGGTCGATGTGTATATGTGTAAATAGTTGTAAATAAACCCAGCTTGTACATTTCCGCAAAGAAGTTCGTCTACGTCTCATCTCCCTCCTGCAACGTGTCGCGCCCAAACGGACCCCCATCTCCACCACCACAAAAGAGGAAGACCTGAACCCGAGTCTAACTGGCGCAGTCGACAGGATTGGGCGGCGGCTTTCTGCGGAGGGTGAGCGACTTCAACTGCACTGTACAGAAGATTTTAAGCTGGTCCAACATCTACGAAGAGGATCCAGGACCTGCGCCTTCAAGCGAACGGGGCTACAACGAAAGATCCTGTGAGGGCGACTCGCAACGGAGAACTTGAACATCCAACCCCGAGCGTCCAGGTTCCAAGCAACGACTTGCACCGGGCTGCTGACTTTCTGACGTGTGGCGAACTGACCTTGGACGACAGAACTTGGAGCGACATCACCGAGTGTGCCAGGCGAAAGTGGAAAGCACCGAAGCAAAGGTGGGTCTCTTCCCTGTTCGTTTGCCGGCGGGGCATGGTGGTCACCACACGAGGGACAGCTCAGAGGGAAGACGGGATGGCGAGCCAGAACTCTGATCGGGCGTCAGTAACAGATGAAACTGAAGAATATTCGGCATCGCAGGAAATTGAATCTTCTCTGAGCCCACCAATTCATGGTGGTCCGCCGATCGAGAAGGAAAGCAGTGATGCAATCCTTCTAAGGCAGCTTGATATCAAAAAATTGGAGCTCGAAATTGAGCTCCTCAGACTCAAACAGAAGGGCCAGAGCAACAGCACGCCGGGAACTCGAGACAGTAGAAGTAAATATGCCGAAGAGTTAAAGGCGGTCCTTGCTCCCATGCCAGCGTCTGACGAGCTGGTACCTGCTTGGTTTAAAAATGCAGACAATATGCTGAGGAGCTGCGCAATTCCACATGATATTCGAGGAAGCATAATATTGCCGTTGATGAATGAGCAGAGTCGCGCGCTCATAGCGGATAAAGCGGGCGAGAAGCTGCTGTCTTATGAGGAAATAAGAGTTCGTGCTGGCGGAACTTAAGCTCACGCCAGAGGAATACCAACGCAGGTTTTTCTCGGGGAGAAAGGGCAACGAAACCTGGAGTCGATTTGCGACCAGGCTGCAAGTGCTCCTCGAGTACTACTTGAGCAGCCGGAATATAAAGTCGGTAGATGAGCTGCGTACATTGCTGATTTCTGACCGGCTCAAACAGCTCATGAGCAATGATCTAAGAACCTACGTGCTGCAGCACGAAACGGGAGAATGGTTCAAACCTGGACAGTTAGCGGAACTCGCGGAAAAATATGAGGACAGCATAAGGAGCCCCCGCCAAATTGATCAGGGAGGCGCAGACACCCAAAAAGGGGATAAGTCGAGGCAGCTAGGCCTGAAGAACACAAACATTGGTCGTGGGCCTGCCCCCAAGTGTTTCTCTTGCGGCCGTATCGGCCACTACCAGCGGAATTGCCAACAAACTATACCGAAAGAGTGGGAAACGCAGGAGGCAGCTAAAAGGTCGCAGGCCGCCAAACTAACCGCGAGGGCAGCGTGCGACGCCGTGCCAACATGTGACGTATATGTAGTGAATGCGGCAGGGGGAGGTGCAAAAATGACCTGGGTGGAGCTGGTTGCGGGAGGAACGCCTTTCAAGGCCTGTGTTGACTCAGGTGCAGGGATCACTATCCTCAAGAGAAGCGTTGTCCCACACGTGAACCCCTCAGAGGGAGCCGGCAAGATACGACTCAAAGACGCGTTCGGGCATGCGGTCATAGCTGATTTAAGGTATGTGCCCTTGAGTCTGTCGAGGTCATCACAGGATGCCAGTGTAAATCCCCCTGTGCTCATCCAGTGTGCTGTAACTGAGGAGCTTGCGGAGGAAGCCTTGTTAACACCCGAGGCTTTTGAGGAACTGAAGCGAGTTCAGAGTAAAACTCAAGAGCTTGCAGTACACAGGGTGAAAACAGAGATCGAAGCCTTCGTTGATGAACCCACAGAGGAAGTAATAGCTGTCAGAGCGGATGACGAGGAGCAGAGAAAGGCATGTTCTGCGCTTGCCGTAGAGGGGAAGGAAGCGGTAAAGCAACCGCCACCGAATGAAAGTGAAGGGCCCGATAAGACTTTTGCCCAACAGCAACAGGTAGACAGTGGTAGCCACCATGTTTCGCATGGGACGGAACGGGTGGGGATCTACCGATGCGGGTTTCTTGTACTGTGCTGTGTGAACTGGTGCTTTAGCATGTGTGCTCCTGGTTGTTTGCGACTTGGTGATGTGTGTGCAGTTATGCTTCGTCCATGTATGCAGGCTATCGTTTGTACAATTTCGGTGCTTGCAGGGATGCTTTGTTTGACCCATGCTTACGTCATGAGTACGCCTGATTTGTTTTTCTGTGTGTGTTATTTTGCTGTGGGTTTGCCACTTTTATTCACTGTTTACCCTCGAGGCGTCAGCTGATGGCAGTGCATGGAATTTGTTGTGCGTACAGCAAGTGTACCCACAACAATCTTGGTTGGGAGGAGTTGAGTTTGCGGGCCGCCGGGCAGCGGGCCATCTCCACATCCCCCCCCCCGGGCGCCGCCGACTTGGTCCTTATCTTAAGATGTTTTAGGCGGCGTAGCTTTTAAGCAGACAGAGGAAACGCTGGGGTCAAAGGGCTGCCGCCCCAAAAGGTAAAAGCAGCAATGGCAGCGAGGGGTGCCGGAAGGGGTACCGTCCCGCGGACAGTGCGTACGAGTCGCGTACCCCGGCTATTGTCGGGGTTAAGTTCAATGGCTTTTCGACGGCGGCGTCGAACAGTGCGAAAGAAAGCTTCAGGGACACTTGAGGGGGAGGCTTGTGTGGGAGGCAGCTGAGTGCAATTACAAATGGTCGTGAGGCCGGATGGCGGGTAACGAGTTGTGATTACTCTGCCTCTGGCCAGAGGGCTCAGATGCCACCCTCAGATGACAAGTGTTTGGAGCCACAGCTGATGGAAGTGGTGCTTGCGTGCTTTTGTGGTATTGTCAAAGTGTTTTCACTGTGTGTGGAAAAGCGCAAAAGCGCTATCGGCTTCTTCAAAGGCATGCGGCCCTCGCGAGCAAACAAGCTCGTGGGTCTGTTGAGTTTCAGAGAAAACGCTCTGATTGGTTGTAAGAAGCCCATCTCTCATTGGTCACTAAGTTGTTGCCCAGAATGCTGGGGAAACTTTTTTATGGAGGCGTTATGGCGCCAAAGGGGGAGACTTGGGCAGGGACTCTTGGTGGAGAGTCGGAATCGCGAGACGGACAGGGTCTAGCTTTGCGCTGGCCACGTTCCGAAGGACGAGGAGCCGCTACGTGTAGCGCGAGTTCAGTCGGCCAGGCAGGACAGGGTTTCGTAGGGGCGAGCTCTGGCCTGGCGCTCCCGATCGTCCTGAATGCTAGCGACCACCCTGGTCGATGTGTATATGTGTAAATAGTTGTAAATAAACCCAGCTTGTACATTTCCGCAAAGAAGTTCGTCTACGTCTCATCTCCCTCCTGCAACGTGTCGCGCCCAAACGGACCCCCATCTCCACCACCACAAAAGAGGAAGACCTGAACCCGAGTCTAACTGCTTCCTTGAACACTTCTCTCCATATCTCCACGCTTGCCCCATTTTATGCGAAGCATACTACTTTAGCTACCACTTCAGCCCTTCACCGTGGTTATGCGCCTCCAAATCACGTGATACATGACGTCACACCACGTGACACGATGACGTCACGACAGTGGAGAAACGGGGGCCCACCTCGCGCCGTCGCTGTGGTTGTGCGCCTCCAAATTACGCGACACGATGATGCTTCGCATTCTCCAGGCTTAACCAAGTGAAGCCTCAGCCATTTGTTTTTTGTACGACGCCGAGAACAATAGGATTTCTCGTAGAGGGACATAGAGGGCTAGCACATCAAAAGTAGACAACTTGGCTGCAGACAACGGGTGCAGCGACCAGGAGACGATCTGCTGCGGCCTCAAGAAACTCCACAGCGTCGCGAAGACGTGGTACGACGTTCTCAAATGTTCAGAGAATACGGCCGAGTGGAAAGCTGAATGGAAAGGCGTTTCCGTCAGCACCAAGCTTGCAGAGCATCTTCCGGGACACAGAATCACGTTAGGAGCGCCACGAAAGTATAGATGCGTACTTTTACGACAAACTCACCAAAGCAAGAAGCTGCAACATCGGCGACAAGGCATGCATCCGATACCTGACCACTGGTCTCTCAGATCCGGTGCGGCCCCTGAGAGTCAAACTATGGTAGCCCAGACGAGCTGCTTCGATACATGAAGCAACTCTATGAACGAATGGATGCCTTAAACAAAATCGGAAGCCAAGATCCCCTATCACGACGACCATCAGCCACCGGTTACTCACCGTGTGCGCCTCACCAGAGACGAAGGATCGACGAGGGCACCAAGGAGAAAAGTACAAGGTGAGAGGCGACCCTACTTAATTTGTTTTAAATGCTCTTCACACGGGCAGTTTTCGGCAGCATGCCCAAAGCACCAGCGTAAGCACCGACGCAAGAACTGCGGTAAAGTGGGCTACGAGCCAAAAGGTTGCTTTTTGAAGAGAGGTTCAGGAAACACACGCAACGGAAGCTCCAGTGCTAACAAAACAAAACATGACAGTAGGTAGCATGTAAACCGAGTCAGAAGCATGTCATGAACGCCAGCCTGGACGGAGAAAATATTAAACTATTACGTCGACAAGTGAAGGCAGTGCATAACGGTACGACAAAGCGAAGCACGAAATATGCACCGTTCTTACACCGACGAAATCTGCGACGGAGAAATCAGTGTTCTCGACACGGGCTACAATATTCGCGCGCATCACACCCTCCGAGCTGCGCCTAGACCAAACAAAAAATAACCGAAGGCAATCGGCGGCGCACTAAAAAAACAAAAAAAAAGACAAATTCAACAAACCACGAAGAACAGCGTCAAGTCATGAGCAGGCGACATGGTGTCGCTAGAGGGGAAGCCGGCTGCAAAGTTATCTACGCCAGTTACGCGAAGCATACGAAGGCCCAAAGACCACCGTGCAAAAGCTTCCCAACCAAAGACACAAAGTGCCAGCCTTCCCAAAGACCACGGATTCGCGCGATTCCACGAATACATGCTGCCCGCGCACAGGATCAAGAACTTGCCCGTAGGAACCACGACCAGCACGGGTCCATCGCCGGACACCACCAGCCACGCGGACGAAGCAACGAGAAAAAAACTGACACAAAGACAGAACGCAGTAGTAAAAATTTATTGAAGCCAAACAGCGCAACGGCGCAGACAGAGTGGAAGAAAACACAGGACAAGCGCTGAATCACAACTGAAATTTATTCAAGGACAGCAGGATATTTTATAGAAAAGTGGCCAACTTATCAGCTAGCACACAGACAAAACCCCTGTTTCTACGTGGCATCGAGATATGCAACCTCACTGTCATATAATGAAATAGATGGCTTACTGACGCATAACCTTATTCTTTTCTGCGTTGTTGCGACGTTTGCCTTCAATATTTACCACCAACTCGCCCGTTTGGCTATGGTGTAAAAATTTGTTACTCTGTTGTTCTTCGTTCTTTCCTTCTCTCTTCTTCACTCGTTGTTGCTAATTGTTTCTTCTTAGTAGGTCCTGTTTCCCTGCTTCGAGCAATGAACCTTTCGAATTGGCCGGATTAACTGAGAACACTCATTTAATTAACACTTGATTGCAACAAAAGGTACAGTACACTTAAAATGATAACTGCAGCATAGAACAGAACAACTGAGCTGGGCCACCCCTGGACTTAGGGCAATCCGTCGTCCTAAGCGAGCATATGGGAGGAAGTCCGTCTCCTACCCAGCTCCGACCAGAACTGCCGCCCGCACAGAGCTCGCGGCCGTCGCTGGGTTTCTTCCACAGAAACAATTATTCGTTCAGTGCTCCCACGTTCCCAAGGACACTTTCCTCCGGTTTCGGGGAATGCATGTACAGCAGACGGGGCTGGGACGCCGGCGCGCCTGGGCCCCGGTCCGCAATGTTAGGAAACAACTTCCCGCGGAGAAGCGCAAATTTACGACAAGTGGCTCCGACGACCGGTAAAAAACAGCAACGCAAACCCAGGCACCAAACAGATGCGGGGGGTGTGTTTTGTCGAAGGCGTCCGGAGCCCCGTACGCTAAATGAAGCGCGAAGCGGAGCCGTCTACGGAGACACACGGCACTTCACATGTCAATGCCAGAACAAGGCCCCACAAAAGAAGTAGTACACTCATGCTCACTGCACGCGAAGTGCGAGTTCACGGGCGGAAACAAACACATCCAAATGCGGGTGATGAACGCGCGGGCCGTCTCACCTAAAGAGTCTGGGCCCCGCTCCTTACGACAAACAAAAGACAAACAAAAAATTCAGGGGCACTTTGGCTCTCTAAAGTGCTGCACGGCGAAAGCGTTTCCTGGCGCACTGCCTGTTTGTTTTTATTTGTTGAATTCTCATATTTTATTTTATTTTTTGGGTCTTCTCTTATTTCAATTTTCTTTTTATTTTTTATTTGTTTCTTTCTTATTGTTTTTTTTTTCTTTTATTGTATTTATGAAACCCACGCATTCACTAGATGCCGCTTTATTCATTGTTCAAACCCTGAACCTTCGTGGTGAAGTGGTAGCGTCTCCACTTCAAATGCCAAAGGCCCTGGTTCGATTCCCGGCGTCGACACTTTTTTCTAAGTAGTGACGCAGAAATGCGGAAACATCTGCCGACATGGCTGCTAACGACAGTATGAGGCATTAAAGGCCTTCGCCTTAAAAATTCCGCCCCCGAAGGCGCGCGGCTCGGGGGTGCCGCTGTACGAAACACAACTGCAAACAGCATTAAAAGACAAACAAAAGTCTCCCGCCCGGGACGCCCGGTGAAGCGACTGGGGGTGCAACTGTATAAAAAACACAAGCAAAAGAAACGCGTGCAAGCGGGTGCGCACGACGACCTTACAGCAGTCCAACCGTGCGCCAAGCGCGGATGAAGAAAAAAAAGGCATGGCCGACTGTTGTCGAGAGAAGCGGTTCGCACCTCTCGAGCAACTGCGCAAGCTGAGCTGGCCTTCGAGCCCCGAGGCACAAAACTGTGCGCGCCTAAAACTCCGGCTCCCGAGAGCAGCCAGTGGGTTCGGGGAACGACCAGGCTCATCTAAAAGTCGTTGTGCGGTGAGCCCGGGCCCATTCCTCTACAGCCGCTCCGAGCGGGACAGTGTCGTCAGAAATCAACGAAAGGCCGGCCACATTTTCTGCGCCCTCCGTGCAAACGCAGTTTCAAGCAGCGCTTTCATGTAACGAGGCCGGAAAATAAACGTGTAGCTTCGTTTCTTTTCTGCGACAGAAAATGAGAAAAAAACGCCTGAGCGCCACAAAACAACTAAACATCCTGTGGCATGCACAGAACGACGCGGTACAAGAAAACGGCCGGCAGACCGTACACCTACTCACATGAAATGTCGCTGCAATCCACTATTCGCTGCGACCCCGCCGTCGCGGCATCGCCTGAGAAGGCGACGCGTCCTCGTCCATGAACATAGTGTCCGGTGCTGGTCACCATCGCAGACAGCCAGAGAGCAGCCACTAACGGTCCTACAGGCATTCCCCTCCGCGTCGTTTACGCCGCCTTTATCGAGTACACCATCACAGGGTTCCTGAACACACGCGAACCATCGCCTCACTACGCGACACTGGCGCGCGCTGATCTCCAAATTATGTGGACTCCGTCTCGCAAGATGTTTGCAGCACTACGAAAGGTGGAGCTCTCTCGTCTAATCAGGATGGAGGAGGAGAGGTTATTGGTGATGATGAAGGAAGGGGGGGGGGGGGGGGGGGGGGGGGGGGGGACGAGGCGCATTCAACTGCCTCCTCTTGTTGAGGGAATCACCGCTGTTGCGCCACGCTGGGGGGAGAATGGGAATGAAAAGCATAGTGATGGAAAGGGTCCTGGTGAAGGTACTCAAATGAGGCAGGGCCATGGGCAAGAGCAAGACCAGGTGAAACCGGGCCTGAAGTAAGGAAAGCGAGTCTTCGCCGTCCGTGAACGAAGTCGGCCAGACCCGGTAGACGCCGCGATGGCAACGGGGGTGCATGGACGACGAGCAGAGCGAGCGATGCGACCGCCCTCGGCGCGCGCCGGGTGAGAACTGCGGGGAGAGGGGGATGCCTCCGGGAAGGCGCGGCCCCTCATTGGACAAGATGTTGGGCGAATCCCGAGCCAGCAGAGTCGTACGCATCCGCGGAAAACGGCGGCGCCGAGCCGGAAGCCTGGCGAGTAAGAGCGGGCTCGAATGCGCGCTGGGGACAATTTGTTCTGAAGCGCGTTCGTAAGCACGACTGCTCAAGAAATGAGAGAACAAGGTTAAATGCGCGACGTATTTGGTCGCGTGGGTCTTCAGGAAAGAGCGTATCATTGAGACAAGCACAAGGGAGAGCGAGTCAGCGAAAGCCATCGCGGAGAGTCTGAAGGAGCGTCAAGGGACTGACAATCACAAAGATGTGAAAGTGTTTCTACGGAACCGCAATCCTGGCAGAAAGGAGTGCCAATGCTACGGAGGCGTGAGAGGCGCTCGGCTGTCCAAACGCAGCCTATGCGCATCCTAAGGAGGGTTGCGCGTTCGTAAGTGCCAAATTCCCCAAAGCTGAGGGGGGCTGCCTGAAGAGACGCGGCTGTCGGGATGCTCAGAGAGAATACGCTCATGTATAGCTAAACGTGCGACGTCGAATTCAATGACTTCGGACGAGATAGGAACGTCTTGATCGTGTGCAGACTCAGCCAGCTGGTGTGCCCACTCACTGCCGCTAATGCCAACGCGTGATGGAAGCCAGTGGCGCGAAATAGAGACTCCCCGGTCTTGGGCAGAGCGCAGAAGTGCCCGGACAACAGGTAGATGATGTACCCGTTGTTGTAGGAGCATAAGAGCTGCCTTAGGATCGAATAAAATAGCGACGCAACCAAGGCTTGGGGATTTCAGAATAGAATCTGCGGCCAAGTTAAGTGCGGCAAGTTCAGCTGTGGTGGAAGAGGCACGAAACGGGATTCGGCACTGCTTCCTTAGGCGGAGACCAGGGATAACACACTATAGCTGCGGTGACAGATAAGCCGCTGTTAAGGACTGGCCCGTCTGTGTAGACGCTCTCACGGAGTTCATCAATTAGAGCAGCGGCCTCTTGTCGGAGAGCACGGAGGGGTGTGTTTCGCTTAGCTCTGATGCCCGGAATGTCAACACGTATTTTCAGAGTGGTGCGGGGGGCATTGCAGAGCCGCCCTGGGAGGCGGATCCACGATATGCGAAGAGTCTAATGGCTCGTTCACCCTTCGGCATTCGGCGGCGAGAGCGAGCGGAATCCGCCGCCGCCGAAACGCTTCGTCGTTCACACTCATGGAGAGGAGAGGCCCTTTCCACACAACACCATGGGAGAAAAATGTGGAGGAAATCACGCGTTTTTTTTCGCGATCGGGAGGCCACCTAGTCCGGGCAGCTTAGCAACGGCGTCGTAGTTGCTGCTTGCAAGCCGGGCGGTAGCAGACGACCGCGGCGTAGCAGTTGCGGTGCGGCGTACTTTTCTCAACTGCTCGAGTTTGTTTTTGATCGTGCTCACAAGCTTACGTTGGCGCCGTTCACTCATATCTCAGGCGGAATTCGCTGGAAAACTCTCGTTGTTGCGTGCATTGATTTCAACGTGCTCGACCACGATCGCACGGGCATTTCGTCAACTACGTCACTGCTCGGAGCCGTCGGGAGACCGCCGCTGCTTACTGAGGAGCACTCAAGCTGTTCGTTTACCAGTGATTCAATACGCCGTGCGGTAGAGAGGTCGTCGGCGTATTGCGCGGACGTTTCGCGTCCTGTGCGTGCAGTGTGCGTGTGCCATTCGCGCTCCCGTTTCCCAACAAACACAAAACCTCCTCAGAAACTCCAAAAAAGGATGGAATGTCCCAGTCCCAGTACAACGTTTATCAAACGTTTCTAGACCATAGAGGCACGACATAGAAACACAAGCAAAAAGGCAGTGCTCCCACTAAAGGTCTAGAAACGTTTTTTCTGGAGTGTTAAGCAGCAACAAAAGCGAGTTAATGCATTTTCGTCCCAGAAATGTAACTGGGCATAACGTTTTGGGACCAATGATTTTCAACAAGAAATAAAAATCGACTGCTCGCGCTCTCTTTTCTCTCTCCTTCGCGCCACAAGCTGCGGGGAGAGAAGGTTTTGCTCTTGCACTCGTCGTTTTGAGAGATGAAACGGCAGTTTCATTCGAACAGCCGAAGGAAGCGGTTAACCCCGCATCTCTCTCGGTGCATGCGTTTCTCGCACGTGGGCCGTCGGCTCCATGCTGGAGGTAGGCGGCGGCGGTCTGCATTTTCATCGCGCCGCCGGCAGTGGCGGTCAACATCTTTCCCGTCTTCTAGCGTTTTCCCAGCTTGCGCCCAACTTCAAAATTGTGTGGTGGTCCCTCCAGGCGTCTCCGACTATCGGCACTCCTCGCTGCGCCGCTGTCTAGCAGAAGTGCGGTAATGGCCTCCCGTCGCTCGCCCGGCTTCCTCGCTGGACGGACGCCATTTTGCGCACGCTTATTTGCGCTGCCCCAGATGTTCGAGCACAAGCCCCAGCGCGCGGCAGTTCTTGCTCTCGTCACTGCGCCAACTGGGCTGTCGTGGACTTCGTAGCTACGGATTCACGGAAGTTTTCCCGCGCACCTCGGCGTGCCCACACCATTCCTTTTGGAACTGATGCCGCGGCTGCGCATCGCAAGTCCTTTGCGCAGCTCCACGGCCCTACTGATGCCGCGGTTCGAGGCGGCGTTCGTGGCAGCGGAGTTCGTGGCAATAGGTGACTCCTCGCACGCACCCTGCATTCCTCAGCGCCTCCGACGACTGCAGCACGTTGGTGGTGGCAGCGTGGCCGTCTACTACGGTCTGAGGCGGGAAGGACCTTCCGAGACCCACCACTCTCTTTCTGCGAGTGCCCATGGATTAGCCTGCTCTACCAACTTCGCCACCGCACAGCCATCCTGCCGCAGCGGTATAGTTTGTGCAGTGTTCGCGTGGTTATATTGACTCTCTCCCACTGGATTAATCGTGCCTTGATCTCGACTCCCACGCTGGACTGTGCCGCATGCGCGGTCTGCCGCACCATGGATGCAGCGCGCCATCGCACGTACCTGAGCACGTTCACCTTCCCGCCTGGCTCCAAGCAGTCTTATCCCTACACTTAGTCGCAAGAAAATAAAACTCCCAGGATCGTTACGAGGGTGTAACGCGTAGTTTGAGCGCTCGCTGTGCTGTGAGAAGGCGCAGGACAGAAGCCTGCGTTTAATTTATGGTTTCAGCTGTTGCAGCCTTGTATTTCATCCCTGGGT
The DNA here is from genome assembly GCF_055824585.1 of Amblyomma mixtum. Lineage (NCBI taxonomy): Eukaryota > Metazoa > Arthropoda > Arachnida > Ixodida > Ixodidae > Amblyomma > Amblyomma mixtum. Next base: position 377,514,422 of record NC_143014.1, on the reverse strand, counting down.
TTCCGTAGGCAACGTCGTCAAGGTATGTTGGTTTATTTTAATTAATTATTTAATTTATTTATTTAAGCATACTGCAGGCCCTTTTCGCATTTTTTTTATTTTCGCTTAGTAGAACTAATATTTTTTTTCTGTTTTGATAACACATCGCTGAAGCTTGCTCCGAGTCTCTAAGCGTGAGGGGGGTTTCAACTTGAAGAAAATCCGTGACCTGAAACTGCGTGTCTGCAGCGTACGCCCATCTCGTCTTTTCTTTTGTCACCGAAGTTGCTCTTTACATACGTTTGCTTTTGCATGTGCATATCTGCTTTTGAAGCCCTTAGAATGCTCGTTTAATGTGCATCAACTTTCAGCCTGTATTCTGTTTTACTTGCTTCATATTGCAGATTTCTCAGGGCTGGAGAAAAAAGTGGCCATCATATGCATGGCGCCGTAGTGTTATGTACACTGTGTATTAAATGGTGCATACGTTTGCGTCTGCTGTTTGTATTCATTCAGATTTGCGCCGTTGAACGTAAGTTTTTCGGCACGGACTTTCAATTCGGTCTGTATTGTTTTTCTTTGACTGAAACATGAATGCATTTTGATTGTGGTGGTGTATGGTGCGGTCGCCGGCATGGACGACAGGATGCAATTCGTGCTAAGAGCACACCTAGTAAACTGAAATTACTTCTGTATGGTGCTGCTATTTGCTCTTATATGAGCCAAATCGGGTGACTTTTTGAGTTCATATTTCCTTTGTGTGCAAAATGCTAGGACATTTCACGTAAACGGATAAGTGCAGGACGGCCGAGCCAGCACGCATTCAGACGAGTGGAAAGGTGGATTACACCACCTGTAACGTAAATATGCACCTGAAATTTGGCACATATGTGCGCTTGGATGCCTGCAGGCTGCACGAAAAATGAGGAATAATTTTATTGAACCAGAGCCGAGAAATCGAGCATTAACCTTTTGGGGCTTTCCATGGGACGCACAACTTTTTGGACATTGCTAGTTGTGGGGACGTTTTTTAGATGTGTTCGGGAAAAATGAGCACCTCCTGGGGAGATTCCAGATGTCCCGATGGGTCATTTTTGGGAGATTTTGAGGAGGTTTTGTGTTTGTTGGGTTCCATCGGCAGTGAAACCTCGTTGCTATTAGGCGTGCTCTTGCAACGCTCTAGTGATCGTCACTGGTGTTAGTGTAACTATTTTCGTTTTTCGCGATTGCGCTTGTGTGAGCAGCGGGGGCCATGACATCGGTGGATGGCGATATTTTAAAGGAAGCCGCTGCGCTCGCTTTGCATGCTTGCATGCCCGTGTTATACGCCGCCGGTAAAAATGAAAAGAAAGAGACCCTGCGCTTAAACAATACCTTAGAGATTTTTTTTTCTTTAATAAAGGCGAAGGGTTAGTTTTGTTCACTGCAATATCTACATAAAGATACGAATGCACACAGGATGCCGAGAACTTCATTTGTAAAAAACATTTATTTTCTCACAAAAAACAACTCGCACGAAAAAACGTGGCTATTTACAATATCTTCACATCATATACAACGACACAAAAGCTTCTGCTCTATAACAAAGTCATCAACTGCAAACAAATGACATTTGTCAAAACTTCAACCCCATACGCAAACCTGCGCTCGGCTGCAGGTCCTTTAAAAAAACTTTTTATTTTCGCGATACCTTCATTTGAGGAGAATGCAAAGGATTAAAAAGTAAACTGACGTAAAAAGGTCTGTTAATAATGGGGTGAACTGTGCCTAGAATTAAAAGGAGTGCCATACGCCGTGCGACGGTGAAGAATAAATGGGCACTCTTATTTTCGTTTCCACATTTCGTTTCCACATTTATTTTCGTTTCCATTATTTTCGTTTCCAATAAATAAATAAAACATGTGCCCCCCTCGAACAAAATTTCTGGCTACACCACTGCTCGTGTGGAATTCGCGCGGCTAGGGGCCCGCGTTTCTCGCGTGTGCTTAGTTGTCCTTCGCCCACCGCAGTAATTGAAAGCGACGGTCACTTCCCGTGCTTACAAGAGTTGAGGAACAGGGAGGAGATTTTCGATACCGGACGAATGCCCTTCCCGGGCATCGGTGGCCGTCGTGTGGTTTCGCGCGACGAGGGGCCCACGTTTCTCGCGTGTCCTTCACCTCACCCGGTGAAGGCTAATTTCGAGCGCTGAGCTAAACAAGCAAGTATACTAGTTTCATCGAATGCAGCCTTCAACTTCAGAGTCCCAGGGACGGGCGTTGCTAAAGGGGGGCCGCCGCAGATAACCACCGCAAGATGGGCCACCGCAGTAATTGAAAGCGAAGGTCACTTCCCGCGCTTGCAAGAGCTGAGATAAGTATTTTTCTCGGCTGCTACTAATTGTGACCAGGGCCGAGCAGTTGGAGACGGCGCGGAGACGACGCAGTACGAAGCAGTAACTGAAAGTAGCCGCCTGTCTCACACGGGTATTTCCGCTTTATTAACTTTTCCGCTGACGAACACCGGCATAGGGCGCCCTAAACCGGCCGGTAAGCAGCCAAGCGCCACCAGCGCGGGGATCTGTGCCCCTGCGGTAGCACGCTCCTTCGTTGGCTTTGAAACGCGCGCGCAGTAGTCGAGGGCGGGACTTATGCGATGACGTCAGCCCGGACAAGAAGGCGCCGAGCTGGTTTCCGGCTTCACAAAATGTCACGTGACGGCCTCTCCTCTCTTTTTCCTTCCTCCATGATGTTCACACTCCTCCAGGCCGTCCGGGCCAGCATGTCGCCGCTTGACAGTGAACTCTCGTTAACTCCCGAGAATAACGAGGTATCACGATATCTTTGCTGGCGCCATCTGACGACAGCCCGAATAACCTGTTATTTTCGCGCGCGCGCGCCTTTCTGCTCACCGGTCTCCGCGGCTAGAACTTTTGGGTTTTCGCGCGCGCTGCTTTCGTGTTCGTAGTACGACCCTTGATCAGCAATGACAAATTCTGAAGAGGAGGAGATTCTTCTGATACTTCTCGCAAACTCGCTGTTGGCCGCGCGCCAACAACAGCGAGTGCGGGAGACGCCGAAGAAGAGACGGCGACGCTGGTGGGTTCGACCTGCGATCCTACAACGCGATGAGCTCGGCCACGCCAGCAAGTTGTTGCCACTTCGTTCCCGCGACGTGGAATACTACCGAGAGTAAGTTTGGCCAACACTATGCATTTTCTTTTAGTGTCCAGGTTATGTTCAGTTTAGAAGTGATCGAGTGAATAGAAGAAGCAGTGAATAAATAAATGACTAAACTCTTTAACTCGCCGCGGTAGTGTTGGGCTGCTGATCGCAAAATCGCGGGTTCGATCTCGTCTGGGAAGGCCGTATCCGGTGAAGGCAAACCACAAAAACGCAGGTGTGCAATCCGATTTAGCGCAGTCGAAAAATGCTCAGATGGTCTAAACTAATGTCATCGGTATCCATCTATTACGGTATCGCGTAGGGACGTCAACCCCAATACAATAAATGAAGACACGCCGCAGTGTCTGTGTTGAAGGCGCTCTACTACTGAGTACGAGTACCCGTGTTGGAACCCGGCCGGGGCGGCCTTGTTTCGATGGGAGGCTAAACATAGTATGCGCCCGTGTGCTGTCCGGTGTAAGCGCACGGCAAAGATTCCCAGGTGGTCGAAATTATTCCCGAGCCCTTCCTTACGGCGTTTCCCTCTTCTTTCTCTCACTTCCTTCTCGATTCGACCCCCCTCACCTGCGCGTTTAAGGTGTGACCAAAAATGTCTGCCATTTACAGCACCTTTCCTTTCTGACAACCAGTTATTGTCCATTCCTTTGTTACAGCACATGGCAAGTTATTGTTTTTGCTTTATTTTTCAGTTACCTAAGGATGCCTCCAAGAGTATTTGACACCCTCTTGGAGCTGGTTGGACCTGCAATCAGCAAGAAGGACACGAAGTTTCGAAAAGCAATCCCGGCAGAGCACCGACTTGCTCAAACTGTGAGGTAATAGCTTTTCTTCAACAAATGCATTAGTCCGTACACTATCATCGAAGACTGCTGCATTGTGTACATGCACATGATCTCATTGTTGCATGAAATAATTCTTTCTTCAGGTTCTTAGCTGCCGGTGATACAATGCGGTCGTCGTCCTTCTGTTTTTTGAATGGCCGCTCCACCACTTGTGGGATTATATCTTCGACATGCCAAGCGATTTGGGACATCCTTGGCCCGATATATATTCCGGTCCCAACAACACCTGAGGAGTGTCCCCGCAGGGAGGCGTCTGCAGCATGCAGACGTTGGTGAGTGGCGACACCACGGGGTTAACCCAAGCATCCGCAGGGACATCCCCGCAGGGGGATGATGGTGAACAATGCGTCACCACCGACCCGAGCATCCGCGCTTTACGTGCGTGGCATCGCCGTGTCCGGGGAAAAGGGGATCCTGGTGGTTGAGCCGATGCCGAGCGTTTGGACCCTTAAGGCCCCTCGGCGGAGGCAACACACCACTTTGGCCCCAGCTTCCTGTAGACGGCACCTCCGGCCTGACCCGACCGGGGAAAATCGGCAGTCGCCTTTTCCTATCCTCCCCTCTATCTTTCACTTTCCTATCTCTTTCTTACAACTCTCCTGTCTCCTCCTCTTTTCTTCGTTTTTTCCTCTTTTTCCTGGCGGCGAGGGTTAACCGTGTGTGACCAACTACCCAGAGTTGAGTCATATTAGGTTATAGTTAAGGTGTACAGCTGGCGTGGGCAGGACTTGCTCGCAAGTTCCTCTCCCGTCCCCTTGTTGGGCTCCATGGTGGGTGGCTGGCGCCATGACCGAAAAACTAGAATTTTTATGGCTCCCCCTTTTTCAAAACCAGATCGCTCTCTCAAGAGAGGGCGGAACGAAGCAGAACAGTTCTTTCAAAAAAGAAAAGTCAGTTTTCCTAAGTACCATGTGATTCATAGTGAAGTACAAGATAAGCAAGCTAGAATCCTGTCCCCCTTCCTAGTGTCAAAGTGTTTGACAGAAGCCTTGGGCATTGGCTACAAGGTATCTAAAATGGCCAGCGGTGACTTACTGCTCGAACTACGTGACAACGTCCAACACTCAAAACTCGTAAACATTGTATCTGTTGGGGATATTCCTGTCTCCGTGACGTCACACCGATCTCTGAACACCGTCCGAGGCGTTATATCCGAAAATGACTTTGTCCACATCACTGAAAAAGAGATGCTCGAAGGTCTGAGTGACCAAGACGTGATAGATGTTCACAGAATCAAGATCCGGAAGGATAATAAGGAAATAGACACAAAACACATGATCCTGACGTTCAACACCAGCACACTGCCCGACACAGTCGAAGTAGGATATCTAAAAGTTAATGTAAGACCATACATTCCCAACCCTCGCCGATGTTTCAACTGCCAAAGGTTCGGCCATGGCTCACAAAGTTGCCGCGGTCGGAAAACGTGCGCGAAGTGCGCCTCGAAGGATCATTCTGATCAATGTGACGCAGCCCCGCACTGCGCAAACTGTGAAGGAGACCATGCAGCATACTCCAGGGACTCCAGGGCATGTCCGTCCTGGAAAAAAGAAAAGGAGATAAATCACCATAAAGACAAAAGAAAACATTTAATTTCAAGAAGCGAGAAGGCGTTTTTCACTCACGAACTCATTCTCCTTCACAACAAAACAAAACTTCGCCGATGTGGTGCGTGGGCGCGGCGCACCACACCAGGCTTCGGCACCCGTCCAGGTCACACGCAGTGAGCCTGTGGCGGTGCCATCCGCGCCCCAAGGCAGACCAGCTAAGGCTGCTCCGCCAACTGCAAGTCAGGCTGCGCAGACACCCAGGTCGGCGGGCCTCAAGACCTCTTCCCACAGGTCGAGGTCAAACTCGAACGCGAACGTGCCTCCTGCACGGTCGTCCAGCGCCTCCGCAGAGGCGATGGACACGGCCCCGGGCAGCCCCGCGCCGTCCACGTCGGACGGTCGGCGGAGCTCTCTGGAACGATCAAAAAAAGACAGGCCCCGAGTCACGGGGCCAACAACAACTTGATCTACCTTTCCACCCTATAGAAACATAAAATTAAGGTGGCTTTCATAATACAATGGAACTGTAGAGGACTTTTAAACAATTACAGTGACATAAAAGACATACTAGGAGCACACGCTCCTGTCGCCTTATGTCTACAAGAAACAAATTTAGGTCCCAAAAAAAAATAACTTTCTAAAGAATTACACTGTTTTCCGCCGCGATCGAGAACAGGCGAGCCGACTATCGGGAGGCGTAGCCATCATAGTGAAAAGCGGCGTCCCGGCTCGAGAGCTTAAACTAAAAACAAGACTTGAAGCTGCCGCAGCCACTCTGGTTGCCAATAAAACCATCACAGTGTGCTCACTATATATCGATCCGCACTTTAATTTAACACTACATGACTTAGAGGATCTTTTAGAGCAGCTACCAGAGCCATACCTGGTAGTTGGAGATTTTAATGCTCATTCATATTTTTGGGGAAGTGAGAAAACTGACGCTAGAGGCCATCTCGTAGAGGATTTTATTTTATGCAATGACGTCTGTTTACTCAACTCTAATAAACCTACATACTGCTCCCCAACCTCAGGGAAAATGAGTGTTTTAGATTTGTCTTTTAGTTCTGCTCCCCAACCTCAGGGAAAATGAGTGTTTTAGATTTGTCTTTTAGTTCACCGTCTGTTTTTAACGATTTTAACTGGAGTGTTTTAGACAATCCATATGGAAGTGATCATCTCCCTGTCGTAATAAGTCTTTCATGCTCGCTAACAGATATTCCCACAAAACCACGGTGTTGGAAGCTACATTTAGCTGACTGGCAACTTTTTACAGCACAAGCTACATTAGAGAAAATAGTTTTAGAAAATGTTGACATGAATGAGATAAATGAAAAATTCACGAATTGTATCTTAGCTGCCGCACATTTAGCTATTCCTCAATCCTCTGGAATAGTAAAACAAAATCACAAATACTGGCACACAAAAGAATGTAAAGATGCAAAAAAGAAACAAAACAAAGCCTGGGGCATTTTTCGGAGATATCCAACACATGAGAATCTCATAAATAGAGACCGGATTTTAGGCAAATGCCTATTTTTTTCAACGCTTCGTAGGTGCACCATTTTTACATATAAGCACGAATTAGGTGTTGACCATATGTTTAATACTGTTTTTATAGTGCCTATAAATGCCTATTTTGGGTGTCAGTGCCTATAAATGCCTATTTCCGACGTCGGTGCCTAAAAATGCCCTATTTTACAGAAAAGGGGCCTTAAATACGCTGTGGTTTCGCTTTCAAATTCTGTTTGCTTTCGAATCCATTTCGGTTTTGAGTAGAACACGCACGTGGCAACATGAGATGACCTCGTCAGTTGGCTGTGGTGAACACAACACCTACGCCGGCTGTGTACACAATACCAACCGCGTCAGCCGAAAATATTGAAGCAACCTTTTTCCTATTTTCTGCCATTTTACCGTAGCAGCTTGTTGATGACTTTGGCTGTTAAAGTGGTAGTTGACCAGATGACAGCACATTTCGGAAAGTATACAGAACAAGTTATAGGCTCGTCCAAATAATTCCCAGTTAGTTCCAATTGAAACCAACTGTAAAATGTTTCATAAACCTGCTGGAAACAGTTTAACTGGTTAAAATTTCCACCTGGGTAACTCGCGTTATTTTTGTTCCTTGTGCCCCAGCCGCATGCCATCTTCATCAAATGGCATTTGGCGGTAATCTTGTTGGAGCAGGCCACACTAGACAGCTGGCAGTCGTGCATGCATGCGAAAACGCATTCGTGCACTCAAACCATACAGTAAATGACTAAATGACTGCTTCCATTGCTTTAACAGTGATTTCTAGATGGATGATGTTTATTTTACCGTGGATCCTCGTGGATGTACGTAGGCCCGTGCTAAACTATGATTCTTTTCGACATATTCCGCATCAAGCAGCACTGTGTGTAACATTTTCTAACATCTCGTATTTATGGTTTCCAGACCCTTCTAATGGCAAGCACCATTTGATAGTCCCGAGGCTCCAGACACGTGAAGCCACAAACTATAAAACACTGTTTACACAAATGACAATATATTTATTATTGTTGAAGCATCGTGTATGCCTGCAATGAATAAGTTCAATTCCTGTGTGAGCGAAGACTGAACTCATTTGTCAGATGCTTTGCACTGACAATGTTTCTATCAATTTCTAAATACATGGTCTCCTGTTAAGGTGTTCATTGCTTCTACTTTTTTGTACACGACAAGTAAATGGTTCGTTTCGAGGTATACCAAAGTGTTTTAAAAGGATTGGTAACCGTCCCTTTTGCTCTGCTGAAGCATGTGTATTGTACGAAAAGTTGCGCGACAGCCTTAAAAAAACGGCTTCTAATGTTCGCACCTTGCTTAAGGTCCCAAATCATTCCTGCTGTGTTTTTGTTTTATTTTACGGCAGATATTGCGCGCTGCAGTTCGGAACTGTGTGCACTTTTGATAAAATTTACAGTGCCTATTTTTCTCCGATAGGTGCCTAAAATGCAATTTTAGCCGCCTATTTATGGCGCCTAAAACGTGCTTTTTAGTGCCTAAAAATCCGGCCTCTACATAAACTTTAAAAAAGCAAGAGCAAAAGCACGATACATCAGACGCAACGCAGAAAGGGCATCATGGCAACAGTAAATATCCTCGATAAACAGCTCAATAACATCCAAAAAATGTGGGAGCAGGTGCGGAAATTCACCGGAAATTTTACTCCTTTCACATTTCCGATGCTAACAACACCCGGTACACAAACAACATTAGAAGAGCAGGCCAACATATTGGGTGAGCATTTTGCTACAGTATCAAGCTCAGCCAACTGCACACACTCCTTTCAAAAGCACAAAACAATAGTAGAAAAACAAAAACTTCCCTTCAGAACATGCATACATGAAGACTACAATCAGCTTATTACAATGCAGGAACTAAACGCAGTACTAACATCCGGTAAAAAGACAGCACCAGGCCCAGACAATATACATTATGCCATGCTTGCTCACCTATCTGAGACTGCCATAGAGGCTCTCCTAAAATTTTTCAATAAAATATGGATGAGTGGAGAAATCCCCCAAGCATGGAGAGAAGCAATCATAGTACCCTTTCTAAAACCTGGCAAAACACCAACTGGTCCCACCAGTTACAGGCGAATAGCACTCACTAGCTGTATAGCAAAATCATTCGAAAGCATTCTAAACATCAGACTAACCTTCATACTTCAGTCCCGGCAACTTTTAGATATACACCAATGCGGGTTTAAAAAGACATGTTCCACAACCGATCACCTTGTTCGCTTTGAGAACACAGTCCGGGAAGCGTTCATCCGCAAGCAACACTGTATCGGGGTCTTCTTCGACCTGGAGAAGGCTTACGATACCACGTGGAGGTTCGGTATCCTCCGTGACCTAGCGGACCTAGGTATCCGCGGCAGGATGTTGAGCTGTTTGAGCGACTTCCTGACCTATCGTACATACATCCTAAAAATCCTTTCTCAACCCAAACATCTCTGCTACCCAATTGTCACGAAATGCCCATCCCGAATACTCTTCAACAACAAGCCTCACGCAGTTAAGCCGTTGCTCTTGCACTTCGAAGAAAAATGCCAAGCTCTGAACATACTAAATGAAATTAAAAATATTGCCCCAAGACACGAAGCACTAGCACCGTGGTACACTCTCCCCACAGTGTGTGACGTCACACTAACACGCCTCAGTAAAACCTGTACGCCACACGACCATATAATACAAGAATATCTAGCACTACAAGAAAAATACAGAAATTACACGTCATTTTATACTGACGGGTCAAAAACTCATGCTCATGTAGGAAGCGCAGTAATACAAGGAAAAAATGAAAATGCAGTACGACTGCCCTCATGTGCTACAGTTTTCACTGCGGAGTGTTACGCTATTTGTGTTGCGGTACAGAAAATAACAAATGAAAACATCAAAAAGAGCATCATTTATACAGATTCACTGAGCGTCCTTACAGCATTAAACTCCAAAAATGCCACGGAGCCACTGATTGGAAGCATCATACACAATATAGTAAAGGTCACAGCACAAACACATGTTATAAAATTCTGGTGGGTTCCCAGTCACGTTGGCATCAGGGATAATGAGAGAGCCGACACGTGTGCTGCACAAGCCAGAGCCATGGAGGTGAAACATGTGGGTTTGCCTCCGAGGGATTACATGAAGTTAGTGCATAGCAAACTAAGAGCCAAATGGCAAGCTTCTAGGGAAAATGAAAGAAACAACAAGCTGCATACCATAAAGCCCATTTTAAAAGAATGGAAATCATGCCGTCATAAAGAACGTTTTATCGAAGTAATTTTATGTCGTTTACGCATAGGCCACACACACATCACCCATAACTTCTTATTAACAAAAAAAAGACAAACCTGTGTGTGAAATGTGTGGTGAGGAGCTCACAGTGAATCACATTTTAATTTCTTGTTCACATCTCGAAGAAGTTAGAAAAAAATTTTTTACGGTATTTTACAATCAACACATTCCATTTCATCCCGCATTGCTTTTAGGCGAGCAAACACTTGTCGAATTTTCACTTGTTTGTAAGTTTCTAAAGAAAGCCAATGTTTTAAATCTATTATAATGTAACCTCTGTACACTTGACATAACATCATCTAACCTTGTGTTTGGCGCATGATAGCCCTAGTTGCTTATGCGCCATAAAACCCCATATAACTAACTAACCTGAGGAGTGGTTGCAGATAATCAAAGAACTGGGCATACTCGTGGCTACCACACCGAAACTTCTTTAGGCTTTCCATCTAACATCCCTAATTTTCAAGCATCTCAGCTTGCTCCCTGATTGCTTTACATATGAGAGTCAATTATTTCTTTCACCTCATTTTTCAGATCGCTCACGGCTTTGAAGAGCGATGGAACTTGCCACATTGTTTGGGTGCGATTGATGGCAAGCATGTTGCCATTGAATGCCCTGCTAATTCCGGCAGCCTCGACAGAAATTACAAGAACTTCTTCAGCAAATCACTGCTTCCTATCAGTGATGCTTACTACAGGTGCAACTCCTTGGTAGCAAACTGTACTCTTTGCATGTTCATCAACAGGTCCATTAAAACGAAGAGCTGACTTCATTTATATTTTTGTCAATGTTGCCTTGCATAAATACCCATCACGCCCACATGTAAGGATAAAGAGGTGCAAACTTCCTTATGTGTGATAGATGCTTATAATGAACAGATGAAAATAGCTCTGTGCATTGTTGCAGTGCTGTACACACTCTATCATGCATTAGCTGCCTGCCAACGTGATATGATTGAAATTCATGCACAAGTATAAGTGTGGTGTGAATTGACTTGGCGTGCCTATGAAAGCATTTATATAAAGTGCACCATTTCACATCTTCATTTTAAGTTACATAAACATTCTGTGCCTATTTCATTTTTCAGGTTATGTCGAGGTTGGACACTTCGGGAGCGAGTCTGATGGCGGAGTATTTGGCCGCAGTACCCTCCACGAATCAATTCAAAGCAACCAGAGAGGTCTCCCACGCGATGCGCCGCTGGGAACAGCAGGCAATATGCCATATTTTTTTGTTGGGGATGAGGCTTTTCCCCTGAAAACGTGTATGATGCGTCCGTACTCCAGGAAAAGTAAGCTTCATCAATATGTTTGCATGAGTACTTTGTTGCAGTAGCAGAAAGCACCGATCTTTGAAGCTATGCTTGAGCTCTTTTTTGACAAGCACTATCATGAAACATTTAGGCCGACATGTGGTGAAGAAAGTGTGAAGTGGGATTCACCACTTCCTGTATTTCGTCCGATTTCTAACCACAAGGAAGCTAGCCAAAGGTGTTTTCCTCCGCTTTCTCCACAGCTTGACTGCAATGTGCATGAGAGCAACGTTTAAAACCTGGCACCACCTGTCACTTAGTGGTATAAGGTACTAAATTAGTAGCAGTGGTAATCATGAGCCTGGGCGAGCAGTCATACCAATGCCTCAGTGACCCAGGGCTCGCAAACCTTCCGGCCGGAGGTGCACAGCAGCCATTGCAGCAGAAAAATGGGCTGAAGGCACTGAAACAAGAACAATGTCTGCCCGACGGAATATAGTGCTAAAATTGACCTGCGATATGCTAGTCCCACATATTCAAGGCTCATTTCTTATATAATAATCCCCGCAGGGAGGCGTCTGCAGCATGCAGACGTTGGTGAGTGGCGACACCACGGGGTTAACCCGAGCATCCGCAGGGACATCCCCGCAGGGGGATGATGGTGAACAATGCATCACCACGGACCCGAGCATCCGCGCTTAGCCGTGCGTGGCATCGCCGTGTCCGGGGAAAAGGGGATCCTGGTGGTTGAGCCGATGCCGAGCGTTTGGACCCTTAAGGCCCCTCGGCGGAGGCAACACACCACTTTGGCCCCAGCTTCCTGTAGACGGCACCTCCGGCCTGACCCAACCGGAGTAAATCGGCAGTCGCCTTTTCCTGTCTGCCTCTCTATCTTTCACTTTCCTATTTCCTTTCTAACAACTTTCCTACATCCTCCTCTCTTCTGTTTTTTTTTCCTCTCTTTCCTGGCGGCGAGGGTTAACCGTGTGTGACCAACTACCCTGAGTTGAGTCATATTAGGTTATAGTTAAGGTGTACAGCTGGCGTGGACAGGACTTGCTTGCAAGTTCCTGTCGCGTCCCCTTGTTGGACTCCATGGTGGGTGGCTGGCACCATGACCGAAAAACATCAATTTTTTATTGCTCCCCCCCTTTCAAAACCTGATCGCTCTCTTAAAAGAGTGCGGAACGAAGCAGAGAACTTTTTTTCAAAAAAGAAACCAACATTTGCCAAATTCCATGTCGTCCACAGTGAAGTTCAAGATAAACAGGCCAGAATTCTATCCCCCTTCATGGTATCGAAATGCTTAACAGAAGCTTTGGGCCCCGGCTACAAAGTATCGAAAATGACCAGTGGCGATTTATTGCTCGAACTCCGAGAAAATGTCCAAACCACCAAACTCTGTAACATAGTGTCTATTGGGGACACACCTGTCTCCATTACTGCACACCGATCACTCAATACTGTCCGTGGCGTCATCTCAGAAAATGATTTTCTACACCTTACCGAGAAAGAAATGCTAGAAGGGCTTTCCGAGCAAAATATCATTGATGTATATCGAATCAAGATCCGCAAGGACAACAAAGAAGTAGATACCAAGCATCTGGTTCTGACTTTCAACACATGCACATTGCCAGAAACAATCGACGTTGGATACCTTAAAGTAAATGTAAGGCACTACATCCCTAACCCCCGAAGGTGCTTTAACTGTCAGAGGTTTGGCCACGGCTCACAGAGTTGCCGCGGCCGCAAAACTTGCGCGAAATGTGCGTCAAAGGACCACCATTCTGAGGAATGCGACGCAGCTCTACGCTGCGCTAACTGCGAAGGCGACCACGCTGCGTACTCCAGGGCGTGTCCGTCCTGGAAAAAGGAGAAAGAAATCATCACCATTAAGACCAAAGAAAACATTTCATTCAAAGAAGCCAGAAGGCGTTTTGCACTGACAAATACATTCTCTTTCACAGCCAAACCAAACTATGCTGACGTGGCGCGCAGGGGCGGTGCACCACGCAGCACTCCGGCATCTGCCGCGGCCACTCCCACCACGCCTGTGGCAGTGCCATCAACGCGCCCCAGGCAGAGACAGCCAAGGCTGCTCTGCCAACTCCAAGCCAGGGAGTGCCGGCCCACGGGTCAGCATCCCGCAGGACTTCCCCCCGTCGGGGGAGGCCCGACACCAACACATCCGCGGCTTCGCGGTCCTCCAGCACCTCTGGTGAGGTGATGGATACAACTACCACTCCGCCCACTTTGCAGCGGCGGACCGGCTCTACACGAGCGAAGAAAAGATAGAACCCCGGTACCGGGCCCAGAACAGTAAATTCCTTCCGTTCCATTCCCACCCCAAAAAAAACAAACATGACATTTGCGATTCAATGGAACTGTAGAGGAATGTTGAGGAACTACAGTGATATAACTCATATTCTAGGGTCCGTGATGCCTCTAGCTCTATGTCTCCAGGAGAGCAATCTTGGTCCACAACATTCAAATATCGTAAAGCATTATACAACTTTTAGGCGTGATCGCGAATATGCAAGTAGACTCTCGGGAGGCGTCGCAATCATCATCCAAAGCGGCGTCCCGGCTCAAGAAATCAAACTGAAAACAAAACTTGAGGCGGTTGCGGTTAGCGTCATCAGCTACAAAACCATAACAATATGTTCTGTATATCTTCCCCCACACATCACATTAACATGCCAAGATCTAGAAGGCCTGATCTATGAACTGCCGGAGCCATTTCTGGTAGTTGGCGATTTTAACGCTCACTCTCCGTTTTGGGGAAGCGAACGCTGTGACTCTAGAGGCCAAACAATCGAAGATTTTATACTTTCGAATAATGTCTGTCTTTTAAATACGGGAAAAGCCACATATTGCTGTCCAAGCTCAGCAAAAATGAGCTCTCTCGATTTAGCCTTCGCATCACCATTACTTTTTAACGATTTTAAATGGAATGTTTTAAATGACCCCATGGGCAGCGATCACTTACCTACCGTCATCAGGCTCTCATCATCCACTCCTATCATCCCCACAAGGCCACGGCGCTGGAAATTTCAGCTTGCAGACTGGTCACTTTTTACAAAAAGTGCCACTCTGGAAAAGGAATTTTGTGACGACCTTAGCACAGATGAAATTAACGAGAAGCTTACTGAATGCATAATATCAGCCGCAACACTCGCTATACCACAAACAACAGGACTTGCACAAAAGAAACACAAAGTGTGGTGGACAAAAGAATGCACATTAGCAAAAAAACAACAAAACAAAGCCTGGAGTGCTCTGCGTCGATATCCCACTGTAGAGAACGTACTTACCTTTAAGAAGGCAAAAGCCAGAGCGCGGTATGTCCGAAGAAATGCAGAAAAAACGTCTTGGCAGAAATATGTCTCCTCAGTAAACAGCTCAACAACATCAAAGAAAATGTGGGAAAAAGTTCGTAAATTTACTGGTGACCATACCCCTTTCACACTTCCTCTCTTGAGAGCACCCGGCACACAAACATCTTTAGAAGAACAGGCCAACATATTGGGCGAGCATTTTGCTGAGATCTCAAGCTCATCCAATTACACAAACACATTTCAGAAACACAAAGCAATAGCTGAAAAACAAAATTTCCCATCTGGAGCAGGTGTACATGAGGATTACAACCAGCCTCTCACACTACAAGAATTAAATAAGGTATTAACTTCTGGAAAAAAGACGTCACCAGGACCAGACAACGTGCATTACGCTATGCTTGCACATCTCTCCGAGGCTGCTGTAGAGGCACTGTTAAAATTCTTTAATAAAATCTGGATAACCGGAAATATACCTGACGAGTGGAAAAAAGCAGTCATAATACCCTTTCTCAAACCCGGAAAACCACCAACAAGTCCTAGCAGTTATAGACCAATAGCCCTCACCAGCTGCATTGCTAAATCTTTCGAAAGTGTAATAAACATTAGACTAACCTTCGTACTTGAATCTCGGCAACTACTAGATAAACACCAATGTGGGTTTAAGAATACATGCTCCACCACAGATCACCTTGTCCGCCTAGAAAACACCATCCGGGAGGCGTTCATCCACAAGCAGCACTGTATTGGGGTCTTCTTCGACCTGGAGAAGGCCTACGATACTACGTAGAAGTTCGGCATCCTCCGTGACCTAGCGGAGCTAGGTATCCGCGGCAGGATGTTGAACTGCTTGAACGACTTCCTAGCTAACCCCACATTCCGAGTCCGCCTAGGAGCAACTCTCTCCATTACTTTCACCCAAGAGAACGGCGTACCCCAGGGGTGCATTCTAAGCACGACACTCTTCATAATAAAAATGAATTCCTTAGCTAAAGAAATACCCAAGTCCATAATGTATTCAGTTTATGTAGATGACCTACAGATAGCATGCATGTCATCCAGCATATCAACCTGTGAGAGACAAATACAAATCACACTAAATAAACTAGGTGCTTGGGCAGACAGAAATGGATTTAAATTTTCTCCTCAAAAAACAGTAGCTGTTCTTTTTTCATTGCGACGAGGCGTACAGGTCGATCCCAATCTATACCTGAATCACACTGCGCTACCAATTAAACAAGAACACAAATTTTTAGGCCTAACTTTCGACAAGAAACTCACATTTCTACCACACATTATTAACCTTAAAAAGAAAGCTTCTCAAGCCCTCAATGTCTTAAAAGTGCTCTCACGGAAGCGGTGGGGGTCCGATAGAGCAAGCCTTTTACAAATATATCGCTCTTTGGTGCGCTCCAAGCTGGACTACGGGTGCATAGTATATGGTTCGGCAAGAGCATTCTACTTAAAAAGATTAGACCCCATTCATAATCTTGGTCTGCGCCTATCATCTGGAGCATACAGAACATCACCAGTAGTCAGCCTTTACGTCGAAACTAATGAAGCCGCTCTTGAGGATCGAAGAATTGCCCTTACATGCTCATATGTCTTAAAAATCCGTTCTCTTCCTAAACATCTCTGCCATCCAATTGTCACCAAGTGCCCATCTAAAAGATTATTCATCAACAAACCACATTCTATCAGGCCATTACTACTGCGCTTTGAAGACAAATGCGAAGAGCTAACAGTACTAGACTGCTTACCGAATATTGCACGAAGGAATGAATATTTGCCACCATGGTACAGCCTGCCTTCAGTATGTGACCTCACAATGACACATTTAGACAAAAAGCAAACGCCAAACGAGTACATATTACAGGAATTCTTTGCACTGCAAGAAAAGTATGGCAGTTACATTGAATTTTATACCGATGGCTCAAAAACAAAGTCACGTTGGAAGTGCAGTAATCCAAGAAAATACTAAACAGATAATACGACTACCAGAATGCGCATCAGTTTTTACTGCTGAGAGTTATGCCGTCTTTGTAGCTGTTGCAAAAATAGTAAGAGAGAACATCAAAAATAGCATCATTTACACCGATTCCCTCAGTATGCTCAAAGCACTGCACTCCAGGAATGCTGCTGAACCCATAATAGGAAACATCGTACATAACATAGTTCAAATCACAAAACAAAAGCATAACATTAAATTCTGCTGGGTTCCTAGCCATGTTGGAATTGTGGGCAATGAGAAAGCAGATGTATGCGCTGCACAAGCCCGGAATGGTCAAATAAAACAAGTGAGCATACCGCACAGGGATTGTTTAAAGTTTATATACAGTAAACCCAAAAATAAGTGGCAGGCTGCATGGCAAGAGCACGTAAACAACAAACTACATTCTGTGAAGCCAATTTTAGGGGAATGGCAATCATGTAGGCATCAAGAACGTTTTACCGAAGTTATTTTATGTCGGCTCCGCATTGGACACACTCACCTCACGCACAGCTTTCTGCTAACCAAACAAAACAAACCTCTCTGTGAAATGTGCGGTGCTGAACTCACAGTGAACCACATTTTAATTTCATGTATAAAACTAGAAGAACTAAGAAAGAAATATTTTACAACATTTTACAAGGAAAGCATCCCATTACACCCCATGTTACTTTTAGGTGATCGAGCACTGGTTGACATCTCATGTATTTTTAGGTTTCTCAAGGAAGCCAGCATTTTAAACAAACTCTAAGCATAGAAAGCTTCACCTTTAACAAAAACTCTAACCTTGTGTTTGGCGCATCATAGCCTCAGTTGCTTTTGCGCCATTAAAATCAATATAACTAACTAACTAACTTATATAATAAACTTTTTAATTCCAAAATCATGGCTAACTTTCTTGCATGAAGGTACTATTGCAGTAGAAAATATCACTTGGCCCAATAATATGACATATTGGCTGACATGTCATTGATATATGCTGTCCATGCCGGTGTTTCATCAGAACTCTGTAGTGAATTGCTGTTGTCAGCTTGTTAACTTTTAATGTATTCAATTGTTCTCTGCTCATGGTTTATATTACAGGCCTTCATCCGCTGTTTGCCGCCAGTGGTTCTAGTGGACCACAGCCCGGCAGTCAAAGCGCTGCCCCAAGTGCTTTTGAAGAAATGCACCAGAAAAGAATTTTCAATTACCGTCTAAGCCGGGCTCGCAGGGTTGTTGAAAATGCCTTTGGCATTATGGCCCAGAGGTGGCGCATTCTGCGTCGCCCTTTCAAGGCAAAAGACGAGAACATCAGAAAAATAATATCGGCATGTATTGCCTTGCATAATTTCCTGATGAAGGAGTTGCATATTTCTCAATCTTCATATTGCCCGCCCGGTACAGCTGACAGCTTTGATTGGCAAGGAAATGTTATTGATGGAAGTTGGAGGGCAGAAGATGGTGCAAATTCTGCATTGAGGGGCTTGCCCCACTCTGGCAGCAACTCAATCAGGTACTAAGAGCTTGCAGCTGAATGCGGGTCTTTTGCATGCCGGTGTTCAGTAATTTTTTCAGAACTGTGCTTGCATGTTGTTAAAACTTGCATCACCTGCTTCAGTTACAGTGTTTCTCTATTTGACGTGTGTTTACACCACAATTATGTTACAGGCTTGCGTATGACGTAACGGACAGATTGTGCCGGTACCTTATTAGCGACGGCAAAGTACCATGGCAAGTGTCCATGATAAGGGGGAAATAAGATTCAACATGTAAAATATCACATTTTTATTCGCAGATTAACCGCTTCACAGTTGCGACTAGTTGCCATGCTTCGCAAGTTCGCCTCCTATTATCAGTGTCATGCATGGCACCTAATTGTGCTCAGGTGAATATAATATATTAGGTAACATTGACTCAGGAAACATATCACAGCTCTGTTTAGACAATAACTGCAAAAGATTTAATTATCAAAGAGTAGCGCTTCCCTCATTTTTGGGTACATAACATTGTCGATTTCATGCATGGCATCAAGCTGCTGCACTTAGCTCAAACTTCGTAGTTTGTCAGCGAGTGCCATGCAATAATGGTATGGCAGGTCTTGCGTTTGCTGTTCCGACCTCATTGATGATATTCGTTGCAGGCACGCCGAAGCTACTTGCAGATGCATGTCCTCTGAAGAGCTGGAAATATAACTTTTGTGTGTAAATTACAGTTAATCCTGTTTGAAAGCATTTTCACTTTACCTTCCTGTGGTGGTGGCAAGTTTACGAGCCTTTGCTGGCTTAAGAGTGCTAGAAAGAAGACAGCGACTGAGTTTAGCAAAATTTCATAAGTACACTACATGAATAGCAGCAGGCTATCATAAGGAAAATACCTTTCAATGTCCAACTGAGCGTCCAACTAGGCATCTAGCCCAGCTTCCATTTCGCTCCTTTGCAGTGACCTACGATAAAGACAACATTGCTGTTTCACCATTCTGTAACGCAGTAGTGACCAGTTTTTCTTCACCTTTCACTTTCCGCACTTGCAGGTCTTGTAGGTCGAGGTGGTCCAGCTGGACTTACAGGAATGTGAAGGAGTTCCTGTGACTGAGGCTCTTCAATTGCTTGAGTAGCCTCTGTATGTGCAATTCTGCAGCAGGATCATATCATCATCATCATCAGCCTGACTACACCCACTGCAGGACAAAGGCCTCTCCCATATTTCTCCAATTAACTCGGTCCTGTGTTAACTGCAGCCATGTTATCCCCGCAAACTTTCTAATCTCATCCACCCATCTAACTTTCTGCTGCCCCCTGGTATGCTTACCTTTCCTCGGAATCCAATTCATTACCTTTAATGACCATCGGTTATCCTGCTATCTCATTACATGTCCTGCCCATGCCCATTTCTTCTACTTGTTTCAACTAAGGTGTCACGAACTCGTGTGTGTTCCCTGACCCATTCTGCTCTCTCCCTGTCTCTTAGCGTTACACCTATCATTTTCCTTTCCACGGCTCGCTGCGTTGACCTCAACTTCAGCTGGACTCTTTGTTAGCCTCCACGTTTCTGCCCCATAGGTGAGGATCAGTAAGATACAGTTGTTACACACTTTCCTCTTGAGGCATATTGGTAAGTTGCAATTCATAACCTGAGAGCGCCTGCCGAATGCGCTGTGTTCCATTCTTATTCTTCTAGTGATTTCAATCTCGTGGTCTGGAACTGCGGTCCTGCACTAAATATATGTATTCACTCATGCAGTATCATGTAGTGTGCCGTGAAGCAAGCTTGCATGCACCAACCAATGTTTAGACAAGGATCCTTGCATCGTGGCTTAACTCTGTCATGAGTTCCTGTTCCTTTCTTGTCCTTGCTACCAAAAAACTAATCATAGCAAGTGGCTTTCGTGTTATGCAAGCCTTCGGGTGTTGGCACTTTTGTAGTTTGACATACTGTTTTAAAACAAACTACATTCTAGAAAAGCAAGAGAAGAAATTCTCTGCCTGTTACTTATGTGTATAGTTCAAGCCTGTAATTTGTAGTTTGACATTCTGTTTCAAAACAAACTACGTTCTAGCAAAGCAAGAGAAGAAATTCTCTGCCTATTACTTTTGTGCATAGTTCAAGCCTGTAATAAAGAACTTTTTTTCTACACTGAGGTTAATTTTGACTCCACCTGATGCCTGTTATGACAATAAACGCTTCTATTACCCCCCCCCCCTCTATTGACATGTGAGTTGAAGGTAAACTGTATGTGTGTTCAGTTCAGAGTACAAAAGAAAGCTTTGGCTTCAAACAGTACTGCAGACCTACTTAACACACATGTAGTGAGTGCTGTTTAATGTGAAAGGAGTGGTGAATGCCTACCTGCTTCAGGGCATATTGAAGTTAGTTACGTGTACAGGCTTTGTCAAATAAAATATATAGCTCAAATGATCTGACTTGCTTTCGTGCTGTGCCATGCGGCTTCTTTGCCGTGATCTTCCATGTTCCAAATGTCTAGTAGGGGAGACAAACTTTTGTTTGCACACTGAATTCATTCTGGATCTCCAAGGGTTCAGCATGCCCCAAAACACGCCTCAGAAATCAATCATAGGGGCTGTATATTGTTGACAATGGCTGTATTTGTGTCCTTCAGAACATGCTTCATGTGAGGTTCCCATTCATATTATTGCTCACACAGTGCTAATAGTTGAAAGTAGTGTTATAACTCACTCTTTTAGAGTGGCAAATCTCACATTGCTGCAAAGGCTGAAAAAGTTTTAAGACAAAGCATTTATTAGCCAAGTTCAAGCACAGCAATACGACATGGAGTCTCTAATATCTTGCACAAGATATAGAGTTGCATTGAAAAAAGGGGTGTTCCGCATCAGTGCATTCGCGTGAAGGCACTTCATGCTACAAATCAACAGGACCATTCAATATGAAAAGGAAAACCATATTGCAGAAAAAGAAGGAATTTTTGTTACTTCAAATTAAATCTGAAAATTAGTTTCCAATATTATACACAAGGAGGAAAACTAGCTAAGAAACAGGAAAAAGTGTGCTTGTCACACATAATGATAGAGTAATAAATAATTGAATGCCCAAACTTCGATTCATATTGAGAGAGCCTGTTGTGTCAGTTCACTTTCGGCAGGTTACCTAAAGGGGTTGTCAACATAAGAAAAGCATTCTGCTGTAGTATTGACATAACTGCAGTAACATGTCCACAGCAATGTTAGTGGTATAGGAAAGTACATTCTCGTTTCTCTGTTGGAGTATGCAAACCCTTATCTGAAGGCATATGTCCCTCAGCTACTGCCCAATTCCAAAACACGCAACATATTTCAAGACAAACAGCATGATTACTGAACTTACATGGTTGCCGTGAAACTGGCTCTATAATAGCCATCATGGAATCAAAATGCTTCCACTTTATGACTGGGATGTCATTCCTTCCTGCACCACTCTTCATTTAGTTTTTTATTTGATTGCGGCACTTAAGAAAACTGTCTTTTAAGTTTTTAAATTTCTTCTGGCAGGTCATCCCTGGAATAAAGAATTCATGTTCACACTATTTCTTAGCTATATATGCATGCAATGATCTGGTTTTGCATCGATCCACAAACAACATGCAGCATATACCTTAGGCATGGCAGTGACCGTAAAGGAAGCCTTGGCTGCGCGAATATTTTAAATGGGCAGCAAAAGTTTACGGGATGCATGCTCTCAGAAAAGAAATTATTCTAGCTCTGCCTCGTCACCCAGTCCCGTAGTGTTACCAGCTGACGAGTGTGCACGTCCCCTCATACCTTGAGACATTTCAGGTGACGTAGATTACGTGGCGATACCGAAACAATTTTTTTACGCGCACTCGCGTACCGCAAAATTTTCCTGGCGATTAGCGGATGGTTAAAAACACAAACGTGCAATCTGGGCTTCGCGCACAACCGCGATGACAGCGGGGGCGCGTACGCGTTCTGCTGTTCGCAGTGACTTTCATCGTGATTGTACATTCTACAACACATGCAGTTGGTTTGCGGTTCTTGAATGTATTGCACTTAAAACTTTATGTACTGATTCGTTTCCGCGCGTTTGGCGAATTCATTGAGCTTTCGAGGAAAGGTACCCAGCCAAGCAAGCGTAAGCAGAACACCATCCGCATTCCGAGAGACTCAGCTGTGGGCGAGCCACAGGTTTTTATGCATCGTTATAATCCGGTAATAATAAGTGGTTCATCTGAGGAAATATTCGCCTGCTTGCTAAAAAAGTTGCCATGCGCTGTGGCAACAAACTGCGGGACATACTCTGTGCGGGCATAGTAAACAAGAGATGCGTACGTACCGCTCATGACGAGTTCGGCGCCGATCTTGTTCCAAAGGTCATCCTTTAGAAGATTGTTCTTGTGTTCTGGATGCCGCTTGTCATACAGAACCGAATAATTTTTCACTGCGTCGATGAGCATTTCAGTTGTGGCTGGAGACATGGCCACGGAACCGCTCGCGCACACCGACGCCATATTGCAAACTGCCGGAGCCCGCGGGTGCCGTCCCATTGGCTGATGGCAGTCGGCGGATTTTTTCCGGCGGCGAAAATCGGTCCTTGACCGAACGGGCATTCCGCCGCGTATTTCGGCGGATTCTCTCCCGCGGCAGCGGATTCCGCTCGCTCTCGCCGCCGAATGCCCAAGTGTGAACGAGCCATAAGGGTGCGTCCCATTTTTGAATGCGGCGCTGCGAAGAGGCGGGAGATGATCAAGACGTCTATGCTCGGTGTGTTCCTGAAGTTTAGCAAGGACAAGATTAAAGAGAAATGGGCTGAGAACGCTTCCTTGTGGAGCACCAGAAGTGAGGGAGCGAGGGGTGCTGAGGGCGTCACCTGCCTTGACTTGGAAGGAGCTGTCGGTTGGGAAGGCTTGTATGCAGCGGAAAAGTTTTCCCGCCACACCAAGAGAGCGGACAGCATCGAGTATATAGAGGCATGAGAGAGGGAGTCGAAGGAATTCTTGACATCCAAAAGTAGAAGATAAGCGCCCTCCTTTTTGTGTCCAGCTTGTTCCAGGAGTGAAATAACTTCGGAGATTGAATCAGCAGTAGAGCGAGAGGCACGGAAGCCGTCCTGCTCTGGTGCGAGAGATTGGGTCGCCTCAGCAATCCACTCGAGGCGATAGAGTGCGAGGGATTCCAAGCTTTCCAGGCACAGAAGTTAGGGAGACTGGCCGGTAAGAGTTAATGTTGTCAAGTGGTTTGCCCTTTTTTTGTACAGGAACGACTGTGGCAGTGCGCCAGGCGACAGGTATTTCTCCGCTGGCGAAAACGAGATTGAAAGCTGAGAGGAGACGACCACGTTCTTCGGAATCTAAATTCCTTATCATTTGATAAGTGATTGCGTCCGGGCGTGGGGCGCTCCTACGTTTACGAGAGGCAAGGGACCTTTCTAACTCATGGATGGTGAAGTCCTGCATACCCAAAGCCAAGATGACATCAGCTATATCTGCTGAGACAATGGCAAAACGAATGGAAGCGACAGCCCCGCCGCGGTGGTTCAGTGGTTACGGCGCTCGGCTCCTGGCCTGAAAGACGGGGGTTCGATCCCGGTCGTGGCGGTCGAATTTTGATGGAGGCGAAATTCTAGAGGCCCGTGTTCTGTGCGATGACAGTGCGCGTTCAAGAGCCCCGGGTGGTCGAAATTTCCGGGTCCCTTCACTACGGCGTCCCTCATAGCCTGAGTTGCTTCGGGACGTTAAACCCCATAAACCAAACCGAATGGAAGCGACAGCAGATGTGGAGTGACTCACGGCTGCGGCGAAGTTGTCTGCCAGGAGATTGGGGAACACAAAGTTGGAAATCCCACGGGATACAGCGACAGCCAGAACTGGCTGGT
This sequence comes from Amblyomma mixtum, assembly GCF_055824585.1. Taxonomy (NCBI): domain Eukaryota; kingdom Metazoa; phylum Arthropoda; class Arachnida; order Ixodida; family Ixodidae; genus Amblyomma; species Amblyomma mixtum. The sequence goes on along the minus strand of NC_143014.1, from coordinate 377,490,166 downwards.
GTGGCGTTCGAGGAGGGCAGCAAGAATGCGCCAGCCGCGAGCAGGGGAGCCACGCCGGTCGCGGGCCCAACTTTTGCGGCGTAGGCCAGCGCTGGATTAAGGGGGGGGTCTAAGGCGGCTGCAGCCCAGGGCCTCACCTAGGACAGCGGGAGAAGGGGGCCCATTCATTCTAATCTGCTTTGTATATGGAACCACGGGCAATGGAACTTCGAGCGGCACGTATGAAGCGAGAAAACGAGAACGAGGAGTCGGCCCCCCCCCCCCCCAATATTACTTCGTTTAGCCTAATCAGTTGGGGGGAGCTTGTCCAGCTGCAAAAACAGGAATTCCTCGCCACCCCGGCGGGGCCGCCTTCCTTACGAAGCGATAATGTGCATTTCCTTACGGATTGCAGAAGGGTTTTCGTGTTTTCCTGTCAATCCCCCCCCCCCCCCTTCCAGTGGCGTCTGAAGGTGTAGTGTGTTTGAGAATCCTGGCGTCGGCATAACATCCAATTTTACAGAGCTGCGAGGCGGCACTCCCGCCTCGGCGCCAAGCGTTCCGCTGGAGCTGTTTTCTTAATCCGCTAAAAAATCCAGTAATTGTTAAAACCACAAATATATCCGCTGAGGTGCAATGCGGTGCTCGATGTGAAAAAATACTTGCATTGCGCCTTTTGCGTGCCTTACAAATGGAAGGAAACGGAACGCTTTAGTGTCAGAGCAGGGTAGACAAACGAAACCAGAATGCGCAGCAGCGTTTGAAGCGGCGTCTGCTTGTGCAAGTATCATATAAAGACAGTTGAGGAAATAAACGCGTGCAGTAGTATGCTTCGCTCAGTTTCACCGGTGGATTGTTCGAGTTCAAGTTTCGTACAGATATTTCATTTGGTTGTCAGAATTGTTTTATACAACACCGCGTTTTTTTTTAACTTTACCTAGTCGAAAAACAAGTCAGGCTGTGCTATAGTAGGATACAACTTAAAAAAAAACAGCAGTTGCTAACATTGGACCGCTGTCCGCGGCGTCTTACATTACTCCGCTGTCCAATCGCAACAGTAACCGAAATCAGCTTTTTAATGTTTGGCCATATGAAAGAAACAATCCACGTATCAAAATTCTAGAGTTCATAATTTTTTTTCTTGTGATAAGCTTCTTGTCTAGGTAACAAGAAACGTTTAAGCAGCGGACTGCTTTTTCGTCGTAGAGGAATTCTGTGCGCGGAGGCTGAATGTGGGCGGAGCTTCACTGCAGACTTAAGCTGTATCCGACTATAGCTTCCTGGAAGACTCACAGTTTCACTTCGCGCTCCGGCGTCCACTAGGAAAGCTAAACACTAGTTTATCTTGTTTAACGTCTCAAATCAAGTCCGGCTATGCGGGACGCCGTAGTGGAAGGCTGTGGATAATTTCGACCACCTCCGGTTCTTTAAAGTGCGCTGATATCGCATAGTACACGGGCCTCTAGCATTTCGCGAAATGCGACCGCCGCGGCCGAGCCTATTTATTTTGTTCGTTCTTTTTTCTTCGGATTGGTTTCGTAGAGCCAGTTTAAAATTTTCAATTTTTGGAGAAATAAAAGGCGCAGCAGCTGCTTCACTACTAGGTGGACACCTCAACCGCGTCTTGAGGGGAGAGAGGAAGGTGTGAATGAAAAGAGAGAAACATGTGCCGTAGTGAAGGGCTCAGTAATAACCTCGACCACATGGGGATCTTTGACGCGTTCTGACATCACACAGCACACGGGCGCCTTTTTGCATTTCGTCTACATCAAAACGCGGCCGCCGTGTGGGTGGGTTTGAGCCCGGGTACTCGACTCAGCAGCCGACCGCGCTAACTATTCAGCCAGGACTTAAATTCTGCTTTTCAAATGTGCCACACGAAGGCTGTAGAAAAAGTTCTTCGTGAAATCAAGATAATTTTAACCTTTACTATTACCCTCTCGGGGCAATAATTAACGAGGGTTTCTATTTCGTAGTCGCTGCCGGAGTACCCAGCTCAACTGTGGGAAGCTAGCTCAGTCTGCTTGTCTTTCATGCGTTAGCAATAAAACAGTGCTGCGAACGAAAACCCGTCTGTCGGCTTTTGTGGTGGCTTTGTTTGTGTACGGCGTCACTGAAAGAGGAGACGAGGCGGCGCGCGCTGCTACGCAGCCCAGCATGTTGTCGGTAGGCCCACGTGGCTCTTCCATGACGATCGGCGCTCGGCTACGGACAGACACGTGTCGCGCGCTCCAAGAGTCGCGTTTGTGTTCTGTGCGCACTAAAACTAATAATGCGTTACTGTTGCATGAATCCCATTGATCGCACTTCGCTCTTTTAAATTTGGTGGAATTAAACTCAAATATTGGATATATTCCAGTAGTGTAGCAGGGGGCAGGGGGGCCCTTAGCGAAAAAGAGGATGTGCTAAAAATGCATTTCAAACGTATTGTGGTTTGGTTTATGGGGTTTAACGTCCCAAAGCGACTAAGGCTATGAGAGACGCCGTAGTGGAGGGCTCCGGAAATTTCGACCACCTGGGGTTCTTTAACGTGCACTGACATCGCACAGTACACAGGCCTCTAGAATTTCTCCTCCAAAGAAATTCCAGCCGCCGCGGCCGGGATCGAACCCGTGTCTTTCGGGCCAGCAGCCGAGCACCATAGCCACTGAGCCACCGCGGCGGCACAAACGTATTGTATTAATTTCATATTTATTTCGCATTTTTTTGTCCCTATGCTTAAACTGCAATACGAATGCTTTCTAAGTATACTAGGAATAATATTTTGAACGTTCTTAAAAATACGTGAAAAGTACATTTTTGCCCGCTTAGCATATTTATAATGCATTAAAAATATAATAAAAATATACATTAGAAATATACCAAAAATATACATTTAATACATTAAAAATATGTTTACTCGGGCTGAAAAAAAGTCTACTGGGCGGCTCCACGGAATGAAACGGGTTAATTCTTCAACTGGAGAACAAATCGTACAGGGGTACAAATCCTACAAGCGCTACACTTGGCTTGCCGTATATATACCCAGCGAAAGCGACTGACTATTTTGCACGGTGATGCCTTTTTTTGCGCAAATACTGTGGGCTGCCAAATTATCGCAGAAGTACCCTACTGGTCGCGTTCGAATCTGGGGTTAGTTGAGAACGGAATTGCTAGTTGAAACTTGCGCCAGGCACAGGTCAGGAGTCGAACTGTCAACCAACAGATACATGGGCGTGTAAGGGAGCCGGTCTGCCCTGCCAGACGGGGTCCTTTCCGCTGGCTTATCGGACCCAGAAGTACCCAAGGCGCTTTTGCTGGTATAATGCTATCACGTTCTCACACGGAAATGTTCGAATGACATTGAGTGGAATGACATTCGAGAATAGGAATGACATTCGGACTCGACGGACTGCCGCGGTGCTGCACGACACTTTCGAAACGCATTCGAAAGCCTCAGTTCGTTTTCGGTGTCGACGACGACGACGGCGGACACACTAGTCCGACAACGACAGTATATATCACGCTGAACAACAGCATGTAATTATAGTGAAATATCTAGTTTACTATAATATGATTCTAGAGGGACACGTTTTTCAGGCCAACGACACCGACGAATCCGGTCGGCGGACGGTCAGCCTTGTCGGCGGCTGAGCGAGAGCACGGTGATGAGGCGGCGGTGTGTATATGCTCGCGCTTCTAAATGAGCGAAACGAACGGCTATATTTCACGTGTGCACACCTGAACACTCACCAGCGATAAGCGCTTGCCAAATCAATTTCAGTCGACGACGGCTCTGTTCCCTTCCGCGACGACTAGGCCCAGCGAGTTCGCAGGGTTGGATCTGTGATTTCGGCGGTTGTGAAGAGCGAATCACAAGCTTTAGCGAATGCAAATAGTCACCAGGTGTAGTTTTGGCAACAGTGACCTGAAATCAACTATTGCTTACATCGCAGGGCACGCGTACGATGAACGGGAATCGCCGGTGTGACCCAGACTGCCGAGCCGTGCTTTACGGCCAGCAGCAGTCGTCGCCGTCGCTAGCTTGTGGATAACAGTCGCCAGACATACTTCTGGATAAAGTAGTTTAAAAAAAAGTACTGGTCACGTCGGAGAAAGCCGGGACAAGAAGCGAGAAGCGCCAGTCCTGCGCGATGCCAACAACCCGGCTTTCTCAGGCGTGCGATCGCATCATCGCTTCCCAACCATTGTCGCACTGCTTAAACAAGCACGAGTACAACCAGTAAAAAAGAAAACAGATTGTTTAATAGAACGAAAGCGCAGATTGCGTTTTATGTTATGTTATGTAAACAAGCGATGTAAACAACAGTATGAGTGCAGTCGTCCTCATCGGCGCACTCCCGGGGAAATTTCATGCTGACGCGGTTAACATTCATTGGTGTAATATTATCTTCAAGCACTCCCTTAGACAGAACACGTGTAGCATCGTTAGATGACATTCGGTTGGAAGGCATTCGAAGCGCCCGTGTAGCAGGGGTATAAGTGTTGATCACCTTCCTGCTAGAAGTTACCATAAACGAAAGGATGACAAGAAAGGGAAAGTTTTCACTCTTCGCTGAAACGTCATTTCGAGCCCTAGATTGTTCCACGGTAGCTTGAAGTATAATGCAAATATGTTTACGCGGACAACCCATTTGTTAGAATTTAAATATACTTCAGACGGATTAATTGCGTATTTACGAAAGTACACTTTAAATAGATGGCCAGCACCAAAATCGATTCCGAAACTCGATTTTGAGCATTAGATTGTTCAACGACAGCTTGTAGTGCGCTGCAAACATGCTAATGCGGACTGCCAATTTGCTAGAATTTCAGTGTTCTTTGGACGAATTAATTGCGTATTTACGGAAGTACACTTCAAATACATTGACGACACGCAAATGCCATTTCCCGAAACGCGATTTCGAGCACTCGACTGTTCAACGGCACCTAGAAGTGTTCAAAGACGTTTAAAAGGACTGCCCGTTTGTTAGAATTGAAGTATATTTCGGATGAATTAATTTCATATTTACGAAAGTTCACTTTTAATACATTGACAAGATGCTAAAACTACATACATATACGTTTACAAGGGCTGCCCGTTTTCTAGAATTGAAGTATACTTTCGATGAATTAATTTCATATTTCCGAAAATACACTTTTAATACACTGACAAGATGCTAAAACTGCATACATATTTTTTCACGTATTTGAAAAGTGCTCGAAGTATGCTTTAAGTGAGGTATTTTTGGCACATTTTAAAAATATATTTCGAATACCAAGCATGAAATTTCAGGAACGTATTTCCTACATATTTTTAGTGCATTCATGAATACAAAATATGTTTAAAATACAATTTAAATAGCCCACCGTATATTCCAAACGTATTAGTTTTTGCTAAGGGGGAGGAGGGCTGTAAAGGGAAAGCCTACATGCGCATTAGCCCAGGGCCCCCATTTTTCTTAATCCGGCCCTGGCGTAGGCGCTTGGAGTGCATGGCGGCGACACAAGACGGTTATACACAGTCCAGTGTTCCGGCTTGTCTGTGCGTTGGGCTCTGCGACGGGCAGCGCGCAGGTTGAGCAGTTTGATGTCCGGCACTGGAGCACCACACTGCACTGAGTAGTGGACGACTTCGCACAGTAGGAAATGTGCGCGAAGAAGTCGTCGTTGTTGGATTCCTCCGCGCAGAGCTGTCGGAATTGTGACCAGTTAACGACGGAATAAGTCTTTCTGGCAGGAAGAGCGATGGTGGGAGGGGTGATCTCGATAACGAGGTGGTCAGAACCCTCAGTGTCAGGAGTAGTGCACCAATCGTAGTTGCAGTGTGAAGAGACAAGAGTGAGGTCGATAGCTGAAGGGTGTTTACCCAGAGCTAGCTGTGCGTTGGGTCATTGAGAACCAGTGGCACAGATGGCATCGCTTAGGCGGCTACCTTGTCGTGTGGTAGTGCGGCAGCCCCAAGCAGCATGATGCGTGTTGAAGTCACCGCACCTGACATGATCGGGAGTCAGGCGTGCCCACAGGTGAGCAACAAAGCGAACTTCCCAGTGAGGATTGTTCGGCCGCACATACACAGAAGCGACTGAGGTCTCACAACCGCGCATACGCACTGTGAGAGCAACACACTCTACACTATCGACGAGTAAGTCGTTCGCGGGTATTAGGGAGTGCGGAAGAGATGCACGCACTTAGATTGCCGCACGAGGAGAGCCACGCGGGCGGGAGGGCTTGGTGCATGGAGAATCCGCGCACGTATAATCACTCGCGCACTCCGTGGCACTGGTGTATCCAACGTAGCCAGGTGGGCTCACTTCTCCCTCTGCGGCGTAGGTCTCTTGAAGTGCGAGCACATCAGAGGACCTGAGTGGGAGAGAGGAGGCTAGTTCAGCTTGTCGGCGGCGGAGGGTTCCATTGAAGGATCCGCGGCCGACACATAGGTTGCTTTCTAGCCATCGCAAAGCAGTGACTCTTGTGCGGCGAGTCCCGCTGCGCACAATTGACGCGGTGGAGAGGAGTCTGGGATCTCTTCCATTAAGCGGTAACCGAATGAGACGATATTCCTCCGCGATGCGTCGCGCGATGACGACGCCGTCGCCCACCGCTGGCGCCAACCGCACGAAGCGACGGGACTCGGCGTCGGAGCGGCGCGTTTTCACTTTTGCTGGACTGGGGCCACTTCAGCGTTCAGTCATTTTGCGTTAATTAACGCGTAGAACAACGTTCCTAAGGCTCCATACAAGATAAAACACAATAAAAACCCGAGGGACCCTGCGATGCGGCGCCAGGCGACATCTCGGCGCTTTTGCGACTTGGGACATATCCCACAGCACCCTGTCACCTCATTAATGAGGCTTTCATTAAATTATTGCAAACCTGCCATGGTGAGGGGTTTGTCGGCTGCTGCTCCGCTGAAAAAAAACGACGACTTTCGCGCGCAAAACGGATCGGAAGTTGCGCACGCGCAAGACCTACCGTCATTGGCTAGTCTCGCACGGCCCTTCCGGGCGATGGGCGAAATTTTCTGCAAACCCAGAAACTGGGCGACGGGATGAGCGACAGTGGTTCGGCGGCCCTCAGCTCATCGCGCGATGCCATCGCGCGGCGCGTCGCCGCGAATTATCGGCTCATGCGGTTAGCGCTTTAGAGCTCGCACAGCGGAGGTCATTGCCGCGATGACCGTGTCACGTTGGTCATGCTGAGCACGAGATGGGAGGGGAGGGGCTGTGTGCCCAACGACGGTGTCGCGGAAGCAGCGAGCGTCTGAAGATGGAGCGGGAGCATAGTTAGGTGCAGCGCCGGCGCGTGTTGCAGGCGGAGGTGCTCCTGAGTTACATGCAGCCTCGCACGGAGGTGTGACGTTGTCTTGCAGGCCAGCGTTGGTAGAAGACTTGTCTTTTGTTTGTCGGATGGCCTTGAGAGCTTCTTGTCTCGTAAGTGGCTTGGTAGAAGGTCCGAGGGCAATGGCAATGCGACGCTCTTCCTGCCAGCGAGGCTCGGTGGCAGCGCGCCTTCCACGACAGTTGACGCAATGCGATATGGGCGCATCGCATTGCGATGTGTGGTGATCACCGCCACAGCGCAGCAGCGAGGTTTCCCTGTGCAGGCTGCAGTCGCATGACCAAAGGTGGCGCATCGAAGGGACTGCAGTGGGCGAACTGGGCGACGAAGCTTAAAAAGCGATATTTTTGCGGGCGGTTCACAGCCCGCGAACCGAACAATGACGTCGTCGCCGCTTCGAAAGCAGCCTAGCACAGGGACTTTGCTTCGGATGCCTGCAGCGGTTTCGTCGTCTGTGATCGAGCGGCCGACACGGAAAACGCGGCCACTGCAGCTGCGTCCGCCAGCTTCGTTGGCGCGGACTTTGATGCCGCAAAGGGTGTCAGTGCCAAGGAGGGGGTCGAGATCAGCCGAAGGATACATGTCAACATTACGGCGGAGGTTCGCGCGCACAGCCTTAACTCCGGGCAGCTTTGAGAGCTGTGCAGCAATGGCATCTTTGGTAGTGGTCAGGTAGTTTGCCATTCTGCCGGCTGGGTGATAAAGGATCGTGGGTGACCCAGTGTTCTTACCTTGTTAGGGAGGACCCGAAAAGCGCGCAGCACTTCGGGCGACAGTTCGGGCAAGGGGAACCTGTTTAGCGGCTTGTAAGCGGCGTTGAAATTGAAATTTGAAATCAAGAGGAAGAAATGGGCTTGGGCAGGGCATGTAATGCGAAGGCAAGATAACCGCTGGTCCTTAAGGGTATCGCAGTGGATTCCAAGAGAAAGCAAACGTAGCAGGGGACGGCAGAAAGTTAGGTGGGCGGATGAGCTTAAGAAGTTTGCGGGGATACAGTGGCGGCAACTGACAAAGGACAGGGTTAATTGGAGAGACATGGGAGAGGCCTTTGCCCTGCAGTGGGTGTAGTCAGGCTGATGATGATGATGATGAAGCGGCGTTGGTGATTATTACGTTGAGGACAGGCGTTTGCCGGACCGTCGGGCCTCGTTGTAGCGGGAGAGGGAGGGGGTTGCCGCCAGGCAGGAGTGTGGCCGCCGCTTTTGTTCGCGTGTGCGAGGGAGAGCGGTGGTAATCGTCCGCCCTGAACGCGTCCTCTGTTGCGGTCGGGGTTGCTGTGACGGCGACAACAATAGCGTCTGGTGACTGCTTTGCGTTGTACCGCAGTCCCGAGCGCCTGTGTTGACGGCGGCGTTGGGAAGATGAGCACGCTGCTCTTGAGGGCCGTGCGTAGGCGCTCTTGAATCATTCCAGTTGCTGTTCGTTCTGCAGTCCAAGTGAGGTGGCTTGCGGCAGAGTCGAGACGGAGTCGTTTCTGATGTGCAGTGAGAAGTGGCATCCGACAAGCGACGCGACTATACCGTCCGGCTGACCGAAAGCGTTTCCTAATCGTCCACAAAGAGACTCCCCTGGAGGCCCAGTTCCTGCTGTATCTCGGCAGCGGTAATATGAGGGCTGCGGAAGGCGGCGGGAATGATCAGCCGATCTTGCTCCTCAGGGCCCATGGACGTCCGCTACGCTCCGCGTCGCCAATCCTCTCTTCTTCTTGGAAGGCACGCACATTGCGGGTTACGATCCCTACTGCGCACCCTACTTCGGCAGCATTGCTTCTCCGGGCCAAGCCCTCCTGTACTAATGTCAGGATTTCCGCTCTTGTAGCGAAGCTGACGCGCGCCATGTCTTTTTTCCTTCTGGCGAGATCTGTAGTGCGTGGGTCTATTTTATAACACCTGCTATCGCCCATCGCGAATATGGTGAACGATATCACCGTTTTTCTTCGCTTGGTCTATCGCTTAGGCAACATCCAGTAAACTATGCTATTTCAGTCACTTGTTTCTTCTTCTTTCACAGTCATCCTTCCACATCACGGCTGAGGCTGCTCGCCAAAATAACTGCCAAACAAGAAAAAAACAAACAGCTGCCCTATTATTCACCAGTTGCCTGCGGGAGCAAGGCTGCATTAGAAAAGAGAGAGAGGGTAAGACAGAAAAATAAATTTTGCTGCGCCGTGACATTCCCCTGAACCCCCGTAATACTGCAGAATGGGAACGGCCCGGCACTCCTTTATCAGCCTCTTCGTCGCCCGCAGCGCCACGCGTTGTCATTCTGGCGCTCCGGTGTTCCGTCATATGTGCTAATCTTTTTTACTCGCGACTGTACACTGCGTTGTTCTCTTAACGGCGCTAAACTCCGCAAGCCGCCCTCGCCAAAAGGCGACACGCTCCAAACGGAGCGCAGCACGCGAGTGCCCATCAAGGTCGCAAGTCGCAGTCTTGTGTTTGTTTGCGTCGATTTCTTTGCAATTGTCGGTCCGTATTGTCTTCTGCTAGCTGCAGTAGCTGGTATCCGCTATGCTGTGACGGTGCCAACATCGACATGCACCACATTTTAACACGACAGCCTTAAAGCGGACGTTCGGAGGAAAAGCCGTGCGCGTTGTTCCACTAATTCCGTATTGGTCGCTAGGGTTGTGGCACCGCACGTTGAGCTCAGTAATTAAACACATCGAAACGAGAGTAAAATTGTGACTGCGAGGTCGCAGCTTGGCTGAAATGTCAATTTTATACCGTGCTCTGCGACTTTATCGGCAAAGGTTTGAAAAATTATTACGCCACAACCGTAGGCTCGTTTGAGGTGAAACCGCGCACAAAGCTTCCTTATTGTTGTCCGTTTTAAGGCATGGTCAGTATAAAAGTGGTACTTACCAGGTTTGGTCACGCGAGATGCGAAACCAGAAGCACCCGTGTTGAGATCGAGCTGCCGTCATAGAATTTCTGCCGAAAGGTACTGGCGGCGCCATCTGGCATATTTATGATTACATTACGGTCTGCCGCTCACGCAACTATACGCCAAGTACACTTTAATCTCGCGGGCAAACTACAACTCTTCTGTTACCCGAGTGACGGATACCAGGTTGCTCTGGTGGCACATGCTTGTTATTTGCGCCAGCACCCGTGGCGCAGTCGCTTTGGCGTAAGGCTGCTGACCCCATGTTCGCGGGGTCGCTCCTCGGCCGAGGCGGCTGGATTTCGATGGAGGCGATCGAAACGTGACGCCCGTGTACTCTACATTGTCAGCCACGTTAAGGAACCCCAGGAGTTCTAAATAAATAGCAGCAGGAAGTTGGGATAGTTGGCTAGTCTGCGTAGTAGAAAATAGCGCATAAAGATCACTAACAGATGAGGAACAAGCGCTTGTCCCTGTAACTCCCCATCTATTCGTCGCCTCTATGCGCTATATTCTATCGGCTCTACATTAAACCGTACCCCTTAACCTCGTCGCTTCTCGTAGTCCAAGGGCTTCGGGACGGCAAGTACTTTGCATTTGCAAGTTTTCCTGCGGTACCTTACTAAAATTGCTATGTACATAACTTTCCCCGCAGAGGCATGTCCTGTGAATAGGTGTCTGGCGTACTGTGGCTCCAGTCCTGTGTCCCAACCACCTAGTCTACATCTGGACCGAACATGCAGATGCCTGCACTTGTTTCTCTTCTCACTGTACAAACCGTTCTTCCTTCCTCCGCGATGTGATCTGGTGATGGCCCAGACTGAGGCAATGAAAGCGCATTTTGATTCCACGCAGCCTCCTAATTCTAACTCCACAACCATTCCATTAACACGAGTCATCGGTCATCGACCTCTCGCCTGCTCTTGGTTGCCTACTGACAAACTTTCTAGCTGCTGCCTGTCAATGCTGGAATCGCTGCCTCCCTTTCTGTGGTTATCTCGATTGGGCAGGAGTATCGACCCGCGTGGTGGGCAACACAAGACGGGTAACGAGTGGGGTCCATATCACAACTTGTATAATTTTCGAAAGCGTCGTATTCGGCGACACACGACTGGCTGAAACGCCGAGAACCACTCGTCAGTTTGGTTGCGACGGGAAGCGACAGCGGTATTCACCGCGTTGCCGTTGCCGCAGCAAAATATCCGGTAGAATTTTGGCGATAAACGCAGCACCACCGAAGAACAGACGAGTCAGAAGTTTAGTTGCGCACCAGATTCCATAGCAAAGAGGAAACTCGAAGCTGCTCCATACACCCAGCGGACATAAATAAATGAATAACATTGCGGTAACTCTTTATTGTACTTTTAAAGGCTACACATGAATTCGAGAAAGATAATTCACATAACTAAGCCGTAGTTGACCGATCATAAACAACAGGGAGCTAGCTTCTTCGCTAACCAGGGCATCATATATACTATAGCTCGAAAGCAAAAAGGAAATACAAGCAAAACCTTCGGCGTGCACTTACTCGCTGCATAAGTGATGAACGCTGCTGCCTTGTTGAAACAGCAACATGTCGTGACGGTCTGCTTTCTGCAGCGTTGCTAAACTTAAGTTTCTGATGTGAGCGGACCTCTGCTCTTGTGGTAAACAATTGCTCATTCCTTCGGTTTGGTTTATTGGTGTTTAACGTCCCAAAGGCACTCAGGCTATGAGGGACGCCGTAGTGAAGGGCTCCGGAAATTTCGACCACCTGGGGTTCTTTAACGTGCACTCACATAGCGCACTCATTCATTTCATGCAGACTGCAGGAATCACAAGGTACTTCTTTGCGCGATTGAATAGTAGATAAACAAAAGGGTGATGTTTGAAACTTTTTGTTGTGTTTCTTGCCGTGTATGCGTTGGATGACTTCAGAGACGAAGGTTTCAGAGGTTCACCGTGACGCGAAGCGCACTCATGCCCACTAGTGCCTTAAAACTAACTCGCGAGCTAATTCACGACCTCAGCGCGTAGCCACCGCACTGCAGACAGAGCTGCGGGATTATACTTCTGTGACCGAGCTATCGTCAGCCGTAACTGAAGCCGGAAAACTCCTCGATGTCAAAAGCGTCGGTGCAGTGATGCGTCGCTGACGGCTGACCATTCACATGATGAGCGGATTCGTGCTTGCAGACTGTGACTTTCATGATTTGCGACGTTCCTCCGCTAGTAGATAGTTCTAGAACAGCGCACACGCATTTGCGCACTCTGAATAGAAGCACATTTCGGGACGTTGCACTGTTTGTCACATCGTTCAACGTAAGCAGAGGCGAAAAGTCCAATGATAGTGGCGCTATCTGGCTTCAAGAAATAAGCCAACAATATCAACAAACCGGTGTTTCTTCTTAAGCTAGGTGATGGGGGATGATCCGACGTAATAAACAAAGGGTCAATTTATCGCTCATGCATTTCATTGTAGATAAGAGAGGACAAAGCCAAAGCCTTATGCCGAACATCCAACTGCTCCAGAGACGAACCATCTCCGATCCACATAGTACACAGGTCCGCCGCAACAAGTTTAAATGCCCACAAAAGAAACGACGGCGTCCTTCGGTTTGCGTTCAGAAGTCAAATTCTCCCTTAGAGTGAGCGACACTAGTCGATGCGTACTTTTGGGTCGAGCAACGCGCTTCAGTAGCTGCCTCCGGGCCGAGTGAATAACAGGCACAGGCAGGTGAAAAAAGAAAACCAGCTCCCCGTTCAGGTGTAGAGCAGCCCTACTAGCACAGGATAAGAAAGGCGCCAGCCCGAGCGTGCTTTCTTGCCTCGATGGTTATGTAACTGCAGGGCCCGGTGGCCAACCTCTGCGTGTACGGGGTTCGTATTTGGCACAGCTATCTTGGCAAGGGAAGACCAGCTTCCAGGGTCTTTACGTCATTGAGGCAATCTCAGTACCTCTACTGGGTCTACCAGCCATCCAAGCTCTTGAAGTTGTGAAATATTTGGGTACTGTCAACACTGCTCAGCCAACGCTTCATGCGGAACTGTTCCGTGGCCTCGGCACGCTCAGAGAAGAGTACACCATTCGCTTGAAACAAGATGTTGTGCCGTTCTCACTCAGTGCACCTCGACGGATACCAATCCCGCTGCGTGAAGTTGTTCGCCAAGAACTCGAAAAACTCGAAAGCGGCTGCGTCATTCGCCGTATTGATAAACCAACTCCGTGGTGCGCCGGACTGGTGGTAGTACCAAAAAAGGATGGAAAGTATCGTTTGTGTGTGGATCTGACTCAACTAAACAAAGTGGTTCTCAGGGAAAGACACATTTTGCCTACTGTTGAACAAGTTCCTGGGCTCATCGGTGACGCAGCCGTTTTTTCGAAGCTTGATGCAACTGCAGGCTTCCACCAAGTCAAGTTGTCAGCAGACTCGCAAGAATTGACAACTTTCATAACACCTTTCGGTCGATATTGTTTTTGCCGACTGCCCTTCGGCATCACTTCCGCCCCGGAGTATATTCAAAAGCAAATGGCCAGAATCCTTGAAGGTCAGGAGGGTGTTGTCAACATGATTGACGATATTCTTGTTTTTGGACGTACCAAGCAGGAACACGATGCAATACTTGAGCAAGTGTTGACTCGTCTTGCAACTGCAAGCGTCACCTTGAACAAAGACAAGTCTTGTTTTGGGGTCTCCGAGGTCTCCTTCCTAGGTGTCGTCGTCTCAGCACAAGGCATCAAGCCAGACCCAGGCAAGATCGATGCAGTGTATGCAATGCCACCTCCCACAGACGTTGCAGGTATCAGACGTTTACTCGGGATGGTAAATCATCTTGCCAGGTTCTTGCCTCATATTTCGGAAATCACTGCTCCGATACGCACCCTTCTCAATAAGAATGCTAGTTGGACTTGGCAGCATGAACAGGAAGCTGCATTCAAAAAAGTCAAGGAACTTCTGATGTCCGAGCGCTGCCTGGCCAAGTATCACCCATCGTATGCCACAACAGTCTCTGCTGACGCCAGCTCTTTTGGACTCGGAGCAGTCCTGCTACAAGCACAACCGACTGGTGAGCGGAGGCCAGTAGCCTTTGCCTCAAGGGCAATGCCGACTACAGAACAAAGGTACAGCCAAACAGAAAAAGAGGCCTTGGCTATAGCGTGGGCCATCCAGAAGTTCGACGAGTTCATCAGGGGCATCACCTTTACCGTAGAAACTGATCACCTTCCTCTCGTGTTATTGTTTGGTAAAATGGAACTTGACGTGCTTCCTCCGAGGGTACAAAGACTCAGGCTTAAGACAATGCCTTACCAGTTTCAGATCATGCACGTGCCCGGAAAACTGTTGGCTACAACGGATGCATTGTCTCGCATCCCTCCCAAAGTGCATCCAGTAGACACAGTGGAACTTTTTGCTACAGAAGTCGTGGCTTCTGCTCCAGATGTGCTTCCTCTGAACATTCAGGATATCAGGTATGCCCAAAGTTGTGATGGAGAATGCACCACGCTCATCTCTTTCTGCCAGCACGGCTGGCCAAAGAAGTCGAAGATACCTCTTCACGTCTCAAAGTATGAATCAGTGAAGGATGGTCTTCTCCTCAAAGGCACTCGCCTCTTGATCCCTGCAGCAATGGGGCCAGCAGTCTTGACGCTTCTGCATGAAGGACATCAGGGCATCGGCCGCACCAAGGCCCTCGCTCGTGAATCTGTGTGGTGGCCTGGCATAACAGCGGAGATAATCTCCCTCGTGACCAGCTGTGAAAGGTGCGCCCTTACTCGAGTGAATTCAGCGGACCCACTCCTTCCTACAAATCTCCCTGGTCGTCCCTGGGAAGTTCTGGGCATGGACCTCTTTCACCACAATTATCAAACCTTCTTGATGGTAGTGGACTACTACTCCCGGTTCCAAGAGGTGGTGACACTGAAAAGTACAACAGCTCCGGTGGTCATTGAGGCGCTCAAAAGCCTGTTCGCCCGTCATGGGATACCGCAACAGGTTAAGTCAGACAACTGTCCGCCATTTTCTTCACGTGAATTTACCGTATTCGCCGCATATTACGGTTTCCACCACATCACCAGTAGCCCCCATTACCCACAGTCTAACGGAGAGGCAGAGCTAATGATCCGGACTGTGAAAGGTACCTTCCGCAAGGCGAAAGCTCCTCACTTGGCCCTTCTCAGCTATAGGGATACACCAGGTGTGAGTGGCTTCAGCCCGGCTCAGCTCCTAATGGGAAGGCAACTGAGAACTCGAGTCCCAAAGCCGGAGGAAAAGCTTCGTCCACACTGGCCCGAAAGGGAGGAGGTAGCCCTCAGAGATGATTCTTACAAGAAAAGGACTACAAAGGACTTCAACCAACATCATCGCGTCAGGGATCTGCCATCACTTCAGCCTGGTGAGCAGGTCTGGGTTCGACCTGACCAGGTGCGTGCTACAGTTTTGAGCAAGGCACAGTGTCCATCCAAGGTCCTTCGTCGTCGAAACGCAGCGAGGAACGATTCTGCAGCGGAATCGTCGACACCTTGTTCCCTTTGTGCTGGGGGCAGCAGATCCAGCACTTCTCCAGCCTCACCCCCTAACTCAAGAGGCAGCAGCACCTGATCCGCCGCCTGTTACAGCGGGACCTTCACGTCCTGGTGATGGTGTTGTGTTTACCCGTAGCGGCCGCCGTGTAGTACCACCGGACCGCTTGAACTTGTGACTGAGAGCGCATTTTTCTGAAAAGCAAGATACGAACCAATGTTGAGTCAGTATTGCTTTCAACTTTTTTTTTTGCCACAAAAAGTATAATATTACATGTACTTGATAAAACACCAATTGAATGTATGCACTCATATGGTCGTGATTGTTCTGTCTTCGTCCGTTTTGCGCTGTTTACAATGGATAACATAAACCAACTTGCCCAACTTTCCGTTCTTCTAATTCAAAACGAAGATGGCTTCGTTTACAAGAGTGACGAGGAGCCAGTACTGAGCAGTAGTTACAGGAATCGTGACTATACTTTGTTTGCACGTTTCATTTTTGTTACGATGCGTAAGACATGAATAAACAGAGATCACCAGGTGGTATCTGCTTTCGACCACTAAATAATTTATAATTTTTTCTCTCTCCTGTTTCAGTGTCGGTTTCAACAGTGCTGTGAGGTCAAAGCTGAGTATAGGTAACGTGGGGCACAAAAAAAAGGCAATATAATACCTGCTTCTGCATTCG
The DNA here is from genome assembly GCF_055824585.1 of Amblyomma mixtum. NCBI lineage: Eukaryota > Metazoa > Arthropoda > Arachnida > Ixodida > Ixodidae > Amblyomma > Amblyomma mixtum. Next base: position 377,473,793 of record NC_143014.1, on the reverse strand, counting down.
TTATCTTCGCTGCCGTTGAGCAGGCAGGGTTTTAGAGTTGTGGAGGATTAAAACTAAAAAACAGTTATTACATGCTGTTTCTTCAAGCCTGACGCTACAGGCACCGTTTGATGTAAAAAGAGAAACCGAAATATCATGCGAGATAAATTTAATTATAAATTACTCAGCGGCCGTGGGCGATTATAGACTCTTAGTCTGGTTCCACCTAAGGATCCACTTAGTAGCTGGAACTTTTTTGCAAAAATGTTCCACCTATATAGCCGGAACTATGCTCCAGATACTCCAAAATATGTGGAACAAATTTCTGAGGTTTTAGCCGGAACAGTGCTGCGCCTATATATCTGAAACAACGTTCCAGGAATTTAGCAGGAACGCTGCATCGTATAGATAACAGGAACCTCGTTCCAGGTATCTTGTGAACCGCATATTTCACTCTACAGTTCCTTGCATGCAATGCACTGCTTGTACAAACCATAGTAAAATAATTTTGTCTATATATGAGGAAAATTACTCCACAATAGTATTGTACATGCAGTGGACTGCACACAAGGGACTATAAGGTGAAATATGAAGTTCACAAATCACCCGACATGAATGAAATCATTCTGTAGCACTTCTGAGCAGACATACTATATGCATATTCCTGCGCCCTTAAAGCACACGTCTTGCATCAAATTCACCGTACACAATCATGATTTCTGTTGGTTGGACACCTAATCCATCAGCCAATTTATAAAGAGAGTCTGATGCACCCAAAAGTTTAAAGCTTGAAGTTGTGGGTTGAGAGATATTAAAACCATTCTTCCATCACCATGCAACCTAAAGACAAAGACAAATGCGCAACAATACACAGATATCATGCTTGCACTTCAGCAATGTTGTTCATGGTTGATGAACACAAGCATCCAATACATCAAAGCTTTATTTCACTGCCACAAAAAATACAATATTTAATTACTGGAAGGAAATTGAGGCTATTTTCAAATATGATAGCTGTCCCTTAAGATGCTATATTTGTTGTGTTAAGCTTTACCTTAGAGCTTATCTGAAACGTTCAATCCTTTAATATCAAAACCATAAACTACACAGAAATGGCTGTGACTAAATAAGTCGGAGGACTTTAAGCAGGCTCTTCAGTTTGAAGGACATCAGCCCTTTATCAAATTTTTCATTTTGCAGCAGTAGTGTCTGAACTAGTCCCAAAGTTTGGCCAAAAGCATGGGGATAAGAAAGGTCCAAAATGAAGTAGACAGCCAGGCACAAAATAAGGGCACTCTCCATGGATGACCCCGGAGCCATGGCAACGGTGTTCTTCGTGGTGACGATCATTATCAGTCCGTCATCAGTAATGATACAGGGGCCCGGTACAGGCCTGTCAGTGTTGCACCGCCCCTTTAATGCAAAAACAGTCCAGGCTATACACAACAATTCTTTCATTGCCTTGATATGATGATTTGCATGATGCATTATTTCAAATGTAAAACAAAAAATGTTGATTTAAATTACTCAACGAGGATGTGAAAGACACTAGTACATATGAATCGCCATGTAATATTAGCCTACGGCCTCTAAATAATTTACAATTGAATTTTTTCTGTCCAGCTGTTTCGGTTTCAAAAGCTGAACAATGGCTGTAACGTCAAAAAGTGCTTTGGTGTCACGTGAGGCATGGAAAAACGTCCATATAGTCGCTGCTTCTTTGTTTTAATTTACTGCACTGCTGAAGCCAGCCTTCTTCAAGAGCCAGAATGACAACGAAGGTGGAAGCAGTGATCATATTGCAGTTTTTTCATGTCTCACATGGCCTGCAAGTGCACACTGACGTCACAGCCCTCATTCGGCTGTTGAAACCGAAACAGCACGAGAAAGAAATGCGATTGTAAATTATTTAGCGGTCGTAGGAGAACACCAGGTGGTAATTCATGCATAATAATGCCTCACAGATAACCACAAGCAAGAAAACACATTAAGTGTCTATAGTATTTTAAACTAAATTTTAACTAAGCATGAAAAACATTAATCACTGCCTATAATGATTTGCATTCTTTTGAATGTACACCAGTAAACACTCATTTCAAGGGCTATTATTTATAGCAGTGGAAGAACTGAATGCTAGCCTCCATGCATTTTTGTTAAGAAAAATTTACCATTTATATTAAACAATAAAATAAACATGCACAACAGGTTACTGCGCATTTTCAGCTAAGTATTAAAGAAATATCTATTGTCCTGCCCAGGGACCCCAAATATTTTATGCATTTTCATTGTTGCTTAAATCTACCAGCAGTAATTACAAAAGGATGCTGTCCTACCTGAGTGATCAGACAGAATTCTGAATTTTTTGGTCGAAGATACCCATCCAGCTCCACAAAATCTCCCCTGTGAAGTGACTGCTGGACATCTCTTAACATTTTTTCCATATCTTTCATCGTTGCGTTAAAACGAATTTCTGCTTCAAGTGCAAGCTGCAAAAAAAAACACCAACTTAAGCACTTATTTTAAAGAAATTATTATTCGACCTGCGTAAGAACACTGCCCATAATTTGCAAAGATATCGAGAATATTTACAATTTCATGAGTCTATAGGGACGTAACAGAGCAAGACACCAAATGCAGAGATGCTAGGGCAAACTAAAAAATGCAAAATCGATGCTCTGCCTTCTTTATATTTACGTAAGCTAAGGCCACTAAAACGATCCAGATACTTCCGATCATTACCTGCACAGATGACACTTCTGTAAAGCACTGCATATATGCTGATTCATTTATGTGCTCCAGGGTAAGTTACATTGAAACCACGTCCTTGTTTTCCAATGCAACTTGCATTAGCTCTTTAGAGATGAAGGAATCTGCCACTAGTGACATGCGCTGAGAAAAGTGATCACTACCAGCAACACAACAGTTTATCCTTACTCATAGGGAATGTGCTGAAGTGTTTTGCAGGTTGCATTGTGCTATTAATCTTGTTCAAAATTCTTGACAAGAACCAAAAGTTAAATAGCATACTCTTACCACGTCTGCATTCAATAAGTAGGCAGGCAGCTGTTGTGGAGGCTCAGCTTTACGAGCTGCAAATGTTGCATACAGAAGGGCCTTCATTCTTGTCAGGTTCAAGTGTCCAGGATCAATCGCAGCATCTTGTAGTGCCTAAGTGTGAACAAAAACATTTACAAAATTCATTCCAATTTAGCATTGTTAGCAAAATCACACGGCAGCCGAAAACTGTGTGCAATGAAATCCCATGATAGTTTCAAGGGCATTGCATATCGCTACAATGACTTCTATGTGACTGCAAGGTCATGCAATACCAGCATAACATCTAAAACCCTGCATTTTCAGCATCAGGTATGCTACTGAGGTAGAAACAATTTATTACAAGCAAATAAAGGCTATTACCTTCAATTCAAGCAGGGAATCATTTACAGAAACAGCTGGCTGAGAAACATCAGCATTGGTAGAAGTAGATGCAGCAGCTGCTTTCTTTGCACGTAGTTTTCTTGTCTTTCTTGTTGAGCTCACAGAGCTCATTAATTTGCCCTGTAGGAACAATGTAATATGAAAAAGCTGGGTGCATAAATTTAGTGCTTACATTTCGTACAATCCTTTAAACACGAGTTTGGCAAGTGAACATCCAAAGCTTACATTATATTTACAGCAGATTTCAAAATTCTACTTTGTCAATCATATAGTAATATATATTGCAATTGCATGCAGTTACCCTTGCAATATCAAGAGCACTTCAAATAACAAGCATTCCTGAATAGCTTACCCAGCCGTGCTGAAAACTTGATCTTTTCTTGCTCGATGGAACTGCTTCCCACTGCATGCCGGGATACGCTGCAGCGAGAGCCTCTCCCAAGGCAGCGTACTGCCATCGCCTTAACGCGCAGTTTGAGCTTTCAATGCAGTGGTTCTCACTGAAAATGATATATTATTTAAATAGGACAAATTGCCAGTACAGCAACAAAGCACGAAGTATTATGATCCAAAGCAGGAACTGACATTCACTTACTCCAAGAACGTGATCAATTCATTTCTCAATTGCATTTTCATTTGATGACGTGCTGTTTTCGACAGCTCCTGTCCGGAAATTAAAGGGCTGAGGTACAACGAAAACTTTGGCAGACATTGACTGTTCCACTGATTCCCAGATTTGGGCACTGTTTTTGTTGTAATCTGAAAAAATAATTATATAAATCACATTATCATAATAGCAAACTTTATGCCACGCGAAATACAGAAGTGCACAAAAATCAGTACGGAAATGTTGAAGCTTCAGCTAGAGCCCATCCAGCGAATTCATTCGCATGTTGTCCCTTTCTTTGACACAACCTGCCGCGCTCTTCATTGGCACTAGCCCAACTCACAAGAAGAAATTCGAGTGATTATAAGTCTCATCATTACTTTCCTCCATGCGGGTACAGTTAGACTCATGAAATCTAACCACACTCGAAGAATGAATGAAAGCCAGGGCCATTCTCTCAACCCTTCTCTGCCCCCATCTGACAATACAGTCCATATTCTAACATACTATATGGCAGCCTGCTGCTGCTTACTGAACAGGTTTCTCACACCCTGTACCCTGGCCTACTTTCACCACTCCTGTCCACCTTCACATGCGAATTAGCACTCACTTGGATCCCCAGTCGCTCGAAGATACCCAGTGATGAGCCCGTTTAAGCATTGCCTTGAGAACTATCTAACCGAGTCTCGGGTGATTACGCTGACAGGCCGACTCCAGTTTCTCCAGTTTCGTGACACTTGTGTATTACTTCACTGTCTACCCGTTACATTTTCCCCCCGAGACACGAAGCAGTGACCTGCAGGCAGCTCCAGACAAAATCCTTTCTCACCGTGCCCTCTTCATTCACGACCCCAGACCACCCACGCGCCCGTTCTGCTAAACCACTCCCAACCTAACCGACATTGTTTGATAACATCCAGACAACCCACTCCTTTTCCCTCCTGTCCAACCCATCTCACACCTAGATTGACCAGCTCATCCAAATCGCAGCCTCCATCCAGCTGTGGATGATAAACTGGGCTGAGGCGACTGTTGGGCTTGGGGCCTTTGACTATGAGCTCCATTTTGCTGTGGTGCTCCTGCTTACTTCTACACTTTCAGCTAAAATTGTGTGCAGTATAATGAAAAAGGAAAGATATAATACATTCATACCTACCAATTTTCTGAAAAATTTGTACTCGTGCACACTTAAGAGGTGAAATTTTATTCGTAAAATGGAGTCTACATAACAAGAATGAGAACACAGCCACTGCTACCATTGCAGTTTAAGTTCCTTTGGATATGACTCCACTAGAACACCTTCAAATGTTCACTGAACCACACCCTCGGTAACCTTGCTGTTCATACAGCGAAATTCAAAATAATTGAAGGTTTTAGCAGTAAAAATCAGTAGCCTCCTAACACAGCAGTCATTCTATGCAAGCACTGCTATGCACACTCAGGGAAGCTGTGCATAATACCTTGACAAGCAGCGGAGGCCTGCCTCATGCTGGTAGACGTGCATAGGGCATGGTAAAAGAAAGGCATCCTTGGTGACAATTGTCTCATGGGGTGTTTCTCTCAAAACATAGCAGTTCAGCTCAGGATCATGATGCACATTGATCATTAAGTAGCACAGAAAGAAAACATGGCCTGAACTGCGAACAATAGTAGCAATCTTAAAGAACTGTGAAATACCAGACGCAGTAAGACACATCATAACGTCATTTGGGGCTAATGTGACATTGTCACATAGAACAGATTGCAATGACAAACCAAGTGTGCCAACTTCTGATGCTGGCAAACCAGCAGGGACAAAAGCAGCAGTGAACATGTAGGGCACACCGTTTTTGTTTTCATTTAGATCCCCCAAAAACCAAGCTTGGCATGACCATTCCCATGCCACATAAAATGGGAGAGGTTCACCTGAAAAAATTCACTAACTGTATACGGAACATTCTTAAAATTGAAAAACTTTTTTGATTTTGGAAGTGCATTTTTTCCTTCGTACCTCATGGTCCAATGGTGGTGACCTGGACCATGCTGCTTAATCTGTTCAACCATGTGAAGCAGCATACGCATCTTTGTTATGAAGGCACTTTCACCATAGCATCTTAAGTACAGTCGCTGGTGCTGAATAATCAATGACTCAAGGTCTCCTAGTGCCTCAACTGTCAGTACTGGAGAGAGAATCATCTGAGCAATTTGGCAGAGCATGACCAGACACTGAGATGTTGGTCCTAGAAGCTTCACTGATAACATGGAGTCTAATATTAGTGGTAGGTGCAAAATCAAAACAAATGCTGCACTTGCAGATGACACTAAGGTCAAACTTGCATCAAACAATCGTGGGTAGTCACTGGTACTAACTGAGGATGAAAAACTGAAACTGGTCAGAGACTCATTCAGTTGCTTCCAACTAAAATTTCGCAGGTTATGGACTTGGGAACGCAAAAACAAAGAAATTTCTTTTGGTATTATGCCTTCCAGCAAAATGTGCATTGGATCGAACAGCAAATCTTCTGGTAATGAAAATCCAGCAATTAGACTAAGCACCGATGGTCCATTAATACCACAAGGTGCTGATATTTCTTTCCGCTCTGCTACATTTTCTGCTTGCAATAGCTGCCGCACTTGTGCTGCAATATCGCTGTCTGTTCTTAATGAACACTCTCTGTGCACGAAGACTTTTGGAAAATCCGAAGTGCGACAAGTGCACCGACGACAAGCGTATCGAACGTTCGGAGCAAATGACTCTTTGAAGCCAGCAATATTGTGGCATGCAAGATTGTCACCCACAAATGCCAGAAGGCACCCATACACTTCGATCTCTTCGTCCTTTACCTGAAGCAAAATTCCAGTTGACGAAAGCTCATTTATTGTACCTACAAACTCTCCAAGCAATTCTACTTTACTTTCCCGTGCTTTTAAGTCATTTGAATGTTCGACAGCTAGGAAAAAAATTGAGTTAACTCGCGATCTTTCAAATGGTGGGAAATTGGCAATGGTAATGTAGTACACAGTCAGTTTTCCGCACTTGCGCCTTTTCATCCCCAATGGATTTGCAAGCTCCATGTCATCACTATAGAGGAGCACAGCAAGTGAATTTTTGTGCTTGCTCAGAACAGCATGTTCCTTGAATCTCAAGCCATCACAGAAGTCTCTGAAGTATGTGTCATCAGAAGATAAAAAAGGCTACTGTAGATAGCTGCGAACTTCAGGGTGCCTGAAAAGGTTTTCCAAGAGCTGCTTCATTGGAACATAATAGGCCTTGCAGCCATTTTTAAGACGCTTTTCACAAGGTTTGACTTAAATGCCAATGTGCTGGTAGAAAGCTTTCCTAGATTTGTCACTGCTGAGATCTCCAATGTTTAAATGCACGCACCTGGCATGAAACATCTCTTGCACTCCTTGAACAACAGCATCAATAGCAGCCTTTGCACACCTATTCTGACCTTCTAATAACCTACACAAATCAGATAACTTTGCTTGTTCAGTTAGTGGAAGTTGCTCAGTGATACACATTGCCTCTTGATCACTGCACAGTGGACTGCATATTTCACTGTCCATGTTATATGACCCAGATGTGTGGGCATCGAGGTCACAAACGGTGAATACATTTTCATGAAATTCCTTGCAATGGTCCTTGTAATGTTTAAAAGCACGAAATGTCACTTTACAACGAGCACATGTGTAACGCTTAACACCAGGATGAATGTCTCTCACATGCGCACTCAACTGGCTAATATGGGCAGTAACAAAATTGCACAAGCTGCAGAGGTGTACTACCTCTTTTGCACCTCCACTTCCTGATGGGGTGGACAAATGATGAGCAGTAGACATCTCATGCTGGGATGTCTCAAGATGTGCTGTGGTAGATGCACTTTGGGATTCATTTAGGTGTACTGCAGGAGGAGCTGGGAGTTACGTCTGGCTGTGGTCAGAACCCAGTACATCACCCATTGGCGTGGATGTCATTTCTTGCAAGGTTGCCTCTGCTTGAAGTGAACGTTCCCAATTTTCTGCAAGCAATGCGTGAAAAGAAATATTTAAACCTAGCTGTTCTTGGGAAAATAACTTTTTATTTTCAACTAATATTGTTTTTGAATTACTTTATTTAAATCCTAGCTATGCAACCTGACTAATAAATCCAAAAATTTATCCAATGAAACATGACCTCATTCTATACATTGTAAAGTTCAATTTTTAATCGCAATTAACTAATAAACAAGGTAATGAATTAAGACCTGCAATTAGTCCAATGCAATTTTGCTCTACATAACCTGCCCAACGATGTGACTTGATGCTGTAGCATAACATTGAATTTTTATTTACAATTTTTTAATTATGGTAGTTAAGGCCTAAAATTAGTCCAGTGCAATTATACTTGACACAAGCTATGCAACAGTACATGACTTGATGTGCCATTATGTACAATTTCTAATCACAATCAACTAAATGGCTGTAATTATTTAGATGTAATCATAAGCAGTCAGTTTCTCACGTTTTCATAAACGGACATTAAATCAGGTCATGCACCATTTCACCATACAACACTTAAAAGTCAGACATCACTAGACAGGTTAATCACGTTGCACCTAGGTTGAGCTTGAAGGTCACGTTTATGGAATGAGGCATTTTCTTGGTTTGTACCTGGAGTAGTAGGCCTATCGCTCTAAAAAAATGGCTGGCAAACTTCCCAAGTAATTGTGGTTAATGGGATAACTTATGTAAATTCCAAGGAAGATAAGTGCACAACATTCTAAGGTTATCAGCACAATTCTAGTGGCAACACTTAACACTAGCAGACACTCTAACAAAGCAAGTTTGCAGAAACCTATGCACTGTAAGACTCCAATATTTCATAAAGACTACATGAGCTCTCTACACCACATTTATCTAGATTGCTTAAGCAGCATGCTTTTGAGTACAAAATTAAAATTGGTAACCACTTCTACCATCACTGCACTTTCCATATAATGACCATGCTCATGAAATTATAAAAAGAGGAAAATGCAGGTTTTTTCTGTATACGATATCGCTGCTGCAGCAATGCATACAAGCCGCAAACTCATAGTAATGACAGGATGATGTGCCTTTTATCTCACAACAGTCAGTGAATTCAAAACATGCAGGTTGCATGTTAAGAGTATTTTACAACTGCTTTCTTTAAGACCAGCTGTTACACAGAACAGGCAAATGAAATGTTTAGTCAAATATTACCTGGGATGCCTGCTTCTCTGGATGAGACTTGTCTGTCTCTGGTTTCAATTTCTGTGCTCCTTGAATGGCCGAATGCTGGAGTAATGAAAGGTATTTGAAGTTGTTTATATTGTAGAACACAATAAAGGACATGAGGAATGTCAAATGTAGCTTTTCTATAACAGGTAGTATGAATTGGTGCTTTAAGCGAGTTGTTTTTTAGTGTTAGGGTCAATCTGTTATTGCATGGTTTAATTTTTAAAAAATCGTTGAAAATAAGAAAATGCCTCGTTGCATGCCTTACCTTAAAAAAATTCTATATTTATCAACCAGCTTTGTATACAAATGTAACTATATATTTTACGAGACTATTCACGAATATAAATTACAATATTTTTCTCCTACAGTCATGCAAGCACTTGGCACCATTAGCCTGCTTTCATTTCTTACACACTTAACTCTAGCATGCTATGCAAAAAAGAATAGGTTTTACGCACGGTGCCCTATTGTTCAATGTCCCTATAAGCGCAAAGGATGAATTTAAGGGAGGGCTAATCTGTTGTACCTTACTGCTAGTACTCATAGCTTGTCCATAAGCAATGAGCAATGCTCTAAAAAATGAATGAAAAGATGGAGCAATTAGTCCATACTGAATGTAATACTCACTGGTGAGAGTGCCATGTGAGACAGGTGAGTGGCCACACAAAATGCACCAGCCAATCGGAAGCCTCTCATGGCTCAGAAGCTCCACAAGTCTCCTAAAGCCACTACACTCACATTCCGAGCAGCGGCCTCTCAGCACGCCAGTGATGTCTTCAGCTATTGTGGAGCAGGACATGACGTGTATTCGTAGTTCCTGCACACAGAGTATTATCCTTCAACACGACATTACTGCAATACCATAGGAAGCTTTCACCTTCATAACACGTGGGCAGTCTTAAAGGGCAACTGAGTAGGGTCTGGACATTTTTAAAAAACAAGCCCACTGCATAGATGAGGCATCGAAAATAACCTCTGCAAAATACTGCAGCCATGAGTGCCCCGAAAAGCTGTAAAAATTGAAATCAAAGCCCGCTCGTTCTTTCCTTCCACAAGCAAACGTCCTCGTCCTCTACTCTGGCTCCCGAGCCTTTGGTTTGACGTCATACAGAAAATTTTCGCTAAAGGCATTCCATTGGTGCATCGTTCTGACTGACGGGCGAAGGGTGGGCGTAGCCGGGGCGTCGCGTCGTCGCGCACGCTTTCCGCAGCGCCTTCCGTTTTGGCAGTTGCCTAGAAGCCCGCATGAAGGAAAAAAAAAACTGAGGAGGGAGTGTCCGGCGACAGTTTTGAACCCTACTCATAAACAGTAAAAAATAGTAAAACAGAGAACAGAGAGTCGGTTCACGCCCCCCCCCCCCCCCACCCCCCGCCGTGATCACGCCACGAGGGAGCCCTCTGCATGCGCGCTCCTTCAGTTTTTTTTCCTCCATACAAGCCCCCACAAGGTTTTAATTACTAGTGCCAGTAATGTGTGCTTCAGCGTGTTGTGTGCCCCCCCCCCCTACAAATAGACCGGGTAGCAAAAACCAATGAAAGAATTCTTTTCAAGGCGCGGCCATGACGTAGACATGTGACGCACTCCGCCAGACACCGGAGGAGGAATGGCGATTTTCCCTTGCGAAGCGTACTCGACGAGGCGCCGGAGAGAAAAATCTCAAGGAGGGAATGAAAGGAGAGGAGCATGGCGAAGTAGCTTGGCGAAGAGTCTTTTAAAATAATATATGCGGCCGCGCCTTCCAGGTACGACGCCTCGCTATCAGAGAGGTAGAAAATATTTTCGACCAGAGGGTAGTCAGTTGCCCTTTAAGTGTCCTGAAATATTTTAGCCTGAGAACAGAGTTTTATAAGGTAGAAAAACCACAAGAATGAGAGAGATGCCACTACTAACGACAGAAGTCGTAAGTAAAGGGTATTTATCAGAATTATGACAAGTACTGTTCCCGGAGGCTAGGCGTTTCATACTTCTCTTTAAAACAGTGATCATGAAGCCTTTGGTGCACACGCGATGATTTTGAATAAAGCGGCAGGAAAATTTGAAATTCAATCTTAATGGCAATAAATTCATCTTTTGCTGTCAAACAAACATCAACATGGTAGTCTTAAGAAGGTAAAAATCGAATTTCACTGCAAAGGAATATTGGACGTAATTGTCCTCTTTTTCTGTTTACATATTCCAGCGTGCATTTATTTATCGAAGAACCCACAGCATCAAGAATTTACAGTGGGAGAGGCTACAATAAAGAATACATAAACTGCACAGCGTTAGCAACTGCTATTTTTTAAGTTACTATATTTGGAGAGTAAACAGAGGCATAACTTAGGAGGGTAGCTGTGTAGGCCAGTTGGTGAGACATGAAGGCGCTAGACACCGCAGCGGACACGGGAGGCAACTACACCTAGGAAGAGTAAAAAGTATGAAATGTAAAAAGTCCATTATGATTGCCGGACGAATTTTTTTTTACCCTTAAACAGGCAAGCAGAGTAAAAAGGAAAAAAAATATTTTTCACTAAACCTTGCACCTAGCCACTAATAACCTAGGAAATCGAAACCGAGACGAAATCAATGAGGGGTTATTTGTGCACAAAACTGCTCAAGAGACAACATTTAAACAAACATTGTGAGGGGTACTCTCTGTTAAACAGATTATAGAGGGAAAGCACAGGCTCTTGCAGCAATTGCCCGGAACAAATTTTTTAAATGACCGTAGCCAAATTTAGAAATCATTGCGTCGGGCTAAGTGAGTTATGGTTGGGTACTGATTTTGATGCAAATTGGCCAGGTCAAATTTTTAGAGTGGCCTGAACCAAATTTTGGAAATGGCCATAGCCAAATTTGGAGGTCACTACCGTGTTGGGCTTCCTCACTAAAGTATGACCTCTGGAGAATTAGTCCTATTTACATTCACAAAGAAGGAGGCAACTGAGGCTCATTGCACTAATGCGCTGCACGATGACAATGCTAGGCGTCTCGGGACAACCAATACACCAAATTGATATAAACTTTATCACATTTTCCTCATCGCCCTGACAACTGGTTCAACATGCCATTGCACGCAAAAAAATCACATTTACGTTGCGTCTATATAACAGGTCTACGATTCCTAGCGCATTCGCTACAACAGGAACGAACACTAAACCAGATACCATACAACCAAACTTGCGGCACAGGATCATTTCGCTCGCCTTTTCGTAGCTACTAACTTTTTAACGAAGCAAATATAAACAATGCTATTAGCTAGTAGACATACTTCAGAACAAGAACGATGCCTCAGTGCTTGTCGACCGGCACCTTCTAGGCTTGGTACATGCACAGATCGAGGTTAACGTAATTCGAAATCCAGTACTGAAATCCCCCCAGCACAGGCACTTGCAATTCACAACCACAGGAAACTATAGCGCATAGTCCAGTTCGTTCAAAAACTTGTCGCGGATCCCAAATTCACAAGGTCCATGACGAGAGCGCGTAAACCGGACCACACACGTAAAAAAGCGCGCGGAACGCAACGGCCGCGAACGGCGCCGGCCTTGGAATTAGAAGTTCCTGCTTCTTTAAACATAACCGTCGTACAACTGAACAGCATTCCTAAATGTACGGCAGTAATAGCTGACAATAGCTGACAAAGAATTTCTTGGAATATCTTTAGCAACCGAGAGGAGGATCCTGGCAGAACAGCGAGGGCTATCCGCAAAACTGACAACGCCATTGCCCGCGTGCGTAGCGAACATGTGCGCACTTAAATCTTCCAACCCTCAGTTCGTGCTCCAGCCCACAGGCGCGGCATAATGACTAACCTTGCAGGAGCATCAAACACACATGCGCCACTAATTAACCATACAGTAAATAAGAAAAAACCACCTACCTTTAGCAATTTCCAGCAATCCAAAGGAGACGGCGTCCACTCTTGACGGAAGGTACTCAAATATCGCGGCGTAGTGGGGAATACAAAACGAACCCAAAAATTAACGGAGCTCGCCGCCAGTGGCGCGCGAGATAGATATTGTATCAACGCTGCGGGCGCCTCCGTTGACGAAGCGGTGGCGCTGTGGTCGTGTTAATGGTTCCGAGCAGAAAAACTCTGCTCTCACAAGGGAGGAACTTTTCTTTACTAAGGGGCTATGTTTTTCCGGGGCCGTCGGCGCGGGTCATGGCGGGTGTCGTTGCATGCACATAAGCGTTAGTTGCGTCATCCTACCGAGCTCCGTACGGGCTGTGTGTGCGGGCGGTGTTGACGACTTTTTGATGGCGCGGAAGTAATTTCTGCCGTCTGGGCTCAGTAACATGCACTAAAACTGCGTAGCATAGAGCTGTTTTAGCATTTTTCGGGCACCTAAATGCGCACGCCGCTACCATGGTTCAGTCCCGCTGTCTTGGGAAGAGCGTCAGTGGCTCTTTAAGATTTCTGCTGCTTCGAGCGTAATGCTCATGCATTGTAATCTTCCGATCCCTGCTGCGCTTTGGGTGTGGGTATCGTGGTAAACGTTTGAAATCAAAAGAAAGCTACGGTCACATTGACGGATGTGTAAAGCAACGGATTTGTACAATATTCAAGCTTTCTGCTGCAATGATATGGAACTCTTTCACTTTAGAGTCGAAACACGAAATTGATGTTTTAACCTCCTATATATAATGTTACGAGAATTTGCAAGGTGCCCTGCTTATTGCGTATAGGGGGCCTTTTATGTGCTGTGGCCGTGGACGTAGAAAAGACGTTGATTAGCTAGAGCACAATATGACGCTGAAAGACGGGAAGAGGTCCTCATCGTAATGAAACATTCACGTGAACAAAGCAACTAAACATTTTTGGAAGCATCTTGTACAGTCAATAACTGCTATCCTGGTCATGTTCAGAAGTGAAATAGTCTTGAAATTTAACAGAGCAGATTAGAAACCAAGTAAGATTCGTGGCGTGACCGGACATGCAAGTACGTTACGCATTTAGAGACCTTTTTCCAGATATCTGATGCAGCTCTGCGACCACAGTACTGTGAATGTTTTTTTAATATGGTCCAGAAGATTTTCCACATCGTAATTATACAATGCAGGTGCATTAAAGCACTAATGTTATCTCACTGAGCTGCCGCAAAAGCAAGCAACGCAGATGATGCGCTTCTTGTTGAATGATTTCGCGCAGTAGTCGTCCTCAATACATTCAGCGAAAGCACGGGGCAAAAGTAATAATAAAAAATAGGCAAAAAAAATTGATGCTTGAAGAGAAACTAGCTGTGGTTTAAACTTTGGTTAACCATGGTGAGAAGCGAAAGCTTCCTTTGCATGGCTACGTTCACAAATGCAACGCACACTGCCGAACGGATTGTCGGTAAAGCGTCGATGAAATGCACGTGTAGCCGAGTCGTCACACTCGCTGAGTCTGATCACAAAGTCATCTTCCGGCGCTCCTTCTCAGTTGAAAACATCTCCGCGTCCAGGGCCGAAGTTGGAGAAGCCTGCGACTCTGCGTCGCTGGTTAGTTAAAAGGTCACGTGGCCTCTCGGCCAATAATCAGTTTAGGCCGCCGCGGTGGCTCAGTGGTTACGGTGTTCGGCTGCTGACCCGAAAGACGCGGGTTCGATCCCGGCTGCGGTGCTTGAATTTCTTTGGAGGAGAAATTCTAGAGGCCCGTGTGCTGTGCGATGTCAGTGCACGTTAAAGAACTCCAGGTGGTCGAAATTTCCGGAGCCCTCCACTACGGCGTCCCTCATATCCTGAGTCGCTTTGGGACGTTAAACCCCATAAACCAAACCAAACCAATAATCGATTTAATCTCCACCTACCACGGTAAGGAGGTTGCTCACAGTCCAATGGGGCAGTTGCCACCTGCCACGGTGGGCAGATTGTGATGACGTCAGTAGGTCACATGACCTCTCCCAACCAATAAGGGAAATTCAAGGGTAAAAACTCAGTGGTGTTGCCTTCTTGAAAACCTGGCTTTCGCTTCAAAAATTCAGTCCTGAACAGGAAGTGAACCCGGGACCACCATTATCTGCGGGGCAGTCGCTCTTCCAACGAAGCTAACCGTGGCTGTTGTTGATTGTATGGCGAGGCCGAATCGATCCACAACTCTAAGTGAAAACGATTCTAGTGGCGTATATGTTTATGGGAGTTTCCCCCCCCTCCCCCTCGGTAGAGCGTGTATGAAATTTGTGGAGCACATCTGTGAAGTTTATGATTGCAACATGGCCAGTTTTATGTCTGGAGATCGACCACTTAGCACAATGAGGCCTCGTGATCATGAGCATTTGAAAATCATTTTCTACTCCGCTCCGCTAACGATGGTATCAGAACAGTTGATTCGGTGTACCAACTGACTATACAATTGTATCATACATGCCTATATATTTGCGTTACAATACCGAGAAAAAAAGTACAACCTTGAAGGGCCAGAACATGAATGGGACAGATTGGAATCTGGCTTTAGTTGCAGCATTTTGGCAAATTCCAAATTATGTTTCTTTAGGGTAGTTGGCGTAAAAAAAATTCAGTGGGCACTTTGACTGTCTAAAGTGTGTAGAGGCGAAAGCGTTTACCGAACCACTTTGACTGCCTCTGAGGCACTGGTGAAGTCACCACTGGATGACGTCACACATAATTAAGTACTAATTACTGTAAGTAGCGACAAATTACTGATTAATGGCTAATTACTGATGAATTACTAACTACGAATTAGCTGCTAGCCAATGACGCCTAAGCTTCGCCTTCAAGGGTTGAACGCGACCGCTTGTTGCAGCGCTGCCAGGGAGTCCACGGAACCCCACCACCCGTTCGGCTCGATGCCTTCCCCTTTGAACGCAACACTTTAAGAGGGAAGGAAATGGCGCAGTAATTCTCTGTCATCTCGGTGGACACCGGAACCGCACCGTACAGGAAGGGAGGATGTGGGAGTGAAAGAAGAAAGAGCAAGAGGGGCCGTAATGAAGAAAATGAACATTGTATTTGAGGAAAGGAAATTATGCAGTAACTGTCTCGCGTATCTCGGTGGACACCCGTCAAAAGCATGACACCTCTGCTGATAAGCTTCTGCGGACAACCTTTTGTCGACAACGAGGAGACATTAAAGGCTTTCGCCTTAATGAGCCAATAATATTGTGTATTCGTCAAAACCGAATCCGCAAGGCACCGAAAGAGCTCTTTCACACATTTAGGTTTTGTTCGAGGTACAAATTATGTTTTTGTCTCCCATCTTAACTGTCTAATTCATACTTATACTCACGGAACTGAAGGCGACTCTTCGGAGCTATTCTCACTTGGAAAATATTTTCCAAAATTTAATTCATGCATTTTTTTCAACATCGGTAATTTTTCTTCCATTCAAGCGCCCACTTTGTGATGTCGAGTTCGTGCAACTAGAAAATGGGGCATAATTTTTTGTTGTGCGAATAACAACGAAATAAACTTATATGCCTCTTGGCCGCTGTGGCTGTATCCTTTGGTTGCTGTTGTCTCATGCAAATATAGCAGCGCATTGACCCATAACAGTATCCTCGTGAGGCATTACACTGCGGGGTGGAGACAAAGGTTGCAATGCAGCAACGTACAAAATTCGTACAAACGTGCGGTCTGAGATCTTATGTGGAACGTGTCAGAAATAAGTGGATCAAAATAAGTTCAACAACCAGCAAGTTCCACATAAACCTGCATGGTTCGCTGCGGGACCGCCTGTTCCACATAAAGAAAAACAAATATAAATGAAAAATTCTTTTTGCTCCACATAATTAAGCGTGATCCAGATAAAATCCTCCTTGTTCCAGTAAAACTGGTGAGCTGACTCATTTTATGTGGAACATAAGTGGAACAAGATTAAGAGTGTGTAATAGTAGCGTCTACCTTGGCGAGCTCAGCCGGGAATCCGGGGAAGTAACTTGGAACTGCAGAAACCTCGGCACCCGAGTCTACTTTGAACTGAGTTGTGTAGTTGTCGACTGTGATATCCACATGCTTGGCTTTAGCTGGCGTCTCGAGAGCATACATTTGGATAGCATTGAGTTTGGCCTGTCTCGGCTTCCTGGAGCGGCAAAGGTCAGCAAAATTACCTTTTACCGCAGCTGATGCAGATAGAGCTCTTTGCCGGGCACTCTGAGGGTGCGTGATATGCGCGGCCGCAGAAGAAACAGACCGGAGTGTCACGATAGCGTTCCGACTTGACGTCCATTGAGCGTGTTCTGTCGTCGACCGGCCGTCGCGAAAACTTCCGAGTCGCAGCATCAATATTGACTATGCTTTGCGAGGTGGCCTGTGCGAGTGAACGTTCCTTGTCCGCGTCCTCGGACTGACGCGCTTGCGTCCAAGCCTCTTTTAGAGTTAGCTTCGGGGAGCAGCAAAGCTCATCGGAGAGACGCGTGCCAAGCAATCCAACGACAAACCTGTCCCGGACCAAGCGTTCTTCCACCGCCGGTGACGGGTAGTTGCAACGTGTGAATAACTTGAACAGTTCGGCGTAAAATGCGTCGACACTCTCGCCAGGTTGTTGAACGCGCTTGTGAAAGCGAGACGACTCATAGAGCTCATGACAGGGATGCACGAAGTGCTCCGTGAAGCGTTTGACAACTGCGTCGTAGGAGGCTAACTGGGCAGCGTCGAGTGAAAAGGTGTCTAGCAGCGAGCGAGCTTCCTAGACCATACAGTACAGAAGCGTACGTACTTGCACGTCTTGCGGAGCGTTCCGTAGTCCGGAGACAGCGGCATAGTCCTCGAAGCGAGACTTCCATGAAGACCAACTTGCAGGGTTGCAGAAGAAGTCGAACGCGTCTGGCGGCTGCAGAGTGAGGCCTAGCCACTGGGCCTGCTGGCGCTTTCCGGGAGCACCTGTTCGCCGTTGGCGGTCATTGAGAGCTGCTTTTAAGACTGGTTTTTCACGCTGCTGTCACTTCTGACATCATGTTGCGTGGGCGTTCCCGTGCTGTCTTGCCGGGAGGCCGTGAGAAAGAGAGAGCCAGGCGACCACTCCGCTCCAGGACCAAACACAAAGTGGTTGGTTGGTTTGTTTATGGGGTTTAACGTCCCAAAGCGACTGAGGCTATGAGAGACGCCGTAGTGGAGGGCTCCGGAAATTTCGACCACCTGGGGTTCTTTAACGTGCACTGACATCGCACAGTACACAAACACAAAGTGATTTATTCCAAACCCCCTACCTGCGCTTCAGCTTCAGAGGGCGCCACTATTAAGTTCATAGGTGGCGACCACGACCCCAAGGTAGTTTCGTGGCTAACCAGTGACACTGAAGGTTTGCTAAAGCATGGAAAACCCCCGTCATCAATGTGATATGCTTGGACCAACTCTGTGTTTGATCCTTATGCTTGAAAATATAGGACTGAGGAGGGAGAATATAGGAATGTAGAATATAAGACTGAGGCATCAATCTAGCCACGTTTGCTGGATGTAATCGCCACGCTCAGGCAAGCACTTACTCAGTTTCCAGCCAGGGAATTCCAAGTTGGTAAACGATGGCATCATCCTATCTTGCATTCGCGCCGCTCCCAGCAAGCCATGCTTCCATCTGATCGAGGAAACTGTGAAAGGCGAAAATACCAGGCTTGATGACGGAGATTTCCAGAGATGCAGATCGGGAGATTATTCATTTATTTATTTATTCCGATACCCTCATGACCCACAGGGAATTACTGAGGGTAGTGGTACATAGATATAAAATGAAACAGTCACAAAAAGGAGGGTAACGCATACATAGACATGCCTGCAAAAAATGATACGCATGATCGCAAAAAGAAAACGAGCTGCAAGAAAATACATGATTCGAAAAAGCGAAACAAAAGAGTAATTAGGAGCACCAACACCAAAACGAATAAATTCACAAAAACAGTCGAAAAACGTTGCAAGTAAACACAAAGATAAGTAGTAGAATGTCACCATTTGTAGAAACATTCGTAGCAACTGGGTACGATGGCAGAAAGCTATAAATAAAATAGAGTGCATACGAAAAAAGGAAGAGCTAAATACACAATATTCAATACAAAGTGAACCAATTGAGGCTATGGTAAACCATAATGTAATGACAACACTGTCCTAAACTCATCAACGTCCTGTGCAGCTACAATATTTGGTGGTAGGTGGTTCCACTCCGACGATATTTTCGCAATAAAAGAATTTATGCAGGATGTTGTCCGGCAACGTGGAATGCCAACTTTCCGTGAGTGATCGATGTGGGATGAAAGATATGTTGGTGTTGTGATCAATGCATCTTTAAAAGTAGAGCTCATGTTGTAAATTTTAAAAGCAGACACAGACGTGACATTTTTCTGCGCAGAGCAAGAGGGGTTAACGACAAACTATTTTTGATTTTGGTGACACTGGAAGCGCGATCATAGCGGCGCACAATAAAACGCGCTGCTCTATTCTGCACAGCTTTTAGGGCGTTTATAAGTGTGTTGGTGAAAGGGTCCCATAGAGAGCGAGGGTATTCTAATTTTGAGCGCACAAGTGACTTATACAGAAGAAGCTTGACAGGGGCTGGTTGAAAGTAAAAATTGCGCTTTAGGTATCCAAGCATGCGATTAGCGGAAGCTATGATAGAGCTGGCGTGTGCTTTCCAAGTTAGATCTGATGTTAGAATGACGCCGAGATATTTATGATTCCACGGGTGTTAGCAAGGAAGTAGAAATAGTGTAGGCAACGGGTTTTGAATTTTCGCGACTGGAAAATCGCATTACTTTGCATTTAGTCGTATTAAGCGTCATTTGCCATTGTGAACACTAGATAGAGATAGTGGTTAGGTCTGCTTGAAGTAATTCAACTTCATTCATATTTTTTATTTCGCGGTAAACGACACAGTCGTCCGCAAAGAGTCCTACTGAAGATGTTACATTGTTAGGCAGGTCATTAATATATACAAGGAACAGCAAAGGACCTATGGCAGAATCTTGTGGGACGCCGGAGGTCACAGGAATGGATGACGAGTTAAAGCCATTAGCATGTACATACTGCAATCGGTTAGAAAAAGCTCTCAATCCATCTTAGCACGTTATGTTCAATATTAAGTTTATTTGGTTTGTAAAGAAGTAAGTTGTGCTACACTGTGTCAAATGCTTTGCGAAAGTATAAATAAATACAGTAAGCCTCGTTGCCATGATCAAGTATGAAGCTAATGTTGCTCGTAAGACTTATTAATTGCGTTTCGCAAGAGAAGTATTTTCCAAAACCATGTTGTGCACAGCTGAATAAAGGAGATGACTCAAGAAAGTTCGCTAGGCGAGACAGGATGACGTGCTCCATTATCTTGCAAGGAATGCTCGTTAATGATATTGGTCAATAGTTGAGTGCAAGGTGTTCGTCGCCTGATTTGACCTTACCCAATTTCCAGTCATCTGGGAGTTCACCGTCTTGTAGGGATTGCTGAAATAATTTTTGACAGTATTATGGCAGAATATACTTTAGTGTTTTTCAAAATTTTACTACTGACAATATCTGAAAGGATGGTTTCTAAAATTAAATCGGAGACCAATTGTGTTCTTCAGGAAAACGAAGTTTCTAAGCACCGGAACAGTGCCGTTATTCCTTATATCCACTCCATACCGCACCGCCTGAAAAAAATGGGGCGCACAATTTAAAGTCGACGCTGTGTTTTCTCCTCGCAGAAAAATTAATCAACGTGCTGAGGCGTGCAACGAAGGCGTTTGCCATTACTATGGAGTAGGGCCGGAGGTGTGTGTTCCACAATATACGCCGAAAGGAGGGTCGACTGCGTCAAAGGCAGTGTATACCGGATTCCCATTAATGAGGTGGATTATTTGTCGGTCACACAAGACAATGTCTGAACGACCACCTGAGAGAGCACAGTAATTCATTGGCTGAGGTAGCCGGTTCAATTTTAGCTCTACACATTTCCCAACCCGAACACACGTGCACCGCTTTGCTCCATCAGACGACAGTAATTCTCAAGCAGAAGGATCAAACAGTAAGAGAGTTAGTCGAAGCTTATCACATTGATAAGGAGGGTTCTGCATGCGTTAACAGACCGTCAGTGTCGCTTGCTAGCTGCGAAACTGCCTTCCTTGAGAGGGCACTTTCTGGAAAGCAAGATAGGAATCAGCAATGATGCAGTGTTGCTTTCTGTTGTTTTTTTTTGTTTTTATTGGGTGTTCTGGCGGGAAAAGTATAACTTTAGGTGTACTTAATAAATAACCAGTTGGAAGTCAGCACACGTGTTCCCATGCTTGTTTTGTCTTCGTCTTTTTTTGCGCTCTTTACAATTTACTTCATTTATATGCACTGCACTTGAAACATATCTTTGCAATATTCTTGGACGCTGCACGCCACCCATTCAAAAAGCATAGACGCCTAACTTTTGGGTGCGTGTTTTTTTCTTTGTTAGGATGCGGAAGGCATTAATATAGATGGATTACCACGCGGTATTCTCCAGGGCCCGCTGAATAATTTACAGTTGAATTTCTTCCTCATGCTGTTTCTATTTCAGTTTAAGCAGCCGAACAATGACTATGTCGTCAAAATGTGGTCACGCACCCCAAAACAGAGCAATTCAAAAGTTCGTGCAAATTATGGGAAACGCTAATTTACCAGGTTCCCTGTGCTCGTAACAGGATAAATCTGAATGTTGATTTCTGCGTGGACAAAATTATATATAAAAGCAACAATAAACATTACCTAATTGGAACAATATCCAGTTTTCTTCACTCTAAACGAAGTTTTCCGCTCAATTTCTACTCTCATAATAACCATAGCACGTTGGTTGAATGTGCCAGTGAGGGTGGGGCAGTGATCGCCCCTTACATTATTATTTTGCGCCCATTGATGACGTTTGTACAACAAATTAGAATTATCTTGGCTAATTGATTCTTGGTGTATACTTTGTGTATTCCTGTAGCTGTTGTGTGTGTAACTACCAAAGTAACATGTCTATAGTCGTCCACACACGTCTAGAGCACTGGGAGGCCGCTCTTGCTTGAGCACTGATGACAACCGCCGCTGTCTGGCCGGCAAAATGCCGCTTTTAAAGAGACAGATAGTTAAATACGATGGATTGGAGTGTGTATGCAAGATTAGATCAAGTTTAGAGCCCTTGACCACTGGCAAATGACACAAATGTACACCTTAGTGCTCCGTTCGAGCGCTCTAGATAGGTGTGTGTGGACGGCTGTACGTTTTAAGGCGTGTTGTTGAAATGTTTCTATTTTTTTGTGTTATAATATTGCCACGCGCCTAACGCGCCGCGCGGCCTCCGCGCTGAGTCGAAGACGACGACGAAGCGGCGGTGGGCTCTCGAGGCGCGCTTGTTCTGTTCGGTGTCCTGGAACCTGCTGCTGTAATTAAAAGAAGGCTCCCAGTCTTGGGTTCTTCCCGACGCCTATCTCCACGGCCCCTCTGGTCGTGACACTGGTGGAGGTGCGGCCGATGCTCCCTACTCCTGAGGACGACTCGACGCGCCCGACTCCTACGTGACATCTTAGCGCTTAGCCATACAGCTCATCGACCAACAACAGCGTATCATCCCCAAACCAATGGTCTAACGGAACGGCTCAACAAAACATTGGCGGACTTGATCTCGATGTACGTCGACGTTGAGCACAAAACCTGGGATGAGGTCTTGCCTTACGTAACCTTCGCATATAATACTGCGACGCAGGAAACCACCCAGTTCACCCCGTTCCGTCTCGTGTATGGCAGAGAGGTCCGTATGATGCTAGACGCCATGCTGCCGTACGGCGACGCAGAGCTCCCCCCTGAAGCAGGCCACTTCGTGGAACAAGCAGAGCAGGCCCGTCAGCTGGCCCGCTTGCACATCAAGGACCAGCAATCCGCCGATGCCCGACACTATAACCTTCGGCACAGGGACGTGCACTACGAGCCGGGCGACCACGTGTGGGTGTGGACACCCGTGCGCCGCAAGGGATTGTGCGAAAAGCTTTTAAATAGGTATTTTGGCCCGTACAGAGTCCTGCGCCGCCTGAACAGCGTCAACTATGAAGTTGTCCCCCATGGAACTGTGATCGCCGGCCCTCAGCGTCACCGGCCGGAAATCGTGCATGTAGTGCGCTTAAAGCCGTACTTTTCGCGTGACTGAGCGTTGTATGCACGCTTCGTTTCGTACCTTTCTTCCCTTACCCCACGTGTGTACTTGACTCTCCCCGCATGTCATCTAGCGCGCATTGTATAGTTCACCTCACCCCTATTTTTATTCTTTTTTTTGCTCATCCTCCTCTCCCTGTACATATCCCATTCCACATCGAGACGATGTTTGCTTTCGCGGGGGGGGGGGGGGGGGGGAATAATGCCACGCGCCTAACGCGCCGCGCGGCCTCCGCGCTGAGTCGAAGACGACGACGAAGCGGCGGTGGGCTCTCGAGGCGCGCTTGTTCTGTTCGGTGTCCTGGAACCTGCTGCTGTAATTAAAAGAAGGCTCCCAGTCTTGGGTTCTTCCCGACGCCTATCTCCACGGCCCCTCTGGTCGTGACAATATCATTCGAATGCTCCGCCAAACTGTGTTATGGTGCCCAGGCTTCGTCAGGCTTCCCTTCCTTCAGGCTTGGCTGCCTCTTCCTCTGTAAACAAAAATGAACAAAAGAAAGATTCGTCTCTTAGGCAGCAGTGGTGAGCGTCGATTTTGTACGTCGCTTTCCCACCCTAGCTCGCAATGCCCTCCTTGCTGACGCGAAGTCACTCCATTCAGGTCTTCCTGTGAACACGAAATCGCTTGGGGTCAGCTTTTTCAGCCCAGCGCCTGTCCTGACTCGCTTCTGTCGTTTTCATATCATCACCATTATCACCATCAGCCTAACAGCAGCCGCGGTGACTCACTGGTTGTGGTTCTAGGCTGCTGAAACCAGAAGACGCGAGTTCGATGCCGACTGCACGATCGCATTTCGATGGAGGCGAAATGCTAGAGGCTCGTGTACTGCACGATCTCAGTGCACGTTAATGATCCCCAGGCGGTCGAAATTACCGGAGCCCTTTACTATGGCGTTCTTCGTGGCTTGAATTGCTTCAGGACAAATCCCATGACCCAAACCAAGCCTAACTACACCCCCCGAAGGACCAACCCTCTCTCCATGACCTCTAATAAAATTAACCCTGCCCTCCATCAGCTGCGGGACCTTATTTTCGAGGATTTCCTAACCGCATCCGGCCGCCTTACACTCTTCTACCTAATGTAAGCGTAGCTATAACCTGAAATATTGCTTTGTTCATGTGTCGGTTGTATTACCGACACCCTATTGCAAGCAATGCTACGTTTCGCTTGTTGCAGGTATGGCCGCAGGCAGTCTCGTGTTTTCAATGCCGCTGCCCATTATTGCCGGCCTGCTGACGGCTCTTGCGCCCACCTTCTGGCTGTACAACCTGGGGCGCCTCATCGCCTCCATCGGCATTGGAGGCATCCAGAATGCCACTTTCACGATGGGTACGTGCGGGGGAGTGAAGAGTGCTTGTCAATGATCGCTCCGCAGCAGCGCTTCAGATTCAGCGCCATAATTTTGCAGGCAATAGTAAATGTGTTTTATGAGTACCCTTCATAACAAAAGTGGCTGTGGCTCTACTCGCTGCTTCTGACGACATCGCCCATGTGATCTACGTGAAATTGGCGACAAAAGTGACCGAAGATGCGCGACCACCAGCCGAATATACTGGCGCATCACCTGGGCACCCGAATTTCAGAGATCGCGACTATGCATGGCGAGTCCATACAGCGCGCCTGCGGTGGGGCTCATCTAGAAGCGTGTACTATGTTTACCTTGGGCTTGGTGCGAATAGTGACCGTCATAATGAGTCGGCAGGCTAGCGGGCCTCTCAGCGTGTGTAGGTAATCCCATAACGCGTCACCAAGAGTACCTCATCTCAGGAACAATATTTCCTTCTTTAGATTTCAATAGCAGTGCGCCGCCGCATGCTGCCCAAATATGATTCGCGTATCGAACATCTCCGGAGACATTTTTGGTCGAATGCCGGATTGGGCACGAATGAACACGCCATGTGTAGTCATGATAGCAGAGTGCCTTGCAATGCAGCTATACATTTTTGCGCCTTTACTGCCCTGCTTTGAACAGAAGATCACTGCGTTACATATAGCTGCTAGATCCATTGAATCATACATACCCATTTTTCTTAAAACACATTTTGCGGAAAACATACTAAATATTTGAAATAAAACTGGTAACCTATGCTCATATTGGAATTGTGCATGGTCAGCTTTCATTTTTTGCTTTATACCTACAGAGTCAAAAAGTGTACCATTTCAGGCATAGCAGTTTTCGAACAGCTTTGTTGAGAACTAATTATGGTGCTGAGAACCTTGCTTACTAAATAATATATTTACTAAAGAAACTCCCCCGCATTACTAAACTTGCACATAAGCCTAATGGCCGTCATGACTTTAATATGAATGCAAAAACCTTCCTCTCTTCATGTCCCTTATTTGCACTTTCTGCATTTGGTGCTGTACAAATATGTATTACCATTTTGCTTGCGTGCTGTTGTTATTGCCTCTTCTTCTTCCTTTTTTTTCTTTTAACAACGTAATAGTATACAATGCTTTTGTCTTATTCCCTGCTTGATGTATCATTGTTTACTTTTGTATAAATTGTATATGTCGTATTGCAAATTGTATTCTTACGTCATCCTACTGAGTAATGCGTGGGTGGCGGGGCTTGGTCAGGCAAAAGTGATCTGCCTTTTGTCCCGTCGCCTCGGACATAGTACCCCTTAAAATATCAACCAATTAATCAACCGATCAATCATTCAATCTTCAGCTGAATCCCTATCAGTACAACGCCCGCAGTTTTAATGTCGCTGCATATTGCCTCATGCGGTGTAGAATCAGTTTACTGAGCAGCGCTGTTTGCTAATCGCTCATCGACTTCAGTGCCATAATTTTGCAGTAAGTACTCAAACTATTCGATGATTACCGTTGCTTTCAACTTTGGCTAAGATCTCTCTGCAGAGGCTAACATAGCGGGGGCGATGGCTGGAGAGCGAAAAGATGTCGACGAATTAAATGTTTGCGGGTTGAGAGCACAAGTGTAGGTGTGAATTCGCAACCGCCCTTGGTGCGAGGCAAATAGGCTGAACAGTAGAACGACAAGGCAAATCGCGTTCATCTTGATCGGTGCCTGCAGAGAGCGAACGATTTTCCTGGTGTCTGCTAGCGCCTCAATACAAGCACGAACTCTTGAGCTTTTTCAGGGCAGCGCCGCCGAACGCGAAGGCCAGCCGAAAGCGAGAATAGTTGGTCTAGGGGTTGCCTTTCAGAAAGGTTTTTTTTTCATTTTAATCAGACAACTTTGTTTTGTCTACCGAGTAGTTCATGCAGAAGTTCCTCTTTTTCTGTTTTTTTTAAGTGATCGAGGTCCTGTCTACCCGGCACCGACCTCTAGGGGTGCTGGTCGCCAGCGGTGGTTGGACTACGGGACTCGTAACCCTGACCGGCATTGCGTGGCTGATGAGAGACTGGCAGCAAGTGCAGATAGTCATATCACTCGGCTACCTAATCAACGTCCTCATCTGGCTGTGAGACTGGAACACTTCTACCATTTTCTTTCATTTTCATTCATGGCATGGGGTGTTCGATACTGCACATAGCACTAACGAAAATATGCCGACCTAGTGATTCTTAAACCGATACAGTCTGCGTCCGCATTTTCAAAAAACTAGCTCGCCTTAAAATAGCTTATCATAACTTTTCTTTCTTTACTCTGTTGCGCACACCTAAAAAGTTCGTTCTGCTGAAAATATTAAAACCATTTCGAAGTTCCCTCTAATTTGGGGTTTTTTCATGCACGGATAAAACAGAAGACGCCACAACTGGGCTAACTTCAACTTGTTCTCCTGTTCAGCGCCAAGTGCCGCTGATTCGCGCTATACCAACTGCCCATCTTTTGTTCAATTATGGATGAAGTTTCGACAAAAAATTTGATCTCAGCCCGCTCCTATTAGGCAGCGGTTTCTCACAGAAATTAGCGGTGCCACTGTGAGGTCGCTGCGTAAAGAAAAAAAAAATGTACACCGGCAGTCACACGATATGATGCGAGAAATCTGCGTGAGCAGTATTGGCTTTACTTTTGACTTTTACATTGGCCGCCTTCTCATTGCGCCTTTTAAATAGATCTCGCCATCGCTTTTTCGTTCAGCTGCTCCGATGGCTTCTGCTGGGTGAATGCTTGTGTGAGCTGGATGTTGGTGGTTGGGTGGATGCCCAAAAGTGCGTTCACCCACCAGAGGGTGCATCGGAGGCTCGGGCCCCCAGGGTGCATCGGCCGTCGCGGTGGCTCAGCGGTTACGGCGCTCGGCTGCTGACCCAAAAGACGCGGGTTCGATCCCGGCCGCGGCGGCTAGAATTTCTTTGGAGGAGAAATTCTAGAGGCCCGTGTACTGTGCGATGTCAGTGCACGTTAAAGAACCCCAGGTGGTCGAAATTTCCAGAGCCCTCCACTACGGCGTCCTCACAGCCTGAGTCGCTTTGGGACGTTAAACCCCATAAAACAACCAACCAGGGTGCATCAGGCCCCCAGGGCGCCCGGACGGTGCCTTAATCCGCTGCGATCTGCTGCATGCCCTGGAGGGTGCAGGTTTCCCACGCACGTGCCGACAGCGACTTTATCGCTGCAAGACGAACTCACTGATGACGCAGTAAAAGTGGGAGCAAATGTACACCTGCTAGCTAAACTTTCAACGACGAATTGCCCTTGGCAATTCCCGTTGCCACGACCAGACGCTTTAAACTCTTGTTTTTAGTAAAAACTTATTCGTTAGTGATATATCGCAAGTTAGCGACAGTGAGTATTCGCACCACATTTGATCTGTGCGAGGAAATATACCAACAATAATGAAAATATACGAAAGTCATTGAGATGACCTGAAACACGGGTTCGATCGCGGTCGCGGCGTTCGAACTGCCATGCAGGCGAAACTCTAGGGGCCCGTGTACTGTGCCATGTTAACGCGCATTAAAGAGCCCCAAGTGGTTGAAGCTTCCGGAGCCATTCTCTACGATGTCCTTCATAGCCTGAGTCGATTTGGAGTGTTAAACTCACATAAAAAAAATAACTGGTCTGGATAAAATGGGCGTTTATTCTGACATATAATCTATACGGCGCAATCGTTACGAGTCCATTTGGTGAAAGGCGCGTGCACTACAGAGATTTCCGCGGGTAGAAATGAAATATGTGGTTTCATTAAATCAGGAACAACTGTTTAAACAATTTTCGTAGTAGGTCTTGCGTGTACAACTAGCCCTAGTTAAACAATTCTGACTAAGTTCCCAATGTTGTGAAATAGCGTCAAAAAAGGACATTCTATTCCTGTTGCACTATACAAGGTGTTTCACCTAAGATTTTCGAAATTTTTAACAGCAGGCTTTTTCAGTTAGAACAGCGCTTTTTTTGGGCACAGCATTGTCGTCAGTGTTGTACATTAGAATACAGCTAAGACGTGCTAACTCTCAGGTTGGTGGACTAATATTGAATAGTTAATAGCGAATATTGGAGGCATGTTCGCCTGTTGGTGGACTGGCTACAACTTGTGTGCTTCAGTTGGAAGGGTACGGGACCTGCTGGCTTCAGGCTACTGATGGACTACAAGAGGCTGGCTGAGGCAAGCACCGAATTCCTTTGGAACAAAACTAGGCTGAGCCTACCTACAGCGCCCAAAAAGCAGGTTGGTGTGGTTCCTGTTGTTGCTCTTGGAGGGGCTGTGATCACACCCGAAGTAGAAAAGGTTCTGAGTAGGGGTCCGAAGTTTTGCCTTGAAGTGCCGCTCAAGAAGCACGAGCTTCTCGCTTCGGCTCACAAGATAGCAGAGAAGGTGCAGGGTGAAGAGAAAGGACACTGTTTATTGGAAGGCATTGACTCTGTGCGGAATGGTTACGAAGAGAAAAAGGACGGCACTTGCCTGTTGAGGAGAGTAGCCGGTTGCCTTAATGACTCCGGACTTGCTTTAATGCAGGCTGATAAGGAAGGCGGCTTTGTGGTCTTGCCTGAGAAGCTATTTGGTGAGAAGGCCTCATTAGCTTTAAAGAAAAACTTCCGTCCTTCGACTCAAAAGCCAAACGAAGCCAAGGCCAAGGCGGTAGCCCTTCTCAGGAACTTGAAACTTGAACGCCTGAAGAATGAAGTCGACAAGAACAAGGCCCATGTTCTCACGGTATTCTTCAGTGCAAAGAGCCACAAACCGGAGTGTCCTTTTCGAGCCATCGTGACGGAAAGAGGTACTTGGCAAGTAATTGTCAGCAGGTACCTGCAGCGACACTTAAAGAGCCTGACACCTGAAGATCCGTACAAGATCAGTAGCTCTGATAGCCTGGTGAAAATGTTTAGTGAGAACTCGTCAAGTATCAACTCAGGTTTCTCAATAGACATTGAAGAACTGTTCTATTCAGTGCCCCACGACAAGTTGTTCCTGGCGGTCCGCAACTGCATCGAACGTTCGGGAGTGGTGTCCTTCCAGAATACTTGCGGCATTTCAATCGATGGTTTTCTTGAATTGCTGAAACTCTATCTTTCTTCTACCATTGTAACTTTTAAGGACAAGTTTTATGTACAACGGCGAGGTATTTGTATAGGTTCGAGCGTGGCGCCTATTTTAACTGAGATATTTTTAGCTCAAATTGACACTGAACTTTCGTGCGTTCTCACTGATGACCGGATCACACATGTGGTCAGATACGTTGACGATTTCCTAATCCTTTTGAATATTAACCCTGACGATAGCCTACAAATGTTCGTGAATGAAATTTTAGCGACCTTCAAATCTACAGCCACTAATCTGAATTTTACTTTTGAGCTCCCGGAAAGCTCTTGTTTACAGTTTTTAGACTTAAAATTGTTTTTTCATACAGGGGGCCATCTATGCTGGGCCTATTTACCAAGATCTAAGAAGGCTCTTCTACCTTATGATTCCTGCCACTCAAAGCTCGTAAAAAGGGGAATCGCAACCTCATGTTTAAGATCTTCGCTTGTCAAGTCATGTCCACACATGGTGAAATGTAGTTTTTCCAGTCAAGTAGACCGGCTTTACTCTGCGGGTTTTCCTCCTCCTCTTCTGAAAGCTGTTGCAGAATCTTTGCTGAAACCCCTACGGTTGAAGCAAAACCAACAAGAACTCAATGAAAGCGAGAGGAAGAAGTTTGAAGTCCTTCCTTATGTGCACAAGACTTCGCACGGTTTGAAGAAGGTGGGAGGGAAATTTGGTGTTAACGTGTTCTTTTCCGCCCCATGTAAACTGTCTCGTTTATGCCGCTTAACTAACAATAACCTGCAAAAGAAAGTAGGGTGCGGAGTCAACCACAGACCTAAGTTTGTAGCCTGTAAGATGGGAGTTATCTACGAGATCCCATTCAGCTGTGGTTCCGTATATGTAGGGCAGACGGGGCGCTGCATTAATAAACGCCTTCAGGAGCATAATAACTCTTTGAGCCAGCACGGTGGGCAGCATTTAGCAAGGCACTGCCAGTCTTGTAAGATCAATGACAAGAATAAACAAGTATTTTGTACGCCGCTTTTCAAGCAAACAAAGATTATAGGCTGCGCGAAGGACAAGAAGGCACGCGAGATCTTTGAAGCCTGGCAAATTGCTAGATACGGTGCGGAAAAATGTGTTAGCGAGGCATCAATTCACTTGTATAAGAAGGAACTTGACTTTTTAGGTTGATAAGATTGTGTACTTTTGCTTTGGGCGTTAAGTTTGGTTGCGCATGCGTTGCTTTTGAAGGAAGGTTGTTTTCGACCAATAAATCAGTTGTTAGTCTACGCTCGTCCTGTCTGCTTCTTTTCTGTGTCCTGTTTCCTGCGTAGTTTTGTGTCTTCAGTATGCATTACCAATTAGCCTCTCATCACACACTTCTTGAATAGTTAACCTTTTAACTGTTACAGATAGGCTCCTTTTTTTGAAAGGCGTATACGTGCCGCAATTAATATACATTCCAATTTGTTTACAATTTCGAAAACGCGGTTACCCTCGGTGCTGTGGCGCAACAAATTCTGTCTGTTCAGACGACCCTATTGAAAAAACTCTGCGTGAGTTTGCACGAGAAGAGTGATTTTTGTACGATCACGTTCATTTTGCACACGAATTCGCAGAAATTGTGCGTTACCTGTACGCATTCTGTGCGTCCTGTGTGTACATATGCGCGTACTGTGAGCTGATAGACATTCACGCACACTCTTTGCGTGTAAAAAATCGTGGACTCTCGTGGAGAACTCTCTGTACGTGGACGTCTGCGTGCTAAGAGGGGCTTGCCGAAGCTGTGCGTGCTTATGTGCATACTGAGCAAGCTCAGTGAGGCTGCGTGTGGCCATGTGTGCGTTTGCTTGCTTAGTAGCAACTTGTCGAGACTGTAAAGGCCCATTTAGGGTGAAAGCAAACAAAGTTCGAGCATTCAGTTAATGATTACTTCTCAATAATGAGCAATAAGCTCACGTTTTGCTGTTTTATAATTTTCGTCTTGGCGTAAGTACCCATTAATCATTTTCAACTTCAGCAAACAAATAACCAAAAAATTATCTTTTAGTGCAAAATGGTTCCCTTCGATACTGCAGGGACCTGTACATGACAACATGCACACTGAGCAAGAACTTGTCAACATTGCAAGTTCATTGTAAAATAATGTAAAAAACAAGCTGCTAATGACTCTTACAGCATCCTTCAGTTCTTCCTTTAACCAATTCTGAAAGTTACAGATATCTTATAGATGCATGATGAAAGCCATCCGGAGCACTTATGTTGTTGCCCGTCATGCAGACAGCCATATTTCGAAATCAGAAGCAACACAACCATTTGTTGCTTGCACTCGAAAGGAGTCAATCAATGGAATAACTCTGAAAGGGCAACAGTGTTTGTTAGGTGCAACAAACAAGCTTGGGGATATAATCAGGTTCAATCAAACATGACGTGCAGAAAGCGAATTGTGAGCTGTAACAGGAATGTTACGAGGCAATTTCCAAAACCATTTCCAAACCAATTTCCAAAGTCATTAGCATAAATTTACATACACGTAAAAAGGCCATGTAAGCCTACACGAAAAGACAGTTTTGAATTCACAGTTGGTGTCAAAAGTTCAGAAATTAGTGCCCTCTCTCAATTTCAGTGACAAATCACAGATCGATTAATTAATTCCCAGTATGGCTCCAGAACAAATCCAATGAATCTCAAATGTGCGAAGTATATATACCACACATGTTGCCTGATTAGCACCAGCATTGCATGATGCATGACGAAGTATCACACTCTTCATTCTTCTTCAATCTGTTTTGAAATTTGCACTACCACAAAGACCATCTGGATGGACTATGATTCCATCATATTGCTGAGAGTCACATTCGGAAACCAAGAGCAACACAACAGTGTGCTGCACATGAGTGGATATAATGCACTGGGACAACTGTGCACAGTAAGGAACGCTTGTAAGGCGTCGGGTATTTGCTTGGGGAATGTAATCGAGTTCAGTCATGTTTCATGTGTAGAAAGGAAGATAAAAGTTGTAGCAGAACTATGAAATCCAACATACAATACTGAACTTCCCCAGGTGATCTACACACACATAAAAAGCACGAAAGGATAAGCTCAGCGGTACTGTTAAGTTTGATGCCCTTTGAGGTTTGACTTGCGCGTCTGTATGCAACCATTAGATACCATCTTGAAGTTACCAGAATGCCCAAAACAACTTTGTTGAACTGTTCTACTCTAAACTGAAATACTTTTCCTTAAAACATTTTTTTTTGCGACATGCTGTGTAGCTAATTATAAAATAAAGAAAAGAAGCTGATAAAATTTTCTCATCTCAAACATACTGATAAGTACACAAATCTGAGTGCTTTCAAGAGAGGTGACGCACCCGGTATTCAGTGTCCAGAAGCATACATAATGCTGCAGAATCCTATAGCAAGAAAATTTCTTTTAGCTGACAGATGGCTATGTCTGGTTACAAAGTCAATACCAAGTAAGGCGCATATCCTAACCTGCAATTACATGAAGCTGCACGTGCTTCATAGGCTGTAACTCCGCCAATAACTGCTACATATTTCCCACCTCTAGCACGAGTGCGGAATCAATATACAGCATGGAAACAGCAGTTTTGTTGCTTTAGCTTCTTTACTATGCTGTTTAGGCAAGAGACGAGTTGAAATATTTGCATGGGCAGTTCTCGATTGAAGTAACGTAAAAAACATCCGCACTCCTTTCTGCTGAAGCGACTGGTGGACCACTTTTGCATGTCGCATCTCGTATGACTTGCTAAGGGTCCAGACTGACACACGCACTTCGTCAAACCTTCACAGAAAACACTCTTCGCTTTTGCTATAAGCTCCGGCCACAGGCAGTAAGTGTCCCGTCACCGTTCACATCGCAAAAGAAGGCAGCGCTCGCAGGCGGGCAGTTTGAGCTGACAGCGACAGGCGTTGCAGGCACACCGCCGACTAAGTTTCCAAGGAAGCCACACTGTAGAAGGGCGCCGTCTTGTAATCGAAACACACCACAGAAACAATGGCCACTGTCGCTGCTTATGAGCCAGGCATTTTTGCAACGAAGTTAGCAGTGCAATAGGCCGAAAGGTTCGACTCATCAAACGACGGCACCGCACTGCTGACCTCATTATCGTTGTTGACCAGACATCCATAACACATATGCCCCGACGGATCGCTTAACTACCACTCTTGGATGAGAGCGCGCCCACCGGCAGCACACACCGGTAATCCTTCTTCTTTTGCGATTCCAGCACAGTAACAGCGGCGCGCAAGACAGCCCAGCAGCAGCACGAGAAAACAAGCGAAGCTCACGGCGGTGATCTCAGAAACCATGCAGCATGTCGGATAGGCTTTGGATTTGACGCGCTAGACCATGCCCACTCACGCACGCACGCACGCACGCACGCACGCACGAATGTACCGACACGCATATTAATGCGTCCATGCGTCACAAATTTCTCAAGTTTTTAATGCTAATATGTGCACAAGAACTTAATTATTTTTGTAACGAAAGTTTCATTTGGTTTTAGTCCTTTGCTATCGCACTGCCCAAAAGCATAGAGCCCGAAAGAGACGACCTGGAGGAATGCCTGGAGGCGATGCCTTTCTAAACGGGCCGAAGGAAGCCGGAACTGGCCGAAGCGCTAGCCAACGAACGCAGCGTCTGGGGAGGGACAGCATGGCGGTCAGCGTTACTACGTTTGTCGTGGTCCTTTGTGGTGCCGAGGGCATGAACCGTCGCTGGCATGAGCATTTGTCACTCTTCCGATATGTGATGTGCCGACAGCAGTGAAATTCGCTGGTGCGATGTACGAAAACGTGGTAAGGTGCTGAGTAAACCTGTGTTTATAGCGTGCGTCAGCGGGCTCGACGGATAGCGCGTCGTCCTTTGCGCGCCTTCACTGGAAACGCTATGCTGACGGTGGGGCTCATTTCCTCCATGGCGGAGCAGCTGGTGGGAGACCACTACCCGGGTGACATCTCGCATCTTGGGGGTAAGTTAATTTTCTTCGAACCTGTTCATTATTTCAAAGCCTTTGCGCACAACTGGCCACGTCAACACAGCTAGTACATAGACGCGAAGACGCAGTGCCTATCGCGGCAGCACGCAGCGCTGAAAGGTTGTTTGCTGGCGGCACACGGGCATGAATGCGCGTGTAGTGTCAGTGGTCGCACGGTCATGGTCAGTATGCCATGCAAATATGCACAGCTGATCCGATCGCGGGGTGCACGATATCGGCGCCGTACTGCCGCCGTACTGCCATTCATCTCTCGCCGAGAATGGAATATGTGCCCACCAATAGATCTTCGGCCCGGGCTTTACATTCTCGCCGCATGTTACGCTGTAATTGAAGTAACAGCGCTCGAGCAGTTTAACTACGTAGACTGCGATTCAGCTGTATGCGTTAGGATTGAGCTTCCTCCTCTTTCACTTGTATTTCACTTGTACTTTTATAAATTGTGTATTTAAGGTACGAAGCTGCATATGATCCAGCTGCGTTCGTACTTATAGCCGAGCCAGTGTAGTCGAGCCTTGAATAGCAGAACGGTGAGATAAAAACAAATTGCTCTGAAGTTTTCCGCCTCTATTTTGGCATTCGCTTTTTCATACTTTGGCTCGGAGCTGAAGTGGTACAGACAACTGCAAAATGCACACAGGTGCCCTAGCTCCATTTGCCCTAAATCCCGAAGTTGCAGTGAAATTTAAGGGTAAATGAGCCTTTAATATGTACGAAGAATAAACTTGATTGTTTCATGATTATAACCAATGGCGCAAATAAATCTGACTTTGACTTAAATATGCTGAGGTACCTCTCCAATACCTTATTTGATGTTAAAGGAAAAAGTGTGGTTTTTCTGCAATTGGCACTATTAATTCATCATACCTGTGAGAATGTGAAATCAGTGCTAATCATGCCAGATTTCAAATTGAGGGACGCATGCAGAATTTGAAGCAAACCAGCCTTCTACTGAAAATATCGTTCTGCTGTGGTCTGTTCTTTTGAATGGTGGCATGTATTGTAGAAACGATGCTGGATATCGATATGCAAGTGATGTCTCGTCTGAGGCTAGCTTGTGAATGACTGCCGTGGTTATGAATTTCTTGTTGCCTGGCCCACTTCGAAATGTGGTTAAACAGTCGTGTTCCATTCTGCGACCGGCTCCTTTTTGTGCCTTGCACTTTGCCTTACATGCTTGATTCTAGTCCATTTTTTGCACTGTGCTGCTGTTAAATGTGTCTTTTTACCTTGCAGCAATCTCCACATAGCTTTACCAGGAATGCCTCTTCCAAGCTCTCCAGTATGGCTGTGCCAGCCTTTCACTTGGTGCTAGGATGCCCAGCAAGCAAGCAGGCTTTTGAGGTAAGCACTGAAGACATCTTCCGACACAAGTAGCTTTTATTTTCCTAGTCCACTGCTACTTGTGTGACCCCTCGTTATGTTGATTTTGGCAAGTTAGGTTGCCTATTAAGGGCTCTCTTTTGTTTTTCACCTGCTGCTGTGGCCTACTGCATTGGTGTTCGGCTACTGAGCCCAAAGACGCGGGATTGAATTGTGGTGGCTTCGTTTCGACAAGGCGAAATGCATATTTGCTCGTGTGTTATGCAATGTCAGTGCATGTTAAAGAATCTTTGGTGGTCGAAATTTATGCACAGCCCTCCTCTATGAATGGAGCTATTGTACAACTTTGAGGCATTAAAGGGACACTGATGGCAAGCTGAAGTTGACCTGTGATGATGAAGTTCCGCATCCTAACCACAAAGACGACACTTTTTCTGAAAGTGGAGCTTTATAAGCCAGAGAAAGCAAAACATACAATTTTCATCAGCACCGGCTGATTTCGGAAGTAAATTGCGATGCGCTGACTCCGTTTTTTTTTGGCACAGATTCCAGAGGCTAGGCTGAACTGCCATTCACCTCAGAACGGTTATCATGGAGTCCTTTGTGTAGACTTCATGAGTTCAAATCGAGTGGCGGGAAAATTTTTAAATGTAATTTTTGCGCCAATCATTGTGTTGATGGCCTTTGCGCTGCTGTTAAAACCGGGATAGCAGTATGGTATCCCATAAAACTAGGTTCAGGACTTGCAGGAAGTGGTTTATCACATTCCGCTAGCTTGTGCAAGAAACTACTTCAGGGATATGTGCAGGTGTCTTTAATGTGTTCCTGAGTGAGCACTAATTTGTTAGGGGGAAGGCAGCTTCTAATCTGGCACTACAGTGCCAATGTCGTGAGTGTAAATCATAAGATGACCCATCAGAGTGTACGCCTGATTTCTGTGACACTTCAGTGGAGTATAGAAGTGGTAAACAAATCTGTAAGGTATTTGATGCATATCTCCAAGGCAACGGCTGTATGAGTAGCGAAGCCATTAGTCAATCTTGAACGGAAAGAATTTTCTCTTTTAGATGACGTGCTTGTATATCAGTGACAGTTATTTGTTGTCCTGCCTTTCGCTGGTGTGGGTCATGTGTGGCGCATCTTCATGCGAGCCTTCTTTTCCTTTACAAAAAATTCAATTGATAGTCCAACCTGTTTTCTTCTCTTTTCCTGTGTTGCATCTTTTGGCTGGTTTTAAATCTGCAACTGAGCTCAGACCGTGATAATTACTGCCGGTAAACAGAGATACTGAATGTGAGCTTGGCATACATGCGTACTGTATGTGTGAAAGTGCAGTTTACAATATTCAGAAATGCTTGATAGCCTTACAAGAATCTAAAATTTTGTTGGAATTCCTATTTGTTCTCTGTTCAAGTGTCGAGAGTTTTTCCGCTTCGTGTGATTAGAGCCACTTTGGTACTTAAGCTGAAATCTTTTCTTTAGCCTGCATGTTTCTCACTTTTGGGACAGAAACTTGGAGGCTAATGAAGAGAGTTCAGCTTAAAAGAGTATAGACACCTAATCTTGGTGGCATGTTTTCTTCTCTAAAATGGTGCGGAAGACACTACTATGCATGAATCACCATCTGGTATTCGCGTGAGACCGCTAAATAATTTATAATCAACTTTTTCTGCCATCCTGTTTCGGTGAACAATTTGACTATGGCTATGACATCAAAGAGAGGTTATAGGTCACGTGAGGCGTGGGAAAACTGCACTTATAATCGCTGCTTCATCATTTTAATTCGCTACAGCGCTGACGCCAGCATTCCTTAAGAGCCAGAAGTACCAATTGTATTGCAGTTTTTCATGCCTCACGTGACCAATAACCTCGCTTTGACGTCACAGCCATCATTCAGCTGTTGAAACCGAAACAAATACAGCAGGAGAAAGAAATTTGATTATAAATTATTTAGCGGTCATAGGAGGATGCCATGTGGTAATCCTTGTATAATACTTTATGCCTTATTACAAAGAAAAAAACACGTGCCAAACGATAAGGACAGCAAAGTGAGCTATGGAAAGAAAAATGATAAGTCTAACATTAAGAGACCAAAAGGGGGCGGAGTGGGTGAGGGAACAAACGCGGGTTAATGACATGCTACTTGAAATTAAGAGGAAGAAAAGGGCCTGGGCGGGGCTTGTAATGGGAAGACAACATAACCGCTGGTCCTTAAGGGTAATGGAGTGGATTCCAAGAGAAGTCAAGCGTAGCAGGGGGCGGCAGAAAGTTAGATGGGCGGATGAGATTAAGAAGTTTGCGGGGATATGGTGGCCACACCTAGCAAAGGACAGGGTTAATGTGGAGACATGGGTGAGTCCTTTGCCCTGCAGTGGGCCTAGTCAGGCTGATGATGATGGTATGTGTCGCACCTGCTGCTTCGTGCTATCAGCTGGCCCATGCTTGGCCGACCAGACTAGCCAAATTTGTGATGTGGGTTTTCTATTGCACCTGCATTTGTGTACACAGAGGACTTGAATGGTAGCAGGCGATGCTGTGCATGTGTTCACGCCACAGCACACATGACCCACACTGAAAGCTTCTCTGCCTTTAGTAAGACAGCTGCATCAGTCTGGGACATAAGGTATCCCAGTGCTAGAGTATGAGTAAATTGCTCTGGAATTTTAATCTGGTATCAGGTAGCATAGTGCAAAAGAAGGCTAGCGCGGCTGCCTAATATTCTTTTGGGCAGCTGTGTTGGATTTTCAGTGCCTGTTAGTGTAATCCGTGAAAGTTCACTGTAACCCATTCGTTTCGATGTAAATTAGGAAGTCCTTAGAGCCCTGTACTTTTTAATGATAATAACAAGGTAATGCAGTAATTCAATTGTACCTGTTCTCTTTCAACACAGTAGAGTGCTGCTGGGTCGAGATCACAGTTTTACTTTGTAGGTGTGCTCAGGCTGTCATCATCATCATCATCAGCAGCAGCAGCAGCAGCAGCCTGACTACACCCACTGCAGGGCAAAGCCTCTCCCATGTCTCTCCAATTAACCCTGTCCTTTGCCACTTGCGGCCACTGTATCCCCACAAACTTCTTAATCTCATCCACCCACCATTTTTTCCTGTGTGTGTGTCTTTTCGCCATTCTGAAATTCTATCATACAAATGGATTGATGGACGTAGTGTCAGGTGCGTAATGTGATACCACCAGCTCACCCCAAGCTGTGCTCAGATTTGCCTCATTGCTGCAGGAGCAATAAGGCAGGCTTGAGGCTGAGTGGTGCAAAAACATGATTTTTCAAGAATGTCTCTGTGGAAATTGCAATTAATCATGTGAATTTGCTTTAATTTTAGGAGCTGCTCACAAGCTGTGCGCCTTTCCATGCTGATCATGCTGGCCAGGTACGCTTATGGTTACATTACTAGGTTGTTTTCATAATGGCAGTTGTGGATTTCTGTGTGGTTTTAAAACATAAATTGTATAAGTATTTGGCCCGCCACAAAAGTATAGTGGTGCATTCAAGGCCAGTGTTACAAAGGGATGTTTTGATTGCTGCAAGAACTTGAAGGCCCCTGTGTGGTCACTGTGGAAGGCCCCCTCCCTACTTAGGAATTGCTATTTGGGTTACTCAGTCATTTGGCAGAGGAATAGTGTATAGAGATAAGGGATGGAAGAATGCTTCCAACTAAAGAAAAAAATCCAGCAAGCAGTCATAGAAGCAGAAGTACAAAAATGGCAAGGCTTTCTCTAATTTACATCGAATCTTTTTCACTTAGACTTCTTATTGCATACAATGGCTGATGCTTGGCTTACACACATATTTTCTTTAGGTATGCAGTAGGTCTCACATTCTTGTATGATATGGTCACGGTGCCAAAAAATGATGGTGGTGTTAGAAAACTCGGAATATAGAGGAATTTTATTGCTGACCTTATGGAGAACTATGGTAGCTGTGCAGTCGTTATAAATATCTTCCAATATTTTCACATAACACTCTTCTACACCCTGATTCCACAATGCCTGCATGGCAGCTGTGGTTCCACCGAGTCAATTGCTGTCTGGTAGTCAATGAAGGCTATATATTGGGGTTGGTTATATTCTGCCCATTTCTCTATCACCTGATTGATTGCATGAATGTGGTCTCTTGTTGAGTATCT
This sequence comes from Amblyomma mixtum, assembly GCF_055824585.1. Classification (NCBI taxonomy): domain Eukaryota; kingdom Metazoa; phylum Arthropoda; class Arachnida; order Ixodida; family Ixodidae; genus Amblyomma; species Amblyomma mixtum. The sequence continues at coordinate 377,433,654 of NC_143014.1, read as the reverse complement.
TTTACGAAAGCCTGCCTGATCATTTGGTTGATTGAATTCGAAGGTTGTCCTGACTCTATTAGTGATTACCTTAGTAAATACCTTGTAGGCAATCGATAGTAAGCTGATCGGTCTGTAAATCTTCAAGTCCTTGACATCTTCTTTCTTATGAATTAAAATAATGTTCGCATTCTTCCAAGCTCCTGATACGCTCGTGGTCACGAGGCAAGCGTGTACAGGGTGGCTAGTTTCTCTAGCACTATCTCTCCTCCGTCCTTCAACAAATCTGCTGTTACCTGATCCTCACCAGCTGCTTTGCCCCTTTGCATTGCTCCTGAGGCTTTCTTTACTTCCTCCCTCGTTACTGGCGGGATGTCCCATTGCTATGCTCTACTGCCTCTCTCCGTAACGTTCTGATTACATTCACTACTGTAGAGATTTGTGCAGAACTCTTCGGCTACTTTAACTATCTTATCCATATTGCTTATGACATTGCCCTCTTTGTCTTTTAGTGCATACATCTGGTTTTTATCTGTGATTAGTTTTCTCTTCACTGATTTTAGGCTACCTCCATGCTTTAGAGCATGCTAGGTTTTCTCCATGTTAAACTTTCTTATGTTGGCTACCTTGCACTTATAAATAACTTCGATAGCTCTCCTAGTTCTATTCTATCTCTGAAGTTAGACGTCCTCATGCTTTGGCGTTTCTTCATCAGATCTTTCGTCTCCTGAGATACCTTGCAGGTATCCTCTCGAATGATCTGACCACCTACTTCTGCAGCACGCTCCAATGAATTTAAATATGTATTTAAAGATAACAGTTGAGGTGGGAGATTGAGCTTCGAGATTTGCACTTCAACTCGGGAGTTATGCCACTGCTACACAGAATACTTGATCGCCGTAGAGATATTTCATCATCTGGCACCAAGCTGCTGTGGCGCCACTGTCACAGTTGATAATTTTGCTGGGAAGCTGTTGTAGCGCTCACACAGTTTTGAAAAGGTGGTATTCATTGTTTTTGTGCTATTGGCAACAGTAATAATATGCTTGCTGTAGTGTTTTGTGGCTAGCCTTCTTTTTTTTTAGTGAAATAAGTTGTACATTTCATGTTGAGTATTCTTTGAGCGATTAAATTGCTTTGATTTTATTCCTTCGTGTATAGTTGCGAGTGCTCCATGTCTGAGTGCAAATTTCTACCACTGAAAAGCCTTCAAAATCTTAATAGATGTCCACACTGTTCTAGGGACTCAGTGGCTATTGGAAATGCCCATTTAGCTGTATTCAAGTGCCACTGAGTTAATAGCCATTTGAAAGCCTTCAAAATGCCTGTGTGACACGGTTATTAGATTTTGTGCAGGTTTGATGCTGAGCAGTCTGCGTGCTTGAGTCGGGTTTTCCAGTGTCTGTATTTCAAACCTGAAACTTTTCGAAATCATCATTAGTTCATTAATGGTAGAAGTACTTGTGCCCTTTTCTCGAATTTCCAGAAAACAGATTAACTGAATTTTTTTGCATATACTCCTACCTTTTTGCAGGTGCTGCATAGTGAGAACCTGTATCAAGACGCCAACCTGCTGGACTTGGAGAAACAGAAGAAATTGTTTAGCCACTGTGTGGCACCCATCATGAGGGATGTGGCATTAATAAAGCCAGTTAAGGTGACCTTATCTATGTCCTTTTGCAAGCATGCTACACACATGAGAACCATCCCACGAAGCACCGTTTCTGTAAAGCTTGTTATCTCACAACATGCATGCTGAATGAGGCAGTGACAGACAGATGGGGAGGCCTTAATGCAGTACATTAGCGTACCGTGTTGAGCAGTGATGTAGGAGCCTTGCAGCCATGCAAGGTATTATCGGCATCATGATGGTAACTCCATTAGACACTGTCTAGTGCTCTGTGAGCCAGACTCGGCTCTTGAACATTCTGGGACTCACCCTTGGCTCTCGGACATTCTGGAAGCCTCACCCGGCTTGCGCATATTACGCGAGGATGTCTCCTGCTGTACGAGCCTTACGCGGCTTGCGCACTTATGTGAGAGATGTCTCGCGTTTGCGAGCTTGCTCAGCTTGCGCAAATAATGTGAAATATGTCTCGCGTTCTGCGACCTCGTTCAAGCGTCGCATTTTGCGTGGCAATAAACACGCAAAGATAGGCACGCAGAATTCACGCTCAATATTTTCAATAGGGGAGTTACCCGCACTGGAGAGATTACTTTGCCTGCAAGCTTCTCGAATGCGCGTCTATTTTGGCGCGATGTAGCCAAAATTTGTTGGGCCACAGTGCCGACAATAACCGCGTTTTCTAAATTCTATAAACTGGTATGGATACTAATTACGGTGTTCTGCACTCCTCTGAATAATTAAGGAGCTTAATAGTAATAGTAAAAAGTTAACTCTTGAATATTAGTTAACCAGCCTGCTGTTAGCACGTCTTAGCCGTATTCGGATGTATTACATCGCTGACAATGCTATGTGGAAAAATGCGCTGTTCTAAATCATAAAGCCTATTTTTAAAAAGTATCTAAAGTCTTTGGTGAAATATCCTGTACAGACTGACTAAGAAGACGTCGATATTCTGAATCTAGTTGCCTTTTTTTTCTGAACAGTCTCTAACTCATAGCCCGCATGTTTTGAGCGCCTCGAAGACGCCCCCCCCCCCCCCCCATAAAAAGAAAATGCTGCGAAGTCTATATTTCCTGAAAAGGGGGAAGAAAGCACAGGAAAGCGTGAAAAACATATTGAGGCAAAGCGTTCAGCGGTCCTAGTTTATTAGCCATTCTCGGATCCTAAACAATGCTCTCATGATTCGTTTGTGTCTCTTGCAGTTTTATGGCCGAATCTCCATTGTGGCTGCTTGCCACCAAACATTTTAAACAGGCGGAGAGAGTGCTCAAACGGGCCATCAAGAAGAACAACGTCGCTGAAGTCGATGTGAATGACATCATTAAGTCGTACGAGGACAAAATGGAGAGGGTGAGTAAGAGAGCGTCGTTCAAAAAAAGTTAAAAAAAAACGCAAGCTGCGCAACGTGGCTGCAGCCTATTTTTTATTTCGACACACATCTACTGTCACGGTGCTCATTAAGCGCTTCCTCTGCCACTTTGATTCTATTTTTAATTTTTTTTCATATTTTTGTTTAACGTCATGTCCCGAAACTGTTGGCTGCTGAATTCCTTGATCACCTGGCGCACCGACACGCGTCGCACAAACCTTGGAGCAGGAAGTTCCGAGCAAAAACCACTGTTTATGATTGCGCAGTGCCAAATGTCCAAAAGTACTGCTTGCTTGATGCAATTATTGTGTCATCCTGCACAAACGCAACGGCTCTACCATGCAGTGCAGTGTTTGAAGTGGGCGTGCTTAATCAGTAATCTAATCTATCGTTGTTGCATGCAGTCTTATGGGTTAAAATTAATTCTGTAGTGTTGTATATCCGAGTTTTGAGAAAGTTTTCTGATTCGCAAAATACTAAAAGGTATGCTATCAAAGCTGGCAATCGTGCAAGAACAAAGGTGGTGTACGAAATGTCTAAGGCGCCTGCAAAGTTTGCAGCCCATAAAGACTGTCAGACGCAAAGTTCCTTGAGACATGAAAGCATTCAGGGATTGCCAGAAATAATTTTCAGCGTTAAGTGAGCGCTGTCCTTACTGAACGTTGTGTGTCCTGCTCGCGCTTACAGGAGCGGTCACTGAAGAAGCCGACGTTCGCTGCGCTCTTCCGGTACCGGTGTATACGGAAGACAACGTTCATCATGACTTTCATATCGTAAGAATGCCACTGCATCTCTTGTTACTGTCGCGTTATTTTAGAGTGCAAATAAATCATCTCATGTCTACCAAGCGCTTACGCTTCTTCTAAGCTTGGTACGCACAAATTTACAAGACCGATGCGCTGGGATCGACCAGATGTGGGCGCAAGAAGACGCCTTCCTCGTTCCCTTCTTTCGCCCCTCTTGTCCCCTTTTTTTCCCGCCCTTTGCTCCTTACTTTCAGGTGATTTAAAGCAAAACTGCCTTTTGAGGCATCGCACAATGCCGAGCAAATGCCTGACCAGGCTATTCCACATTTACACATATGCCTACAAAATTTCACACATTGCGAGCAGGTTTTCTTGAGAAACTCTAAATTTTTACAAACTGCGTCGCTTTATTCTAAGAAGGCTGAGGTCTTGATTGGATTTCTTGGGAGCCTCCAGATCCTTGCCTAGCAAGGATTGCCATTAAGGTTGCCTTACCTTTTTTAAAGCGTATAGTATTAGCCAATTTTAAAGTTTTGCCTTTATTATCACTAGGTATTACAACCAACCTTTTAGGCCCTCTACACCACCACTGGTCTTCACATTTGTATAAAATTCGCGAGTAAACAATATTTCTACAACCTTCCCTCGGGCCATGATATCCTTAGGTGCTTACGTTTCACTAAACCTACCAGAGCACAATAGCAGCGCATGTTAGCCTTGAATGCTTATGCGTCACTGAACCCAACACAACACTACACGACCTTTTCACATTGCGCCTCCACTGCCCCGGTTATACAGAAATATAAAATTGGCGAGTAAACAATTTTTCTACAACCTTACCTCGGGCCGTGATATCCTTAGGTGCTTACGTTTCACTAAACCTACCACAGAACAATAGCAGCGCATGTTAGCCTTGAATGCTTATGCGTCACTGAACCCAACACAACACTACACGACCTTTTCACATTGCGGCCTCCACTGCCCCGGTTATACAGAAATATAAAATTGGCGAGTAAACAATTTTTCTACAACCTTACCTAGGACCATGATATCCTTAGGTGCTTACGTTTCACTAAACCTACCACAGCACAATAGCAGCGCATGTTAGCCTTGAATGCTTATGCGTCACTGAACCCAACACACTACACGACCTTTTCACATTGCGCCTCCACTGCCCCGGTTATACAGAAATATAAAATTGGCGAGTAAACAATTTTTCTACAACCTTACCTCGGGCCATGATATCCTTAGGTGCTTACGTTTCACTAAATCTACCACAGCACAATAGCAGCGCATGTTATCCTTGAATGCTTATGCGTCACTGAACCCAACACAACACTACACGACCTTTTCACATTGCGCCTCCACTGCCCCGGTTATACAGAAATATAGAATTGGCGAGTAAACAATTTTTCTACAACCTTACCTCGGGCCTGATATCCTTAGGTGCTTACGTTTCACTAAATCTACCACAGCACAATAGCAGCGCATGTTATCCTTGAATGCTTATGCGTCACTGAACCCAACACAACACTACACGACCTTTTCACATTGCGCCTCCACTGCCCCGGTTATACAGAAATATAGAATTGGCGAGTAAACAATTTTTCTACAACCTTACCTCGGGCCATGATATCCTTAGGTGCTTACGTTTCACTAAATCTACCACAGCACAATAGCAGCGCATGTTATCCTTGAATGCTTATGCGTCACTGAACCCAACACAACACTACACGACCTTTTCACATTGCGCCTCCACTGCCCCGGTTATACAGAAATATAGAATTGGCGAGTAAACAATTTTTCTACAACCTTACCTCGGGCCATGATATCCTTAGGTGCTTACGTTTCACTAAATCTGCCACAGCACAATAGCAGCGCATGTTATCCTTGAATGCTTATGCGTCACTGAACCCAACACAACACTACACGACCTTTTCACATTGCGCCTCCACTGCCCCGGTTATACAGAAATATAAAATTGGCGAGTAAACAATTTTTCTGCAACCTTACCTCGGGCCATGATATCCTTAGGTGCTTACGTTTCACTAAATCTACCACAGCACAATAGCAGCGCATGTTATCCTTGAATGCTTATGCGTCACTGAACCCAACACAACACTACACGACCTTTTCACATTGCGCCTCCACTGCCCCGGTTATACAGAAATATAGAATTGGCGAGTAAACAATTTTTCTACAACCTTACCTCGGGCCATGATATCCTTAGGTGCTTACGTTTCACTAAATCTGCCACAGCACAATAGCAGCGCATGTTATCCTTGAATGCTTATGCGTCACTGAACCCAACACAACACTACACGACCTTTTCACATTGCGCCTCCACTGCCCCGGTTATACAGAAATATAAAATTGGCGAGTAAACAATTTTTCTACAACCTTACCTCGGGCCATGATATCCTTAGGTGCTTACGTTTCACTAAATCTACCACAGCACAATAGCAGCGCATGTTATCCTTGAATGCTTATGCGTCACTGAACCCAACACAACACTACACGACCTTTTCACATTGCGCCTCCACTGCCCCGGCTATACAGAAATATAGAATTGGCGAGTAAACAATTTTTCTACAACCTTACCTCGGGCCATGATATCCTTAGGTGCTTACGTTTCACTAAATCTACCACAGCACAATAGCAGCGCATGTTATCCTTGAATGCTTATGCGTCACTGAACCCAACACAACACTACACGACCTTTTCACATTGCGCCTCCACTGCCCCGGTTATACAGAAATATAAAATTGGCGAGTAAACAATTTTTCTACAACCTTACCTCGGGGCATGATATCCTTAGGTGCTTACGTTTCACTAAACCTACCACAGCACAATATCAGCGCACGTTAGCCTTGAATGCTTATGCGTCACTGAACCCAACACAACACTACACGACCTTTTCACATTGCGCCTCCACTGCCCCGGTTATACAGAAATAATACTTCTCACAGTAACTCAATTAAAGCAAAAGCAGTGACTTTCATACTTTTCTAACTTTGCAATATTTGGAAAAGCTGCAACGTAAGTAAACTGTGCCCCTATCAACTGCATACACTAGAGGCTAACAAATATAGTAGCTTCTAAAGAGATGTCACTACCGTGAACTGTGTGATATGCCAGACGACAGTGGAAACAAGCACCTAATTTCAAACAATACAATAGGCTCAACTCCTGACCCTTAGGAACCAATAATCTCTTTATTGGTTTGCTAGCTTGTGTTCGAGATATTGTTATTCATTGAGCTCCTTATATGGGGGCATTCGATCGGGACATAGCATTTATATTCTGTCATAGCGCATATGTATCGTGTTCGGCGTCGTACTTTCCATCAGAGCGCAACATATGGGCGAGTTGGTTACGATATGTGGTGTCAGCCAGCGTGAGTACGAGACTAGGACAATCGGATGACGAGAACGCTCATATCGTCTGATTATCCTATAATTGAATTTATGGCCTTCGATGCCTTCATATTTTGTCGGAAGCAACGTTTTCTTTTCTCTGTGTTAAGGTAGAGTTTCCAGGAGTAGTTTTTTTTATGTATTTGCTCTTCAGTGTTTTACAGCTGGTATAGCACGGGGCTGCTTTCAGTGAATAGAATGTTTCAGTTGCTTTTATTGCGCATTCTGTACTGATAAAATAGGACCAAGGTTTGTATCGGTTTTCGTCATCCATACCAGCAAGAAGAGCAATTAACATTAATATAAGAGGATCGCTTCAAGTCGCATGACATTAAGGGTGACCGCATGAGAGACAATTAAGTCATATGTGAGTGAAGAAGTGCACAATAAGGTTTAAAAATAAAATTGCTCTTGACTGCCAGATAGACAATAAAGACCGAGTCGGAAAAGTACGCTTTAGTTACACCGGCAGATGTTCCCAAGTAAATAGCAGATGCAACCCATTTAGTCCTTCCCTTGCTGGTGCCAGATGCCGCTGTATCAGTATGGACCTGCGGTGTGAAAGCCGCCCGCACTCTGTCGTGTATTTAGATAAATGGCCCCGTTAAATGAGCCGTGCTTCTTGCCTCCAGTGAGCATGAACGGTAACAATGGTAGGTATCGGATCTCTTGGCGTCAGACATGACAAGTTGCTTTTTCGGTCACCGAAAAAGAAGGCGAACTGAAATGAAGGGAGAGCAGGGCTGGTAGAGCAGTGGGTTTCCTATTTTACAGAGTTCTGTCCACGCTGCTGTACTACAACCTGACCTACACAAGCATCCTGCTCGGTTCGAATCCCTACCTGAGCTTCGTACTGATGGCCTGCATGGAATATCCCCAAAAGTTCATCTCCATCATATTTATCAACTACATGAAGCGACGCACAGCCTATGTCTTTCTCTACGGCTCTGCGGCCCTGTTTTCGCTGGCTGTTATCTTTGTGCCTCCAGGTAAAGAGGTTCCCAAATGATGCATGCTCGTAGGCGCCTGGCTATAGAAGTTAATTTTCACAGTAAGAGACAACGTTCCTAATACGAATCGTAGCATTGGTTTTATTTCCACTAGTAACATAATTTTCGCGAATGAAAATTCAAAGTGTCGACGCTCATAATATTGTAGAATTCACATGCGATAAGTCAGTACCTACTTTCTGCCTCTGGGTTGCTTTGAACTTATATTAACCCTTTCCAGTCAGGTGTATTTTACCCACTGATTACTGCACCGGTCACCATTCCTTTGGGCCTTCTAGCCCATCGCAAAGGAGGAGTGTGCCACGGCATGATTTGGACATAAAAATTTATTGAAAACATTTTTATTCAGTTGCGGTAGGGCATCATCGGAACTTCTTTGAAGTGTGGAACCTCTCGAAGCGCTCTCCTGGGTGGAGGCCAGGCTTCCTCTCGCAAGTCTTGAAAAAGAATGGTCTCCCTCCTGCCACCGTTTGTCGTTCTGTCACTGAAGACAGCGTGATCCGTACTGCTGCGGCCTTCAAGCCTGCCTTCAATTCATTAGACAATTTTCCGTAAAACGCGCCTGCCGGATTGGAACTGATGGGGCGAGTTTTTCGCGCCAATTCGGAGCCTGAAATCCACGTGATTTTAAAGCGGTATGGTGCGGTCATCCCTCGAGCAGAAAAGCCAAATAACCAGTTTGCATGATACAACAAACCCAACCAAAGGCACGCGAATTTACCTGCAGAAGTATTAGAAAAAACGTTGTGTCGGCCCATGCCCGACAACTGACCGGACGGGCACTTTTCCGCTGCCTGGCGATGCGCGAGAGATGACCGGAAAGGGTTAATGGAATGGCTCTGCAACACGTCCAGGTTTCTATGCATTGTTGAGTATTTTATATTCTTCAAATCGTTTGTTTTCTTGCGCAGTGAATCACCGAGATAAACAGAATATTGGCGCTCTAAAACCATTATTTTATCACAACAATGCTGATAACAGACTCTAGGTTATAAGCTTGAGTGGTCGGGAACAATTCTACTACTTTGTTTCCGGGTTTTCAGTCCTAACAATTATTCATCTGTTGTGTCCCCATATTGCTTTTGTGTGTGTGCGCCCCCTCCTAACGACCACTCGCATTCCCCTCCTAACGACAGTTCGCATCCTCCTCCTAACGACCACTCAATCCTCCTCCTAACGACCGCTTGCCCCTCGTCGCACGCTGTCGCCGGAGGCCCCCCCACGGTGCGCCCCCCGCACCCTCCTCCTGTTCTGGGAAGCCACTCCCTGCCGTGGACGCTTCTCCACTCCCTCCTTTCTTCGGGCGGCCAGTTCGGCTCCTGCCTCGGTCGACGCTGGTCGCACCCTCTTCAGCTTTAAATAAACGAAGTCTAAAAGTACCGTGTGCGTCTTTCGCTGCATTCAACACAGCGACCGGACACGACAGTGGCGACGAGAAAGTGGATTCGACCCGCGCTACGCAACGCTATTGACAAGCCATGGCTACGCGAGGGTTTCCCAATCAGATACCAGAGTTCAACGGCTCATCGTGGTCATCGTGGGTTGGACGCCTTCAGTTCTACTTTGAAGCTAACAACATCACAGACCCAGCCTTGAAGAGGGCCAACCTGCTGACGCTGTGCGGGGAGCAGACCTACGATACTGTCTGCGCCCTTATTCAGCCAAGCACACCAGCGGCAGTGTCTTACGACGACATCGTAAAAGCGCTGCAAAAGCACTACGACCCAAGGCCATCCGAGGTCTACAGCCGGGCTCGCTTCCAACGACGAGATCAACTGGAAGGAGAACCTGTGAGCGCCTACGTAGCCGCGCTCAAGAAGCTCGCTGCCGACTGCAATTTTGGAACGCTGTCGACAACAGCTACCGGGCAGGAGGGAGACGCAGCTTCTTCTGCTAACACCACCATGCTTCCCTTGGACGTGATGTTACGCGACAGATTTGTGTGCGGACTGAGTGACGAGTCACTGCAGCAGCGCCTGTTCGCTGAGAAGGACCTCACATTCGGCAAAGCTTACGACATCGCCGTTCGAGCGGAGAGCGCCGGTCACCAGCAGAGAGGGATTCGCCGGAACACCGAGCCGGTACACCAGACAAGCAACCAGGTGCGCAAGCCTTCTGTTGTTGTAAAATCGGTCAAAAAGGCACAACGCTGCTGGCGGTGTGACGACCAACACAACCCCCAGGGATGTCGATTCCAGTCAGCCACGTGTAATTTTTGCCACAAGCGAGGGCATATCGAAAGAGCATGCATTACGAAACGGAGACTTGCCAAGATAAAGTCACCTTCCCAGCCTAATCACAGCGTCAACGCCTCAGAGAATACGCCGCTATCTGATCTCCATGGAGCAACATCAGCAACACCATCTGTGTTGTACGACCTGAACACCATGAATCTCGGCACGCGACCGAAGATTTTTACAGAAGTAAGCGTACATCACCAGCTGATTAAGTTCGAGGTGGACTCCGGCGCAGCCTGTACTCTGATCAGTGAGGACACGTTCCGAACTTCATGGCCATCTGACGCACCCGCCCTGCAACAAGACGACACGCACCTGCGAACGTGGTCAGGACAGAATCTGCCACTATTGGGCTCTGCCAACGTGCAGGTTAACTACAACGGCCAGACCCATACGCTACCTCTGCTTGTTGTGAAGGGCACAGGATCAAGCCTTCTAGGGAGAAACTGGTTTTCTCCACTAGGCGTGATGATATGCGGCATACACCAGACGCCGAGCCAGAACATGGTTGGTAAACATCAAAACGCCGATGCGCTAAGCCGTCTGCCACTAGACGCAACTGTTGACGAACCATTTCCACCAGGAGACGTTCTGATGTTCGAAGCACTGCCAGAACCTCCGCTTACAGCAGGCACAGTTGCAGCATCTACGCAGAAGTGCGCAGCTCTCCGGCTAGTTTACACAGCTGTTCAACAAGGCAACGTGCATAAACTCAAAGGGGACAACTTCGACGCTTACCGCAGGCGAGCTACAGAGTTGAGCACCCATCGCGGCTGCATCATATTTGGGTCCCGAGTTGTGATGCCGAGAGAACTACGCGCACAAGCTATGTCTCTCATCCACGCCGGACATCGGGGCATCGTTGCAATGAAAAAGTGTGCCAGAAGCTACATGTGGTGGCCTGGCATTGACAACGACATCGAAACAGTGGTGCGAGAATGCAAGCCTTGCCAGAGCAGCCGGAGCGCCCCGCCGAAAGCTCCTGTCCCAGAATGGGAAAAGCCAGACACACCATGGCACACACTGCACATTGATTTTGCAGGACCAATTGAGGGCTGCACTTTCCTTGTGGTCGTAGATGCCTACACAAAGTGGCTTGAGATAAGGCAAATGGGACAGACGACTTCGGCAGCAGTCATTGACAACCTCCGATCACTATTTGCAACGTTCGGCCTGCCGCGCAAGGTAGTGTCGGACAACGGAACACCGTTTGTGTCTGCGGAGATCCTCAAGTTTTATCGCGACAACGGGATCTCATCAGTTACATCGGCCCCCTACCACCCAGCGACAGACGGACAAGCCGAGCGCTACGTAGCCGAGCTAAAACGCGCCCTTGAAAGAGATCAGACAGGCTCGCTGCAGCGCCGCCTTGCGCGCTTTCTCTTCAAGCAGCACACGACGGTTCAGAGCACAACAGGCGAGACCCCCTCGAAAATGATGTTCGAGCGTGAAATGCGAACCCAGCTCACAGCCATCCTCCCCGAGCCAAAGGCAGAGACGTTCCGGGAAGAAAAAGCAATTCCGCGCTGCGGCACGCTTAATGAGGGGCAGCGCGTCCTCGCCCGACAAGTTCTGAAAAAGCCACGCTGGGAGGAAGCTACAATTGTCAGACGCATAGGCCTGCGCTCTTGGCTCGTCAACATACATGGCACAGTAGCACGCCGACATCTCAACCAGCTGCGTAGATTTACGACGCCGTCTGAGAGCTGTCCGCCAGCGAAGAGAGCACGTGCACCATCTTCCCACATAGCCTGGCACCCCTTCCCGGAAGAAGAGACTTCGCCCAGGACAGACCTAGGAGACACAGCGAACAACAGCCAGCCTACAAGTGTTTCTCCCCCGAGCGCACAAAGCCAGCGCGCCTCCACGCGTGAGCGCCGACCCCCTGCACGATACCAGGCAACTTTCTAAGGGGGAAGGAAGTGTTGTGTCCCCATATTGCTTTTGTGTGTGTGCGCCCCCTCCTAACGACCACTCGCATTCCCCTCCTAACGACAGTTCGCATCCTCCTCCTAACGACCACTCAATCCTCCTCCTAACGACCGCTTGCCCCTCGTCGCACGCTGTCGCCGGAGGCCCCCCCACGGTGCGCCCCCCGCACCCTCCTCCTGTTCTGGGAAGCCACTCCCTGCCGTGGACGCTTCTCCACTCCCTCCTTTCTTCGGGCGGCCATTTCGGCTCCTGCCTCGGTCGACGCTGGTCGCACCCTCTTCAGCTTTAAATAAACGAAGTCTAAAAGTACCGTGTGCGTCTTTCGCTGCATTCAACACAGCGACCGGACACGACATCATCCCACTAACTTGCCGCTTACAGCGGCGTGGTAACAGAACAGGCTTGTTATCCCAACCCCTCGCACGAGCGCCTTGGCGGAAAAGATTAAAAACTGGCAATTACAACCATCAAAATGCGAATAATCATCTCTAGCTTCTCCTTGTCATGCTGTTACAGTTTCTTGGTTTGTTCTGATTGCTGCTGACAGACATGAGTGGGTGGAAATTGTATTTTGCTTTTGGCAGGAACACAAAGAGTGTTTATGGTGTGAAAAATGTGTTTGCACGGGTGTCAGCATCTTTCCGTGTAGCGCGATTGTCGTAAGCGTCCCGGGAACATTCCCACTGTGTTAGATTCACCGCACGTTTGCGCCTCTAGCCTCCCGGATACGAATAGCGCTCAGGCTTCGGCATAGGCTGCTAAGTTATAGTACCGTAGGCTGTGGCCTAGGCTACATGCATGACCCTCCTGCAACGATACTAATGGGCCACGTCACAGGCGGCGCTCTAGCATCATTGCTGCAGCTCCTAATGCGGAGCCATATAGCCATTTTTAAGGGGTGTTTCCCGACTTTTAACCCCGTTCTGTTGCGACCACGCGTTGGACCTGATAACGACAAAGCGCAGGATACCGGCTATATGCACGCTATGGTCACATGATTGCGGGCGCTTTCAGGTAGCGAACGCGACAAACACTACCAGGCGTTCGTTCAAAACCTCAGTCTTCAATACATAGCGCTGCTAAATACCAGCAGTGCGGACGCCACACTAATTTTGCAGCTTCCGTCATATTATGAATGCCAATACTAGAGGCAAGGCTGCAAAGACTGCACCTTCGCACGAGAACAAAGATCATTCTTAAATTGGCAGCGCAGTCGTCCTTCACACCATAATGAAGCGGCTGAAAACACTGAAGTTCAGCAAGTGCACTGCTGAACGCTGTTTCGTTATTGTGACTATACGTTAAGCTGACAAGACACTGTTGTTTATAAAGATTGGTAGAGTTCCTACTAATAAATCTAAATGTTCCTATGGATATCACACTAGCATAAATATTCCAGCTTCCTTCTTTCACGCACCGGAGAAAGATTGAAGCACCAGTAACTCTGTGTCCTCCTCCCTCTCCACAGGCATCTGGTGGTTGCAGCTTTGCTTCATGCTGCTGACTAAGCTGTTCAGCAGCTGCGCCGGCTACGTGAACTTAATCCAGATATCGGAGCTCTATCCCACCCAGGTCCGGACGCTGGCCACGGGTTGGACGTTCACAACAAGCAGGGTTGGGGCGATTCTGGCTCCGTTCACCAAGGAGTTGGTGAGTATGCTCAGTGTTATCTACGCGGCCGCTCCTGTCAGCGAAAAACCCGATGATGGGGCACTGGCGGCAAGCGTGAATTCGGGTTGTACTGTTTCGTTACCTCTCAGGAACTGAAGCAACTACAGTTCTTAAACCAACTAATTCGATTGCCTTGCTTCCAAGAAAACGTGGTACTGGCTGCTGACGTGGAATTTTCCTCGAGATAAATTGTTATCTCTTGGGCAGTTCTCGCGCTTGCACGGGGAGGGAAACGATAGGTGGTTTCTTAATCACACAGAAAATCAGTACATCTCCGAAAAAAGGGGACCAGCCAGTACCAAGCTGGAAGTTTCGTCCCAGGCGCTAAGTTTGATTCAAGCTGCGGAAGTTTGATTCAAGCTGCGGAAGTTTGATTAAAGCTGCGGAAGTTTGATCAAAGCTGCAGAAGTTTGATCGAACCTGCTGAGGTTTCGTCAAGGCTCCGGAATTTTGAGGCTATGAATAGGGTTTGGATTTCTCGGCTCTTATTGTTTTGAAAATGAGGCGGAATTTTCTCGGTGTATATTTCATAATGCTGTTATTGATTTCCTCCGACATATGAATGACTGACTTTTCCCACAATTTATTGTACAATACTTTGTGGCCAAAAGTCACTCAAAGTCTGTCTCAAAGTTTTGTTACCATAAGCAGTTTATTTACCAATAATTAGCGTGCAAGTGGTAGTACTTGGAGCTGTGCTTATAAGGAAATGCTGTCGTTGTTAAATTTAACGCAAGTTAAATGAGATGGCTGGCACACAAAAACCGAACTGGAATTTTACATCTGACAGTTAAGCTAAAATGTTATCGTTGGTGTGTCGCACTGGACTAAGCGTTAGGGCGGGACCTCACGTGGTCTCTGTGTTTATCGCAGCGATGGAAGCGGCGGTAAATTCCTCGCTACCTGCAACAAGATACTTTTTCGGGAGCGTCTTACATGCGTTCGATGACTTAGTTAACCGACTTACTGCTCTAAGCGGAAGAATACAGTGAACAAACAGACCTCAGCTACCAGGCGGTGAGCAGGTGACGCCCCCCGGTATGCAAGACGTGGAAGATAACGGAACACCACCTCAAATAGCACAACCGCGCCGCTTATCCAACGATACCACCGTCTCATGACGCCCCTGGCTTCCCTACTTGGCTATTTTTCACATCTGACTGAGAGTAACTGGCACTGAACAGCCAACTAGTTATGTCTTGCATGCTAAGAATATTGACCTTTTTTGGTTAAAACTGAGATACGAAAGCTGAAATCGGCGTAATTAATTTTTTTTTATTTTCACTCAAACTGAAGAGTCAAACCCCTGGTTATAAAAAAAAATATCGTTTGAAACGAAATCACATTTAGTTGTTTCAGACTGGCTCCCAGAAGCAATGTGAAATACATCCGTTAAATCTTTCATAGAGACATCCTGAAGTTACTGTGTGTGTGTGTGCGCGCGTGCGCGTGTGTGTGTGTGTAGAAGAAGGGAGCTGCACGAACGAAAACGCGATTTATTTCGAACACTTCGGCTAGGGCCTGATCAGCATTTGTGTCGGAAACGTCGGAAAAAAATTGCCGTTTTCGTTTGTGCGGCCCTCTTCTTCGATACGTATTTCTGGAACTGAAAGACTTTTTTAAAGTACACACACACACACATATATATTGTAAGAAAGAGAGTTGGAGTTTGATGCCCCAGCAGCTAGCGCCGACGACACATTACAATATATATATTGTAGGGGTGCGTTTATTAGGCGTCCTCAAGAGACCGAACCGCCGTGCAGGATCTGGCAGCGTAGACGGGCGTAGCCAGCACCAAGAGAGCGGGGCAACTTCGTCGTCGTCAGGCGCAGCGTAGTGTCGGCGCATAACTTCGTCGTCGTCAGGCGCAGCGCAGTGTCGGCGCATGGCGGTAGCGGAACCTGTCGCGTGTTCGCCAAATGCAGCCGGTACAGCCAGCGATGACAGCGCCGCCCACCGGCAGGTAGCAGCCACATTAAGGCTGGTTATAAATATTCATTCAGAACGACAGCTTGACATCGCTGCTATGGCGCAGTGGATTAGAGGCTCGTTTTGCGTATGGAAGGTCGGCCGTTCGACTCCGCTCTCTGTACTGTAGTTTTATTGTTTTTTAAGCATGAAATGCTTTTAGCCCCCGTTGTCGGCAGTGTGGTGACGTCACGCCGAGACCGAGATCCACTCATCCAGGCATTGAAATCCACTCATCCGGGCATTGAAATCCACTCATCCGGGCATTGAAATCCACTCATCCGGGCATTGAAATCCACTCATGCGGGCATTGAAATCCACTCATCCGGGCACTGAAATCCACTCATCCGGGTACTGAATTCCAGTCATCCGGGCACTGAACTCCAGTCATCCGGGCTCTGAAACGAGAACATCCGGGCACCGTACGAGACTTAACGAGAATTAACGAGACTCTGTAAGCCCTCCTACGCGACAGGCATGCAAGCGCCGGTTGGTCTCCAAAGGAGTCGCAAAAAATAACCACTGCCAGTGCCTTCTCATGTTTATCAAGATATCAGTCGCTGTGCGTTTGATAATGCACGGAATTATAATTTCCGATTTCTAATAACGCGTGCAAAAAGCACATAAATGTCACGATACACTTGGTTGTCGTACGTGATCTGTGTGTTGTGTGTTGTGTTGGGTTTTATGGCACATAGGCAGCTAAGGCCATCATGCGCCAAGCTCAGGGTATATAATGAGTTTTCTGTAGAATTTTCAAAAATGTTAAAAATCATCGCTGGTGTAGATGGCCTAATAATACTGTATTACCTAGTAATAAGGGAAGAAACGAAATTTAGACATGGCTAATGGTGAAAGTATTAAGAAGGTCAGGTAGTCTCAGCGCCTATCCTTGCCTGGGCAAGGATCCCGAGGCTCCCAACCAGACAAATAAAAACCTCAGCCTTCTTCTCATGAATGAGAAAGTAGCTGAAGTGTATCACCTAATAAAGTGAACTAGCGGTTCGAAATTTACAGTTTTTCAAGCACGTCTGCTTCTTTTAAAAAGCTAAAAAGAGAAGGTATGTTAACAATGGCATTATCATCTAAAAGCAGTGCTGGGTGAAAAGGAATGCATTCGTTATAAAATTCGGTGAAGTATTTTTTCTTAGTTTTTCCAGTTTCGCACAAGACAATAAAATGTGGTTAACGGTAAGTTCATCTCCGCATTCTTCGCAAACAGGTTTGTTTTGTTTTGTTAGCAGGAAGTTATGTGTAAGGTGAGTGTGGCCTATTCGGAGACGGCAGAGAATCCCTTCCTTGAAGCGTTCCTGGTGGTCACATGACCTCCATTCCCCTAAAACCGGCTTTACTAAGTGTAGTTTATTATTGACTTCACTGTTCCAAGCCGACTGCCATTTCTTCCTTAATTTCCGTTGTACTAATTTTATGCAATCGTTAAAAGGTATGTTTACTTTTTTCGTTTCCATCCTACGAGCTTTAGCAGCGCACAAGTCTGCTTTCTCGTTCCCTTTTATTCCGATATGACTCGGGACCCAGCAGAGTTTTATATTTTGTCTTTTAGCTGCGGCTGTTACTATGCTGTGTATAATGTCACCAAGAATAGGAGTGGTAGCGTTTCTAGCGTGGAGAGCTGTAAGCACACTTAAGGAATCTGTGTAGATTATACTGTTTGTGAGGTGCTCCTTTAATATTTTGTCTATGGCCAGCCAGACTGCGTAACATTCTGCAGTGAAGATGGATGCGCAATTTGGAAGTCTTACTGTTTTCTCCGAATTACCTCGCACCACTGCACTTCCTACGTAAACATCTGTTTTTGAGCCATCTGTATAAAAATCTGTGAACTTACTGTATTTTTGCTCGAGTGCAAGAAATTCTTGTAGTATATGTTGTCGTGGAGTTTGTTTTTTATCAAATTGAGTAAGGGTGAAATCACAGATTTTAGGAAAATTGTACCATGGAGGCAGTGGGTCTTGTCTTCGAGCAATGTCGGGTAATGTATCTTGTAGGCCGAGGTTTTGGCACATCTCTTCAAAACGCAGCAGGAGTGATCTGGTAGCTAGTGGTTTGTTATTAAACAGTGTTCTCGATGGGCAATTTGTAACAATAGGGTAACAGATATGTTTTGGTAGGGAACGGATTTTTAGAACGTATGAGCATGTGAGTATGCTTCTTCTATCTGTAAGAGAGGGTTCATTTGTTTCAACGTAAAGACTATTTATGGGTGATGTCCTGTAAGCGCCAGTTGCAAGACGTAAACTTAAATTGTGCACTGGGTCCAGTCGTTTCAGGTACGATGGCCTTGCTGAACCATATACTATACTGCCATAGTCTAATGAGGATCGTACCACAGAGCGATAAATTTTTAGAAGGCCTGCCCTGTCAGAACCCCAGTGTTTATGTGAAAGGACTTTGAGTATGTTCAGTGATCGGGAAGTTTTCTTTTTTAACGTGTTAATATGAGGCAGGAAAGTGAGTTTTCTGTCAAATGTTATGCCTAGAAATTTATGTTCATTTTCTACTGGTAAATCTATTTCATTAAGGTGTAGGGCGGGGTCTGCCTGCAAGCCTCGTTTGAGTGAAAACAGAATGGCCACTGTTTTCTGTGGGGAAAATCGGAAACCATTTCTGTCTGCCCATGTTGTCAGTTTATTGATTGTTAGCTGTATTTGTCTTTCACATGTTGATATGTTGGAGGATGTGTAAGCTATCTGGAGGTCATCTACATAAAGTGAATACATGACAGACCTTGGTATTATTTTGTTAAGAGAATTCATTTTTACAATAAAAAGAGTTGTGCTTAAAATACATCCTTGAGGCACTCCATTTTCCTGAATAAAATCCCTCGATAGGGTTGAGCCTAGACGCACATTAAATGAGCGGTTAGATAAAAAGTCTTTAATGGAGTTCAGCATTCTGCCATGGATGCCAAGTTCCGCTAAGTCCTGAAGAATTCCGAACCTCCAGGTAGTACCATATGCTTTTTCTAAATCAAAAAAGACTGCAAGACAGTGTTGTTTGTGTATAAAAGCTTGTCTGACTGTATTTTCGAGACGGACTAGGTGATCTGTAGTTGAGAATCCCTTTTTAAAACCACACTGGTGGATATCAAGAAGTTCACAGGATTGAAGAACAAAGGTTAGTCGTATATTTAGGACACTTTCGAAGGATTTGGCGAGGCAACTAGTCAGGGCTATGGGTCTATAACTGCTAGGAGAGGTTGGGGGTTTACTAGGTTTAAGAAGCGGCACAATAATAGCTTTTTTCCAGGCCTCAGGTATTTTTCCCGATATCCAAACTTTGTTAAAGAACTTTAAAAGTGCTTCTACGGCAGGTTGAGAGAGATGGGCCAGCATTTCGTAGTGGATTTGGTCGGGTCCTGGAGCGGTTTTTTTACCAGCAGACAGTACTGTGTTTATTTCTTGGAGGGTAATCACACTGTTATATTTTTGGTTTGCCCCTCCACTAGTTGGAAGTCTTTGTTTTTCGGCTGTGTTTTTGTATTTTAAAAAAGACTGCGCATAGTGTGATGAACTTGAAACTGCTGCGAAATGTTCCCCCAATATGTCTGCCTGTTCCCCTATGCTTGTTTGTGTGCCAGGTGTTGTCAATAAAGGAATTGTGAACGGTGAAAAGTTTCCGTTTAATTTTCGCACAAGTTCCCACATTTTTTTAGATGTGGTGTGACTGTTTATAGAAGAGACGTAAGTTTGCCATGATTTTTTCTCGGCACTACGACGGACGTACCGAGCTTTAGCTCTTGCTTTTTTAAAATTTATGAGATTCTCATGAGTCGGATACCTGCGAAATTTACCCCAAGCTCTGTTTTGTAATTTTTTTGCTTCCTTGCAGTCTTTTGTCCACCATATTTTATGATTTTGTTGTACCACTCCTGATGACTGTGGAATAGCTGTGAGTGCGGCAGTTATGATACAATTAGTGAATTTTTCATTTATCTGGTCGATGGAGAGATTATCTAAAAGTATATTTTCTAAATTTGCCTTTTCTTTAAAAAGTGACCAGTCGGCGTGGTGAAGCTTCCAGCGCCGTGGCCTTGTGGGGATTATTTCCGGTGGGGATGCTAAAGTGATTAGTATAGGGAGGTGGTCACTGCCATATGGGTTGTCAATGATATCCCATTTAAAATCATTAAAAACAGAAGGTGAGCTAAATGACAAGTCTAAAAAGGACATTTTCCCCGAGGTAGGGGAGCAGTAGGTGGCTTTTCCTGTATTTAAAAGACATACATTGTTTGTGATGATAAAATCTTCGATTATTTGACCCTTAGAGTCACAGCGCTCGCTTCCCCAAAAAGGGGAGTGAGCGTTGAAGTCCCCAACTACTAGATACGGTTCTGGAAGTTCATTGATCAGTTCTTGTAAATCGTGGACTGTTAATGTAAAATGTGGAGGAATATATACAGAACAGATAGAAATTGTTTTATGGCTGACGACACTGACCGCAACGGCTTCAAGTTTTGTTTTGAGTGTGATTTCTCGAGCAGGGACGCCGCTTTGCACGACAATCGCAACGCCTCCAGATAGTCTATTTGCGTGCTCACGATCGTGTCTAAAAGTTTTATAATGTTTCAGGATATTTGTATGTTGTGGACCTAGATTTGTTTCTTGAAGACATAAGACTACGGGCGAGATTGACCCTAGGATATCTTTTATGTCATTGTAGTTCCTCAACATTCCTCTACAGTTCCACTGAACTAGAAAAGCCATATTTTTGTTTGGGATAGGAACGATTGGGAGTTTACTTATTTTCTGGGGCCATTATGGTGGCCCTGCCTTTTTTCCGCTCAAGAGAGCTGTTCCGCCGCTCTAAAGCAGGCGGACTGTGGGATACGTCCATCACCTCGCGAGAGGTGCTGGACGACCGCGGGGAAGCCGCGCGTGTGTGAGTGTCAGGTCTCCCCCGACGGGGGGAAGTCCTGCGGGATGTCGACCCATGGGCCGGCACTCCCTGGCTTGGAGTTGGCAGAGCAGCTTTCGCTGTCTCTGCCTGGGGCGTGGGTGGCCCTGCTACAGGCACAGTGACACTGGCCTCGGCAGGTGCCGGAGTGCTGTGTGGTGCTACGCCCCTGCGCACCACATCAGCGAAGTTTGGTTTTGCTGAGAAGGAGAATGTATTTGTAACTGCAAAACGCCTTCTGGCTTCTTTAAATGAAATGTTTTCTTTTGTCTTTATGGTAATGATTTCTTTCTCTTTTTTCCAGGACGGACACGCCCTGGAGTACGCAGCATGGTCTCCTTCGCAATTTGCGCAGCGTAGTGCTGCGTCACATTCCTCAGACTGGTGGTCCTTTGATGCGCATTTCGCGCAGGTTTTGCGGCCGCGGCAGCTCTGCGAGCCATGGCCAAACTTCTGGCAATTGAAACAGCGACGGGGGTTGGGTATGTAGTGTCTTACGTTGACTTTCAGGTACCCTACTTCGATTGTTTCGGGTAAGCTGCTGGTGTTAAATGTAAGGACCATGTGTTTAGTGTCTATTTCCTTGTTATCCTTGCGGATTTTGATCCTATGGACGTCAATTACATTCTGGTCGGAGAGTCCTTGAAGCATTTCGGTTTCTGTAAGGTGGATAAAGTCAGACTCTGAGATCACGCCTTTGACTGTGTTGAGGGATCGGTGGGGAGTTACAGAGACAGAGATGTCCCCTATAGAAACAATGTTTGCAAGTTTCGAGCACTGGATACTCTCGCGTAGTTCAAGGAGTAGGTCGCCGCTGGACATTTTGGATACCTTGTAGCCAGGCCCTAAGGTATCTGTTAGGCATTTGGTAACAAGAAATGGGGATATTATTCGGGCTTGCTTTTCGTCACTGTTGCTGTGTATCACATGAAACTTAGTGAATGTCGGTTTCTTTTTCGTAAAAAAGTCTGCTGCTTCGTTCCGCACTCTTTTAAGAGAGCGATCAGGTTTGGAAAGGGGGGGAGCCATAAAAAATTGATGTTTTTCGGTCATGGTGCCAGCCACCCACCATGGAGCCCAAGAAGGGGACGCGACAGGAACTTGAAAGAAAGTCCTGCCCACGCCAGCTGTACACCTTAACTATAACCTAATATGACTCAACTAAGGGTAGTTGGTCACACACGGTTAACCCTCGCCGCCAGGAAAAAGAGGAAAAAACGAAGAAAAGAGGAGGATACAGGAGAGTTGTAAGAAAGGAGATAGGAAAGTGAAAGATGGAGAGGAGAACAGGAAAAGGCGACTGCCGATTTCCCCCGGTCGGGTCAGGCCGGAGGTGCCGTCTACAGGAAGCTGGGGCCAAAGTGGTGTGTTGCCTCCGCCGAGGGGCCTTAAGGGTCCAAACGCTCGGCATCGGCTCAACCACCAGGATCCCCTTTTCCCCGGACACGGCGATGCCACGCACGGCTAAGCGCGGATGCTCGGGTCCGTGGTGACGCATTGTTCACCATCAACCCCCTGCGGGGATGTCCCTGCGGATGCTCGGGTTAACCCCGTGGTGTCGCCACTCACCAACGTCTGCATGCTGCAGACGCCTCCCTGCGGGGATGAGATAGCTTGATTTGGCTGCAGTGCAAGGTATAAAAGTAAGAATAGTAACGAAATAACATTGCAAATCCTGACCAAAGTGACTGGCATTTTAAACCACCTGCGTCCAGTTGAGTCAGAATCATCCGGGCACTGAATTCCAGTCATCCGGGCACTGAATTCCAGTCATCCGGGCTCTGAAACGAGAACATACGGGCACCGTACGAGACTTAACGAGAATTAACGAGACTCTGTAAGCCCTCCTACGCGACCGGCATGCAAGCGCCGGTTGGTCTCCAAAGGAGTCGCAAAAAATAACTACTGCCAGTGCCTTCTCATGTTTATCAAGATATCAGTCGCTGTGCGTTTGATAATGCACGGAATTATAATTTCCGATTTCTAATAACGCGTGCAAAAAGCACATAAATGTCACGATACACTTGGTTGTCGTACGTGATCTCTTAGGGGCTTCGCGCATCGAAGCAAAGCCGACGCAGGCGGACAGGGGCCCGGGGGAGAAGCGCTGCGTTCAAAGGGCAAGGCATCGCGCCGAACGGGTGGTGGCGTTCCTCCCTTCCTTTACGGTGCGGTTCGGGTGTCCACCGAGATGGCAGAAAATTACTCCACCATTTCCTTTCCTCAAAAAACCTTGCGTTCAAATGGCAAGGCATCGCGCTGAACGGGTGGTGGCGTTCCTCCCTTCCTGTACGGTGCGGTTCGGGTGTCCACCGAGATGACATTAGGCCCGTAAACATTTCATGCTTACTCTACTCTCGGTTACGGGAGAGGCAGAGAATTTTTTAATTTCATTTTTTTCAATTATTTCCCTTTTAGGTCGCAAATCGTGATGCTTAGTGGCATATAACGCCGTTTAAGAGGATTTATTATCCCTTTTAGGTAAGGCGTAGTGACAATCTTCAGTCACCGTGATCAATTCACCGTGGTTTCAAGCCTTGTGGCTGTACAGGCTGCAGTTGGCGAATACGCGAACCTGTCACAGTTGGCACACTACAGTTTCCCCCGGATGAAAAGGAGCCATCCTGGCGCCTTAAGGGGAAGGAAGAACAGAGGGGTCGTAGTACGGCTTCAGTCGGTCGACGTGGACGGTTTCGCGGCCACGGCGACGCAAGTCCGCAGCGGGTGCAACAGGCTCAACAATATAATTGACCGGAGATGTTTGCTTGAGAACCCGGTAGGGACCATGATACCGATGCAGCAGTTTCCGCGAAAGGCCGGGAGTTGTGGGAGGTACCCAGAGCCACACAAGGGAGTCGGCAGGGTAGGAGGTAGAGGCCGCGGAAGTGTCGCGGTCATGTTTTTGCTGCCACTGGGTCTGCGTGGAAAACGAGCGAGCAAGCTGGCGGCATTCGTCGGCGTACCTGGCAGCGTCGGACAGTGGCGTGGACTCGGAAATGTCGGGTCGGTAGCGAAGAACAGTATCCATCGTGCAGGGGGGCTCGCGGCCGTACAGAAGAAAGAAGGGAGAGAATCCAGTGGTGGTTTGTGTCGCAGTGTTATATGCGTAGGTGACGAAGGGAAGAACTTGGTCCCAGTTGGAGTGGTTGGCGTCGACGTACATGGACAGCATGTCACTGAGGGTTCGGTTGAAACGCTCGGTCAGGCCGTTGGTCTGAGGGTGGTAAGACGAAGCGATTCGATGGATAATGCGGCATTCCTTGAGGAGGGCCTCAAGAGCGTCAGACAGGAATACGCGTCCACGGTCGCTCAGCAGTTCTTGAGGAGCACCATGGCGAAGAATCAGGTTCTTTAGAAGAAAGAAAGCCACGTCGTGGGCGGAGGCAGATGGTAATGGAGACGTTTCAGCATAACGTGTGAGATGATCCACGGCCACGATAATCCAGCGGTGACCAGCGGGAGTGGGAGGGAGGGGGCCGTAGAGGTCTATGCCAACGCGGTCAAACGGGCGGGCAGGGCAGGGTAACGGCTGCAGTGGAGTAGGCGAGGTGTGAGGCGGACATTTACGCCGTTGACAGGATGGGCAAGATCGCACAAAGTGGCGAACAAAGCGGTACATGCCACGCCAGTAGAATCGGAGACGCAGACGCGTATAGGTTTTCAACAGGCCGCCGTGGGCACACTGGGGGTCCGCATGGAAAGCGGCGCAAATGTCGGTGCGTAGATGGCGGGGGATCACTAGGAGCCATTTGCGTCCGTCGAGCAGGTAATTGCGACGATAGAGGAGACCGTCCCGAATAGAAAAGTGACGGGCTTGACGTAAGAGGTAACGGGACGAATTATCAGTCGTAGGACTCGAAAGGAAGTTAATAAGAGTGGCGATCCAAGGGTCTTTCCGCTGCTCGGTGGACATGTCGGCAGTGGCAAGCGAGGACAAGTCGTAAGCAGACACAGGAGCAGGCGATGAAGCACTAGGTAGCGGCGAGCGGGAAAGAGCGTCCGCGTCATTATGCTTGAGGCCAGAGCGGTAAATGACATGAATGTCATACTCCTGCAATCGCAGAGCCCAGCGAGCTAGGCGGCCTGACGGGTCTTTGAGAGAGGCCAGCCAGCACAGGGCATGGTGGTCGGTTACTATACAGAACGGGCGACCATAGACATAGGGACGAAATTTTCCAATGGCCCAAATGATGGCCAAACATTCTCGTTCGGTAACAGAATAGTTGGCCTCCGCTTTGCTCAAGGTCCGACTGGCGTAGGCGACCACATATTCACGGAAGCCAGGTTTGCGTTGAGTGAAAACGGCACCCAGTCCAATACCGCTGGCGTCAGTGTGGATCTCAGTAGGCGCAGTCGGGTCAAAGTGGCGCAGGATGGGAGGCGAAACCAAAAGGCGGCGCAAGGTGTCGAAGGCGTCATCGCAAGCAGGCGTCCAAGCGGAGAGGTTGGAGCTGCCTGCGAGTAGCTGGGTCAGAGGAGCGATGATCGTGGCGAAATTCAAGATGAAGCGACGGAAGTAAGAGCAAAGGCCAACGAAGCTACGGAGCTGCTTCAGTGAGGTGGGCTTCGGTGGGCCCGTGTCGACGAGGGCGAGAACCTTGGCACCTTCCACGAACACTACGATGACATTAGCGGGACGACACGGAGGACTTGAGGTGTTCGAAACAAGCGCAGTTCTTGCCCCCGGAACTGCGGCTGGTAGTTTCCCTCAAGCGCGGAGCTAGAACTTCGCAGCATCGGAGAAGGGGAACGGCGTCGAGGGGAAGGCGATCGGCGAGTGGTGTAAATTTGGCGATCAGGGGAAACAAAGGGGGGACCAGGTGGCCTTCTCGGCGAGGATAGTTCGGCATCGTACGGGTAGGAGCGCAGATCAGGTCGAGAAGGTGGAAGGCGCTGGCGGCAAAGCCGCGCGACATGACCGGGCAGACCACAGGCGTAACAGATGGGTCGGTTGTCCGCAGTACGCCAGGGATTGGTAGGATCCCAGTCAAAAATTCCTTCAGCCTATCGGTCTGAAGGCTGAAGGAACCCGTAATTTGGGCTTGTTGGGCCTGTCGGGCTTGTTGGGCCTGTCGGGCCTGTTGGTGATGGCCTGTCGGGCCTGTTGGTGATGGCCTGTCGGGCCTGTTGGTGATGGACCTGATGGTGATGGACCTGATGGTGATGGACCTGTCGGTGTCAGACCTGTTGGTTCTAATGGCGTCGGCCTGTTGGCACAGATCCTGCTTGCAGGTATCGGGATAGTGTTAGGCCTAATGAGGGACGCCAGTCCTAATGGCGCACCATAGATAAGTTTTTTCATCACTCAGAAATGTGTGCTGCACATTGCGCATGATAACATAGCTTCTTCGATTAGTGCATCGCAAGCTGTTGCAAAAAGGCAGCGCCTGCTACTAATAATATTTTCCAATTAAGCTGGCCAAAAGGGTCTGTAATGCCCTACGATATATATACTGACAACCAGATTTAGGGCAAACAAAAGCTTTATTATAAAATAGAAACCTGTAAAGAGGAAGATGATCAGCAGTCAGAGCAGCAGAACCGAGGCGAGACGCGAGATGAGAAGACGACGATCGGCAGCTGAAGCAGCATAGCCGACGCGCGGCGCGAGACGAGAGCGTGAACTGTTCCGGGACCGGACCTGTCCTTGCCCGCTCTAACCGGCCTTCACAACTGTCAATAAAGGCCGTTACATCTTGGTGGAGGTGCGGGGTAGCGGAGAGACGTCTTTTCAGGTGATTTTGTTGAGGCGCCAGTAGTCAACGCAAAAGCGGATAGAGCCGTCTTTCTTGGTGACAAGGACGACGGGGGAAGCCCAAGGACTGTGTGATGGTTGTATGACGCCACGCTGCAGCATATCATTGACCTGGGTGTCGATAACCTGCCGTTCGGTGGCCGAGACGCGATATGGGCGTTGGCGCAACGGCGAATGGGCGCCAGTGTCGATCCGATGGGTAACAGCTGAAGTGCGACCAAAACGGTGGTGAGAGAAGTCAAACGATGACCGAAACTTATCTAGCAGGGCCGCAAGCTGGGTCTTCTCCGGTGGCGAAAGATTTGTGTCGATTGAGCCCACAAAGACGGCCTCGGGAACGGGATCAGGAGACGGTGAGGAGGAAGTAAGTGAAGACACTTGCAGGCGGCAGGAGTCGTCCTCAGAAGGGTCCCAGGCGACGACGGAAGCGAAAGGCTGGACACATCCCAAGCATTCACCACGAAGAAGAGTGGAGGGGCACAGGAATGGATTCGTCAGGGGCAAGGCGCTGCAGCCGGCTGAGACGGCAAGCACGGCGAATGGCAGGGGTAGACAGTGGCGAGAAGCAGAGGAGTCGGACGGGATGAAGATGACAGGGCCGTTGGATCCAGAGTCGCAATGAACAGAGGCGAGCACAGCAGATTACGGCGGGATCATGACGTCATCAGCCACAGTCAGCTTGGAGCACAAGTTAGTGGAAGCGTTCACAGAGTCGTCGCCGAAGGGAAGAAGGGCGACTTCGGAACGAGCGCAGTCGATGACAACGTCATGTTGGGAGAGAAAGTCCCAGCCTAAGATGACGTCGTGAGACGGCCATGGGAAGACGATGAATTCAACAATATACAGAACGTCCTGAATAGTAACTCGGGCTGTACATGCCCCCAAAGGCGCAATAAGTTGCGAATTAGCGGCGCGAAGCATAAAACCATATAGCGGAGTCATCACTTTTCGTAACTGGCGGCACAATTTCTCACTTAGTACAGATACAGCAGCACTGGTGTCAACAAGCGCGAAAGCATCGGTGCCCTCCACAGAAACCGCGATCAAATTTGTCGGAGAAAGTCGAGGTCTTGAGCTTGGTGACGAGCAAGCAGTTCTTGCCTCCGGAACTGCGGGCACTAGTTTTCCGAAGGGGAAGAGGGACGACGGCGCATCGGGGAAACCGAGCGACGACGCGGAGATGGAGCACGGCGGCGAATATACGGCCTGAGATCGGAGGAAGCAGTGGTCTCAG
Source organism: Amblyomma mixtum (assembly GCF_055824585.1). Taxonomy (NCBI): domain Eukaryota; kingdom Metazoa; phylum Arthropoda; class Arachnida; order Ixodida; family Ixodidae; genus Amblyomma; species Amblyomma mixtum. The sequence continues at coordinate 377,405,790 of NC_143014.1, read as the reverse complement.
AAGGCGAAGTGCGGTGAAAAGGCTGGGGAGGGGCGTAGGCGTAACCTCGAGGGTCAGTATTGGCAGCAGGGGACAACACTTGGCGGCGGCAGGGACGCATCACATGGCCAGGAATGCCGCAGACATAACAAATGGGTAGGTTGTCCGGTGTCCGCCATGGACGGAAACGTTGCGGTGGTGGCCAGGCAGGACGAAATGGTGTCGACTGCGGTGGATGCTGGTACGAAACGAACGTTTCTGGGCGGGGACGCCTGACGGCTTCGGCATAGGTAAGTGGCAAAATAAATTTATACATCATGACCTTCAATTTTTCGTTGCACGTCCCCCAGCTTCTGTGAGAGGTGCATGCGCACGGCTTTCAGTCTCTTCTCTGCAAGCTCCTTTGGTATGTCTCCCATGTAGATATGAAACAGAGCTGCACAATAGAACACAAAATAGGCCACATTTGAACACAACTAGATACATGATAAATGCAAAAGTGAGATTCAGAATTACCACTCTCATTGTAAAAACACAGAAACGAATGTTCGCCATTAATGGGGCCATGAAGCCTACTTTCGTGCATACCCTTGTTGTAGCATTTAATTCCCAACACATTAAATTACAATACCCAAAACTTTCAGTTGATTCCGTGCGGCAGATATCTTTAAAACGATTTTCGTTTCCTTTGCGAACTGACTGCTTGTCTGGCAACCTCTGATTGCTGACGACACATGGGCCTACCCACTCCGCGTCTGCTGTGTGTTGTTGGATGCATTGAGATGCTTGCATGAAAACCAAAGACAGAGATTACTCGAAACAACAGGCAATGCTATTTATACATTCTGTGCAGATATGTCAATTGCACTATCTTGTCGCAGCAAGATCGGAGAACGCGCACAATGACTTGCCACCAGTCGTTGAGAACGCTAATTTCACAACCAAATAGATAAATCAGGTTACTGGCAGAACGGATCTTAGCGAGAGCCACACAAACAGTGTGGAGATCTCTGAAAGTGCTGTGATAGAGCCTGCATGAAGAAACGTATGGGCATAACACACCTTGCAAAAACTAAATGTCACTTTTGCCCGACTTTGCAGTTTTGGATGCAATAAGGACATTGCAGTTGTTACAAACCTCGGATACAATGAACAGGATCTCCATGACTATCACGCTTTCTGTAAGTGAGCGCGACTGTATTTGGCTGAAGCAAAGTTTGATTGCCTAGGTGTTACTCAAAGCAAAGAAAAAAAAAGCACTAGCACCTTTCAGAGAAGACTTTTTCCGGTGTAAGTGCCGGTTTCGCCTCTGTTCTGCCAAGAGACCGGCACTTATTTGAAAGCACGCCAGTCACGCTGCGGCTCTTCAGCTCATCAGGTGTCCAATACACCTGAGTAGCACCGCGGCAGAACATTGAGTCTGTTGGTGCTCTCAGGAGCATCTGCCAGGCACCAGGCTCCATCCAGAGCCCACTGCCTGCATAGACCTGCAGCAAACGTGGAGAATTTCGCATTTGTACACATTAACAGCAATGAATCAAGGGATTTTAAATATTTCATAACTTAAAACAAACAGCTGAAAAACATAAAAATTATGTAGGCATGAATGCACTCTTTTACAGCGAGCAGTGTCCAAAATCAGTAGATTTTTTATTTCTAGCCTTATAATTCGAAAAAAAAGAAATTGCTTGCGTGCAACATGAAATATATAGCACAATCTTCTGACAGTTCTAGCTTCTCTTCATTCCGAGTCAAATACCGGCAAAAGTTGAAATAATGTTCTCTGCCCCAATTCAAACAAACTTCAGAAATGAGAATAAATTTCACATACCAACAACTAGGCATACCTGACAGAACAAGGCAGCCTCCTCATGATCAAAAATTACTTGTGTACTAAGAATTTCCTCAGGACAAGAATAACTGCAGACCCATTATGGCATCGTCAGGTAATGAAGTACAAAAATGACAAATTAGAAATGCTGACCTGTGCCTTACATGATATTGTCTGAAACCACACGTCTATGCTTTGCACACTACCCTTTTCGGCACACTTACTGGGACTAGTATACGTTTCTACTGTAAGCTAGCATCATCCTCTAAACTGTACCCATTTCACTATGTACCAGCCCCAATTTAATTAAGAATCATTCACTCACTCTACTATGGTATTTGATACACTATATGACTTAAGAACACGCACAATCACCTTTCCATCATCCCTAGCAGAACCTATCACAGTGTCCTGCCCACCAGGCAGCTGGAGCTGGCAGTCCGCGGCGGTCTCCATCTCCTCGGCTGAGCATACTTTTTTGACAAGAAAAGGAAGTACACAAATATCAATGCACCTCAGCAGCACATATAAGCAAAAGCAAACTGAGTTCAGTTTGACATTGTGGGCTATCAAGTAAATGAAAAAAATTAAGTATTTTGCTCTCAAGGTAACAGTGAAAGCTTTGCACAGTAGAACCTCGCTGCTGAGTTGATGGGTGCTGCATTTTCCTGGCTGCTACACATTGTAGTGGTCTAGATCTGGCATGATGATAATAGGGTTCCATGCATTATAAACCCTGCTGTTCGTTGCATTGTAACTTCGGCCACATTCCTACACAGTAATACTTGTGAAATAACACCCCATGCCAGCCTAAATGAGAAACAGTGGCAGTCATATGTTTACTTCTAAAGCGGCTTTACTTGGCCTGGCATGTCTAGCACCACTGTGTTAGGCAGACGGCATTCAGACAGGCTGTGCCATCATCATCCACAGTGGTTGCACTTTTTTGAAGCAGTAGCTTCACTGCTACAGGTGCACGGCTGAGATCGCCATGTACGCAACATGACCTTCAAGTCTGCCACAAATAAAATAAACAAACAAATAAACCTCACAATCAGTGGGATTCAAACTCAGGTCCATTGGGCGAGAGCCAGGTGCGCTAACCACTAAGCTTCAGACCCACGGTGTGACAATTCAATAAAACTGGAGATATACAGGGTGTCCCAGCTAAAAGTAACCAAGCTTGTTAAAAAGAGGATGATCCCTAGCCGAGTGAGACCAACTGAGGGTTGTTGATAGTCGCGTGTCCTAGTCTGCAGTATTTAGCAAAGACTAATTAGCTAACTTTTTAATTATTGCTTTCAGGAAGAAATTGTCAATGCAGGAGTTGTAGACCCCATAGAAAAATAATCGTTTGCCTTGTTTGCAGCTAAGTACCACTGATACAACTTCTTTTATCTGACTTAAAAGAAAGCCCGCGAAATACAAAAAGAACCACGTGATAGGGAAGCAGTTACAGCGCTCCCAAACGAGCGATCAAGCAACGACATCCGCTTATGTTTGCAACGCTGTCCCGTACAGCTTTTGGCGTCTTGAGGAGGTGGCGAGATATGCACCAGGAACTGCTTATGCGTCATGGAAAGTGAGCGGGTGCTGCTTTTCAAGGAAGTGAAGCGCGGCTCGCATGGAGCGCTTTTTCACGCGTAACCTCGCCTCGAGTGATAGGAATGTGGCCGTGCCGCTAACTTGCACCGTCACGCGCTGAAGAAACGGTCGCCCTAGCGCCGATGCGAGAGTTAATTACGTATATCTCGCAACCATCACAAAACGCCGAACCCCGTTCGGGACAACGTTGCAAAGATAAGCGAATGTCTTTGCTTGGCTGGTCGTCTGGGAGCGCTGAAACTGCTTCCCTATCACGTGGCTCTTTTTGCATTTCGCGGGCTTTCTTTTAAGTCAAATAAAAGAAGCTGTATCAGTGGTACTTGGCTGCAAACACGGCAAACGGTTATTTTTCAAAGGGATCTACAACTCCTGCATTGACACTTTCTTCCTGTAGGCAATAATTAAAAAGTTAGCTAATTAGTCTCTGCTAATTAATCATGTTTGCATAATAAAAAAAAAATACTACAGACTAGGACACGCGACTGGCAACAACCCTCAGTTGGTCTCACTCGGCTAGGGATCATCCTCTTTTTTACAAGCTTCGTTACTTTTAGCTGGGACACCCTGTATATGTGCTTCTTGTATACTAACTGCTAGGTTACACAGCCGCTCATGCAATATCATGGTAATTTGTGATTCGAGCGATTCATGATTGATGAGTGACAGGCGATTTCGAGAGGAGTTTGAAGAGGAATAACAAGAGGAAGACGAAGAATACAAAGAGGAAGATTAGCGCTCCACACGCAGAAAATCTAACACCACGGGTATAGGAAAAAATCAGCTGTGGTTTAGCTTCGGTTAAACCTGGTGAGAAGCAGTAGTTTCACGTAGCTACGTGCGGCAAAGTCCAAAGAAACAACAATCTTTCAACAAGCCGAGAAACTAGAAACAAACAAAGCTTTGCAAAGCGCAGCCACGTGAAGCTACCGCTTCTCGCCATGTTTAATCAGAGCTAAACCACAGCTAATTTTTTCTTCACCTATCCTTGTTTCTTTGTAATTGTGCTGCTAGTGTTAGTGTGGCTGGCGCGATTGATTTTGTCCTTCCGCACCTCATCACATCTTTTGTGACTTCTGGATGCACACAGCAGTGGCAACAAAGAGGACGAGGGCTAGCCTCCGCTGGAACCAACCATTATGTTGGCTGTAGCGGCATTAGACATTCTCAGAAAGTATGTTTGCAATGATCGCAACAGCCACATAGCCCCGTAAATTCTGGAGAAATGAGTAGTCCTCACCGGACGTAAGAAAATGCAGCAGACAATGCTGCATGATTTTTTCAAGTGCCAGCACTGCAATAAATGTGTTTAGTTCTTCATTCCTGTCATTTTTAAATTTGTCCTACTTCCTGCCTCTAATGTTTCCTCGCTCTTGCATTTTTTTTTTTTGTAGCAAGAGCTATTGGTCGCAAAGTAGCATTTTCACTGCGGCGGTGGTCACACCGTGGTCACACCGCTTCTTGCGCCGCTGCCTAGCAACCGTTGCCAGATGGAGCCGCGCCATCTGGTGCAACGTCAGAGGAGGAGGAGAGCCAGAGATAGCAGTAGGCACAGCAAGAGACCTCCCAAATCTACGTACGCATTCACTGGACACCGAGAAATCACGCACAAGGGACCGGGAACAGGACTGCCCACGAGGCTGCTGGCGCGCAGCTAGAGGAAGACCGTCGGCATTGCCTTAACGTGAGCCGACCAACTCGGACCACCCTTATCGTTCTCCCATCCCGCTCATAATACCTGACTCTATCATCACACGCCTTTAACAAGAGCAGAGGGGTTTGTCGTGGGACTTTGTCCCAGACATTACTCCATCCATTCCTTCTGGACTTTCTCGCCCGGCCCAAGTTCTCGCTCACAAGGTGCGAGCCGGTGCAGCGTACACCCCGGACATCCCGAGTCGATGGCACCGAACCAGGATCGGCTGCCCCGATTGCCCTGCTGACTCTGTTGATTTGCACCACCTGATCTGGACCTGTCCTGGCACTGCGAGCCTCTGCGCCTGCTACACCTCTGCCTACCACATCCAGACATACGATGACTGGACGGCCCCCAGTACCGACGCCAAGCGCAAGCTCAGTGCCCTGCTAGACTTCATGTCAGAGACCGACACCCTCACCTTCACCTAACCAACCCACTTCCCCCTTGGGCCTCAGGTCATCCTTGTGATTAAAGATTTATGAATGAATGAGCAGCGGCCTGTATAAGAGGGCGGTTCGTTGAAGCTGTTGTGGCCAGAGATGGAGAGCGAGTCGGAGAGGCTGAAACAAACCAAGCTTAGCTGTTGGAACGAAACAAGGCAAAGGCGACCAGACCGAGGAAGAACGTGCAGAACGTCTGAATAAGCGACGCCGTGAAGATGCAGCTCGACGAGTTCGCCTAGCCTCTGAAGGTCCATTACCTCTCGCTACGTATGTCTGGCATAGCTGAGCTAAGCCACAGCCAATTTTTTTTAGTCCCGTGAGGAGTACATCAGCAGGGTTATGCTGTATTAAAACTTGTAGAAACATTAATACTATGAGAAACACATCTCAGTGAAGAGTTGATCGGCTGCTACACTAACAGTAGTAAAGCTTTTTGACGGGCTAGTTGGTACATATTCATATTTGAAAGGGTGTGCGCTAAAAAAGACAAACACAGGAAAAAGATAGAGACGACAGGAAAGAAGCGCAACTTCCAACTTTAATGACGACAAAAGAAGCCAGGCGCACATATATATCCGCTGATAAACAGATATGAGCTGCGTGATGGAGCGTGACCCCATCAACCAAACATAAGACAGCGCAAAAAATGCATATCTAAGTGACATTAAAAGAAACCCAAGAAAGTGAACATATCAAACACCTGCCGAGGTAAGGTAAAAAAGTGGGATTCGTATCGTCTGACAACAATGCATAACAACATGGGAAAACAGAGCTGTATGAAAGATGACACTGAAAAAGAGGATAACACCATAAAAAAGGCTAACAACATGACGAAATTTTTAACAAAGAACAAGTGAAAGATGGAGATAAAAACCGTGTAAAGGGTGGTAAATAAAGGCACATTGGAACATCTAAAAGGACAATAAAACATAGAGAGGCGAACGGGTTAATAGTCTAGATGTACCCATCCAGAAAGGCAAGTTCATTTCTAGACAGGTTAATGGAAGGCGTGCTAACGCACTTGTCTTTCCTGAGGTGAATAAAAAAGGCCTCGATTACTTCTCTTTCTGTCTTGTCCTGAGCCTTAGCTAGAAACTTGGTTTCATTAAACTTGGGGTAGCAGTTCTGGCAACTGCTGCAGTGTAACGGAAGGTTACCTCCAGACCTGTTCTTCATGGTGACGTTGTGCCTGCGGGCGCGCTCATTGAAACATTTCCCGGTTTGACCCACATACACTTTGCCGCACGTCAAGGGAATCTCGTACACAACATTGGCAGTGCATTGTGTGTACACGGTTTGATGCTTGATATTACAGGACTTCTTAACACGCTTCCTGGTCACCATCGGACATAATTTCGCCAGTTTGCAAGTAGCCGAAAAAACTAGCCTAACCCCGTGACGAGACGCAACTTTCTTTAAATTGTGTGAAAGACCATGCAGGTAAGGTATAACCTGCACAGGTTTCCGTTCTGTTTGATGTTTAGCATGCTCCGAGGCGGTCAAAGGAGCTGAGACCGGATGCCTCGAAATATTCTTTTCAGGTAAAACGCATAAGCCTGCTTGTCCACTACGTGCCATTGTGTCTGAAAGGGATACGTGGCAAAACGTTGTGGGTGACTTCCTTCGGTGCCAACTGGACAGAATAGCTGGCGCTTACCCTTACCGCGTTCGAAGCTCAAAGGAAGTGGTGCAGGTACTGGAGGGAGGCAAGGTATCGGCCACAACTGGTTTTTCAATTGACGTTGAGGACTTATTTTACTCTGTGCCTCACGACGGGTTGTTGGATGCTGTTCGTGAACATTTGGAAGAATTTGGCGAAGTCAGGTTTCAAAATTCTGCCGGTGTCACAACTGAAAAATTTCTGGACCTACTATTGTTTTATTTGGATTCCACTGTTATTTGCTTCCAGGATGAGTTTTACTTGCAAAAAGCCGGAATTTGTATAGGTTCCTCAGTCGCACCGGTCTTATGCGGAATTTTTCTGGCGTCATTTGACCGGCGCCTTGAAGCTAGCTTGAAGGACACAGGGATAACATGTATTTTCAGATACGTCGACGATTATCTTGTCCTTCTTAACGCACCTTCATACTGTGCTGCTGATACACTTGTAGTCCAAATTCTCACTACCTTCTGTTCTTCATCGAGGGGTCTAAAATTCACGCATGAACGAGCAGATCATGATCGACTCCTGTTTCTTGACTTACAGCTTATTTTTACAAATGATCATGTGTGTTGGTCTTATCAGCCGCACTCAAAGAAGTCACTTTTGCCCCATGATAGTGCCCACTCCAAGCTGGTAAAGCTTTGCATAGTATCTCTTTGCATGAAATCTGCATTAGAAAAATCCTGCGGCCACAAGATAGGTGAAAGTTTCCAGTGCCAGATCGACCGAATTTCTGCTGCAGGTTACCCTGCAAATCTGGTCACGAACATGTCTGAAAACCTTTTGCAAAAAATTAAAAACTCGGAGCATGCTAAACATCAAACAGAACGGAAACCTGTGCAGGTTATACCTTACCTGCATGGTCTTTCACACAATTTAAAGAAAGTTGCGTCTCGTCACGGGGTTAGGCTGGTTTTTTCGGCTACTTGCAAACTGGCGAAATTATGTCCGATGGTGACCAGGAAGCGTGTTAAGAAGGCCTGTAATATCAAGCATCAAACCGTGTACACACAATGCACTGCCAATGTTGTGTACGAGATTCCCTTGACGTGCGGCAAAGTGTATGTGGGTCAAACCGGGAAATGTTTCAATGAGCGCGCCCGCAGGCACAACGTCACCATGAAGAACAGGTCTGGAGGTAACCTTCCGTTACACTGCAGCAGTTGCCAGAACTGCTACCCCAAGTTTAATGAAACCAAGTTTCTAGCTAAGGCTCAGGACAAGACAGAAAGAGAAGTAATCGAGGCCTTTTTTATTCACCTCAGGAAAGACAAGTGCGTTAGCACGCCTTCCATTAACCTGTCTAGAAATGAACTTGCCTTTCTGGATGGGTACATCTAGACTATTAACCCGTTCGCCTCTCTATGTTTTATTGTCCTTTTAGATGTTCCAATGTGCCTTTATTTACCACCCTTTACACGGTTTTTATCTCCATCTTTCACTTGTTCTTTGTTAAAAATTTCGTCATGTTGTTAGCCTTTTTTATGGTGTTATCCTCTTTTTCAGTGTCATCTTTCATACAGCTCTGTTTTCCCATGTTGTTATGCATTGTTGTCAGACGATACGAATCCCACTTTTTTACCTTACCTCGGCAGGTGTTTGATATGTTCACTTTCTTGGGTTTCTTTTAATGTCACTTAGATATGCATTTTTTGCGCTGTCTTATGTTTGGTTGATGGGGTCACGCTCCATCACGCAGCTCATATCTGTTTATCAGCGGATATATATGTGCGCCTGGCTTCTTTTGTTGTCATTAAAGTTGGAAGTTGCGCTTCTTTCCTGTCGTCTGTATCTTTTCCCTGTGTACGTCTTTTTTAGCGCACACCCTTTTAAACTACACTAACACTGATGGCTAAAAAGATAACTGGTGAAATAATGAGGGCTAAGTGACAAGTGACAACCGTGGCCGCAGTGGCTCAGTGGTTATAACGCTTGGCTGCTGACCCAAATGACGAGAGTTCGATCCAGCTGCGGCAATGGAATTTCGATGGAGGCGAAGTTCCAGGGGCCCGTGTGCTGTGCGATGTCAGTGCACGTTAAAGAACCTCAGCTGGTCGAAATTTCCGGAGCCCTCCACTACCACGTCCCTCATAGCCCGAGTCGCTTTGGGACGCTGAACCCCCATAAACGAGCCTTAAAGACACAGCAGAACACTGCGGAGCGAGAGCAGTTCAGAAAAATCGCATATCCTGCCAAAAATGAAAGGGACAGTACAGCAAGCCTCATAGGCAATGCAAAAAGAAAAAAAAAGACGTCAGGTTCAATTAACTGCGCATCTGCTGAAGGACAGGAGGAACACTGTGCCAGAAAACTTTTCAACCTGTACACGGTACAACGCCTAACAACTTTGAATGTACCAGACGACCAGAATAATGCTAATATATTTTGTTAATTCACAAGAAAGGGGATGTCAATCAATTAAAAAGCTTTTAATTATTAGATAACTATGGGAAAGAAACATGAAGCTTAATGAAAAGGCTTGAAATGCAACTGAAGGCAGGACGACAAGCTATCGAAAGGTATAGATGTAATCACACAGTAGAGTAGGAGAGCGACACAAAGTAGAGATAAAAAGTACAGAAAGAAATGGGGCCTGGGAAGGGTATGTAACCAATTTCAAGAAAGGTCAATGTAGCACATACAGTCAAAGTTAGGGGCACAGCAGAGATGGTGGAAGGATGAGAGTAGAAGTTTCAGGGGATAAGGCGCCCTCAAGTGGCACAGGACAGGATTAACAGGCGCTCATTGGACAAATCCTTTGTTTGCAGTGAACATTTTCTTAGGCCGATTTGATTATGAAAAATAAAAAATGGCATGCATCACAAGAAGGTTCGCTCACCAAACTCGTCTGGCCCACTGCCACTAGCCCCATTGATGGATGTCATTGCTGGGGCCAGTTCTGTGAATTAGGTATAGTTAGAGTTCATGTCCTTACACCAAAATGCACATCAAAGGTACTATATTCACACAACGGATGAGGTCACAAAAAGATCTCTAGCATCACCTCAAGTAAAGGCAGTGTCCGCATGCTGAAAGCATTCACACATGAGATGAAAACAGCAGATCTTGTCCTAATAGAAAAAAAACGCCCTCCTCTTTCCATCTGCAGACACCAATTGGTTGGCGTCAATTCGTGACGTCAAGCCACATAATGCACAGTTCACCCTCAAGATTTGCAATTCAGTCCACCGTGTGAATTCACCTTAAGATGACTTCCAAGAGCACTTACTTTAAGCTCTAAGATATACATGCATGGTGACACCTACAACATGCAATTTGATGAAGTAGCTTAGCTAAGAAAAAAGGGATGAGCAGCACACATGTGAGCTACTCAGGAACAAGAACCAGAGCTAATGTTTTAAACAGTTACTAGGCACATTACCATAGCATGAAAATGCACACACACCTCTCAACTGGCATGTTAGAAATACAAAACACTTCAGTAAACTATCTACACAACAATAGCACACCTTGCAAACATACACCACCTGGACTTTGTGTTTACCAAATATAAGACATTCATTTTGTGCACAAAATTGCAACAAATAAACAAAGTAGCAGTGCCACCTAATTGGCCATTTAGAAACAAGGAGCAGAGGTATTATGAACAGCAGAGTTAGTTGTTGGCCTGGTTAGCATCACTGATTTAAGTTCATAGTTTTCCAGCCCTACGGAACACACACACATACATGAGCCGCCACGGCAGTTCAGTGGTTATGGTGCTCGGCTGCTGGCCTGTTAAGACACGGGTTCTATCCTGGCCCCGGTGGTTGCATTTCGATGGAGGCAAAATGCTACAGGCCCGTAAATGCAAACTGCATGCAGGAGATCTAAAGAATGAGGACAGGTTCCAAACTTGTCAAGCACTGCAGTGATTGTACAGAGATTTTCAAGTGTGAAGATCCTTAGCAGAAGCAAGCCACTTGTGAAGGGACAGAAACGCATCATATTAAAAAAGCTGGTTCACAATGTGCGAGCAATACTTCAGTTGTATCATATAACACAGAAATGATGTTTCTTTCATAGTTTTGATGATAAAGGTGTGATAAGTTTGTTTTTTTCCTGCTCCGCTGGTCTGAAGGCATTTAAGCAGTGTCTGCGCCGTTAAATAACCAGTTGTCAGTGAGCGCTGTGTTTTATCCTTCTTCCCAACTTCAGTAAAACGGCAAGTTGAAGAAAACAGCGCAGCAACAGGCACAAGAAAGAAGATGGGACAGGTGCTGACTAGCAACTGAAGGTTTATTGAAAAGGAACACTTAAAATATACTCTCTTCACAACCAAGAGCGTGCATCAGCTGCGCGAACAACACTGATAAGCTATCAACTTCAGTCATGGTGGTCAAGATTCAACAGTTCACAGCCATGAACGGCCATCCATCCTTGTTAATGATTGTGAACTATTGTATCCTGACCACCATGACTGAAGTTGACAGGTTATCAGTGTTGTTTGCGCAGCTCATGCACGCTCTTGGTTGCGAAGAGAGTATATTTTATGCATTCCTTTTCAATAAACCTTCAGTTGCTAGTCAGCACCTGTCTCATCTTCTCTCTTGTCCCTGTTGCTGCGCTGTTTTCTTCAAGTATTCTTCTTCCCTTCTTTGGTCATGCACCGTTGCACTGGAAAACTACAAATTTAAAGTACTCTCAACATTTGCCTGAACAATTTAGCACGTCTAAAATATGCTTATCTTCTGGTAGCCTCCAGCTGCTCACAATGATGGTCTCTTCTAATTCATGATGTGACAAGCAAAGCTGCATCCCTGCAAAAAAAAGAAAGAACCAAAAATTTCCTAATATAAGCATCTTGGTGGGCACACGTCTAATAACAAATCTTTTACAATCCTCAATGAGCACAGACATTGGACAGCTCTGTACAAAGAACTTATGTCCAGTCACTTGGCTCAAACCAAAATAGTGAGAAAAAAATCCGCCCTTCCCTGGCAGCGCGAGCATATTTTAACAGCCTGAGCAACAAATTGTTCTGAAAGTGGCTAAAAATGCATTCATTACAAAAAAGACATCGACTATTCATGCCAACTAAAATTCCTCAAAAGCAAGCAAATAATATACAAACAAAAATTCCCATTCCCGCATCTCACAGCAATGGCCAGTGCTGCTGTCTGGCTTGAATCCTGCCTTACAAGCGGACCTACTGGTGTCAGCCATGGGGACGGCCATTCAATTGCTTAAAACCACAAGGGCGTTTGTAGATGAAGACGCGGCTGGAGGTGGTTGCACATCACTCCCTTTGTCTTCCCTCAATTGTGCCATGGCAGGTGGCCGACAAAGTAAACTGAGCAAAGAGGGCAGGCCCAGCCTATAGTCTTTTTCAGCCTCACTGCTGTGCACAATTTGAAAGGCATAGTTGCTAACGGCCGATTCTTCGTGGGCTACATAAGCTAGATCACAAACTGATGATGGGTGCAGGGGTCAAGTGGATGCAGCTAGCACAGGAAAGGGCTAATTTGGGGAATATGGGAGAGGCTGTCGCCCTGCTGCGAGTATAGTCCGGCTGATGATGATGAAGGATGATTGAATTCCAATGAATATTTCACTTTTCTTACCCTTGGTGCAAATCGCTGCACAGTCCCATAAATGTTGGTTATAAGAGTATACATCTGATTAAGAATGAGAGGGAAAATACTACACTACTGGCATGATGCAGCAGCGTCAGTGTTAAGTGAAAGAATAAATTCTGGTTCCTTGCTTACAATGTCGCTGGATCTATGCTATCTTCCAGTAGAATGCATGAGAACTGGTGTAATGCCCTCGCACAAAGCGCAGACGTTAAGGAACATGCACAACTTGTTCTTCCAGAGAACGAAAAATTCCAAAGTAGTGGTAATGACCATCGCTCATCACTGCTGGATCACTATGCCTCTGCGTCTTTAGTAATTTTCTAGAATCCGTGGGTAACTCTGGATGGTATGGTTTCAGCACTTTAAGCAGGGAATGCAGGTGAGAAGCAGGCAATTGGCTATTAATTGCCCACACGCGCAAGTCGTGCTCTAGACATTGAGTAGCGGAACCAGACTCAGGTGTCATCCTATCTTCATAACCCACCAACTCCTCATTGTCAGAAATTCGCGACAACTCTTACGTTGCACTTTCTATGTCAGGGATGCTGCTAGCGGTGCTAAAATCTGACAAGTGAGAACTGCGGCTTTCAACTGCGTCCTCGACCGGCGCTGATAAAGAGGATAAAATAACATTATGCGATGAAAAGGCATCTTGAAACTGTTCTGCTCCTGTTGCGCACAATCTGCTGCCATGACCATTATCAAGACTGACAACTGCCAAACAGGGTAGCATTTCGTGATGCGTACCCGCAAAAGCCGGCTCTCACCATCGTGGGTACCCTTGACGAAAACAGTTTTCTAGTTCGTCGTGAACAGCCTCTGCTGTTCTTCGGCGTCGTTGCCGAAATGACACCTCGATTAGCGAACACTTCATTCTCTTCATAATACAACGAATGTAGCACTTTATCAAACTATCACGCAGGGCATGGGTAACATATATACACTACTGGCTTTGTGCCAACCAACACAGGTCACAGCACAACAATGCAAGTCTAGAAATCACTCACCATTGAGGTCATCCTCTGGGCAAGCCTTTGTTGTTTCAGCTGAATTCCAGTGAAACCACAACGAAACACAGCAGTGCGGGCACGACGACCGCCAAAAAACTGTACTAGAAGAACAAAAAACGTGAAAATCTTGCCATGACTGCCGCTGACACGCGAGTTCTCGGACCAGCGCACGCCGCAGGATTGGAATTTGTCTCTCGGCGCGGCCGCGAGTAGCCGCGGTTTGGATTTGGACCATTAGACTGCAGGGCGTCAGTGAAACCAGAACTAAATTTCTTCGGCAGTTTTAATTTTGTCTGCCTGTTTAATTAAAAACAAAGTAATTCCAGCTGTTTAAAAATATTTCAGATAGAAATATATCTTTCTACCTTAGTGTCACCATTTGCATACACACCACATGCAAACTTGCAATCGAAGTAAAAATTAATAAACAAATTAATACTCTCACGGTGAGGGGAAGTGATCTGGTACCGACTTTTCTATTTGGGCTTCAGAAATAGCCAGAGAGGGCAGATTAACCTATAGCATGAATGTTATAGCAATGCCATCGTATGTGGTTCAACATTTATTCATCATTTGACAATATTGCTGCAATGTGAAAAGACCACTTCAGAGCAACGTTATCAGCAAGTTGCTTGGTAACATAGCAGCAACATTATCTAATGTTGAAGAATGTTAGCGCAACATAGTACAACATTGGCAATGTTGTGGCAACGTTGCAGTTACATACTGTGCTACTAGGGATAGCAGCGAGGCTCTATGGTGAGGCAGCTATGACATATAATGTTCACCAGCTGCTGCACCTTTCTAAGGCTACGCGCATGTTTGGCCCATTATGGGGTGTGTCCACGGTTCCTTTTGAAGATGGGATTGGCCGTGCACTGCGGCTTGTGTCAGCAGCCAAGCTGGTGCCTATGCAGGTCGCTGAACGGTGCATAATGCAGCAGTGCTATCGAAGCTCAGAAAGAAATTTGGAGCTCCCAGCTCATTTGGCTTTTGCCAAGAAAAATATTGGCGCTTAGCACACAAACAGCTACCAGACATGTGCTCTAGGTGTGCCACACCCTGTTCCTTCATTTCCCGAGCAGCTAAAATGATTTTCAATTCACACTTTGGCTGCATTCCTCAGATGTCTAGGTACTTTCGAGCACAAATTGGCAGCATTATTATACACAGTTCGGATTATTTGACTCCAAAAAAGACCAGCTCTTGTTATGTTAAAATGGTAGACGGCTCATATTGTTATGTACTTGGAACTTATGAGATTGCAGGCTGTATATATTTTCACTCCCAAAGGCTTCTTGTTTCACCACTTGTATTTGATGTCCTACATATCATGCAGTGTCAGCACCCACCGGCTGATCAGAATAATTGTTTGCACTCCCTTGATGATGTGTCTCTGCAATGTGTTTTCTTTAGTATTAATAATGTTTCATACTTGTGTGAAGTGCCCAACCAGAAGGAAAGAGATTGATCTGGTAGTGATGTATGATGTGCAGTTCATGAAGGTAGTTTCAGTGTATTTTTATTTTTGTATTCCTTTAAGGTAGCTCTTCAGTGTGTTTAACTTTTTTCAAACTTGTGGCCATGAAATTCATTGCAGTTAGCAGCAATTACACCAATCTTCAGATTGTGACGGGAGGTTGCTCCATATTGTCACATTGTCAAAAGTTTGTCGTCAGTTATAAATTCAGCACGGCCACAAGCGGCAGGCATTGTCTTCGACGACCTCCAAGCACGCTTGTTGCTACACCGCTGCCGAGTCGTTCAGTTCTTTGTGGGTGTGAAACAGCCCAACAGTGTTTCTTTGGAAGCCGTTTTGCTGTCTACCTGACTGCCAAACTGCAGCCATCACAACTACGTGACAATATTACACTAATCTCAAAGTTTCTTTTATTCTTGGAACATTTATGCTTCAAAGTATTTAGTGCAAATAATGCAAGAGAGAACACATTGCCATGTATGCTGACAAAGTCTGTTGATGGGATTTATAAGACATAAGTAGAGGCCGGATTTTTAGGCACCAAGAAGGCATGTTTTAGGCGCCAAAAATAGGTGGTTAAGATTTGATTTTAGGCACCTAAAAAAAAAATAGGCACTATAAACTGCATCAAAATTGCACTTATCAGATCCGAACATCAGCACGCAATATCTGCCATAAAGTAAAAACAGCCGGAATGATTTGAGATCTTAACCATTGTGTGCGAACCTTAGAAGCACTCTTTTTAAAGCTGTCGTGAAGCTTTTCGTACAACACGCATGCTTCAGCAGAGCAAAAGAGATGGTTACAAAGCCTTTTAAAATGCGTTGGCATACCTGGAAACAAACAATTTGCTTGTCGTGCACAATAGTAAAACAAGAGGCCGTGCATTTAGCAATTGACGCAAATGTGACTTTAAAGCATCCGACATGTGTTCAGAGTCATCCTCATAGGAATTAAACTTATCTATTGCAGGCATGCATGGTGCTTTAACATTAATAAATGTGTCGCCATTTGTGTAAACTGCGTTTTATAGTTAGTGGCTCCAAGTGTCGGAAGTCACGCGGACTTAAAATGGTGCTTGCTAAAAATGCTAAAAATGTAGCCGCTTAGTGCTGGTGATGCTTTATATGCCGAAAATAATTATATAGTTCAGCACGGGCCTACGTACATCCACTGGGGATTCATAATAAATAAACACCGTTCATATAGTAATCACTGCTAAAGTCATGAAAGCAGTAGCACACAAGCAACGTCTCCATGTTAATTGGTGGGCTCAAAATTGTGCCTCTTCTCATTGAGAACAAGCTTGTAAGCTGAAAAGGAACGCTCCACACCAACAGATGTTACAGGAGTGTGCTTGTAGGAAACCATTTCGATTGAAGGGTTGAGATAATATGACATAGGAGTGACGCCAAAAGAGTGATATTCATACAAGCATCAAACATTGTTTGAGTGCATGAATGTGTTCCGTATGCACGCACGACTGGCACGGCTCTCAGCTGTCCAGTGCGGCCTACTCCAAGAAAACTGCCGCCAAAGGCTATTTGATTAGGATGACATGCAGATGAGGCACAAGGAATGATCATAAGGCAGATTACCAATATGGCAAATTTTATCCAGTTAAACTTTATCCAGCCAGCTTATGGAACAATTTGCAGTCAACTTGAACCCACTGGGAATTATGTGGACGAAACTTACGTACTTCATGTACTTTCCAAAATGTAGCACCATCTGGTCAACTACCATTTTAACGGCCAGAGTTTACAAGCTGTAACTACAAAACGGCAGAAACAGGAAAAAGGTTATTTCGATATTTTTGGCTGATGTGGTTGACATTGTCTACACAGTCGGCGTTGGAGTAGTGTTCACCACACCCAAGTGACGAAGTCATTTAATGTTGCCATGTGTGGGTTCAACTCAAAACCGAAATGGATTCGAAAACAAAGAGAATCTGAAAACAAAACCACAACGTATATCAGGGCCATTTTCTTCAAAATAGGGCATTTTTAGGCACCAACGTTGGAAATCGGCATTTATAGGCGCTGACGCCCAAAATAGGCATTTATGGCACCATCAAATGTGTATTAAACATGTCGTGAACGCCTAATTCATGCTCATATGTAAAAATGGTGCGCCTATGATGCCTTGAAAAAAATAGGCATTTGCCTAAAATCTGGTCTCTAGACATAAGGATATACCTGGCCTTGCAGCCTGATAGTATGATGCTTTGTCATCCTTGTTTTTTCATGTGTTTAAAATGTTTGCTGCTTTTAAGTGTAAAGAATAATGCACGTTCCTGTCCAACATTTATTACTCCCTCTGCTTTGTTGTTGTGGCCTAGTGTGTGTAATAAATCATGTTTGTAGATCACATCACATCACTTTATTTTCCTTAAAGACCCTTTTCCAGGGTGTTACATAAGGGGTGGGGTTTACGAAATGCAGGAATCAACAGTGCTTGAAAATGATGATGAACATGTTATGGCAGTAATATTATGGGGAAGGCCGTTCCAGTCAGCTGCTGCACGAGAAAAAAATGAGTTGGCAAAAACAGTGGTACGGCCACGTGGACGCAAAACTTGGAAGAGAATGATCGACCGATGCGGTGGGACCTACATTGTGGAAGTGCGCAAATGTATGGTTCTTGTTTTAGTGGTGAATAAAAGAACTTGTGAAACAGGACAAGACTGGCTATGCGACGGCGACTAGAAAGATTAGCTAGACCTGACTACGATTTGAGGGATGATATGCTGACATCCTACTAGTATGAGGAGTGCATGAATCTGATAGCCCTGTTTTGAAAAGATTCGATAGCGTGTGTTAAATATTCTTGATAAGGGCTCCAGATGGGTGATGCGTATTCAAGTTTAGTTCTAATGAATGAGATGTACGCTTGTAGTCTTACGTGTTGTGGGGCTTCCCGTAGGTGATGTTTTAAGAAACCTAGTGTTTTATTAGCAGATGATATCAGGTTAGTCACGTGCAAACGCCAAGATAAATCATTAGAAATGGTGACTCCTAAGTATTTATATGACTGGACGAGGTCAACTGGGGAATTGCAGACTGTGTATTTGAAAACAAGAGGATTTCGACGGCGGGGAAAGGACATGCACTTGCATTTGTTAGAGTTGAGCATCATCATCCACTGGTAGCACCAGTCTTGCACATGGCGCAGGTCTGCCTGAAGGGATTCTTGGTCAGAATGGTTAGTCACTGAGCGATAAATGACGCAATCATCGGCGAATAAGCGGATGTGACAAGAGACATGCTGGGGTAAATCATTAATGTATATGAGGAATAACAAAGGACCGAGAACAGAACCCTGTGGGACGCCAGAGGTTACTGGAAGCGGGTTGGAAAGTTGGTTATTAATGACGACGGACTGAGAGTGATGCGTGAGGAAAGCTTTAATCCATGCAATTATGTTCGGATGTATACTTCAACTGGGAGAGTTTAAGAAGCAAGCGTTGATGAGGTACTTTGTCGAATGCCTTAGCGAAATCTAAGAAAATGGAGTCAGTTTGCAGGTTAGTATCAAGGTTGGCGTGAATATCATGTAGAAAAATGGCTAGTTGAGTTTCGCAGGAGAATCCCTTGCGAAATCCATGCTGTGATGGATGGAAGAAATTATTTGAATCCAAAGATTGCATGATTTGAGAGTAAATGACATGTTCCATGATTTTGCACGGTACACTTGTTAATGAAATGGGGCGATAATTAAGAGGTGAATCAGTACTACCTGATTTGTGGACGGGAACGACCTTCCCCACTTCCCAGTCGTCTGGAATGGTACCTTCGGAGAGTGATTGCGAGAACAATCCTCAAAACCTCAAAGCCTCAAAACTGGCTGCACTTATTTTTGATGCAGCGTTACATGTTCCATGGGTGTGTTCCGGGAACCAAAATTCTGTTACTGCTGTCAATTAAGTTGCCGTATACCCTAGTGATACGAAGAATTTTTACGCAAATGCCTTTCAAAGAAGGTCCTCCAGCCAGTGGAGCTGGCCAGTTGGTGTGATGTGATGGTTAATCCCCATTCACTTAGTGTGACATACAGGGGGCTGGGAATTAACTGCATAGAGATCATGAATCCAGCGTCAAGGAATATGTTCACTTGACATCGCGGTGCTAGGTGGGCGAGTTTAATGTTTTCAATGATACACATCGCCAGAGAGAGAGAGACTCTTTAATGAAATACAGAGAATTTAGCCGGTGTTTCAATATCGCTGGCATGCTACTCTGCGTAGGGAGGGGAGTTTGGGAGATAAAGACTGAAGGAGAGCCGCACATGAGTTGTGCGGCTTCTCATGACAACACAGATGCCTCGAGGGGACTTCAGTGTACTCACTGCGCTTGGCTTCAACAGTCAATGCAAGTGCAGGGCGCTTTCCTGCTTGGTGAAAATTATTTAAACAGAAACGTCGCGCCATGGAAAAAAAAAAATTTGCGCTGTCGTTCAGCGCGAGCAATTCGCTGCACGTCTTTGCCGCGCTTATAGCGCTGTGCGCTGCATTCAGTCACCTTAATCCCCGACTGAAAGGTGCGCTGGCGTATGAATTCCTCGTGACTACGAAAATCGGTGCGGGCGCGCGCTCCCGCGTAGAATATGGGCACTGGTTTCGTTGCCCGATCGAGGAAGCTCTGGACGATCGAGCATGCATGCAGCGTCTCCACCTTGCTGAAAGGATGATCGAGGATCGAGGGAAGGCTATGCGTAGTAGAAAAAGTTAATTCCGACTGGCGCAGTTCCTGGCCGGTGTATGCCGCACACAAACATGCGTACGTGTACTGGCTATCAGATAGGCAGATCTGCCCTGATAGCGGGCGGGTTCACTGCACGCGGTGCGCAGCATATGCATAGCGGAAAGGTCGAACATAATCAGTTTTGAGTATGAAGTATGATCGACGTACGTACCGATACCACATTTGCTCTACTTTTTGCGCGCAACGCGCACAAACGCGTTAAGCTAGAATTAATTGTGCAGCACCTTTTAAAAATTCATTCGCCTCAATTGATGGTTCTCCCTAGATTAAAATTAACTGCGCAGCTAACACACATTTTTTTTCACCTGGCCGTAGTTTATGCCGTGCGCCTGGAATCGTCTGCGCCGAGGACGAGTGAAGAAAAGTCAGCAAAGCCGAATAGCGGCCGGCCGTCTTTGCATGCTTCGCACGAAACGCAGAAGTACTTCAGTTATGCGAACCGCTTGGTTGGTACGCATCAGTTGTCAAGTTCACTACGAGACAACGTTTACCGTCCAATATTGATATATGATATGTGTACAGTTTTGCCGAAAATGAGCCAGGATCGAGTGAAGCCGGCCGGATGCATCCTTCTAAGCATATGATCGAGAACGCGAGCTCTACAGCGATTCATGGCCTCCGTGCAAAGAATTTTCAGGCACTATCGGAAGGGCGCGCAGCTCATTAATGCGTGCTTGCAAGAATCATGCAATTTGCACGAATATTGTATATGTTTGAGCATACGTACGTGTGTTTCAGATATGTCCCCGCTAATTTCGTAAGCTGCTTTCTGGCCAAATAAATCTCCACCGGTGAGCGGTTGTGCTGGTACTACAAGATGTGTGCTACACAAACCGATTAAAACGTACAATTAAGCTTCTTGCCAGTATTATAACTTTCCCGAAGCGATTCGCAGCTATACCGGTGACGGTCGAAGCTAACGTCGCCCGCAGACAGAGCAGCGCTGCATGTAGATTTCTGCAGGACCGTCAGAGCCACGCCGACCGGTAAACAGAGCTGCTAATGGA
The DNA here is from genome assembly GCF_055824585.1 of Amblyomma mixtum. Taxonomy (NCBI): domain Eukaryota; kingdom Metazoa; phylum Arthropoda; class Arachnida; order Ixodida; family Ixodidae; genus Amblyomma; species Amblyomma mixtum. The sequence continues at coordinate 377,384,734 of NC_143014.1, read as the reverse complement.
GATGCCTTCAGCACCATCAGAGTCGTGCCGGTACAAACAGACGTGCTGACGGAGATCCCTTCAGCACCTTCAGAGACGCGCCGGTGCAAACAGAGCTGCTGACGGAGATGCCTTCAGCACCGTCAGAGTCGTGCCGGTACAAACAGAACTGCTGACGGAGATGCCTTCAGCACCATCAGAGCCGCGCCGGTGCCAACAGAGCTGCTAATGGAGATGCCTTCAGCCCCGTCAGAGTCGCGCCATTGCAAACAGAGCATCCATGCAGATTCCTTCAGGTCCTTCAGGTGCATGTAGAGGTGACAGTCAAGAATCCTGTTGGCTCCCTGAAGGAACTTTGAAGGATTTTTTGACCGGGATGTGGGCGAACCCTTGAGAACAGAGCTTGAGACGGGGGCTCAGACGGCGGAGGAGGACGGAAAGAAGGGGCGGCCTGGTAGGAATCGGGTGCCGGCGTATGTCGTGGCCTGGCCACCGCTTGGGCGTACGTCAGGGGTGCTGTCACAGGCGCGGGCACAGGGCTGGACGGTAGCAGATCAGCGACTTGGTCTTGCACGACACGGCGAATGGTAGGAGCCAAAGACGGGGTCGAGTCAGGAACTTGGCGGGCGGGGTCTTGAAAATGGGATATGAGAGACAGCTGGCGAGCGACCTCTTCACGAGCGAAGGCTTTGATTTGGTTGAGAAGAGGGGAGTCCTCAGGAGTATTACCGCCCAGGGCCAGTGTGGAGAGGGCTTCGTCGCAGACACCGGCACGCCGTGTAGAAGCGCGCTGCTTGCGGAGCTCATCGTAGCTCTGGCAAAGCTTAATAACCTCACTGACGGTGGTGGGATTTTTCGCGAGGAGCATCTGAAATGCATCGTTAGCGATGCCTTTGAGGATGTGGTGGATCTTGTCCGCTTCTGGCATGGCGGCGTTGACACGTTTGCAGAGGTCAACGATGTCCTCAATGTAACTTGTGAAGGTCTCGTCGGTGTGTTGAGCGCGGTCCCGTAAGCGCTGTTCGGCACGGAGCTTGCGCACCGCAGGGCGGGCGAACACTTCCGCAAAGCTCTTCTTAAATACGAGCCAAGTGGGTAGGTCCGCCTCATGGTTTCGAAACCAGAGGTTCGCCACGTCCGTGAGATAAAAGATGACGTTACTCAGCTTGATAGTGTCATCCCACTTGTTATAGCTGCTCACTCGCTCATACGATGACAACCAGTCGTCAACATCTTGGTCGGCAGTCCCACTGAAGAGGACAGGGTCACGCTGCCGGATGGCGCCAGAACAAATGACGGTGGTTGAACTGGCCGCCGGTGTGGGGGCAGTCTCATCTGGCATGGTTGACACAGGCGGCAGCGTACGGCTCCGGAGTTCCAGGTTGGTAGGGGACGAACCCAGCACCTCCACGAATTGTAGGGGTGCGTTTATTAGGCGTCCTCAAGAGACCGAACCGCCGTGCAGGATCTGGCAGCGTAGACGGGCGTAGCCAGCACCAAGAGAGCGGGGCAACTTCGTCGTCGTCAGGCGCAGCGTAGTGTCGGCGCATAACTTCGTCGTCGTCAGGCGCAGCGCAGTGTCGGCGCATGGCGGTAGCGGAACCTGTCCAGTTGGCACACTACAATATATATATATATATATATATATATATATATTGATACATGCATTCGAAGAGAAAGAAGTAGTGCATGCACGAGAAGAGGAAGAAGTTAGCTCGCTCTCGCTCGCGCCCTTGGCCACTGAGGGGCCGCCGCAGTTTTGTCGTCTCAGCTCCGGCGTTCTACTTCGCGTTGCACGCTACAGTTTGGTGGAGGTGCGGGGTACGCTTCCCGACCTGCGCACTCCGTACAGCGTCACTACGGACCTCACACCGATTCACCAGCGACCCAGCCGCCGTCTCCGCGGAGAGTCGCCTGAATTTGGGCCCCTTCCCCCCGCCAACAAGGGCGACGCAGCTGACACCAGGACCCCGCCGCCGATCCAGCCTCTACCGTCGAGTCCAATTGCCATGGCCGCTGACACCAGACCCCTGGCGCCGATCCTTTGCCACCCACCGCGAACACCGCCATCTTTTCAAGGTGACGTGTTCGAAGACGCTGAGGACTGGCTAGAGACCTTCGAGCGGGTCGCACGCTACAACGGCTGGTGCGACGAGCGCAAGCTCAATAACGTCTACTTTGCCCTCGAAGAGTCTGCTCGGACATGGTTTGAAAACCACGAGGCTACCATTCCCACCTGGGAGACGTTCTGCCGGAGTCTCCTGGCTACGTTCCCCAACGCTGACCGCCGGGAGAAAGCTGAAGCTGCGCTGCACTCCCGAAATCAGCGCACGAACGAAAGCGTGCACATGTACACCGAAGACATGGCCCGTCTTTTCAAGCGCGCCGACCCCAACATGACAGAGGAGAAGAAGCGGCGCCTTCCCATGCGTGGGGTTAAGCAGGAGCTGTTCGCTGGCCTCGTGCGCAGCCCACCCCGCACGGTGGCGGAATTTCTAACCGAGGCGACCACGATGGAGACGACGCTGCAACAACGGGCCCGCCAGTACAACCGGGACATCAACTGCATGGTGCCCGAAGGCTTTTCGTCGTGTCTCGGCGGCACTGCAGACACCTTGCGCGAACTAATTCGCTCTGTTGTCCGGGAGGAACTTCAACGGATCCATCTGCCCCAGGTTGTATCTGCGCCGCTGGCAGAGCTGACCGAAGTTGTCAGGGACGAGGTGCGACAGGCTGCGCAGGCATCTCCTGTCCCCGAAGCGCCGTCCCGGTTCGATGACCGACCCACGTACGCATCTGTTGTACGTCGTACGACAGGCTACGGTCCCATTACCCCAACGCCTGGCGTGAGCAACATCAGCACATGTCACGCAAGCGTGCCTGGCTACGGTGTGACCCCGCCGACCCCCGTGAATAACATCGCCACATATTCTGCAACCGCATCTGCTACAGCTGGGCCACGCCCTCGCAAGTCGGATTTGTGGCGTACACCGGACCGCAGGCCTCTCTGCTACCACTGTGGGGAGCCTGGTCACCTCTACCGCGCCTGTCTGTACCGCCAAGTGGGCCTTCGCGGTTTCCATCCCGACGCACCCTGCCCTCAAAACGGTGAACGACCGCATGAGGTTGCGCAGCATCTCTGGGCACGTCAGAACCCTGCCTACTCTGGAAGGCGCGAGTCCCGTTCCCCTTCGCCTCTCCGTTATCGCTCTTCCAGCCCTGGCCGCCAGAGTAGCTCTGCTGGCCGTCGCTCGCCGAGTCCGCGTCCGGAAAACTAACACCAGCGACCTCTGGAGGCAAGGCCGCTGACGTCGGGACGTGTCAAGATCCTCCATCGCGAAACCCTCGAGCCGACGATACCCGGACAGAGAGAGGCAGCGACAGTATCAGATACGCTGCATCAGATTTACGTGTGACAATTTATGGGACTGAGATTACCGCACTGCTCGATACCGGTGCTGATTACTCTGTTATGAGCCGTGCCTTTGCTGGAGAACTCAAGAAGGTTCTGACACCGTGGACAGGGACCCCCATTCGCACCGCTGGTGGCCACCTAATTTCCCCTGTGGGCAAGTGCACGGCTAGAGTTGGGATTAGTGGTTTTACGTACGTTGGTGAATTTGTCGTACTCCCCGAGTGTTCAAGAGACTTGATTCTGGGGATCGATTTCCTGCAGTCGAACGGCGCTGTGATTGACTTTCAGGAGGCACGTGTCACGTTCTCGACCAAACAGGCCATGGCGCGCTTTGACTGCCGCGATCCCTGCAGCAATGCTCTGCGCATTGTCGAGAACGACGTTACGGTGCCGCCGCGGTGCAGTGTTCTGGTGCTAGTGCGGAACGACCTCTTTCACGACTACGAGGGCCAGGCGGACAGCCGTAGTCCACTGCTGCTTAAGCGGGGACTTGCCGTTGCAAGAGGTCTCGTCCAACTACGTGACGGCCGCACCCACATCCTCCTGACTAACTTTGCCAACGAATATCAGCACCTGGCCAAAGGCATGGCTATTGCCTTCCGTCACGACGTTGCTGAGGTTCCAAGTTTGTGCACCGTGGGAGGACCCACTCCGGAGTATGCTGGCCCCCATCACGTTCTTCAGTCAGTCAGAATAAATCCTGCCCTGCCGTCGGTTCAGAGGGATCTTCTGTCGGACCTCTTGGCAGACTTTGCGGACTGTTTCGCTACGTGCTCGAAGGTCGGCCGAACTCCACTCGGCAAGCACCGTATCATCACTGATGACACTACGCGACCCGTCTGCCAGCGCCCATATCGTGTTTCCCCGGTGGAGAGAGAAGCCATTAAGAATCAGGTTGCCGAGATGCTTGCAGACGATGTCATTCAGCCGTCCACCAGTCCGTGGGCATCGCCTGTGGTTCTTGTCAAAAAAAGGACAATACTCTGCGTTTCTGCGTGGACTACAGGAAACTTAACAACGTGACCAAAAAGGACGTTTACCCGCTGCCCAGGATAGATGACGCGCTCGACCGATTGCGGAACGCCAGATACTTCTCGTCATTGGATCTTAAAAGCGGGTACTGGCAAATCGAAGTGGACGAGAGAGACCGGGAGAAGACGGCTTTCGTGACGCCTGACGGCCTCTATGAGTTTAAAGTTCTCCCATTTGGTCTGTGCTCAGCACCGGCCACGTTCCAACGCATGATGGACACTGTTCTCTCCGGCTTGAAATGGCAGTCCTGCCTGGTGTACCTGGACGATGTCGTTATATTTTCGACCACATTTGACCAACACTTGGAGCGGTTGCGCATTGTGCTACAAGCGCTCAAATCCGCGCAACTCACCATCAAAGCCGAGAAATGCCATTTTGGCTTTGAGGAACTTCGCTTTCTTGGTCACGTTGTCAGCGCACAAGGTGTTCGCCCGGACCCTGACAAGACCGCTGCCGTCTCAGGTTTTCCACGACCAACTGACAAGAAGGCCGTTCGCCGGTTTTTAGGCCTGTGCTTCTATTATAGGCGCTTTATTCAAGATTTCTCGAAAATCGCGGAACCGCTGAACGCACTGACCCGTGACGACACGCCCTTCCTGTGGGGGACCGACGAAGAGGCTGCATTTGTCGAGCTTCGCAGGCGTCTGCAAAGCACTCCGATACTCGGCCATTTCGACGAGCATGCTGCCACGGACATCCACACTGACGCCAGCAATGTTGGCCTTGGTGCAGTACTGATCCAGTGGCAAGACGGTGCGGAACGGGTCATCAGTTATGCTAGTCGAACACTTACGCGCTCCGAGACCAAATATTCTACGACGGAGAAAGAATGTCTTGCAATGATATGGGCCATCTGCAAGTTCCGACCGTACCTCTACGGACGACCCTTCCGTGTGGTAAGCGACCACCACTCCTTATGCTGGCTGGCGAGCCTCAAAGACCCCTCAGGACGCTTGGCTAGATGGAGCTTAGGCTGCAAGAATACGACTTAACAGTAGTTTATAAGTCTGGCCGTAAGCATCAGGATGCGGATTGTCTGTCGCGCGCGCCTATCCCCATCAATACCGAAGAAACCACCGATGATTTTCCTTTCCTGGGCTCTGTTAGTACCACCCAAATGGCGCAGCTTCAGAGGGCGGACACGGAGTTGGCGCCGCTCATCGATTACCTCGAAGGCAGTGAAGCTCCCATTCCGCGTGTTTTTCTTCGAGGGCTACACACCTTCACTTTACGGTCTGGTGTTCTCTACAAGCGCAATTTTGCCAACAGCGAGGAAGTGTTCCTACTTGTCGTATCATCACAGCTGCGGTCTGAGATCTTGAGTGCCTGTCATGATGCACCATCCGCCGGCCACCTTGGTGTCAGCCGTACACTCGCGCGCATTAGACAAAAGTATTATTGGCCCAGGTTACTCCCATCGGTGCGGGCCTACATCAAAACATGCCGTGAATGCCAACGTCGGCAGACTCCTCCATTGAAACCGGCCGGATTTCTTCACCCTGTCGATCCACCGAAGACCCCTTTCCATCAAGTGGGCATGGACCTCCTTGGTCCATTTCCGAAGTCTTCGTCTGGAAAGCGTTGGATAG